>NC_051263.2:13012638-13667781 GCF_015237465.2 Chelonia mydas | reverse complement strand
GGGAGAGGGGCTGGTGGCTAGAAGCAGGAACCATTTCCTGCCCCTCCCCAGTCAGCCAGAGCCCTGGGGAATGGTGTTGGGGCATCTGTCACAAGGCCCAGCCAGCGCCCTCCCTGGCCATCCAGCAGGACTGCTGTGACAGGATCTAAGTGTCTGTGCGTCACACCCCAGGGATGCTGCAAACTTCTGGAGCCTGACCGGAGGCCAGCCATTGCCCCAGCCTCGGGGACCAGACACCCTTCAGGGTGCAGCCCTTCCCCCCAGCACCTCCCTCTGGGCGTGGGAACCCAGCCATCCACCCAGCCCCTGGGCACAGCATGCACCCCTCCCCAAACTGCCCCCCCCAGCATGAAGCTGCTGTTTCCAGTTTCATGCCCTCAGGGTGCACAGCCAGTGTCAAGCAGACAACACACGGGCACACGGTGCCCACTCTGACCTCATTGTGCTGCTTATATTTGATCATGGAAAGCCCAGGGAAGTGTAGAACGTACTGTGCCATCAAACCTCCCAGGACCCTGGTGTCTGGCCCCATTGAGTCCAAGGGAGTGGGGCCAGTTCACACCAGCTGGGATCTGGAGCCGGGCCATTGACTCAGGCCTTGCTTTTGGCCCATCGACTCTCCTTAATGAGGTTATGTCTGTGGGTCACATGTGTTGTTTGGGCCCCAAGCCCAAGGGTCCATTGGTCTCTCTCTCAGCAGGTTATTTTGGGTGTGAGTCCTTCAGGGAAACGGGATTCTCAAGTGTTCCTGCTCCCCTGAGTGGTGGGGCTGGGGGAGAACCGAACGCACAGGGGAATCACCCTGAAGCTTTTCCTTCTTCTGGACTAACTTCTGCTCTGACTTATTGATCTGCTGCGTATAGCTGAACATGTCCCAAACGCAGCTGCAGAAAGCGTCCAGGGGGCAGATACAGGGTCCCTGCGCAGGGTAGGGGGAGTCAAGCACAGAGCAGGGGCAATAGCTTATGGGTGTGGGGCTCAGGCTCCGGAGGGCAGCTCAGTGGGGGAGGCAGCTGCCTCTGAACCCTCCCACACGGAGCACAGAGGAAACGGAGAGTAACACCGGCTCACTGTACTATACAGCAATGCCGTAGCCATGTCGGTCTTGGGGTATTAGAGAGACGGTGCAGGGGAGGTAACAGATTTTATTGGACCAGCCTCTGCTGCTGAGAGAGACACACTTTGGAGTTTACATGGCCCTTGTCTTCAGGTCCGACCTGTGCAGCTTGACACTTGTCTGTCTCACCAGCAGGAGCTGGGTCAATAAGAGACGTTACCTCACCCACCTGGCCTCTCTGACTGTTCTATCGACTCCTCCACAGCTTTAAACCCTTTAAATAGGGAGGGTAAATAGCTTTTTCATATGAGGAAACTGAGGCACAGCCTTGCCCAAGGTCAGCGGCAGGATTAGAACGGAAGTTGCCAGCCTCCTAGTCTAGCACCATCCCCACTAGCCCACTCAAGAGGTCAAAGCCTCACTCCACAGTGCAGCAATTCATCCCCAGTTCATAATAGTTAAATGGCAAAGAAGTTGGGAACCCACTGGGGTCGGCTGTGCCACGAGGAGGATGCAAGGGCTCCTTGCCGTGAGGATTGTGAGCAGTTAAGTGGGAGAGGAGGGCGGCGGGTAAGTGGACGTAGCGTGATGGTCTTGTGTAATCAAGGATGAAGGGGATGCAAAGGGCGGAAGGAACTGTCACGTTCAGTAGCTGTGGTTGTCTTTCTGTGGCGGAGGTGAAGGGTTTGAGTGCAGGGAGCTGCTGGTCAATGCCAGGTGAGGACATGGTGCAGGCTCATTGGGGGCATCCTTTTAAGAGAGCAGAGTTTAGGTGGCATGGGCATTTGCCTTCACTCCGTACTGCCTCACATTTACCAGTTTGAGTTTTGCTGAATTTGATGTCCTGGATGGGCATGAGCTGTCACCGGGCAACATTAACTCTGCGTTAACAAAGCTTTTTGCTATTTAATTTCCCAGCTTTTGGAACAGGAGTAATTACTAGCCCCTTCCGCATGCAGCCACTGGAGAAGGATGTGAGAATGTTTTCTCAATGGGTTACACAAGTATTCACTTGTCAGCAGCGTATTGGTGCCCAGGAATCCTGGATTCTCCCCCCAGCTCTGGGAGAGGAGTTTGGTTTACTGGTTAGAAATCTGAGACCCCAACCTGGGTTAGTCACTCTGAAAACAGTGTGGGGCTGTAGCAGATCAAAGTGGATTTTGTCATTTTAGAGCCCTGGGTCCTGGGCTGCTCCTCCTCTGGCTCATTTTTAGCCATTTTTCCAACACCACATTTTTGCCATCAAATTAAAATTTGGCACCTTCAAACTGAGGCACAAAATTGACCACGATCTCTTTAAAGTACTTTACCTTGTATGTGAACAATGCTATATGCAAATGTGGACCATGTCTGTGATGGGATCTTGCTGCTAGAGGAGTATGAAGAAAAATGACATAGCACACACACACACACACACATCACCAACACACCTGTTTTTCAACAATTTATCGTAAACTTTCTAGACCCTCAGATTGTACAATCAACTCACCAGACAGTCCATCATTGGCCAAAAATGACAACCCAGGTTTTGTTTTATTAAAACTTCCTCAGCAACACGAGATATTCAACCATCCTTGCCACTGTCCAAACACAAATGTGTTGCAGACAACCCTAGCTCTGGTGTCACGGCCGCTGCACCCAGACAGATTCCAGCCCCTGGTTATGTTTTGCTTTTTTGACACTTGCTCAGGGCACTGACCAGACACCGGCCTTTCCGCTGCAGAGGGTGAGAAGAATGATCCTGGGGGCTACGCAGAAGTCCGGGTGCTTGGACACTGGGGTTCTAGCCTTACCTCTGCCGCTGTCTTTGGCAGGTCCCCTCCTGTCCGGGTGCCTCAGTTTGCGCTCTCTAAGCTGGATCTATAAAATTTGTGCGCTTCATAAGGGTGTTAACAGCCAGCCCAAATCTGAAGGCAGCCATGGAAATGACAACTCACCAGTGTGTGCACAGAGCCAGGGCCCACAGATGACTGACGTGATGGGGAAGTACGTTTCCACAGAGACTGGGAAGTGCGATGCAGCTCGTGTAGACAGGCTCATGCTAATGCCTGTAAACAGCAGGGTGGCTGCAGTTGTGCTGTGGGTGCTCGGCCTAACCACCAAGTAGTCGATCACTGTTGTCAGACATCCCCTGTCACGCAACCCAGTCTACTCCCACCCTCAGCCCCCACCCCAGCCGATCCCCCATTCCATCTCCCCCTTCCCCAGGGAAAGACTTTTCTGGTTTGTCTCAGGTGTTTGGTTTCTAACAAGGGTTTTAGGTGAGAATTTGCTGCTCACAGTGATGGGCTTCCCCTCCCTCAGGCCCAGGCCCAGCCCCACTGACAAAGAATCACCGAGATAGGGGCCACGTCATGCCGGGCGCTGTCCAGACAGAGTCACCGAGATCAGGGACCTGTCGTGTTGGGCGCTGCTCAGACAGAGAGTCACTGATATTGGGGCCCTGTTGGGCTGGGCGCTACCCACACACAGAGTCGCCGAGATCAGGGCCATGTCAGGCTGGGTGCTGCCCAGACACAGGGTCACTTAGATCGGGGCCCTGTCGCGTTGGGCACTATCCTGACACAGAGTGAGAGACAATCTCAAGCCTGAGGAGTGCGCACCCTGACTCTTGCTGTTATGGGGTTAAGTGGGTGGGTGTCGTCTATCCCAGATTTCCAAGTAAGCTGAATCAGTTGAATCCAAACAGCGAGGGGCCTAATTTGCCCTGGAGTTTGAGGAAGTGAGAGCAGAGGAAGGTGCCGACCCCGCTCGCCGGCTGCATGGATTTGGCTGACTGGGGCTGGGTTAGACTGAACATGTCAGCGCTTTAGCCAGGTGGCACCAATGGGACCTTTCACCCTGCAGTTCATGGGTGCAGAGTGTGGCCCAGCAATGCCCCGGGCGGCGTGTGATGGAGAAAGCTGAGGGCACTTCCTGGGCAGGGGTGGTGGGAGCAGGATTTGGGAATGAGCTGAGTGCACTGTTGGAACCAGGATGAGGCTAATGCCTCGGCCCTATTCACCTGTGCCCAGCGGAGATGTGGGGGGCAGGGGGACTCAGCAGGGTTTCCATGGGGCAGGGGTGTCGGGGTGGAAGATTGTCTCAGACATGCAGACTGCGTTGTTGTGTGGTGAGCTGAGGGTGCAGATCAGGCACCTGCTCTGGCTGTGGGTCCTAGCCAGGAGCCTCCCCTCTGGACACCGGGGAGCAGGCAACACTGGGATTGCTGGGCTGGGATCAGTGGGGCCGGGAGGCCACCCCCGTCCCTTCAGCTGGGCTCCACAGTCGCTGTCCGCATCTTTTCCAGCCAGTTCCTGTGCAGAGCCCCCTCCCTTCGTCTAGGGCTGCCTGCAACTGGCATGGGGCTGGCTGAAGAATGGCCCTTTGACCCTGCACCGCCAGGGGCCAGAGCACAGCGAGGGCAGAGACGTGGGCCACCAGCTAGGCCACAGAGCTCTGGGCTGGCTGCATCCCTGTCCATCCCGCAGCCCTGTCACCCTGGGAGAGGGGCTGGTGGCTAGAAGCAGGGGGACCATTTCCTGCCCCTCCCCAGTCAGCCAGCGCCCTGAGGAATGGTGGTGGGGCATCTGTCACAGGGCCCAGCCAGCACCATCCCCGGCCATCCAGGAGGGCTGCTGTGAGAGGATCTTAGTCTCTATGAGTCGCACCTCAGGGATATTGCAAGCTCCTGGAGCCTGACCGGAGGCCAGCCACTGCCCCAGCCTTAGGGTCCAGACACCCCTCAGGGTGCAGCCCTTCCCCCCGGCACCTCCCTCTGGGCATGGGAACCCAGCCATCCACCCAGCATGCACCCCTCCCCAAACTGCCCCCCCCCCAGCATGAAGCTGCTGTTTCCAGTTTAATGCCCTCAGGGTGTGCAGCCGGTGTGAAGCAGACAACACACGGGCACATGGTGCCCACTCTGACCTCGTTGTGCTCCTAATATTTGATCATGTGAAGCCCAGGGAAGTGTAGATCGTACTGTGCCATCAAACCTCCCAGGACCCTGGTGTCTCCCCACCGACTGCAAGGGAGTGGGGTCGGTTCACACCAGCTGGTATCTGATCCATTGACTCCAAGGGAGCGGGGCCATTGACTCTGACCTCGCTTTGGCCCATGGACTCTCCTTAGCTAAGCCATATCTGTGGGTCACGTGTGGTGTTTGGGCCCTGAGCCAAAGGGTCCATCGGTCTCTCTCTCAGCAGGTTATTTTGGGTGTGAGTCCTTCAGGGAAATGATTCTTAGGGGTTTATTTCCAGAGGGGGGGCATGGTTTGAAGTAACTCACCAGACTGTGCCAAGCTCGTGTCACTGTCCTGGGATCAGAGTAGTGACTCTTATGGGCCGGACCTCCCACTGGTGCTGAAATCAATGGGGTTACACTGATCACAGCAGCTGGGATCTGCCCTGTCTGCTCAATCCCTCTCCATTTCCCCACTGCAAGGGGGGTGAAAAACAAACCCAGACCCAGCGCCTCCCTGCACACACAGCACTGGCCGGAGGGGACCCCAGACTGCAGTGCTGCCCTTCCGCACACCCTAAAAAAGAGTGAAGCTGGCACCAGCCTTCATCAGCAGAGACCTGACTCCTCCCCCTGCCTCTGCCCCACAGCCCTGGGTGAGTGTCCCCTGCTCCCTTAGGGGAAAGCCTGGCAGTGTGTGACAGATGAGCGCCCCCTCTTGGCCACTCACCAGATTGCTGTGAGGGAACCCAGTCGCTGGATCCTGAGTATGAAGAAAGCCCTGACTTTGCCCCTGTCTTGGGGTCCCCAGGCACACTCTTGGGGTGCAGACCCTCTGCCTAGCACCCGCCCTGGCAGCTTAGACACACAGCGCCCTTCCCAGAGCCACGGGCAGAATCCAAGATTCCTGGTTACCAGTATGCTGCTGCTGACAACTGAATAGTTGTGTAACCCAGTGAGACGACATTTGTCAAGTACTTCTCTCGTGACTGGTCTAGGAAGGCGCTAGTTGTTACTCCTTGAGCTCAGCTAATAAGGGCCTAAGTTAGGGAGCTAAAGTGTTCACATGTTGCTGCTGATCTACGTAGGGATGAGTGTCTTTTCATTCTGGGTTTGTACAGTGCCTGGCACGATGGGCCTTGGTCCAGGACTGGGGTCCTAGGTGCTACCATGCTCTGGTTTCATGCGATTCATGCAGTGAAAAGACCTCTTGAAAACAGGTTTGTGCTTCTAAACTCTGACACTGGGTCAGTTATGGTGTGAACACTGACACACACGTCAATTGTTTGTCACATGCTTTGCCTGTGGAACGCCCTAGTGCGGGTGTGTGGTTGGCCTCCTGCGCCGTGAGTAGTGAACCACTCGATAGCACTTATCACCATGTATTTTTGACAGGCTTCCATGCCCTTTTTATGATTTATGTCCCGCCCTCCTGTCCTGTTTCTGGTCATGGACACTTTTGGTGCTGTCGGCCATTTTGAAATTTTTATTTATTTATTTTTGTATTGGGCAATGTCAGGGGGTACTTGTGTGCATGTGGTTTGACATGTTTGGCTGGGTTTTGAGAGAAATTAAAAGGAATTTTTAAAAAATAAAGAAAATAAAGAGCTCTTTGTTAGGTTGAGAGAAAGTTTAGTGAGCACAGGGTAGAGAGAGGGTTTTAAAAAGTGCTTTATAGAAAAAAGTAAGTTTTTTTAAAAACAGAAAATAAAAAGGGTTATTTTAAATGAAAGAATAGAGATGAGGATGTTTTAAAGGTTTATGAAAGAAAGAGGGAGAAATAAGGTAAAGAAAATAGAGATTTCTTTGTTAGGTCAAGAGAAAGTTTAGTGAACACAGGGCAAAGAGATTTTAAAGGAGAGAAAAGACAACACATGGCTGGCTGAGAGAGAGAGAGAGGAACAGTTCACTCCTAGCAGCTGCCCCAAGTGAAATGATAGGTGAGCCTTGGAAGCAAACCAAGCCTCTTGGGTGGACCAATCAGAAGCTGTTCTACAGGCACATCATAGAATGCATTCTTCCTGAACCAATCATAACATACCAACATTTTAAAACAAGAGCCACCTCCTCCCGCCCTCCCTCACCCCCCACACCTCCCTTCTGACTGGTTTGAAGATAAGCCCTTTTCTTAATTCTTTTGCTAACAGATGTTCTACTTCGCTCAAAAAATACATCAGGTTGCTTTTTAAAGTCACCCAGAAGTCACCTACTACAGGACAGGCCTAACAAAGAAAATAACAGAACGCCACTAGCTGTCACCTTCAGCCCCCAACTAAAACCCCTCCAACGCATTATTAAGGATCTACAACCTATCCTGAAGGATGACCCAACACTCTCACAAATCTTGGGAGACAGGCCAGTCCTTGCCTACAGACAACCCCCCAACCTGAAGCGAATACTCACCAACAACCACATACCACACAACAGAACCACTAACCCAGGAACCTATCCTTGCAACAAAGCCCGTTGCCAACTGTGCCCACATATCTATTCAGGGGACACCATCACAGGGCCTAATAACATCAGCCACACTATCAGAGGCTCGTTCACCTGCACATCCACCAATGTGATATATGCCATCATGTGCCAGCAATGCCCCTCTGCCATGTACATTGGTCAAACTGGACAGTCTCTATGTAAAAGAATAAATGGACACAAATCAGATGTCAAGAATTATAACATTCATAAACCAGTCGGAGAACACTTCAATCTCTCTGGTCACGCAATCAGAGACATGAAGGTCGCTATCTTACAACAAAAAAACTTCAAATCCAGAGTCCAGCGAGAAACTGCTGAATTGGAATTCATTTGCAAATTGGATACTATTAATTTAGGCTTAAATAGAGACTGGGAGTGGCTAAGTCATTATGCAAGGTAGCCTATTTCCCCTTGTTTTTTCCTCCCCCCCCAGACGTTCTGGTTAAACTTGGATTTATGCTGGAAGTGGCCCACCTTGATTGCCATGCACAGTGTGGGGAGAGTGGTCAGTTTGGATGAGCTATTGCCAGCAGGAGAGTGAGTTTGTGTGTGTGTGTTTGGGTGGGGGGGTGAGAAAACCTGGATTTGTGCTGGAAATGGCCCACCTTGATTATCATGCAGGTTGTAGGGGGAGTGGTCACTTCGGATGAGCTATTACCAGCAGGAGAGTGAGTTTGTGTGAGTATGGGGGTGGGGGAGTGAGAAAACCTGGATTTGTGCTGGAAATGGCCCACTTTGATTTTCATGCAGGTTGTAGGGAGAGTGGTCACTTTGGATAGGCTATTACCAGCAGGAGAGTGAGTTTGTGTGTGTGGTTTTTGAAGGGGGGTGAGGGGGTGAGAGAACCTGGATTTCTGCAGGAAATGGCCCACCTTGATTATCATATGCATTGTGAAGACAGTGGTCACTTTGGATGGGCTATTACCAGCAAGAGAGTGAGTTTGTTTGTGGGAGGGCGGAGGGTGAGAAAACCTGGATTTGTGCTGGAAATGGCCCAACTTGATGATCACTTTAGATAAGCTATTACCAGCAGGAGAGTGGGGTGGGAGGAGGCATTGTTTCATGGTGTCTGTGTATAAAATGTCTTGTGCGATTTCCACAGCATGCATCCGATGAAGTGAGCTGTAGCTCACGAAAGCTCATGCTCAAATAAATTGGTTAGTCTCTAAGGTGCCACAAGTCCTCCTTTTCTTTTTGCGAATACAGACTAACACGGCTGTTACTCTGAAACCTTTTTAAAGTTTAGATTTTTACAAAACATGAGAAACAGTGAATGTATATCCCCATCATTGACAATAAAAGTTATATCAAGCTTTCTTATTTCATTGACTGGAAATTGACTTTAGCTGTAAGCTTTTTAAAGGGGAAACAAACCCTTTAATTTTTTTTTAAAATTCACTCTTCCTGACTTTCCCTGCTCCATTTAACACTTTTGCTAAACATGCAGTGTTTAATCATATCAAATACAGTTTTAAAAAAGTTTAACATGAAAATACAGCCTTGACTGAGCTGTCACTCCTCTTTTGGGAATGTTTGATATGCAGTGAGGCCTATTTGAAGCAGCAAGCTTTTTTAAAAGCTGCAGGGATGTTAGGGGGCTTATTCCTTTACCCACTCACTTCCCTGGTCCTTCTTGCATGAACAGAGAGCAACAATACCCGAAGTCTGAAGGTGCAAACAATTCAATGATTATTGGGGTGAAATTCCAGGAAGCATGATTCCAGTTTCCTTCCTTACTGTCCCCCTTCCCAGCTCTGACACCGCAGAGCCTTGCCTGTGTCCCTGTTCCCATTCCCTGTTCCCATTCCCCCCCTTACTTGCTGATTGACTGCAGACTATATAGTAAAACTTGAATTCTGCTTAGCTATACCTTAACCAATCATTTTACTGACATTTAACTAACCAGTCCTAACATATTGTAACATGATTATCTAACCAATTATATCCCACCACCTTAATTAGTTTATACCCAAAACAATTAATTATACAGCAGACAGAAACAATCACAGAACCAGACAGAGATTATACAGACAAACAATAGGGAAATGAGGACTACAGTGATAGAACAACACAGAAATGAGGATTTCACATCCCAGCTATTGATAAGTGAGTTCTTGCCAGACAGGGTGCTATCAAACTAAGTTTCCTTTTACATCTTCTAGGCTCTTCCCTTTCTCTGGAGCCGATAGATTGGATCACCTTTTTAACAGACCTAAACAACCTTATTTCAGTGTGACTGGTGAGGATGTGACCGTTCGCTTCCCAGCTTATGGCTGCCTCTGCTGCTTAGCCAAAGGCCTTAGCCTAAGAACAGGGCCTCAGACTGTCACGGTAAGAGAAGGCCCTTACACAGGCAGACAGTGATTTTGATTCTTTCTTTTATACCTCTATAACTAGCTAAGTGATAAGAATACACCTAAATTCTTAGAGTATAGGCCTTTGCAGACAGGCCTGAATGTCTATATCTAACACTCCAGCCATTTTTTTCTTTTGGGATCCTCCTGCCCAGGTATCCCTGGAAAAGCATAGGACATATGGCGACACGCTTTCTGATAGGGCCAGGCATCAAGGTGGAATGCGTCGTTGCTCCATTTGTCCCACTGCCCCTTGTGTAGTATAGTGCCCTGCACCTTCTCTCATACGGGCATACCACACCTATTCCAATTAGTGTTCCAGACTTCCCATTATAGTGGGCCCAAGAAGGTTGGGTCTGGGTTGTCTAGTACACTGCGGGGGAGGGCTTACTACATTACTTATAGGTTATCTCCCTATGCAACGTAACACAAGTACAGTTAACAATACACCAGCTGCTATGATAATCCACAGCAACACCGAGAGTCCTGACCACTGCAGTATGGTCCAACATCTGAGCCACCACCAAAACACTGCCTCTTCTCCTTCGACACGGTTAAGATCTTAATGTGTCCAGTTGCTGGCAGTTGCAACAAGCTGCCCCTGCAGGTTTTGCATGCTTTTGTTCATATTATAAGTTAATTGAATGTCCACAGAGAAATGGAATATTGTCCAAACCAACTTAACCACTTGGTATGGAATCAGGTAGTATGCACTGGTTCGATTATTTACAGCAATAAGATTCTCAGATCCATTTGTGCCCCAAAGTCCAGATAGCAGCATGTAGATGTGTCTAGTTTGGTTATGGGCTGGTGTAATTGCGCCCCCTAGTAAAATGTACATTCCCAGCAAAACACCTTATACACAGTACACCCAATGGTCCATCCCTTGCCATAGGCCATTGGCTGTGCTCCTCCATGGCCATCAGGGAGGGGCACATTCAAACATCTTCTTTGGATTTACACCATTTTACACATCCCTCCATTGATTTCCAGTGAGCAAATACCCTTCTCATTATTCCCATAGGGCTTGCGGGGACCAACTTAGTTGCTGTTCCATTTCCAGGTACCACGGTAACTATTACACAGGTGCTGGCCTCCTAGTTGAGCATTTTGCATTCCCATACACATCTCCCCCCAAGGTTAGCCTTTTGAAGCCATCCCCACCCACATCATGAGGTTTTCTGTTAATTGAAACACAACAATTCTAGCAACGAAACAAACACCACAGACAAACAGCACAAAACATAGATCCATGGTATTCTGGGTTATTTTTCTGCTGGCGCCAGCTTGCTTGTAGACTGTCTGAAAAACAAACTAAACAATTTCCATCCCCCTGGTGGGGACAAATTATTGCTTAATAATAATACCACTTCCTTTTATAAATTTCCTTGCTAATTGCAGGAAAAACAGAAGAATTACCTCCAGGCTGTCCTTATTTTGTTCTATAGTTAGGCTAGTGAATTACCCCACTCATTGGTTATTTATGAAATTCATTGGAGGTGGTGTACCTCAGTTTCCCCTCTTCTACAACAGACAAGGTCTGCAATAGTTTCTCTGCTGTACCAAGCTTTAAGTTTATTTTTAGGGAATAGCTGAGAGACAGCTTCAGATTTAAGCACTGTGTACACACACACTTTAGGATTAACCTGTCCCTCTTATTTTCAGGCTTCACTTTTTTTTTTTAACTTCCACAGACTTAAAATTAAATAAGGTGATTAAAAGCTATACTATCACAACTTTTAAAAATAAGGGTGTTTTTACATTTGAAAAAGTTGCCAAGTTTACTCAATTTCCATAACTAAATAATTATAATCTCTGCAACATAAAGATTTTAGTCTAAAGGCCATGCCTAGTAAGAAACCCCTGTGTACAGGAATGTCAATTGTAAAGAAATCCCAATATAACCATTTGCAATAAAAATAAAATGTATTTAACACATACTTTTTAACTGTTTTAAAATAAAAGTTTAACGGAGAGGAATTATATAGTAGCAGGTCCCCCCTCCTTTTTTTTCCTAGAAGAAAATTATGCAAAGGAGGTAGATAAAAATTGACCACCTCCTCACACTTTCTTCTATCCTAATGTTTTTAAAAATTTAAACCAAGGACAAATCAACTTTTAAAACATTAATTAAAGGGAACAGGCATGTAGATTTCTTTGTTTAGTTTTGTTAAAGACACTTGTGAAAGTTATATCAAACTTCCTTATTTCATTTACTGGAAACTGACTTTGGCTTTGTAAAGGGCGAATATCATTTACAATAAAAGTTTAAGAGGAATGAATTATAAGGTATAAAAATAATACAAAACTAAATGTGCAACAGCGCCCATCTTCCTGTGTCTTTAAATAGAAGCTCCTCCTTACTTAGGCCTGGTCTACTTGGGGGTAGGGGTGGGGGGGGCGGAATCAATCTAAGATACGCAACTTCAGCTACGAGAATAGACCAGTCTAGCTCCATCCTATTTGGAACCCCCTTTCTGGTAGTTGAAAGCAGATGTCAAATCCCCCCTCATTAGAATCATAGACTATCAGGGTTGGAAGGGACCTCAGGAGATCATCAAGTCCAACCCCCTGCTCAAAGCAGGACCAATTCCCAATTTTTTTTGCCCCAGACCCCTAAATGGCTCCCTCAAGAATTGAACTCACAACCCTGGGTTTAGCAGGCCAATGCTTAAACCACTGAGCTATTCATCCCCCTTCTTGTCCTCTCATTCTTCTCTTCCACAGACTAAACATCCCCACTTCCCTCAGCCTCTCCTCATAAGTCATGTGTTCCAGTCCCCTAATCATTTTTGTTGCCCTCCGCTGGACTCCCTCCAATTTTTCCACATCCTTCTTGTAGTGTGGGGCCCAAAACTGGACACAGTACTCCAGATGAGGCCTCACCAATGTCGAATAGAGGGGAACGATCATGTCCCTTGATCTGCTGGCAATGCCCCTACTTATACATCCCAAAATGCCATTAGCCTTCTTGGCAACGAGGGCACACTGTTGACTCATATCCAACTTCTTGTCCACTGTAACCCCTAGGTCCTTTTCTGCAGAACTGCTGCCGAGCCATTCGGTCCCTAGTCTGTAGCGGTGCATTGGATTCTTCCGTCCTAAGTGGAGGACTCTGCACTTGTCCTTGTTGAACCTCATCAGATTTCTTTTGGCCCAATCCTCCAATTTGTCTAAGTCCCTCTGTATCCTATCCTTACCCTCCAGCGTACCTACCACTCCTCCCAGTTTAGTGTCATATGCAAACTTGCTGAGGGTGCAATCCACACCATCCTCCAGATCATTTATGAAGATATTGAACAAAACTGGCCCCAGGACCGACCCCTGGGGCACTCCACTTGATACCGGCTGCCAACTAGACATGGAGCCATTGATCACTACCCGTTGAGCCCGACAATCTAGCCAGCTTTCTATCCACCTTATAGTCCATTCATCCAGCCCATACTTCTTTAACTTGCTGACCAGAATACTGTGGGAGACCATGTCAAAAGCTTTGCTAAAGTCAAGGAACAACACGTCCACTGCTTTCCCTTCATTCACAGAACCAGTTATCTCGTCATAGAAGGCAATTAGATTAGTCAGGCATGACTTGCCCTTGGTGAATCCATGCTGACTGTTCCTGATCACTTTCCTCTCGTGTAAGTGCTTCAGAATTGATTCCTTGAGGACCTGCTCCATGATTTTTCCAGGGACTGAGGTGAGGCTGACTGGCCTGTAGTTCCCAGGATCCTCCTTCTTCCCTTTTTCAAAGATGGGCACTACATTATCCTTGTTACAGTCATCTGGGACCTCCCCCGATCGCCATGAGTTTTCAAAGATAATGGCCAATGGCTCTGCAATCACATCCGCCAACTCCTTTAGCACTCTCGGATGCAACGCATCCGGCCCCATGGACTTGTGCTAGTCCAGCTTTTCTAAATAGTCCCGAACCACTTCTTTCTCCACAGAGGGCTGGTCACCTCCTCCCCATGCTGTGCTACTCAGTGCAGCAGTCTGGGAGCTGACCTTGTTCGTGAAGACAGAGGCAAAAAAAGCACTGAGTACATTAGCTTTTTCCACATCCTCTGTCACGAGGTTGCCTCCCTCATTCAGTAAGGGGCCCACACTTTCCTTGACTTTCTTCTTGTTGCTAACATACCTGAAGAAGCCCTTCTTGTTACTCTTAACATCTCTTGCTAGCTGCAACTCCAGTGTGATTTGGCCTTCCTGATTTCACTCCTGCAAGCCCGAGCAATATTTTTATACTCATCCCTGGTCATTTGTCCAATCTTCCACTTCTTGTAAGCTTCTTTTTTGTGTTTAAGATCAGCAAGGATTTCACTGTTAAGCCAAGCTGGTTGCCTGCCATATTTACTATTCTTTCTACACATCGGGATGGTTTGTCCCTGTAACCTCAGTAAAGATTCTTTAAAATACAGCCAGCTCTCCTGGACTCCTTTCTCCCTCATGTTATTCTCCCAGGGGATCCTGCCCATCAGTTCCCTGAGGGAGTCAAAGTCTGCTTTTCTGAAGTGCAGGGTCTGTATTTTGCTGCATGAAGAGAAGGGAGTTACCTTACAAGTGGAGAACCAATGTTGAAGGCCAATTCAGTCAGGGTGGATGTGGTCCACTCCCAGTAATTGATGAGGAGGTGTCAATGCCAAGAGAGGGAAAATTGCATTTGTAGTGAGCCAGCCACTCCCAGTCCCTATTCAAGCCCAAATTGATGGTGCTAAGTTTGCAAATGAATTGTAGCTCTGCAAACTTTTTTTTTTTTTTTTTCAAACTTAACACCATTAACTAACAAAGAATGGCTGCCTACAAAACTGTTTCACTAAAAAAAAAGATTTCAATAAGTTATCAATATTTCCCTAAAACTCAGGACAGCTCTCTATGGCTGTTACTTTTGTCTTTTTAATTTTTTTTATTGTAAAACCCATCACATGTGTGGGGTTTAACTGTATCCTGAACTTTAAAAGGTTTCTTCACAATTTACAGGTAGAGCGGTTTTTGTTTGGTTATCTTTCTGTATTCTGGGCAATTTGTTTAGGCATAACTTTAAAAAACAAACTATCACTCTATTTTAAAGATCCCCCCTCTAACAGTTTAGAAAGCTATAACGTGTCTTTACATTTTATTTTATTATTATAAAACCACAGGTGCTGACTTTCTCATTTCCCTGGTGGTGCTCGACCTTTGCTCTGCCCCAGGCCCTGCTGCCACTCCATCCCTTCCTCCAAGGCCCCACCCCTGCCCACCTCTTCTTGCCCAGGGGCCTAGGTGATTTAAAAGGGACCAGGATTCCCCTGGCCCTTTTAAATTGCCCGGGAGGACCGCAAGGCTCCAAAGCACCCCAGGGTAGTGACCGCTCCGGGCCCTGCGCTTTTGGGGGACCCGCGGACCAGTGCAATTGGCTGGCGCGGTCGGTCCTGGAAGTGACGGATTTGTCACTTCCACCCCTGCCCTCCCCCACCCCCCAAGAACGGCCCTGGGGCCCGGAATTGCTGTCGGTGGGCCTGTTACTAGGCATGTCCTTTCAACTAAAATCCTTATGCCGCCGAAATGATAATTATTTAGTTATGAAAATTAAGTAAACGTAGCATCTCTTTAGGCTGCATTGTTTAATTTTAAGCCTGTGCTTTCGCTGCAAAAGTTAACAGCTTTTAAAAAACATGCTGCTTCAAGTAGACCTAATTGTTTGCTAATTTTTTTTATTGAAACACATATGTAAACTCCCCTCAACTGACAGTTTTCATATTATACCCAGTTATTATTTTGGTAGTTTTAAAACTCTTATTTTTAAAAAGGATATTTTTATTTCACTAAACTTCTAGAAAACATTCCTAAAAGAGGCCTTGTTATGTTACAGCTGCTTCAATGCTTGTTTTTTCATGTTAAACTTTTAAACTTTTTTTAAAAGCTTTATTTGATATAATTAAAAACTGTATATGTACCAAAAGAACATCAAAGATTTAAATTGAGGGGGAAAAAATCAAGAAAAGGGGTGGGGGTTCAAGTGGGGGGAGTGGTGTTGGTGATGGTGGTCATTTCTTCAAATAACAAGGGGGAGGGGGTCAATATTTATCTACCTCCTTCATGCAGTTTTCTTTTAGGAAAACAAAGGAGGGGGGACCTGTTACTACATGATTTCTCTCCTGTAAACTTCTATTGTCAATACTGGTCATAGGAAATTCACTGTTTTTCATATTTTGTATAAATCTAAACTGTAAAAAGCAAAGTGGTGTATTTTTTTGAGAGAAGTAGAACATCTTTATTTCACTATAAGCAAAAGAATTAAACAAAGGGTTTGTTTCTTCAGGGTCAGTGTTGATCTTACATCTTCAAAGCAGTTAGAAGGGGGTGGCTGGTTGTTGCTGTAAATATAAGGTTTTCCTTTTAAATTTGAAAAAGTAGCCCATTTCTTTGTAAAAGCTGCTTTCTTAGTGTCATCTAGTATAAAAACCTGCTAATATAGCTTTATTCTTATCATGCAGTTCTTCAAGCCTTTTTTTGTAAATGCTGGGGATACAACATTCTCTATTTACAAAGCTAACAGCTAAAGTCAATTTCCAGTAAATGAAATAAGGAAGCTGGATATAACTTTCACAAGTGTCCTTCAGTGTAATTTCACTGCTGGTGCAAAACTAAATAAAGAAATAGACACACCTGTTCCCTTTAATTAATATTTTAAAAGTTTGTTTGTCCTTGGTTTACATTTAAAAACATTAGGGAAGAAGAAAGTGTGTGGTGAGGAAAAACAGATTCCTTATCTCTAACAAAATGTGTTAACTCTTTTCCATAAGCTGTTTTTCATGTTTTGCATCAATTTCCTTTTAAGTTAGCCTATGGGAGTTTTGTACAATTTCTTCACAGAAGTTTTCCTAAAAGCAAGCTGGTGTATTTTTTTGAGAGAAGTAGAACATCTTTATTTCACTGTTAGCAAAAGAATTAAGAAAAGGGTTTTTCTTACACCTTCAAACGGGGAGTGGGGGACAAGGTGGCTCTTGTTTTAAAATCTTGGTATGATATGATTGGTTCAGGAAGAACACATTATATGACGTAGCTGTAAGACTGCTTCTGATTGGTCCAGTGTGGTTTTCTCCCAAGGCTCGCCTCCCAGAATAGCTATTATTTCACTATGGGCAGCCATTGGGGTGGGCTGCTTGCTCTCTCTCTCTGCCATGTGCTCCGGGGCTTTTCTCCTCTCTGCCGTCTACTCACTAACAAAAAAGGATCTTTCTCTCTCTCAGCCAGCCATGGACGCTCTGTATTTTCTCCTCTCTACCATGTGATCACTAAATTTTCTCTCTAACATAGAAATCTTTATTTTCTTTCTTTTTTCCTCTTTCTCTATACTTTTTCTCTCTATTCTTTAAAACCCTTTCCTCTCATTTTCCTCTTTCTTTATGTATTTTTACTCTTTTATTTGATTTCTTTCTCTCTTCTTAATTCAAAATACCCCTTTTTATTTTCTTTAAAATCCTCTTTTCTTTCTCTCTTTATTTTTCAAAATAACCCTTATTTTTTCTCTAAAGCACTTTTAAAACTTTTAAAACTCTCTTTGCTTCTCTCTCTTGTTGCTTTCTATACTTTTATTTCAAAATCATTTTTTTATTTTCTCTTTTTTAAAAATACTTTCTTTTTCTCTAAAGTCTTCTTAAAATCAGTTCTGCAGTTTCACATTGGAGTCTGTTTTTGAAGTTTTTTTATTGAAGAATTGCCACTTCTAAGTGGTCTGGCTGATGTGGTTAGGTCACCTGCACATCTACTAATGTGATTATATGCCATCATGTGCCAGCAATGCCCCTCTGCCATGTACATTGGCCAAACTGGACAGTCTCTATGCAAAAGAATAAATGGACACAAATATGACATCAGGAATTATAACATTCAAAAACCAGTAGGAGAACACTTCAACCTCCCGATCACTCAATAACAGACTTAAAAGTGGCAATTCTTCAACAATAAAACTTCAAAAACAGACTCAAACACGAAACTGCAGAACTGGAATTAATTTGCAAACTGGACACCATCAAATTAGGCCTGAATAAAGGCTGGGAGTGGATGGGTCATTACAAAAACTGATTTTACCATACTAATTTCCCCCTACTGTTACTCACACCTTCTTGTCAACTCTTTGAAATGGGCCACCCTCATTACCACTACAAAAGTGATTTTTCCTACCTTGGTATTCTACTGTTAATTGAATTGTCTCGTTAGACTGACCCCCCCACTTGGTAAGGCAACTTCCATCTCTTCATGTACTATGTATATATATACCTGCTCCTGTATTTTCCACTCCATGCGTCTGATGAAGTGGATTCTAGCCCACGAAAGCTTATGCCCAAATAAATTTGTTAGTCTCTAAGGTGCCACAAGGACTCCTCATTGTTTTTGCCATCTGTACAATGCGGATAACAGGACTGCTCTACCTCACCAAGCGGCTGTGAGGAGTAATCGGTTCGACATTGTGAGGGGCTCAGATACTATGGTGATGGGGCCACATAAGTATGACAGGTAGAGTGGGGACTTCTCTGTACCACTGCTCTCCCTTCCCTTGGTTTTGGCCTCTTCTTTTCACCTACGTCCCTCAAATCTCCCTCTTTTCTGAATGTAAACTTGCCTCAGGAGGCCTGGCTGTATTTCTTCTCAGTCCCCTGCTTTCTCTCTTCAACACCCGCCTCCCTTCCCCCTGAAGAGGGATTCCTGTTTTGCAGGCTCATCTAACTACTTCCAGATACTTCATTGAATTACCAGCCCTTTCTTATCTTCATCACTCTGCCTCTGTTTGTAAACAAAATACTGACTCCCTGCCCTGGGGGCACAAGCTGGGAGCAGGACTCTCCTCTGCGAACCCACATTCCACACTTATGCTGTGCTGTAGTAAAGAGCTCCGCCAGGGAGCACACCTACTGTACGAACCTCGGGGGGGGGGGGGGGGGCAGGAGAACCCCCTGCTACCCCTAAATGGCACCCCATGTCCATTGGCAAAGGCCGTAAAAGGAGAGTTATGGGCAGCCTTGTGGGCAATGGGAAGGTGGGGAGGGATGCACAAGTCTTTCCCCTTCACTTCTTTATTGTGCGATTGAATGATCCTTATAATTTTCCATTAAACAGAATTCATTCAGATTGCTACAATTCCTTCGCTGCGCATTGCCCAGAAGTTCAGGCTTTATTGGGTTCTTTTGCATTTGATTAGAGCCACCTTCCCGGAACAGAAACATATTTCTTCTCCTCTGAATTGTCTTAAGATGCACGGGCTTTAATGACAGGCACCTGACCCTAGCAGTGGCCTTTACCATCCACCCGTCCACGTCAGCTAATCCCTGCCTGGATAAGGATCAGGTGAGACTGGCTCAAGGAGAGTGGCTGGATGAAATGAAATCGGCATGTACGAATCACCAAGCCAGGGCAGGCCCGCGTTTCTACCTAACTGGCTCTCCTGCCCCCCATTCCACTTTCCCAGCCTCGTCCCATCAGTTCAGGTCACGTACATGCCCCAATGCATATGGACGTGCGCCCAGCACTGGAGCTGGAGCGCTTTGTCTAGCAGTTCTCGTGAACTCCATGTCGTTGTGCACCCAGCCGAGGGCGTACAGGGTAGATCTGCCCCGGTCCCCTCTCAGCCCTTTCCCACCGGGGGTTGGGTCTCTGTCTCCCCGCTGCTCTGTGAGCTTGTGTCCCGTCTGATCCAGCCAGAGTGGGGGCTGGCAGAAAACACGCAAACTAGAGTCTGTTCCTTGTGCTCGTGACGTGTCTTCCTGCAGTTCACCAGCAGATGGCAGCAGATGGCCAGGTTAATCATCAGCCAGCTCGGTGCCTCACTTGGTCACTATCCGGGTTGACTCCGGATTCACCTCCAGGGCCCAGAATGTGTGGCCAGAACCTGGCCCATTGAGCCCCGCTGCAGTTAAAGGCCTCAGCATTTCGAGGGTGAATAATCGGAAAGGACAAACCAGCTCAGGGCCAGGGTGTAGAGGACAGGAATGAATCTGGGCATCTGACCAGTTCTTAAATGGGCGGGAAGAACTTCCCGGTTAGCGCCGGAGTAGCTGAGTGGGAATTTACCTCATATTCCTCTGTGATGCCATGGAGCTGCACCTGTTCACACCAGCTGGGGATCTGGCCCACTGACCCCTTTTCTGTTGAGTTGGTTGATGTGACCCCCCTTTCCATCTGGGGGTGGGGGAGCCTGGAGCTACCTCCCTTGGCCTCGTGCAGCAGCGATGGAGAGGAACTGTGGGGCGATGGGGAGGGAGTGAGATGTGGGTAGGGGGTGAGCTGGCTCCACCTCTATTTCCCAAATCCGTCACTGGAGGGGAAAGGTCCTGGCTTCCCCCATTTTGGCTCTGCTCCATCAGTGTGCCCCCAGAGCAAAGGGCCCTTTGAGGTTGGGCCCTTGTTCACTGAGGGATTGTAGGAAAACAGCACTTTTGGAAACCCAGTTCCTGGGCAAAGCTGCAGCCGTGAAACTGTGGGTTTTTTTCAGAATTGTGCTGCTGGCAGGGGTGCTGGAACAATTTGTGCACTACGGGTGCTGAGAGCCATTGAGCCAAACTGTAAACGCTGTATATCATAGAAACCACTTCAAGCCAAGGGGTCTGGCAGAACCACCAGCACCCCAGTTCCAGCACCTATGGCTGCTGGGATGGTCCCTTCCCCTGAATAAGGGTCCTGGTGACAGAGCATGGCCTGATGGGGTGAAGATTGGCCCAGAGGGAGAGACACCACCCTGCACCAACCCCTGCATCCCGAGTGCTGCTCCAGTGCCCCCATCCCTCTTCATTTCCCCCCCATTCCCCAGCTCGGCACTTACAAAGTTACAAGAATCTGAGCATGTGGCTGACTCTGGGCTGGTTGCCACCAGCTGGGCCCTGTCCCACTGAGCGGGTCAATGGGGCACAGCTGGAGCGGGGCAGTTTATCAAAGGGAGTTCCCAGGTGCCAGCCTCGGGGCCAGGAGAGGAGGATTTGTCTCTCCCCGCACATCCGGGTGGGTGGCACAGAAACAATGTGCAGCTGGGCAGCTGTGAAATCCCCTTGTTAGCAGGTGCCTCTGGGGGGCAGCCCACCTGGCAACTCCATAAGAGGAGAGCGGCTCCGAGGGACACCCAGCACAAGCCAGGGAGATGCCGTCAAGTGGGAGGCTCCTGGCCTGGGGCTCAGTCACCCTGGTGCTTTGCGTGGCAGCCCCAGGTAATGCCTGCTCCCCTGAGTGGTGGGGCTGGGGAGAACCGAATGCACAGGGGAATCGCCCTGAAGCTTTTCCTTCTTCTGAACTAACTTCTGCTCTGATTTACTGATCTGCTGCGTACAGCGGAGCGTGTCCCAAACGCAGCTGCAGAGAGCGTCTGGGGGCAGATACAGGGTCCCTGCCCAGGGCAGGGGGAGTGAAGCACAGAGCAGGGGCAATAGCTAATGGGTGTGCGGCTCAGGCACCCAAGGGCAGCTCAGTGGGTGAGGCAGCTGCCTCTGAACCCTCCCACACGGAGAACAGGGGAAGTGGAGAGTAACAACAGCTCATTGTATTATACAGCGATGCTGTAGCCTTCACTCCTGGGGTATTAGAAAGATGAGGTGGGGGAGGTAACAGATTTTATTGGACCAGCCTCTGCTGCTGAGAGAGACACACTTTGGAGTTCACACGGCCCTCATCTTCGGGTCCTGTGCAGCTTGACAGTTGTCTCTCTCACCAGCAGGAGCTGGATGAATAAGAGACGTTACCTCACCCACCTGGCCTCTCTGACTGTTCTATAGACTCTCCTCCGCCGCTGTAAGCCCTTTACATAGGGAGGGTAAATAGCTTCTTCATATGAGGAAACTGAGGCACAGCCTTGCCCAAGGTCAGCGGCAGGATTAGAACGGAAGTTGCCAGCCTCCTAGTCTAGCACCATCCCCACTAGCCCACTCAAGAGGTCACAGCCTCACTCCACAGTGCAGCAATTCTCCCCACAGTGCATAGTAGTTAAATGGCAACGAAGTTGGGGACCCACTGGGGTCAACTGTGCCACTAGGCCAGTGGTTCCCAAACTTTATCAACCTGTGAACCCCTTTCACTAAAAGGTCACGTCTCGCGAACCCCCTCCTAAAAATGAATATTTCCAGGGATTGTCTCCTTTACCTGAGTATAAATTATAAAAGCAGTGATCTTGGAAATATAAAATTTGTTCTTATGACATGCTTATTACACACTATTTATTAATTATTATTTATCATTACAGTATTTTTATTACATTATTTAAATGGCAACACTCTTCCAAGATCTCACTTTGTATCTTGTATCACTTTGAATTAGCCTGTTATAAGACAAGGCTCCTAGGTTTCATCAAGGAGTATCAGATGTGAAACAGCATGAAGGGATTTAAGAAGCCAACTCAGAGTTCCTCCTATACAAGCATTCAGGTCTTGAGCAGTCCAGGCAAACAACGCATGTTACAACAAAGCTTAAACTTGTTCTTCACTATAATTTTAAAAACAATACTAGCTGCCTGTTTCATTTTAAAAACAGCCAAAAATATCCACCTCCCTTTTCATTTCTTGTAAGGGGTCTTGAAGTTTAAATCTCCTCAGTGTGATAGATATGCTTGCTTTGATCTGCTTAGCTCTTGGAAGTCCAGGGGCTCCGGGCTGCTGGCCCCATGCTGCCCGGGGTCCCTGGGGACAGCTCTGTCTGCCATTAGGGAATTTTTTCCCGAGAACCACCTGTAACATTTCATGAACTCCCAGGGGTTCACGAACCCAAGTTTGGGAACCACTGCACTAGGCGGATGCAGGGGCTTACTTGCCGTGAGGATTGTCAGCAGTGAAGTGGGAGAGGAGGGTGGCTGGTGGGTTAAATGATGGATAAGTGAATGTAGAGTTTCAGAGTAGCAGCCGTGTTAGTCTGTATCTGCAAAAAGAAAAGGAGTACTTGTGGCACCTTAGAGACTAACCAATTTATTTGAGCATAAGCTTTTGTGAGCTACACCTCACTTCATCGGATGCATGATGGTCTCGTGTTACCAAGGCTGAAGGGACTGCAAAGGGTGGAAGGAGCTGTCACGTTCAGTAGCTGTGGTTGTCTTTCTGTGGTGCAGGTGAAGGGTTTGAGTGCAGGGAGCTGCTGGTCAATGCCAGGTGAGGACGTGGTGAAGGCTTATAGTGACATCGCTGCAGGAGGGCAGAGTTTAGATGGTGTGGGTGCTTACCTTCACTCCGTGCTGCCTGGCGCTCACCAGGAGAGGAGTTTAGCTTACTGGTTAGAAATCTGAGACCCCAACCTGGGTTAAAAGAAGAGGAGTACTTGTAGCACCTTAGAGACTAACCAATTTATTTATTTATTTATTTATTTATCTAAGGTGCCACAAGTACTCCTTTTCTTTTTGCGAATACAGACTAAGACGGCTGCTACTCTGAAACCAACCTGGGTTAGTCACTCTGAAAACAGTGTGGGGCTGTAGCAGATCAAAGTGGATTTTGTCATTTTAGAGCCCTGGGTCCTCGGCTGCTCCTCCTCTGGCTCATTTTTAGCCATTTTTCCAACACCACATTTTTGCCATCAAGTTAAAATTTGGCACCTTCAAACTGAGGCACAAAATTTACCATGATCACTTTAAAGTACTTTACCTTGTATGTGAACGATACTGTATGCCAATGTGGACCATGTCTGTGATGGGATCTTGCTGCTAGAGGAGTATGAAAAAAAATGACACACACACACATCACCAACACACCTGTTTTTCAACAATTTATCGTAAACTTTCTAGACCCCCAGATTGTACAATCAACTCACCAGACAGTCCATCATGGGCCAAAAATGACAACCCAGGTTTTTTTTTATTAAAACTCCCTCAGCAACATGAGATATTCAACCATCCTTGCCACACAAATGTGTTGCAGACAACCCTAGCTCTGGGGTCGCTGCCGCTGCACCCAGACAGATTCCAGCCCCTGGTTACGTTTTGCTTTTTTGACGCTTGTTCAGGGCACTGACCAGACACCGGCCCTTCCGCTGCAGGTGGGTGGGAACAATGATCCTGGGGGCTACGCAGGGGTCTGGGGGCTAGGACGCCGGGGTTCTAGCCATAGCTCTGCCCCTGTCTTTGGCAGGTTCCCTCCTGTCTGGGTGCCTCAGTTTGCCCCTCTCTAAGCTGGATCTATAACATTTGTGCACTTCATAAGGCTGTTAACAGCCAGGCCAAATCTGAAGGCAGCCACGGAAATGACACCCCACCAGTGTGTGCACAGAGCCAGGGCCCACAGGTGACTGACACAATGGGGAAGTTCGTCTTCACAGCAACTGGGAAGCAAGACGCATCTCGTGTAGACAGACCCGTGCTAGTGCCTGTAAACAGCAGGGCGGCTGCAGTTGTGTGGTGGGTGCTCGGCCCAGCCGCCTGAGTCATCGATCTCTGTGGTCAGACCTCCCCTGTCACCCGCCCCATCCCCCTCCCACCCTCGGCCCCCATCCCCCGCCGATCCCCCCACCCATGCCCCCCTTCCCCAAGAAAAGACACTTCTGGTTTGACTCAGGTGGTTGGTTTCTAACAATAGTTTTAGGTGAGAATTTGCTGCTCACAGTGATAGGGCCTCCCTGCCCCCAGGCCCAGCCCCACTGACCCCATGGGGAGGGTGCTGGCTCCTGCCAGGCCCAGCCCAGCTGTGGGGTGAGGGGCCCAGCCCCACTGACCCCATGGGAGTAGTGCTGGCTCCTAGCAGGGCTGGTTTGGGGTGGGTCTGTGCTTTACAAACCCCGTCTCTCCCCTGCGGCTGGGGTTGGGGAGCTGGGTCTGTGCCCCTTACCCTGGGGAGAAGAGAGAGGGATGTGGCAGCTGGAGGTGTGCTTGGCACATGGCACCCAATAGGGGAAAGGTCCTGGGTCCCATTCCCTGCCCCCTGAGCCAGCCCGTCCCCCACTTGGGGCTGGATGGGAGTTGGTACCCCCTATAGGGGAAAGGCCCAGTTCCCCATTCCCTGCCCTTTGAGCCAGCCAGTCCTTCTACCGCTTGGGGCTGGATCAGAAACAGCCCCCTCTGCGGGCCAGGAACAGAGCCAGGCCTCCCCAGCTCACCAGCCGGCGCCCCCATTTCCCTCTCAGGAAATCAGTAACGGGAGTGATGGAAACACGTCACACTTGCTCCGGCTGCCGTCTCCTTTGGGGGCTGCTCAGTGCTGCTGCTCCCAGTGCTTTGACCCCCCAGTGCCTGTGCTGTATAGATGGGCTGTACCGACAGGTGGGGCTATGACCTGCATGCCAGGGGCTGTGTGTGTCCCCCATTTACCCAACTCCCCATGCCAGGGTCCCCCATTCTCCTTCTGTGCCTGGAGCTCTGTGCACCCCCCGTTCCTCTTTTACCCCCATCCCCTCATTTCCCTTCCCACCTGTGCTCTGGTGGGCTTGTTCGGGGAGTCTCTGCACAGTGCTGGGTTTGCTGGAGCAGGGAGAAGATACGTCTGCTCCCTGTCTGAAGGGAGGAGGTCAGGGGGAACAGCAGGATGTCACCAGTGGCTGAAGTAGAAATAATTATTTCTTGCCAGCACTGCACTCATGGGAGGGACACAAGAGGGGGCACGTGACCTCCCCACATGACCTTTCATGTGACTCCTCCCTGCCCTGCCCTCAGCCCAGGGTCCCCACACTCTCCCCATCCCCTCCGCCCCCCCTTTGTATATACAAACATCAACATGCTTAACTACTCACTTTCCCTCCAAATATGTAGTATTTCAGTCTGTTTATATGGAATACGGGAGCTGGGTGAGGAACCATTTCAGCATATGTATGACTTCATAGAATCATAGAATCATAGAATATCAGGGTTGGAAGGGACCTCAGGAGGTCATCTAGTTCACCCCCTGCTCAAAGCAGGACCAATCCCCAATTAAGTCATCCCAGCCAGGGCTTTGTCAAGCCTGACCTTAAAAACTTCCAAGGAAGGAGATTCTACCACCTCCCTAGGTAACGCATTCCAGTGTTTCACCACCCTCCTAGTGAAAAAGTTTTTCCTAATATCCAACCTAAACCTCCCCCACTGCAACTTGAGACCATTACTCCTTGTCCTGTCCTCTTTTACCACTGAGAATAGTCTAGAACCATCCTCTCTGGAACCACCTCTCAGATAGTTGAAAGCAGCTATCAAATCCCCCCTCATTCTTCTCTTCTGCAGACTAAACAATCCCAGTTCCCTCAGCCTCTCCTCATAACTCATGTGTTCCAGACCCCTAATCATTTTTGTTGCCCTTCGCTGGACTCTCTCCAATTTATCCACATCCTTCTTGTAGTGTGGGGCCCAAAACTGGACACAGTACTCCAGATGAGGCCTCACCAATGTCGAATAGAGGGGAACGATCACGTCCCTCGATCTGCTGGCTATGCCCCTACTTATACATCCCAAAATGCCATTGGCCTTCTTGGCAACAAGGACACACTGTTGACTCATATCCAGCTTCTCTTCCACTGTCACCCCTAGGTCCTTTTCCGCAGAACTGCTGCCTAGCCATTCGGTCCCTAGTCTGTAGCGGTGCATTGGGTTCTTCCATCCTAAGTGCAGGACCCTGCACTTATCCTTATTGAACCTCATCAGATTTCTTTTGGCCCAATCCTCCAATTTGTCTAGGTCCCTCTGTATCCTATCCCTGCCCTCCAGCATATCTACCACTCCTCCTAGTTTAGTATCATCTGCAAATTTGCTGAGAGTGCAATCCACACCATCCTCCAGATCATTTATGAAGATCTTGAACAAAACCGGCCCCAGGACCGACCCTTGGGGCACTCCACTTGATACCGGCTGCCAACTAGACATGGAGCCATTGATCACTACCCTTATTAAATTGACTTATATTGACTTATTAAAAGACAAATTTTAAGTAGAACGGTATTCTAAACTACTTTATGGTATTGTACCCAAACATTGCATTTCAATGTGGGATTCAACTTCCTTTATAGGAATAGACTCCTGAAAGTCTTACCAGTTGACAAAAGTGGTCCATAGTCATGCAAATAGTCCCATTGTCTTCAATGGGATTGATCAAATGATTAAGGGTTTACAGGATTTGGTTCCAAGTTTGTAAATTGTTCTGGATGAACCTGACAATGCCTGAGTTGTCAGATCAGAAGGAGCTTCATCCGAATAAAGGTGGACAGATGTGTGATAAGTCTTAGCTCTGTTGCTAAGATGAGGAACATATTTTCAGCAAAGTTCTTGACAGATTCCTGAGGCAGCTGGTTTAAGGCCGTCAGTGTCCGGCATTATAATCTCCACTTATAGTTCTCTCACCCACAAAGCTGGAAAATGAGGCATTTGTTCTCTTTATTTTGCTGCTCCAGTTCCAGTTAATAAAATGTATGTTAGACTAGTTTGGCTGCAAAGAAGAATTCTATGTTTAATTACACTGGGGACAGCACCACTGATTCGTGTCAGGCTGCAGAACTGGGCTGAAACCAAACATCCTCTGGTCAGTGCAAGCAGAGGCATTCCTCTAAAGATTTGGACTTGATGTGATGCAGTGTGGATGTCACGGATAATTCAGATCAATGGGGAGAAACAAAATCAAAAACACTGTTTTATTTAAACACCTTCTATCCCCCACACCCCTCCCCTCTTGTGGACTCCTGACCAAAATAACAGCACAATACATATGCTAACAAACTTAAACAAAGGCTTTGTTTAAGTTTGTTAGCATATGTATTGTGCTGTTAAAGCCATTTAAAGAATGAATGCCCTCCCTAGCTGCATTCTGGAGCAGAGCGCAGCCTGACCCACCCCCTCCAGAGGGGGGAGGGCTAGCCCCAAGTGTTTCCGGTACCCCATACCTGCTAAAAATCTCTTGCCGGTACTGTATACTGGAGCATACCGCCCTACTTGCACTCCTGGATGTCACCACACAGGATGAAGAGATGGGATCAAAACAAATGGTTCCAACAGGACTCACAGGGGAAGACTCGCGAGAGCCTCCCGGAACAGGCAGCACTGGGCAGGAGAGACCAAGGGCACGGCCCAGCCCAGGGCACGGCAGGGCAGCTGGGCTAGAGAAGGCCCCGTGTTTCAGATCACAAGTTGTGCATGGTGGCAGAAGGGCCCTAGGTGGCTCCAGATGGCTCCAGCCCAGAGCAGGGAGGAAACTGAGGCAGGAGAATGCATGTTGGGTTGGGAGGGGTGGGTAGGTCTGTGTCAAACGTCTGTGCAAAGAATCTGTGTGTCCGTGCTGCACCTCCCAGGTGGGCTGGTGAAGAGGGACCCCCCCCCCCGGGGCTCTCACCTTTGGGTGGAGCTCTGCCAGAGTGGTGTTTAAGCTACAGGAGAGTTTGAGGGGGTCACCCCTGGTTGAAGGTG
This sequence comes from Chelonia mydas, assembly GCF_015237465.2. Taxonomy (NCBI): domain Eukaryota; kingdom Metazoa; phylum Chordata; order Testudines; family Cheloniidae; genus Chelonia; species Chelonia mydas. The sequence continues at coordinate 13,639,664 of NC_051263.2, read as the reverse complement.
TGTCTACACTGTCAGGGCAGGTGCTAGGCAGAGGGTCTGCATCCCGAGAGTGTGCCTGGGGACCCCAAGACAGGGCCCGGGCCTGGGCTCTGTTCAAACTCTGGGATCCAGTGGCTGGGTCCCCTCACAGCAATCTGGTGAGTGGCCAAGAGGGGGTGCTCATCTGCCAGACATTGTCAGGCTTTCCCCTATGGGAGCAGGGGGACACTCACCCGGGGCTGTGGGAGGGGGAAGCCAGGTCTCTGCTGAAACAGGCTGGTGTCAGATCCCTGAACCACAGGCTCCCAGCTCAGCTCTTTATGGCATCATCCCAGGAGCATGGGGTGGGGCAGTGCCAGGGGTCCCTACAGCCTGGGTCTGTGTGTGGGTGGGAGGGGGGCTGTGTCTGTGTTTGCGTCTCACACCCTGGAGTGGGGAAATGGAGAGGCATTGAATAGGCAGAGCCAGATCCCCAGGCGCTGTAAATCAACCACTCCATCCATTTCTTGTTTAACCTGAGCCCAGCCTGAGTTCTGGGGAACTCTATCCGGCTGTGGAACTGGTCCAACAAGCCAGAAGGGTTTCACTGCCTGGTGCCCCCCTGCACAAGGGTGGAGACCCAAAGCCTAGTACTGGCAAGGCGATGTTTGCAGAGACTGAGTAGTTATCAGGGCAATGGCACAGGCAGTAAATCCAGGGCACCCAGCTCAGCCCGGATTCTGGAGAATGCCATCTGACTGCGGGACCTGTCCAGAGAGAACAGAGCATCCAATAAATGTCTGGGGAAATTGTAGGGTTGCCAACTTTCTAATCACAGAAAACCGAACACCCTTGCCCTGCCCCCTGCTCTGCCCAAGTCCCCGCCCCTTCCCTGAGGCCCTGCCCCTGCCCTGCCCCTTCTCTGAGGCCCTGCCCCCCACTCACTCCATCCCCCCTCCCTCCGACACTTGCTGTCCCACACCCTCACTCGTTTTCACTGGGCTGAGGCAGAGGGCTGGGGTGAGGAAGGGGGTGCTGGCTCTGGGATGGGGCCGGGGATGAGGGGTTCAGGATTCGGGAGGAGTCTCCGGGCAGGGACAGGGGGTTGGGGTGCAGGAGGGGGTGAGGACTCTGGCTGGGGGTGCTGGCTCTGGGATGGGGCCAGTGATGAGGGGTTTGGGGTGCAGGAGGCAGCTCTGAGCTGGAGCCGAGGGGTTAGGAGTTCAGGAGCAGGCTCAGAGCTGGAGTAGGGGGTTGGAGTGCGGGAGGGGGTGTGGGATGTGGGCTCCAGGAGGGAGTTTGGGTGCGAAAGGGGCTCAGGGCTGGGTTTGGGGTATAGGAGGGGGTGCGGGGTGTGGGTTCTGGGAGGGAGTTTGAGTGTGGGAGGGGGCTCAGGGCTGGGGCAGGGTGTTTGGGTGCAGGAGGGGGTTGGGGGTGCGGACTCCAGCCGGGCGGTGCTTACCTCAGGCGACTCCTGGTTGGCGGTGCAGCGGGACTAAGGCAGACTCCCTGCTTGCCCTGGCTCCACATGGATCCCAGAAGCGGCTCGCATGTCCGGCTGCTAGGCACAGGGGTGGCCAGGGGTCTCTGCGTGCTGTCCCTGCCCACAGGTGCCACACCCACAGGTCCCATTGGCCACAGTTCCCAGCCAATAGGAGCTGCGGAGCCGGCGCTCGGGGAGGGGGCAGTGTGTGGAGCTTCCCTGATCGCCCCTGCACCTAGAGGCCATAGGGACATGCTGGCTGCTTCCGGGAGCCATGCAGAGCCAGGGCAGGCCGGGAGCCTGCCTTAGCCCCACTGCACTACCAACTGGACTTTTAATGGCCCGGTCAGCACTGCCAGGCTCCCTTTTCCACTGGGCATTCCTGAGTTTGCAGAGAGTCTGAGCCCGTTGCTGTATGTGTGTATGTGAGAACTTCCCTGAGTGTGACCAATGCAGAGGTGCTGCCTGAGTCTTCAGAGACCCTGAGACCGTTGCTGGGAGGGGGGAGCTGCCACCTGTATTTCAGTGGGGGGCTGTCTCCCAGCCCACTGCTCTGGGGCGGGGAGGCTTATGAACCCTGCCCTAGCAGATACAGCCTGGCAGTTGAGGATAGAGCTGGGGCACACACTGCCACTCTGGGGTGGGGTCCCTGCTGCCATCTCCTCCCCACCCCGGCTCAGCCCCATGGAGTTCCTTTAACGTCAATATTGAACGAAGCAGCCGAGTGGTGCCTGGGGCCACCTCCCCTGGGCTGGGCTCAAGGACAGCTGGAGTGGGCACCCTCCCCAAGTGCGGGGGGTGGGGAATGGAGCTATAAGAAGAGGGGCTGGGAGCTGAGAGGTCATCACTGGGGATCCAGTGTGAACATCTGTCAGTGAGTGACGGCACCTCCTGCTCCTGCCCCATGGAAACCCTGGTGAATCCAGCCCCCTCCCCCCGTGCCTCCTCCTGCCCCATGGAAACCCTAATGAATCTCCCTGTTTGATTCTGCCTCCTAGAGCCCCAGGGGGTGCCCTCTGTCCCATGTCACACACACACACACTGAGCGAGGCTTAACCCCTCCAGCTGGGGGCAGTCATGTCTCACCCCCCCACACCCTGGGCACATAACATGGATGACTGACCATTCCCATCCGGCCAGGTGCATGGATCCAGTTCCAATACCTACAGCCACCTCCCCAGCATCTGTCTCCCCCTGTCCCCAGCTGGAGGGGCCCACGCCCCAGGAGTACCCGTGCTCTTGAGGTGGGGGGGGGGCATTGCTGGCACACTGGCTCTGGAGCCAATGTTCCCAGGTGCCCAGCCGGCTGCTCCATGGTGCTCTCTGGATGGCCACCCTGCTGCTCTAGCTGGGGATGGGGGTGCTCAGGCACATCAACCCAAATAACCTCCACACCATCATTGATGACATCACGCCGTGAGTGACTCCTTCCCGGGGCAGCCTCAGCAGAGGGGCAAGAGGCCCTGGCTTCATTCTCACCCCCTGCTCCAGAGGCTGGGGGCTGCAGCAGTGGGGCGGGGCTCAGTTTAGAGGATGAAGGGTCTGCAGGGCTAACTCTGCCCTCAGGGGTGACCCCTGTAATCCCACAAGTCCATGTTGTGTTCACCCAGAGCAAGATTCCCTCCCAGTACATCATAGCTAAGGAGAAGGTGCACTGAGCTGGGAGCCAGGAGCTCTGCTCCCATGTCTGCTGTCTAGCGCACATCACAGCCTTTGTTACTGAGCAAGGGTCCTCTACCCCAGCCGTGGATGGCAGGCGGCTATGAGCACCCAACCCTCTCCAAATCAGCTGCACAAGGCCACTTTAGGCAAAGTTGGGACTAGAACCCAGCTCTCTAATGTGGCAGACCCCAGCCTCAGACACAGCCTTTCATACTGAATGTGCCACATATATGTGCCATTGTTAGTGTTAGGATATAGATATTCAGGCCTGTCTGTAAAGGCCTATACGCTAAGAATTTAGGGGTATTCTTATCACTTGGCTAGCTATAGAGGTATACAAGAAAGAATCAAAATCACTGTCTGCCGGTGTAAGAGCCTTCTCTTAGCCCTGGTCTACACTAGGACTTTAGGTCGAATTGAGCAGCGTTAAATCAATGTAAACCTGCACCTGTCCACATGATGAAGCCCTTTTTTTTTACTTAAAGGGCTCTTAAAATCGATTTCCTTACTCCACCCCGACAAGTGGATTAGCGCTTAAATCGGCTTTGCTGGCTGGAATTTGGGGTACTGTGGACACAATTCGACGGTATTGGTCTCCAGGAGCTATCCCAGAGTGCTCCATTGTGACCGCTCTGGACAGCACTCTCAACTCAGATGCACTGCCCAGGTAGACAGGAAAAGAACCGTGAACTTTTGAATCTCATTTCCTGTTTGGCCAGCGTGGCAAGCTGCAGGTGACCATGCAGAGCTCATCAGCAGAGGTGACCATGATGGAGTCCCAGAATCGCAAAAGAGCTCCAGCATGGACTGAAGGGGAGGTACGGGATCTGATCGCTATATGGGGAGATCCGTGCTATCAGAACTCCGTTCCAGTTTTCGAAATGCCAAACACTTTGTCAAAATCTCCCAGGGCATGAAGGACAGAGGCCATAACAGGGACCCGAAGCAGTGCCGCGTGAAACTTAAGGAGCTGAGGCAAGCCTACCAGAAAACCAGAGAGGCGAACGGCCACTCCGGGTCAGAGTCCCAAACATGCCGCTTCTATGATGAGCTGCATGCCATTTTAGGGGGTTCAGCCACCACTACCCCAGCTGTGTTGTTTGACTCCTTCAATGGAGATGGAGGCAACACGGAAGCAGGTTTTGGGGACGAAGAAGATGATGATGATGATGATGATGAGGTTGTAGATAGCTCACAGCAAGCAAGTGGAGAAACCGGTTTTCCCGACAGCCAGGAACTGTTTCTCACCCTGGACCTGGAGCCAGTAACCCCGAACCCACCCAAGGCTGCCTCCTGGACCTGGCAGGCGGAGAAGGGACCTCCGGTGAGTGTACCTTTTAAAATACTGTACATGGTTTAAAAGCAAGCATGTGAAAGGATTAATTTGCCCTAGCATTCGCGGCTCTCCTGGATGTACTCCCAAAGCCTTTGCAAAAGGTTTCTGGGGAGGGCAGCCTTATTGCGTCCTCCATGGTAGGACACTTTACCACTCCAGGCCAGTAGCACGTACTCGGGAATCATTGTACAACAAAGCATTGCAGTGTATGTTTGCTGGCATTCAAACAACATCCGTTCTTTATCTCTCTGTGTTATCGTCAGGAGAGTGAGATATCATTCATGGTCACCTGGTTGAAATAGGGTCCTTTTCTTCAGGGGACACTCAGAGGTGCCCGTTCCTGTTGGCTGTTTGCCTGTGGCTGAACAGAAATGTTCCCCGCTGTTAGCCACGGGGAGGGGGGAGGGTTGAGGGGGTAGCCACGCGGTGGGGGGAGGCAAAATGCGACCTTGTAACGAAAACACACGTGCTATGTATGTAATGTTAACAGCAAGGTTTACCCTGAAAGAGTGTAGCCATTGTTTTATAAAATGTGTCTTTTTAAATACCGCTGTCCCTTTTTTTTTCTCCACCAGCTGCATGTGTTTCAAGGATCACAGGATCTTCTCCTTCCCAGAGGCTAGTGAAGATTAGAAAGAAAAAAAAACGCACTCGTGATGAAATGTTCTCTGAGCTCATGCTGTCCTTCCACACTGACAGAGCACAGACGAATGCGTGGAGGCAAATAATGTCAGAGTGCAGGAAGGCACAAAATGACTGGGAGGAGAGGTGGCGGGCTGAAGAGAGTAAGTGGCGGGCTGAAGACAGGGCTGAAGCTCAAATGTGGCGGCAGCGTGATGAGAGGAGGCAGGATTCAATGCTGAGGCTGCTGGAGGATCAAACCAATATGCTCCAGCGTATGGTTGAGCTGCAGCAAAGGCAGCTGGAGCACAGACCGCCGCTACAGCCCCTGTGTAACCAGCCACGCTCCTCCCCAAGTTCCATAGCCTCCTCACCCAGACACCTAAGAATGCGGTGGGGGGCCTCCGGCCAACCAGCCACTCCGCCACAGAGGATTGCCCAAAAAACAGAAGGCTGACATTCAATAAATTTTAAAGTTGTAAACTTTTAAAGTGCTGTGTGGCATTTTCCTTCCCTCCTCCACCACCCCTCCTGGGCTACCTTGGTACTTATCCCCCTATTTGTCTGATGAATGAATAAAGAATGCATGAATGTGAAGTAACAATGACTTTATTGCCTCTGCAAGTGGTGATCGAAGGGAGGAGGGGAGGGTGGTTAGCTTACAGGGAAGTAGAGTGAACCAAGGGGTGAGGGGTTTCATCAAGGAGAAACAAACAGAACTTTCACACCGTAGCCTGTCCAGTCATGAAACTGGTTTTCAAAGCTTCTCTGATGCGTACCGCGCCCTCCTGTGCTCTTCTAACCGCCCTGGTGTCTGGCTGTGCATAACCAGCAGCCAGGCGATTTGCCTCAACCTCCCACCACGCCATAAACGTCTCCCCCTTACTCTCACAGATATTGTGGAGCGCACAGCAAGCAGTAATAACAATGGGAATATTGGTTTCGCTGAGGTCTAAGCGAGTCAGTAAACTGCGCCAGCGCGCCTTTAAACATCCATATGCACATTCCACCACCATTCTGCACTTGCTCAGCCTGTAGCTGACCAGCTCCTGACTACTGTCCAGGCTGCCTGTGTACGGCTTCATGAGCCATGGCATTAAGGGGTAGGCTGGGTCCCCAAGGATAACTATAGGCATTTCAACATCCCCAACAGTTATTTTCTGGTCTGGGAATAAAGTCCCTTCCTCCAGCTTTTGAAACAGACCAGAGTTCCTGAAGATGCGAGCGTCATGTACCTTTCCCGGCCATCCCACGCTGATGTTGGTGAAACGTCCCTTGTGATCCACCAGAGCTTGCAGCACTATTGAAAAGTACCCCTTGCGGTTTATGTACTCACCGGCTTGGTGCTCCGGTGCCAAGATAGGGATATGGGTTCCGTCTATGGCCCCACCACAGTTAGGGAATCCCATTGCAGCAAAGCCATCCACTATGACCTGCACATTTCCCAGGGTCACTACCCTTGATATCAGCAGATCTTTGATTGCGTGGGCTACTTGCATCACAGCAGCCCCAACAGTAGATTTGCCCACTCCAAATTGATTCCCAACTGACCGGTAGCTGTCTGGCGTTGCAAGCTTCCACAGGGCTATCGCCACTCGCTTCTCAACTGTGAGGGCTGCTGTCATCTTGGTATTCATGCGCTTCAGGGCAGGGGAAAGCAAGTCACAGCGTTCCATGAAAGTGCCCTTACGCATGCGAAAGTTTCACAGCCACTGGGAATCGTCCCAGACCTGCAACACTATGCGGTCCCACCAGTCTGTGCTTGTTTCCCGAGCCCAGAATCGGCATTCCACAGCATGAACCTGCCCCATTAGCACCATGATGCATGCATTGGCAGGGCCCATGCTTTCAGAGAAATCTGTGTCCATGTCCTGATCAGTCACGTGACCGTGCTGACGTCGCCTCCTCGCCTGGTATCGCTCTGCCAGGTTCTGGTGCTGCATATACTGCTGGATAATGCGTGTGGTGTTTAACGTGCTCCTAATTGCCAAAGTGAGCTGAGCGGACTGGTATGGAGTCCGCACAGAAAAAAGGCGCGGAACAATTGTCTGCCGTTGCTCTGACGCAGGGAGGGGCGACTGATGACATGGCTTACAGGGTTGGCTTACAGGGAATTAAAATCTACAAAGGGGGTGGCTTTACATCAAGGAGTATTTCAGGCAGGAGTTCACGGAGGGTTCCAATAAGAAATAGTGCACCTAAGTAATTGTTCTTATTGGAACAAGCAGGTTGGTCTGGCCTCTGATTGATACATGGCTAGATTTACCTCGCTGCACCTTCTCTGTGAATGATTGCAGTGTGACCGAGAGGAATGAGTCCCCTAGACGGGGGTGGGGGGGGGAGCAAATGAGTACAAAACAAATCTGGTCTATTTCTTGTTTTGATCCACTCCATCTATCTTTTACATCTTTGGCTGGCAGCAGACGGTGCAGAAGGACTGCATGCCATCCACATCTCATGGCTGCTCGGCAGAAGATGGTACAATAGGACTGTTAGCCATCCTCATCTCTTGCCTGCCCGGCAGAAGATGGTACAATAGGACTGCTAGCCATCCTCATCTCTTGCCTGCCTGGCAGAAGATGGTACAGTAGGACTGCTAGTAATCCGTATCGCCTGCCTGCTCACCATAAGATGGTTCAATAGGACTGACTGCAGGACTAAAGAGAATGACCTGGTCAAGTCACTCCAAATTTAGTCCCTGCGCCCATGTCTGCCCAGGCGCTCCTGATCGACCTCACAGAGGTGACCAGGAGCACCTCGGACATGACGATGACGGCTACCAGTCCTATTGTACCATCTGCTGCCACAAGGCAGGGGGTTGCTGCTGCTGTGTAGCAATGCAGTACCGCGTCTGCCAGCACCCAGGAGACATACGGTGACAGTGGGCTGAGCAGGCTCCATGCTTGCCGAGGTATGGCGTCTGCCCAGGTAACTCAGGAAAAAAGGCGCGAAACGATTGTCTGCTGCTGCTTTCACGGAGGGAGGGAGGGAACGGGGGCCTGACGATATGTACCACCCGCGATAATGTTTTAGCCCCATCAGCCATTGGGATCTCAACCCAGAATTCCAATGGGCAGTGGAGACTGCGGGAACTGTGGGATAGCTACCCACAGTGCAACATTCCGGAAGTGGACGCTAGCCTCGGTACTGTGGAAGCACTCCACTGAGTTAATGCACTTAATGCACTTAGAGCATTTTCTGTGGGGACACACACACTCGAATATATAAAAACGATTTCTAAAAAACCGACTTCTATAAATTCGACCTAATTTCATAGTGTAGACATACCCTTACTGTGACAGTCTGAGGCCCTGTTCTTAGGCTAAGGCCTTTGGCTAAGCAACAGAGGCAGCCATAAGCTGGGAAGTGACAGGTCACATCCTCACATTCCAAACTAGTCCCACTGAAAGAAGGTGCTATTGGGTTGTTAGGAATACAATCCTGTCCTGATAATGCCTATCACCTCCAGAGAAAGGGAAGTGCCTAGAAGATGTAAAAGGAAACTTAGTTTGATAGCATCCTGTCTGGCAAGAACTCACTTATCAATAGCTGGGATGTGAAATCCTCACTTCTGTATTGTTTTGTCATTATAGTTCCCACTTTGCTATTGTTTGTCTGTATAATCTCTGTCTGGTTCTGTGATTGTTTCTGTCTGCTGTATAATTAATTGTGCTGGGTGTAAACTAATTAAGGTGGTGGGATATAATTGGGTACATAATCATGTTACAATATGTTAGGACTGGTTAGTTAAATTTCAGGAAAATGATTGGTTAAGGTATAACAAAGTAGAACTCAAGTTTTACTATATAGTCTGCAGTCAATCAGGAAGTGAGTGGGGGGGTGGGTGTGTGGGTGGGGGGGAAATGGGAACAGGGAATGTGGGTAAGGAAATTGGAATAATGTTTTGCTAAAGGGGGAAATGGGAACAGGGAATGGGGATGGGGAAATTGGAATCATGTTTGGCTAAGGGCAGGAATGGGAACAGGCACACAGGTGTAAGGCTCTGTGGTGTCAGAGCTGGGAAGGGGGACACTAAGGAAGGAAACTGGAATCATGCTTGCTGGAAGTTCACCCCAATAAACATCGAATTGTTTGCACCTTTGGCCTTCGGGTATTGTTGCTCTCTGTTCATGCGAGAAGGACCAGGGAAGTAAGTGGGTGAAGGAATAAGCCCCCTAACATCTTGGTGCCGGTGACTCGGATGCATCGCATCGGATAGGTGAGTGGCAGCCTGTAAGTCCCCCTCCCCAACAGTCCGCGCAGCTGCTTGGAGGGGGTATCACGAACTCTCGTGATGGTAGTTGCGGGTTCTGGCAAGCCAGGGTAAAGGATTTTTTGGATAAATGGATAAGGAAGAACCAGGGCCCATACCAGGTGCAGGGGTCAACCTGGGATGAGATTAAAAAGGAAATGAAGGACGTGTTAGGGGACCCAGAGGGATGGGGGTGGCTGAGGAGCCCACCCTCCTTGGTATATGGGTAGTGGAAGAAGGTCCCTGCCCATGGGGACAGGATGCCTTCCAGGGAAAGGAGGCACTTCAGTCCGCTTGTGAGAGGTTTGAAGTAAGGGCAGCATTATGGGAAGCTGCCAGGAATCTTTCAAGTTTGTTGCTGCTTCAGCAAGGGCTGCTGAAGGCTTGTAAATTAGTTAGGGGTAGTGAAAGATGATTTGGCACAACAGGGTTTAAAGTCAAAAGCAGAGTTAACAGACGACCTTTAGAGACTGGAGCTGGGACTTGGTCCTGGGGGAATGGAGAGAAAGAAGGGGAGGGGGAAAAAAAAAGTTTCAAAGTGCAACCTGCCTTTCCACACTCTTTTGTTTTTCTGAAGTTTTAATGGAGGGTACTTTAGATACTTATGTGAGATGTCAAGAAGGAAGTTTTTGTTTAATGATAAAACCCAGTTATATAAATGTAACTGTATGTGCAACTCTGTGCAGTCACATTGGATGGAAGCTTGGTAATTAAATTATCCAAGGGGGTCAGGTAGAGTGGCTACTACCACCACTATGCTTCTGTCCACAGAAGCCTTTGCAGCTACTCTGAGGGAAAATGGGCCCTTTTCCCACAGAAATGGTCTATAAGGGATTGCTGCAGGCAGCAGGCAGAGAGAGAATCTGATCAAAATTATTTGACTATTGGGTAATGTAGTCAAAATCACTAAAGGATGTAAGGGGTTTCTATTGGAACTTGGAACTTAACTTGGCTGCCCCTGGTTTTGTCTAGTTGTACAAGATGGAAGTGTAATCAGGGTACAGTTGTGTAAAAGAGTAATCACAGTGCAAGGGATGTTAGGTTAGAGAAAAGGAAAAGGGGAGGAATAATGGGAACGCTGAGCCTTGGGGTGGCTCTGGGGGATCAGATTGTTGCTTTGGTGGGTGTGCATGAAAACTCTGTGGGCATGGGGGAGGCAGTTACACCTTGTGTAAAATTAATATGGCTAATATAATATTATGGAGGTTAAACTATATGGAAGGAATGTGCATTTTCCCAGGACTGTGTCCAGTGTATATTGGAGAAGGGGTAAAAGAAATGCAAACAAAACATGGTACTTAATTAAAATCCTATTAGGGCTCCAAAAGGAGCCGCAATAGGTTGTGCTTTCTTTTTCAGATCTCTGTGTGTTTTGGAGCAGGAGATGAAAGTGGAAAGTAATCAGAATTCTAGTGGAAGTAAAATGTTTCCCTTTTAAGACAGTTTCTGAGCTGCTAACAGCTTTGGATCCAAAAACAAGCTAGTAAGCCTCTGTGTGTAAATGCAAATTACCTAGCTGATGGGCACAAAGGAGCTGCAAATAATGAATACATCTGGTCAGCAAACAAGCTACTAGAAGACTCAGATTATGGCTCTCCAGGAAAGGGAGGTGAAAAAACAAGTCAAGCTTGAAAATAAGGGGAACAGGTTAACCCTAAGGGGTGTGTGCGTACAGTGCTAAAATCTGAAGCTGTGTCTCAGCTATTATCTGAGAATAAACTTAAAGCTTGGTACAGTAGAAAAACTATTACAAACATGGTCTGTTGTACAAGAGGGGAAACTGAGGTATACCACCTCATGAATTTCATAAATGATCAGTGAGTGGGGTAATTCACTAGCCTGACTATAGAAAAAAATAAGGACAGCCTGGAGGTAATTCTTCTGTTTTTCCTGCAATTAGCAAGGAAATTTGTAAAATTGTTTTTCAGACACTCTACAAGCAAGCTGGCGCCAGCGGAAGAATAACTCAGAATACCATGGATCTATGTTTTGTGTTGTTTTTCTGTGGTGTTTGTCTTGTTGCTAGCATTGTTGTGTTTTAATGAACAGAAAATCTCATGATGTGGGTGGGGGATGGCTTCAAAAGGCTGACCTTGGGTGAAGATGTGTATGGGAATGCAAAATGCTCAACTAGGAGGCCAGCACCTGTGTAATAGCTACCATGGTACCTGGAAATGGAACGGCAACTAAGGTGGTCCCCACAAGCCCTATGGAAATAATGAGAAGGGGAGGAGCTCACTGGGAATCAATGGAGGGGTGTGTAAAATAGTGTAAATCAACAGAAGATGTTTGGATGTGCCCCTCTCCTATGACTATGGAGGAGCAGGATCAATGGCCTATGCAAGAGGTGGACAATTGGGTGTATTGTGTATAAGGTGTTTTGCTGGGAATGTACATATTACTGGGGGCACAATTACACCAGCCCATAACCAAACTACACCCATCTATATGCTGCTATCTGGACTTTGGTGCACAAATGGATCTGTGAATCTTATTGCTGTGAATAATCAAACCAGGGCATACTGCCTGATTCCATACCAAGCGGTCAAGCTGGTTTGGACAATATCCCATTTCTCTGTGAACATTCAGTGGACTTATGATATGGACAAAAGCAAGCAAAACCTGCAGGGGCAGCTTGTTGCAACTGCCAGCAACTGGACACATAAGATTGTGACCCTGTCGAAGGAGGAGAGGCAGTGTTTTGGGGGTGTCTCAGATGTTGGACCATACTGCAGTGGTCAGGACTCGGTGTTGCTGTGGATTTTGTATTGTTAACTGTACTTGTGTTACGTTGCATATGGAGATAACCTATAAGTAATGTAGTAAGCCCTCCAAACCCTACAGTGTACTAGACAACCCGGACCCAACCTTCTCGGGCCACTCTAATGGGAAGTCTGGAACACTAATTGGAATAGATGTAGTATGCCCGTATGAGAGAAGGTGCAGGGCACTATACTACACAAGGGGCAGTGGGACAAATGGAATATTGACACCTTCCACCTTGATGCCTGGCCCTATCAGGAAGTGTTGCCATATGTCCTATGCTTTTCCAGGGATACCTGGGCAGGAGGATCCCAAAAGAAAAAGAAAAAAAGGGGTGGAGTGTTAGGATATAGATGTTCAGGCCTGTCTGTAAAGGCCTATACTCTAAGAATTTAGGTGTATTCTTATCACTTGGCTAGTTATAGAGGTATACAAGAAAGAATCAAAATCACTGTCTGCCGGTGTAAGAGCGTTCTCTTACTGTGACAGTCTGAGGCCCTGTGCTGAGGCTAAGGCCTTTGGCTAAGCAGCAGAGGCAGCCATAAACGGGGAAGCGAACGGTCACATCCTCACATTCCAAACTAGTCCCATTGAAAGAAGGTGCTATTGGGCTGTTAGGAATACAATCCTGTCCCGATAATGCCCATCACCTCCAGAGAAAGGGAAGTGCCTAGAAGATGTAAAAGGAAACTTAGTTTGATAGCATCCTGTCTGGCAAGAACTCACTTATCAATAGCTGGGATATGAAATCCTCACTTCTGTATTGTTTTGTCATTATAGTTCCCACTTTGCTATTGACAGGTTTCAGAGTAGCAGCCTTGTTAGTCTGTATTCGCAAAAAGAAAAGGAGTACTTGTGCCACCTTAGAGACTAACCAAATAAATTGGTTAGTCTCTAAGGTGCCACAAGTACTCCTTCACTTTGCTATTGTTTGTGTGTATAATCTCTGTCTGGTTCTGTGATTGTTCCTGTCTGCTGTATAATTAATTTTGCTGGGTGTAAACTAATTAAGGTGGTGGGATATAATTGGGTACATAATCATGTTACAATATGTTAGGATTGGTTAGTTAAATTTCAGGAAAATGATTGGTTAAGGTATAACAAAGCAGAACTCAAGTTTTACTATATAGTCTGCAGTCAACCAGGAAGTGAGTGGGGGTGGGTGGGTGTGTGGGTGGGGGGGAAATGGGAACAGGGAATGGGGAAATTGGAATCATGTTTGGCTAAGGGCAGGAATGGGAACAGGGACACAGGTGTAAGGCTCTGTGGTGTCAGAGCTGGGAAGGGGGACACTAAGGAAGGAAACTGGAATTATGCTTGCTGGAAGTTCACCCCAATAAATATCGAATTGTTTGCACCTTTGGACTTTGGGTATTGTTGCTCTCTGTTCGTGCGAGAAGGACCAGGGAAGTAAGTAGGTGAAGGAATAAGCCCCCTAACAGTTAGCCTCCCTTTAACCACAATCACAGTCCCCTCCCACAGCCAGGAGAAGAACTCAGGAGGGTCTCGCAGCCATCAGGGCTTGGGAGGGACCCACTGAATGTCTAATAAACCTGGGGAGATCGCCGGTCTGCGCGCCCCTTCTGTGCCCAAGTTGCAAGGGAACAATAGGGCAGGGTGGGTCGTGCCCCTTGGTGGCTGGGCTAGCACGTGGGCCCTGCTGGTGCTCGCCCAGGGAAGGGGTTTGTAGCCCAGCCTGGCTGAGTGGGATGCTCCCCCCCGCCCGCCTGCATCAAGCTGCCAACGGCCCTGGCCGAGCTTCCCCTGCTGGCACAACTGCGGCTTGAGAAATAAACGGCCCCGTGTGGCCGTGATGGTGGTGCAAGAGCTGCGGGGCCGGCAGCCTCCAGCCACCGAGGGACAAGCTACTGGCAGCCTCGTCTGTACCAGGGAGGAGGGAGTGGTTGAGGGCCTCCCTCCTGTACCCCTCACCCTTCCTCTGGGGGCAAAGGCACCTCCCTGTCCCTTGCCTCAGCCCTGTGACCCCCTGGGAATCCGGCTGAGATCTGGGTTAGAAGGAGGGAGCAGGGCGGAGCCGGGGTCCCCAGCGGGGCAGGAGGGAGGTAGAGCAGCACGGCGAAGGTTTCTCCAGGAGGGATGCAGAGAGGGTATCTCTGGCAGGTGGGGGACAGCAGGGAGCATGGGAGAGATCAGGGGACATGGGGGAGAATAGGGGACATGGGGGAGAATAGGGGTCGTGGGTGTTGCTGACTTTGACCTGCGACCCCCCAGCTCAGCCCAGGGAAGGTCGAGAGATGCCGGTGTGGTGCTCTGTACCCCTTTATTCATCCCTTGCACAGTATTATAACAATTTTTGTACAAAGATGCCTTGGGAGGTATTGTGTGAGAACTCATAACCCGCTGGTCAATACTGTCCTGATAAAATATGTGTGGCCACATTGGATGTGGAGTTATCAGATTCCCCAGTATGGTGTGACTGAGACATATTCCAAGTCTCGGGAGCGACCAGACCAGTTCCTCGGGAACAAAGGGCAAGCTGATGCCTCAGCCAGACGTAAACAAGGCCAATGGGCCATCACCTGTTAAATGGCTCTTCATTGACAGGAAAAGGGACATGGGCAAAAAATCTCCATCTTAAAAAGAAGTAGCTTGGCGTTCCCATCCACACAGACTTTCTGTCTCCTGAACCTCAGCTGGAGCTTCTCGAAGAAGAGAAAACACTATAAGAAGGAAGGGCTGAAGCCCCAAATCATTCCTCCCTTTCACTCTGCCCACGGCACCCACGACACCTGAAGAACAAAGGGAGCAGCATTGGACTGGGGGAGTTCAGCCTGTAGGACCTGCTGGAACATGTGGTGAGAGAGACCTGGCTTTAAATTCACTCTAGTTTGTTAAGTTGGGCCTTAGTCGTGTTTTACTTTCATTTTTCTTCTAACCAATTCTGACTCTTACGCCTCATAACAGGTACTCACTTAAAATCGATCTCATTGTAGTTAATAAACGTGTTTCATCATTTCATGTCAACTAGTGTGTTTGGATTGAAGTGTTTGGGAAACTCCATTTGGGATAACGGGATTGGTGCATTTCATTTTCTATTAATAAAATGACAGATTTTATACAAGCTTGTGTTGTCCAGGAGCGAGCCGGGCAGTACAAGACACACAGTTCTGGGGAAAGTCTGGGACTGGGAGTGTGCTGGTGTCGCTCTGCAGTGTAATCCAGGAGTAGCTGGCAGCACTCACACTGGGCGTGACTTACCTGCTGGAGGCTGGGTGTGAGCAGACCAGGAGTGGTCACTACCACAGTGCAGCAGTGCAAAAGGCACCCCAGGTTACAGAGGTCAGAGGACACAGCTGTTTGTCCAGAGTGTACCCTAGGTATGTCCCAGTGGCGCAGCAAGCAGGGTGTATGCACAGCTTGTTGTTTCAGATGAGGTTTACACTTTAAGCACTGGCATAGCTGTTATCCCTTCACCCTCCCATTCCCTGGTCCTTCTCGCGTGAACAGAGAGCAGCAATGCCCGAAGTCCGAAGGTGCAAACAATTCGATGTTTATTGGGGTGAACTTCCGGCAAGCATGATTCCAATTTCCTTCCTCAGTGTCCCCCTTCCGAGCTCTGACACCACAGAGCCTTACCTGTGTCCCTGTTCCCATTCCCCCCCTTAGCGAAACATGATTCCAATTCCTCCCCCTTACTTCCTGATTGACTGCAGACTATATAGTAAAACTTGAGTTCTACTTAGCTATACCTTAACCAATCATTTTACTGACATTTAACTAACCAATCCTAACATATTGTAACATGATTATGTACCCAATTATATCCCACCACCTTAATTGGTTTACACCCAACAAAATTAATTATACAGCAGACAAGAAACAATCACAGAACCAGACAGAGATTATACAGACAAACAATAGGGAAATGGGGACTACAATGATAGAACAACACAGATTGAGAATTTCACATCCCAGCTATTGATAAGTGAGTTCTTGCCAGACAGGATGCTATCAAACTAAGTTTTCTTTAAATCTTCTAGGCTCTTCCCTTTCTCTGGAGGTGAGATTGGATCACGTTTTTAACAGCCCAAAACTACCTTATTTCAGTGTGACTGGTGAGGACGTGACCATACGCTTCCCAGTTTATGGCAGCCTCTGCTGCTTAGCCAAAGGCCTTAGCCTAAGAAAAGGCCTTAGACTATCATAGTGAGAGGAGGCCTATAAACAGGCAGACTGGTTTTGTCTCTTGTTTTATACCTCTATAACTAGCTAAGTGATAAGAATACACCTAAATTCTTAAAGTATAGGCTTTGCAGACAGGCTTGAATATCTATATCCTAACGATAGCTATTTTAAGTGAGTCTCAGTTGTGGCGGCTGGGATCACTCAAAGGGAGGTTACAGTTTGTTGTTTTCTGTTTGCTTATTTCAGGTAAGGGAGCTAGAAAAAGTAAAGCAGAAAAATGAGCACCAGCGAAACAGCTGCAAAGCTACAATTAGCCAGATTGGAGGCAGAAGAAAAGGAGAAAGAACAGGAACTCCATAAATGGCAGGCAGAAATGAGACGGAGAGAAGCATTTGCTGCACTGGAAGCAGAGGAAGCACCCACAGGCAAGCCCTGGAGCTGAGACAACAAGAAGCTGAAGCCCATAAGAGTCACTGGGCTGAAAGACAGAGGGGCTGAAGAGAAAGAGAGGAAACACAACCTGGAGCTAATAGAAAAACATGAAAAGATTCCAGAAAGTCACCAACGTCTCCCTCCACTCAAGGAACCCTCAGCTTTGTCCTTCATACAAAGAGCCAGACTGCACTGAGGAATCCCTCACCACTTTTGACATTCCTGAGGACGAGAAAGTCCCCACACTGATTGCAAAACTGTCTGGTAAAGCTTTAAATGTATTTACTGAAATGCCAAGCCAGGAAGCTTTGAAATATTCTGAATTTAAGAATGCTGTTTTACAAAGGTTTCAAATTACTCCTGAAGTGCACAGGTTGAGATTTAGAAATCTCAAGAAAAGTGCTGGCATGAGTCATAGCGAATATGCCTGGAAAATGTGTGATCTAATGAGAAAACAGGTAAAGGGGAAGGGGGCTGAGGATTATAACCATTTGTTTGCTGTCTTGGCTCAAGAATATTTCCTAAGTATATGTGTGATGAAGTGGGGACTTTCGCCTTGTAATGTTGCATGTGAATCTTACCGTCCTATACTAATTCTGTGTATACCTCAGTTTCCCTATGTACTGCACCAATGCCTATGTGGTGGGAATTGGGTGTGTGACTTTCACTGAGGCTCTCGGGGCAGGTGAGGCTGCTCAGCTGCCTGCAAGTAAGAGATGGCTGATGCCCTTTGTAACCTGAGACCCAGGAGGGGGACGCAACCACGTTACACTTTGCCCACGAAGCGAGACAAATATCGGAGGAGGAGCAATGTGGGAGGCCAGGCAGCAGGATCCAGGGCAGTCTGCTGTGGGAGACTGGAAAAGGGGGAGTCCAGGGCGTCTGGCCCGGGGTCCCCTCAAGACGGACTTTGCTGAAAGTCCCTGATTTCTGTGCTAAGAAGCTCTGTTCTACGCTGTGAGAAAGGAGCCCCAGAGGTCTCTGCAGTTCCCCTGGCGAGTTTTATGAGGACTTACCCTGAGGGTTGGATATGGAATTTATTAAGGTTGCTGTAGTAAATAACAAGGAGGTCATGGGGAGGAGAGACACCGGAGCCCAGATCTCCCTGGTCGAGGGAAGCATGGTCCAAAAGACTGACAGGTTACCTGACCAAATGGTGGGGCTTCTGGTAGTGGTACACCATAAAATCCCCATCCCTTTAGCCAAGGTGCATGTAGAATGGAAGGTTTAGAGGTGCCTGGACAGTTGGGGTGCTGCATGGGATCCCTGTGTGACGAAGTGGGAATATTCTTAACGTTTTCTCTGAATACTGTGTGGGTGCCTAAGTTTCCCCTATGCATTTCTTAAGTATCTCGGTACTGGGATAAGGGTGTGTGATTGTTGCAGAGCCCTAGAGGGCCAGAGTGAGGCTGTCTGCACAGAATGGCGGACACCCTGTCTCCTGGCAACTGATGGCCTGGGCCCCTACCCTGCAAGTGCCAACTGAAGGTGTTGGAGAACAAAGAGATCAGGTGGCCTCCTGGACCGGGAAAGAGACAAAGGCCAGAGAAGGGGCTGGAGGGGGTTTTCAGTTTGGAGCTGGTTGGGGAAAAGGAGGGAAGCCCAGACCGGGATCTGGGCTCCCTGGCCCCAAAATGGCCCTGACTGAGGGGGTCCTGTTGTCTGTATCTACAAGCTCTGTTTTGGACTGTGTTCCTGTTGTGTAATAAACCTTCTGTTTTACTGGCTGGCTGAGAGTCACAGTGAATCGCAGGAAGTGGGGGGTGCAGGGCCCTGGCTTGTTGGGCTGAAGCTAGCCCCCGCAGGGCAGAGAAAAGCAGCGCACCCTTGGGGCCCGGGGCGGAGATGACCCCTGTGACGGAAGGCGCTGTCCCAGATATCAGCGGCCAGTGTTTTGCACATGAAGGATAGACCTCACTGTAGAGAGCATAAGAGGATGTGTCCCAGAGGGGGGCCCAGGAAGAGAAAATGGGGAGGTGTTTTTTGAAGCAGATGGGAGACTGAATAGGGAGGCTCCTAAGGAAAAAACCCTAGAAGTAGTTGGTTGGGCCCACCCCGCACTGTGGGGAATTAATGGTGCTAGCACATGATTGTCCCATTGCTGGTTACTTCGGGGCCCAGAGAACCTATGAGAGGTGAAAGGGACATTTCTACGGGGCAGCAAGACAGAAAGAGGTGAGGAATTAGTGTGGGTCTTGTGAATTATGTCAACAAAGGGAAAGCGCTGCATGACCCAGGAAGATCCCCTGTGCCCCTTGCCTGTGATTCAAGAGGCACTTTACATGGACATTGTGGGCCCTGTGCCACATCCTGCCCAAAGGGGGAAGAAATACATCCTGGTGGGGGTGGATTTTGCCACTAGATCTCCTGAGGCGGTCGCTTGAACTAACATAAGGTTGATTCTGTGGCCAAAGCCCTTTTCTCTATTTTTAGCGGCGTGGGTTTCTCCTCAAGAGATTTGATCTGACCGTGGGTTACATGTCATGTCTCAGCTATTCAGTGAGTTGTGTGGGGTGAAACAACTAAAAGTCGCCCCCATAACCCAGAGCAAATGTTTGGTGGAGGGGGTCAATGGGACTCTAAAATCTGTGCTGGGAAGGTACGCAAATAAGAGAGATCAAGACTGGGATGAAACGCTACCCTGTTTGCTTATAGGGAGGTGCCCCAAGAATTGACAGGGTTCTCCCCATTTGATCTTCCCTATGCAAGGAAAGTGAGGGGACACCTAGATCTCATCAGAGACTCCTGGGAAGGGGACACTGAGGCAGCGGGTGAGCCATGATGGACGTGGATCAGACTAACCTCAGGGACAGTCAGTCTAAACAAAAGGCCTGCTAGGACCAACACACGTGTGACTGCTCTTTTGAAATGGGGACTTGGCGTTGGTGATAAGCCTTTTGAAAAAATACAAAATGTTACACTCTTGGGCGAGCCCTTTTGTGGAGACAGAAAAGGTGAATGAAGATACGTCTCATGTCACAAGGCCTAATGGTAACACTATCCCACGGCTGGTACGTGTAAAGACTCCACGCTTATGACAGCGGGGAAACCATGGGAAACATGACCTGTTGTGTAGAGGGGGAAACTGAGGCAGCCAAGGTTGCAGGGCAGGTGGAGACACAACCCCTCATTGGTCTGGTTTGCACCCAGGATGTGACAACCTTCTGGGTGGACTGTTCCCAAGGGGTCTCGTCTCTCCCAGGGGTCTGAAGTCATGTGGGCCCTCTGGGGTGCCCGGGTGAGAAACAGGGGTGCTGAAGTGAGGGCGCCCAGTTTTGGGGGAGTGGTGCCATGGGGCACACCCTTGCAAATACAGTATAAAAAGGTCACCTATTAGACAGGCAGTCCAAAGTTAGGAGTAACTCACCCTGTCAGTCGGTGATACTGGGGTATTCGATGGCAGCAGGGGTCAGGACTGGCAAAGGGGCAGCTATTGTCTAACATGGGCATGAGATGGCAGGATGGCAGCAGGGAAGGTCTCCATGATTTTATCATTAGATCCTGCTCCTTCCCTGAATAGAACCCAGGAGTCCTGAGGCCCACATCTCCCTGCTCTGACTCATTAGACCCCACTCCCCTCCCAGAGCCAGGGAGAGAACCCAGGAGTCCAGATTCAGGGCTTGCAGCAGTGGAGCAGGAGGTGAGGAAGCAGGACTGGCATGGGGATGTGGAGAGCACTCACCCCATCACGTGTACTGTGGGTATCTTGGGTTCAGGCTGTGCAGCGTGGGGGTTAGGAGCTCCCTTAGTGGTGGTGTGGGGCAGGCATAGGGAGCATGAGGGACTGCAGTCTGGAGGGTGGGGGGTGATATAGCCCGCAGAGGGGTGATCCCAGGGGAGCTGGCATCTCCAAGGAGGAAGGAGACAGACACACAGATAGAGATGTGAGGCCAAGGACTGCTCTGAAGCTTTAATAGTGTTGATCATATGGCAGAGAAAGTGCACCTGCTGGAGTGGGAAAGGAGGTAAATTTTTAGGGGAAACCCAGGGCCCACATACCAGGGGCTTGAGCAGCCTGGAAATGAGATACAGAGATAGAGGGAGAAGAGATCAGAGGGCAGACCCAGTGCCCAGATACTCAGGGAATGGGCACCTTGAAATGAGATAGCAAAATAGAAGGAGAGGTATGTGAGAGGCATGGACAGCTGGGCTGACAGATGGATGGGCTGACGGATGAGTGGGTTGACAGACAGATGGATAGATGGGTTCACAGACGGATAGATGGATGCGTTGAAGGAAGATGGACGGATGGGTTGACAGATGGATGAAGGGGCTGATGGATGGAAGGATTAGTGGATGGGTTGATGGACAGATGGATGGGTTGACGGATGGACGGGTTGACAGATGGATGGGTTCATGGATGGATGGATGGATAGGTTGAAGGACAGATGGACGGATGGGTTGATGGGCAGATGGGTTGACGGAGTGATGGGTTGGTTGTTGATTGATTGCATTGCAACCTACATTCTCCTCCCACCTTCGCGCCCTCACCCATGGGCTGTCTTCGGGGCTGGCGTGGCTGGGTTTTTCACTGCTGTTAGGCAGGAGTTCTTGTTGACGTCCTTCTCCTCACAGCTCTGGCAGCCCTGGTCATTGCACTGGTACATGGGAACATTACAGAGTGTTTGCCACGAGTTCCATACAAACTGCTTCCCCCGATTTATGTCCTGATCGAAAACCTCCTTGAAGGCCAAGGCGCGATGGTCTTCATCTATGGCGCCGAAGATCCCGTCCATGAGTTCCTGGATGCGATGGTCATCCTTCAGGCTGAGGCAGGTTCTCAGGCAGGGGGCGTAATAGGTGAAAAAGACGAAGCAGCGGTTCCAGCCACATTGGTTGTTCGGATATGACCTGGGGTAGCGGTTGTTGCCATGCATTTCATCCAAGGCACGGGTCTCCTGGCACTTGGTCTGGTCCCGGGACTTGTCCAGGAGGCGGGAGACGGGGCTCACCCCATTCTGGTCCAGGCTGAGCATCAGCCACTCCGAGTGCAGGGAACGTTGGCCACTTTTGTCAGGTTTGGCGGCGACAATGTGATCCCCCTCGTACAGAATGTCCGTCTCCAGCTTGGATTTCATCGCCTGGAGCTCGGCCACAGGCAGGTGATTCTGCAGATCACTCGGAATGATGCCATTGCACATGGACTGCGGCAAGGAGATGGCCACTGCATACTGAATGATGGAGGGGAGAGGGCGATACCTGGGATAGAGGGAGCAGGGGGAGCTTGAGCCCAGGGGAAATCATACCTTGAGCACAGGATTAATGAGCATGAACTGTGCAAACACCTGCACAGCCCACAAACATTCATCCTCCCCCTGCACCTCCAGAATCACCCCTCCCAGCTCTGGGCTCCATCTCCCCTCTGCACCCCCAGAATCATCCCTCCCAGCTCCAGACCCCATCTCCCCCCTGCACTCCCAGAATCACCGGTTCTGAGGCAATGGCTCTAGGTAACCCTATGATACCAGCAGACACAAGGGGTCCCTGCTACTCCCTTTGAGGCTAGGGGAGTGGGGCAGACCCAAAACACACACCCACACCCCAGGCCGGTCACTCACTGGTGGACATGATCCACGATGGCTTTGAGCGCTGCCGAGTTGATGCTCCCAGTGGTCTCTGGTCCGAAGCAGAGGAGAAGGGGCAGCAGCAGGAGTCCAGCCCTGGGCATCCGTCCTGACACCTGCACAGGACCCCACAGAATCAGTGCCCCCGGGCCCTGGGCACAAACCCAGAGTCCTCCAACCCACATGCCCTAGCCCCTGCTGTGCTACTGACAGGAGATGGGGCAGAGAGGAATCCCGTGGAGCTTGATGGGGTGGGGGAGTAGGTGAATGGCAAAGGAGACCCACATAGGATTACTTGGGGCAGGGGGCAGGCAGGAAGAGGGGTCACGCCTGGGGCTCCATGGGACAGGCGGTGGGAGGACAAGGGGGACTCACCAGGGTTTCCATGGGGCATGAGTAGGTGGGGGGCAATCACCAGGATTTCCATGGGGCAGGAGGAGGCAGGGGGGACTCACCATGGTTTCCATGGGGCAGGAGCAGGAGATGCTGTCACTCACTGACAGATGCTCACACCAGATCCCCAGTGATGGGCTTTCAGCTGAGTCCCTCCCAGCTCCTCTTTATACCGTTCGCCCAGCCTCTCCCCTGGCCCCACTGACCCTGTGGGGCGGGAGGCGGAGCAGGAGGGGGGGCGGGTGAGGCAGCCTCCAATTTCCAGCTGTGCCAACAGCAGCTGCTGGGCTGGGCCAGAGGGGGGCACTCTGGGGTCAGGGTGTCTGTGGTTTGCTGCAGATGTCGGCTACTGCCCTGAACACGGACCCGGTTCCCGAGCTGGCCTGGCCATGCCGCAGAGGGCCCTGGGGAGATACAGGACGCTGGTGCTGACGGCCCAGGCTTGGCACCATGGAGGCTGCAGGCCTGGCCCTGTGGACCCGTGTGGGGCCTTGGGGCCCAGCCCACTAATGGGGGGCGAGAGGGCAGGGCTGGTGGGTCGAGGAGCTGGTGGGGAGTGCAGCTGAGGTGAATAGACTCTCAGGGGTGGGCTGGGGCCCAGCAGCCAACCAGCACCAGGCCCCGCCCAGCCCATCTGCACCTTGGGGTGAACTGCCCAGAGGCCCCCGTCGCACCAGGCGCTGCCCAGACACAGATTCACTGAGATTGGGGCCCCATTGCTCCAGATGCTGCCCAGACACAGAGTAAGAGACAATATCTGGCCTGAGGAGCACGCGCCCTGTTATGGGGTTAAGTGGGTGTCATCTGGCCCAGATTTCCGAGGAAGCTGAATCAGCTGAATCCAAACAGCGAGGGGCCCAGTTTGCCCTGAAGTTTGGGGAAGTGAGAGCAGAGGAAGGTGCCGACCCCACTCATCAGCTGCTTGGATTTGGCTGACTGGGGCTGGGTTAGACTGAAGAACATGTCAGTGCTTTAGCCAGGCGGCACCAATGGGTCCTTTCACCCTGAGGTTCCTGGGTGCAGAATGCGGCCCAGCAATGCGGCGTGTGGTGGAGAAAGCTGAGGGTACTTCCTGGGCAGGGGTGGTGGGAGCAGGATTTGGAAATTATCTGAGTGCACTGTTGGAACCAGGGTGGGACTAATGCCTCGGCCCTATTCACCTGTGCCCAGCAGAGAGGTGGGAGGCAGGGGGACTCAGCAGGGTTTCCATGGGGCAGGAGTAGGGTGGGGGTGTCATGGTGGAAGATTGTCTCACACATGCAGGCTGCGTTGTTGTTGCTGCCCCGGCAGGCACCACTGGCCGTCCCCATGACGTGAAAGAGCCTCTTCTGCAGCCGCGTCCCCACGTGGGGTAAGCTGAGGGTGCAGATCAGGCTCTGGCTGTGGGTCCTAGGCAGGAGCCTCCCCTCTGGACACCAGGGAGCAGGCAACACTGGGACTGCTGGGTTGGGATCAGTGGGGCCGGGCAGCCGCCCCCATCCCCTCAGCTGGGCTCCACAGTGGCTCTCCGCATCTTTTCCAGCAAGTTTCTGGCCGAGCCCCCTCCCTTCTTCCAGAGCTGCCTGCAACTGGGATGGGGCTGGCTGGAGAATGGCCCTTTGACCCTGCACCGCCAAGGGCCGGAGCACAGTGAGAGCAGAGACATGGGCCACCAGCTAGGCCATGGGCTGGCCAGCCCTGAGGTCTGGGCCAGCTGCATCCCTGCCCCTCCCGCAGCCCCATCATCCTAGGAGAAGGGCTGGTGGCTAGAAGCAGGGGGACCATTTCCTGGCCCTCCCCAGTCAGCCAGAGCCCTGGGGAATGGTGGGTGGAGCATCGATCACAGGGCCCAGCCAGCGCCCTCCCCGGCCATCCAGCAGATGAGAGGGTCTAAGTCTCTGTGTGTCACACCCCAGGGATATTGCAAGCTCCTGGAGCCTGACCGGAGGGCAGCCACTGCCCCAGCCTTGGGATCCAGACACCCCTCGGGGTGTAGCCCTTCCCCCCCGGCACCTCCCTCTGGGCGTGGGAACCCAGCCATCCGCCCAGCCCCTGGGCACAGCATGCAACCTTCCCAAACTGCCCCCCCAGCATGAAGCTGCTGTTTCCAGTTTAATGCCCTCAGGTTGCACAGCCAGTGTGAAGCAAACATCACACGGGCACACGGTGCCCACTCTGACCTCGTTGTGCTCCTTATATTTGATCATGCAAAGCCCAGGGAAGTGTAGATCGTACTGTGCCATCAAACCTCCCAGGACCCTGGTGTCTCTCCACTGACTGCAAGGGAGTGGGGCCATTGACTCTGGCCTCGCTTTTGGCCCATGGACTCTCCTTAGTGAGGCCGTGTCTGTGGGTGGCGTGTGGTGTTTGGGCCCTGAGCCCGAGGGTCCGTCGGTCTCTCTCTCTCTCAGGTTGTTTTGGGTGTGAGTCCTTCAGGGAAATGATTCTCAGGGGTTTATTTCCCGTGGGGGGTTGAAGTAACTCCGCAGACTGTGCCAAGCTTGTGTCACTGCCCTGCAATCAGAGTGAGGGGAGTGACTATTATGGGCCAGACCTCCTGCTGGTGCTGAAATCAAGGGGGTTACACCGATCACACCAGCTGGGATCTGGCCCTGTCTGCTCAATCCCTCTCCATTTCCCCACTCCAAGGGGATGAAAAACCAACCTAGGCCCAGCCCCTCCCTGCACACACAGCCCTGGCCAGCGGGGACCCCAGACTGCAGTGCTGCCCTTCCGCACACCCTAAAAAAGAGTTAAGCTGGCACCATCCTTCATCAGCAGAGACCTGACTCCTCCCCCTGCCCCACAGCCCTTGGTGAGTGCCCCCCACTGCCTTAAGGGAAAGCCTGGCAGTGTGTGACAGATGAGCGCCCCCTCTTGGCCACTCACCAGATTGCTGTGAGGGAACCCAGCCGCTGGATCCTGAGTATGAAGAAAGCCCTGACTTTGTCCCTGTCTTGAGGTCCCCTGGCACACTCTTGGGGTGCAGACCCTCTCCCTAGCACCCGCCCTGACAGCTTAGACACATGGCGCCCTGCCCAGCCCCTGGAACCAGAACCATGGGCAGAACCCGAGATTCCTGGTTACCTGTATGCTGCTGCTGACAACTGAATAGTTGTGTAACCCAGTGAGACAACATTTGTCAAGTCCTTCTCCCGTTGCTGGTGTAGGAAGGTGCTAGTTATTACTCGTTGAGCTCAGCTAATAAGGGCCTAAGTTAGGGAGCTAAAGTGTAAGGGGTTCAAACATTGCTGTTGATCTATGTGGGGGCTGAGTGTCTTTTCATTCTGGGTTTGTACAGCACCTAGCATGATGGGGCCTGGTCCAGGACTGGGGTCCTAGGTGCTACCATGCTCTTGTTTCATGCAAATCATGCAGTGAAAAGACCCCTTGAAAACAGGTTCTAAACTCCGACGCTGGGTCAGTTGTGTTGTGAAACACTGACATACACACATCAGGTGTTTGTCGCATGCTTTGCCTGTGGAACGCCCTAGTGCGGGTGTGTGGTTGGCCTCCTGCGCCGTGAGTAGTGAACCACTCGATAGCACTTATCACCATGTATTTTTGACAGGCTTCCATGCCCTTTTTATGATTTATGTCCCGCCCTCCTGTCCTGTTTCTGGTCATGGACACTTTTGGTGCTGTCGGCCATTTTGAAATTATTTATTTATTTTTGTATTGGGCAATGTCAGGGGGTACTTGTGTGCATGTGGTTTGACATGTTTGGCTGGGTTTTGAGAGAAATTAAAGAAAAGGATTTTTTTAAAAATAAAGAAAATAAAGAGCTCTTTGTTAGGTTGAGAGAAAGTTTAGTGAGCACAGGGTAGAGAGAGGGTTTTAAAACGTGCTTTATAGAAAAAAGTAAGTTTTTTTAAAAACAGAAAATAAAAAGGGTTATTTTAAATGAAAGAATAGAGATGAGGATGTTTTAAAGGTTTATGAAAGAAAGAGGGAGAAATAAGGTAAAGAAAATAGAGATTTCTTTGTTGGGTCAAGAGAAAGTTTAGTGAACACAGGGCAAAGAGATTTTAAAGGAGAGAAAAGACAACACATGGCTGGCTGAGAGAGAGAGAGGAACAGTTTACCCCTAGCAGCTGCCCCAAGTGAAATGATAGGTGAGCCTTGGAAGCAAACCAAGCCTCTTGGGTGGACCAATCAGAAGCTGTTCTACAGGCACATCATAGAATGCATTCTTCCTGAACCAATCATAACATACCAACATTTTAAAACAAGAGCCACCTCCTCCCGCCCTCCCTCACCCCCCCACACCTCCCTTCTGACTGGTTTGAAGATAAGCCCTTTTCTTAATTCTTTTGCTAACAGATGTTCTATTTCGCTCAAAAAATACATCAGGTTGCTTTTTAAAGTTTAGATTTTTACAAAACATGAGAAACAGTGAATGTATATCCCCATCATTGACAATAAAAGTTATATCAAGCTTTCTTATTTCATTGACTGGAAAATGACTTTAGCTGTAAGCTTTTTAAAGGGGAAACAAACCCTTTAAATGTTTTTTTGCTAACAGTGAATATAAAGATGTTCTATTTCTCGCAAAAATATACCAGCTTGTTTTTTAACGTTATGCCTGAAGGAAAACTTCTGTAAAGAAATTCTACAAAACTCCCATAGGCTGACTTAAGAGAATGCATCCGATGAAGTGAGCTGTAGCTCACAAAAGCTTATGCTCTAATAAATTTGTTAGACTCTTTAAGGTCCCACAAGTACTCCTTTTCTTTTTAAGAGAAGAAGCAGCTCATGTAAAAGAGTGAACACATTTTACCAGAGATAAGGAATCTCTTTTTCCCCACCACACACACTTTGAAGATATTAGACCCTGAAGAAACAAACCGTTTTTAAAAGTTTACTTAATTTTCATACCTAACTAATTATCATTTTTGCAAGACAAATATTTTAGTCTAAAGGCCATGCCTAGTAAGAAACCCGCTGTGTACAGGAATGTCAATGGTAAAGAAATAGCAATATAGCCATTTATAATACAAATAAAATGTATTTAACACGTTCTTTTTAACTGTTCTACAATAAAAGTTTAAAGGAGAGAAATTCTTAAGCAACAGGTCCCCCCTCCTTTTTTTTCCCAGAAGAAAATTATGCAAAGGAGGTAGATAAAAACTGACCCCCCTACACACACTTTCTTCTTTCCTAATGTTTTTAAAAATTTAAACCAAGGACAAATCAACTTTTAAAACATTAATGAAAGGGAACAGGCACGTAGATTTCTTTATTTAGTTTTGTTAAAGACACTTGTGAAAGTTATATCAAACGTCCTTATTTCATTTACTGGAAACTGACTTTAGCTTTGTAAAGGGCGAATGTCATTTACAATAAAAGTTTAAGAGAAATGAATAAGGTATAAAATGGTATAAAAGGTATAAAAAAGGTACAAAATATGAATAAGGTATAAAAATAATATAAAACTAAAGGTGCAACAGCACCAATCCTCCCATGTCTTTAAATAGAAACTCCTCCTTACTTAGGGAGAGAGATCGACGGACTTCTGAAACTTTAGCCCTAAACTATTGGCTAACCGTTGTATGAAAGAGGATGAGCCATTTAAATGTGGGGTGGGGGTGAGTAAGATGGGGTTGATTAAAGATGGCAAGGCCCTGGCCAACACCAGCTGTCAAACTGCTCATGAAAATGTGTTATATGGGCAACATTGTGGGACCTGAAGAAACAAACATATCATTGACACAAACGGTGTTTGAGATGGGTCATGGGAGTGGGGAAACAGGGATAGCCACCAACGACTGTGGCCACAAGAATGACGTGGAGGAGAAACATGAGGCCAGATCGCTGAGCCAAGTTTTGCTTGATGTACGAAGGGATGTATGAAGGCGGGAACGTTCAAGGGGATTTGGTGGGGTCCTGGTCACCAGTGCTCGGTTGGCTAGAACCTTTTGGCTCAAGCCTGCATAGATACATATTATTTTGGGGGGGGGTTTTAAGCTGCATGCTGAAGGGGTCTCTTGACACACAGTGTAAAATGTTTTAAAAACACATTATGAAGAAGTACAAAGATGCCTTACATGTATTTCTTATGGTAATTTTTTCAGCAGCTGAGCAATGGTGCTTCAGAGGATTTGGAGATTCTGGACGCTGACAGCTCGGAAGGGACAAACGGATTGCGCCTGATCTGTTTTTGCCCAGACCCAAAGACATGCTCAGCAGGATGCCGAAAGAGAGGGAGATGCTTATTCTACAGGCCTGTACTATCTATCATTGAGGAAGAAATATGGAATTGAGCCTCTGCAAGTTTATAAAACCATTATGCGCACAACTGTACGAGTTGCTGTGCACAGAATCATCAAGCAGGGCCTGAGAGAGAAGCAAATTAGGATTGCCCTGGGTGATGAGATTGAAATTGAGATGCCCCCGATCAGAGGAGTCACGACTAAGTGAACTGGTCTGTAGATGATGTAAACTGTAAAATTAAAGAAATTAGTGGTAGCTTGTGTAACGAGAGTGCTTTAAATATGATCAAAACAATGAGGAGTCCGGTGGCATCTTAAAAACTAAGAAATTTATTTGGGCATAAGCTTTCGTGGGTAAAAAACCCACTTCTTCAGAGGCATGGTGTGAAAATTACAGATACAGGCATAAATATATATTGGCACATGAAGAGAAGGGAGTTACCTTACAAGTGGAGAACCAATGTTGAAGGCCAATTCAATCAGAGTGGATGTGGTCCACTCCCAATAATTTATGAGGAGGTGTCAATACCAAGAGAGGGAAAATTGCTTTTGTAGTGAGCCAGTCACTCCCTGTCCCTCTTCAAGCCCAAATTGATGGCGTTAAGTTTGCAAATGAATTGTAGTTCTGCAAACTCTTTTTTTTGCAAACTTAATGTCGGTGCCTATGTGTAAAACCCTTCTTTACATGAGGGTTTTGTATTACATACCTATTCCCCAGGAACTTATTTCTTCACAATTGACATTCACATACACAAGGGTTTTCTTACTAGGCAGGCCTGCTGACGGGGGGTGGGGGGTGGGGGGAAAGGGGACAATTGCCTGGGTGGGCCACAAGGCTCCCAAGCACGCGCAGGGTGGTGACCGCTCCGGGCCCTGCACTTTGGGGGGCCCTCAGTCCGGTGCGATTGACTGGCGCGGTCAGTCCTGGAAGTGACGGATTTGTCACTTCCGCCCTGCCCCCCACCGCCGCTCCGGGGCCCGGAATTGCTGTCAGTGGGCCTGTTACTAGGCATGTCCTTTCAACTAAAATCTTTATGCTGCAGAAATGATAATTATTTAGTTATGAAAATTAAGTAAATGTAGCATCTCTTTAGGCTGCATTGTTTAATTTTAAGCCTGTGCTTTCGCTGCAAAAGGTAACAGCTTTTAAAAAACATGCTGCTTCAAGCAGGCCTCATTGTTTGCTAATTTTTTTTGTTGAAACACATATGTAAACTCCCCTCAACTGACACTTTTCATATTCTACCCAGTTATTATTTCGGTAGTTTTAAAACTCTTATTTTGAAAAGGATAGGCTAGTGTATCTTAAACATTTTTATTTCACTAAACTTCTAGAAAACATTCCTAAAAGAGGCCTTGTTATGTTACAGCTGCTTCAATGCTTGTTTTTTCATGATAAACTTTTAAACTTTTTTTAAAAGCTTTATTTGATATGATTAAACACTGAATATTTAGTGAAAGAATATAAAAGATTTAAATTGAGGGAAAAAAACTCAAGAAAAGGGGTGGGGGGTTCAGGTGCAGGGAGTAGGGTGGTGTTGGTGATGGTGGTCATTTCTTCAAAAAACAAGGGGGAGGGGTCAATTTTTATCTACCTCCTCCATGCAGTTTTCTTCTAGGAAAACAAAGGAGGGGGGACCTGTTACTACATGATCTCTCTCCTTTAAATTTTTATTGTCAATGGTGGGGATATGACATTCACTGTTTTTCATGTTTTATATCAACCTAAACTCTAAAAAGCAAAACTGGTATTTTTTTTGAGAGAAGGGTTTGTTTCTTCGGGGTCAGTGTTTATCTTACATCTTCAAAGCAGTTAGAAGGGGGTGGCTGGTTCTTGCAGTAAAATATAAGGTTTTCCTTTAAATTTGAAAAAGTAGCCCATTTCTTTGTAAAAGCTGCTTTCTTGGTGGCTGTGACGGTCGGTGCCCCCCAAAAGGCTTTATGGAAATATGCTTATGAATATATATGACATAACTGGAATATGTTCTATGCTGCATATGCCATGTAACTTATCTATGTAAAGGTTATGATCTACTGAATCTATTAATCCTATTTGTATGTATGTATCATTTTTGTATTTGAAGTTATGAATATTGGCTGCATACTTGTTTGATTCTGAGTAGGTTGTAGTGAACCACTTGGTCAGCTTTCTGAGAAAAGACTATTCTCAGTAAGTGCCTAATCAAGAAACACTTAAGCCAACAATGAACTTGGACAGGTTTCAGAGTAGCAGCCGTGTTAGTCTGTATTCGCAAAAAGAAAAGGAGTACTTGTGGCACCTTAGAGACTAACAAATTTATTTGAGCATAAGCTTTCATGAGCTACAGCTCACTTCATCGGCTCACGAAAGCTTATGCTCAAATAAATTAATGAACTTGGAGACACCAGTCCACATCTGGGCTTTCCCAGGAATGTGGCCTGGCTGGTAAGGAACTCAGTCATGCATGGACATGTGACTTGCCCAGGTGGCTCCCAAACTCCATTTTGTAGCTGGACTTTGCATAGGAGAGACGAGGGGGTCTCCACCCACAAGAGAAAGTCTATTTAAGCCCGTGGGAGACCCCTCCCTTTGGTCTTCAGCTGGCTAAAGAAAGAGCCTCTCCACCCCCAAGGATACCTGAAAGAAACTGGAACAAAGGACAGGGGTTGTGAGTGATTGCTGGACCCAGACTAGAAAGAGACTAGTCTCTAAAAGACAGCTTACTGGAACTAGTGAGGATTTTATCTGTATTCAATTTGAATAGACATAGACTTGCATGTTTTACTTTATTTTGCTTGGTAATTCAGTTTGTTCTGTCTGTTACTACTTGGAACCACTTAAATTCTACTTTCTGTATTTAATAAAATCACTTTTTACTTATTAACTCAGAGTATGTGTTAATACCTGGGGGGGGGGGGGAACAGCCATGCATATCTCTCTATCAGTGTTATAGAGGGTGAACAATTTATGAGTTTACCCTGTATAAGCTTTCTACAGGGTAAAATGGACCTATTTGGGTTTAGATCCCACTGGGAGTTGGGCATCTGAGTGTTAAAGACAAATACACTTCTGTAAACTGTTTTCAGTTAAGTCTGCAGCTTTTGGGCACTTGGTTCAGACCCTGGGTCTGTGTTGGAGTAGATGGGCGTGTCTGGCTCAGCAAGACAGGGTGCTGGAGTCCCAGGCTGGCAGGGAAAGCAGGGGTAGAAGTAGTCTTGGCACATCAGTTGGCAGTTCCCAAGGGGGGTTCTGTGATCCAACCCGTCACAGTGTCATCTAGTATAAAAACCTGCTAATATAGCTTTATTATTATCATGCAGTTCTTCTAGCCTTTTATTGTAAACGCTGGGGATATGATATTCTCCATTTACAAAGCTAACAGCTAAAGTCAATTTCCAGTAAATGAAATAAGGAAGCTGGATATAACTTTCACAAGTGTCCTTCAATGTAATTTCACTGCTGCTGCAAAACTAAATAAAGAAATAGATATGCCTGTTCCCTTTAATTAATGTTTTAAAAGTTTGTTTGTCCTTGGTTTACATTTAAAAACATTAGGGAAGTAGAAAGTGCGTGGTGAGGAAAAACAGATTCCTTATCTCTGGTAAAATGTGTTAACTTGTTCCATAAGCTGTTTTTCACGTTTCTCTATACTTTTTCTCTCTATTCTTTAAAACCCTTTCCCCTCATTTTCCTCTTTCTTTATGTAACTTTATTTTTACTCTTTTATTTGATTTCTTTCTCTATTCTTTAATGCAAAATACCCCTTTTTATTTTCTTTAAAATCCTCTTTTCTTTCTCTTTTTTTTTTCAAAATAACCCTTATTTTTTCTCTAAAGCACTTTTAAAGCTCTCTTTGCTCCTCTGTCTTGCTGCTTTCTATACTTTTATTTCAAAGTAACTTTTTTACTTTCTCTTTTTTAAAAATACTTTTTTTCTCTAAAGTCTTCTTAAAACCCTCTCTTTATCCTATGCTCATTAAACCCTCTCTCAACCTAACAAAGAAATCTTTATTTTCGAAATAACCCTTTTTATTTTTCTCTCTATTCTTATCTTTATATTTTACTCTTTTCTTTCATAAACCTTTTGCTTTTCTTTAATTTATTTAAACAATTCTTTTTATTTTCTCTTTTCTTAAAAAAACTTTCTTTTTTTCTCTAAAGCACTTTTAAAAACCTTCTTACTGCCGTGTGTTCACTGACACTGGTTCTCTTGCCAAGCATGTCAATACACAGGCACACCAGCACCCCTAATATTCCCCAAGAAAAAAATATTTCAAAATTGCCAATGGTGCCAAACGTGTACAGGACCAGAAATGGGACCGGAAGGTGGGACATAAACCCTAGAAAGGGCATGGAAACCTGTCAAAAATATATGGTGATGGACTTATTGAGCAGTATATTACTCAGGAACAGGAGCTCTGGGCAGCTGTTGATCTTAAAAGAAATTGGAGGGCCAAATCTTCTAGTCCTTAATCAAGTAAAACATCTATTGCCATCAGCGTCTCCACTCATGGATATTAACATGTTCTCAATAATTATACATTTCATACTTAAATATCTCACCCACCTTATCCATGGCTACACATATGCATTGGCTCAGGGAGTACATTTTCTGGCATACTCTGAACAATGCTGAGCATATAGATGGTGCCCCAGTTAATAATAAAAATCATGACAATAATTGTCGACCTTATGGACTTTGTGGATGCGATTTCTGTTCTTTGTTCTGGAATTGGCCTGAATATAACTGAAACCCTAAGAATCTGAGGCGTAAACACATCTGATCCTCATACGGCACTTTCTCATTC
Source organism: Chelonia mydas (assembly GCF_015237465.2). Classification (NCBI taxonomy): domain Eukaryota; kingdom Metazoa; phylum Chordata; order Testudines; family Cheloniidae; genus Chelonia; species Chelonia mydas. Next base: position 13,606,076 of record NC_051263.2, on the reverse strand, counting down.
CTTCCTTTTCTCAAACTCAGAACAAAAAATGACAAAACAAAATGGTTTTCAGTTAAAATGTAAAATTGCACAGCAGCCCTTGCTCTGCAACCTGCCACCCCTTGGGAGTTAAGTAATCTCCTCTCATTTGACTCTTGTTCTCTCTCTTTCTTTCTTCATCCTTCCTGACCTCTGTGCTGCTTTTCATGCTGTCAACCATGACATTCTTCGCAACTGACTGGGGCCATTTGCTAGAGTCTCGGAGAATTGGCCTTCTTGGTTTTGCTCCCATCTATCACCATCCTCTTTTTTTGCATCATGCAGCAGATAGATGGGCTGGGCCAGTGGACAAGGAGCTGCCCTGAGAGACCTGGGTTCTACTTTCCTCATGGACTTCCTGTATGACCTCAGGCCAGTGCCTTAGGGAAAGAGTTTCCAAAGTTTTTAGGCACCCAAAGATGCAGCTAGGCATCCAGTGGTGGGATTTACAAAGCACCTAACCTACTAGGCGCTTTTAAAAATCCCACTAGGTGCCTAGATTCCTTTGAAAATCTGGCCGTACGTCTCTCTAGGCCTCAGTGCCCCATCTGTACAATGCGGATAACAGGACTGCTCTACTACACCGAGGGGCTGTGAGGAGAAATAGGTTCGACACTGTGAGGAGCTCAGATACTATGGGGATGGGGCCACACGACAGGTAGAGTGGGGACTTCTCTGTACCACTGCTCTCCCTTCCCTTGGTTTTGGCCTCTTCTTTTCACCCACGTCCCTCAAATCTCCCTCTTTTCTGAATGTAAACTTGGCTCAGAGGGCCTGGCTGTATTTCTTCTCGGACCCCTGCATTCTCTCTTCAACACCCCCGCCCCCTCCTGCCCTGAAGAGGGATTCCTGTTTTGCAGGCTCATCTAACCACTTCCAGATACTTCACTGAATTACCAGCCCTTTCTTATCTTCTGCCTCTGTTTGTAAACAAAATACTGACTCCCTGCCCTGGGGGCACAAGCTGGGAGCAGGACTCTCCTCTGCGAACCCACATTCCACACTCATGCTGTGCTGTAGTAAAGAGCTCCGCCAGGGAGCACACCTCCTGTATGAACCTTGGGGGGGGGGGGCAGGAGCACCCCCTGCGACCCCTAAATGGCACCCCATGTCCATTGGCAAAGGCCGTGAAAGGAGAGTTATGGGCAGCCTTGTGTGCAATGGGAAGGTGGGGAGGGATGCACAAGTCTTTCCCCTTCACTTCTTTATTGTGCGATTGAACGATCCTTGTAATTTTCCATTAAATAGAATTCATTCAGATTGCTACAATTCCTTCACTGTGCATTGCCCAGAAGTTCAGGCTTTATCGGGTTCTTTTGCATTTGATTAGAGCCGCCTTCCCAGAACAGAAACATATTTCTTCTCCTCTGAATTATCTTAAGAAGCACGGGCTTTAATGACAGGCACCTGACCCTAGCAGTGGCCTTTACCATCCACCCGTCCACGTCAGCTAATCCCTGCCTGGATAGGGATCAGGTGAGACTGGCTCAAGGAGAGAAGCTGGATGAAATGAAATCGGCATGTACGAATCACCAAGCCAGGGCAGGCCCGCGTTTCTACCTAACTGGCTCTCCTGCCCCCCATTCCACTTTCCCAGCCTCGTCCCATCAGTTCAGGTCACGTACATGCCCCAATGCATATGGACGTGCGTCCAGCGCTGGAGCTGGAGCGCTTTGTCTGGCAGTTCTCGTGAACTCCATGTCGTTGTGCACCCAGCCGAGGGCGTACAGGGTAGATCTGCCCCGGTCCCCAGTCAGCCCTTTCCCACCGGGGGTTGGGTCTCTGTCTCCCCGCTGCTCTGTGAGCTTGTGTCCCATCTGATCCAGCCAGTGTGGGGGCTGGCAGAAAACACGCAAACTAGAGTCTGTTCCTTGTGCTCGTGACGTGTCTTCCTGCAGTTCACCAGCAGATGGCAGCAGATGGCCAGGTTAATCATCAGCCAGCTCAGTGCCTCACTTGGTCACTATCTGGGTTGACTCCGGATTCACCCCCAGGGCCCAGAATCTGTGGCCAGAACCTGGCCCATTGAGCCCCGCTGCAGTTAAAGCCCTCAGTCTGTCTGGGGTGAATAATGTGCAAGAACAAACCAGGTCAGGGCCAGGTTGTGGAGGACAGGGATGAATCTGGGCATCTGACCAGTTCTTAAACGGGCGGGAAGAACTCCCCGGTTAGCGCCGGCGTAGCTGAGTGGGAGTTTACCTCATATTCCTCTGTGATGCCATGGAGCTGCACCTGTTCACACCGGCTGGGGATCTGGCCTGTTGATGCTAATGGAGCAGGGCCAATTTACACCCGCTGGGGATCTGGCCCATTGACCCCTTTTCTGTTGAGTTGGTCGATGTGTTGTAGTTCCAAGAATGCTTTTTTGGGGGGGGAGGGGGCACGGCCTTGGCAGCTCTGAGCCATGGCCTGCTCCAGCCATTGGCATTAATGCAGCGCCCACCAGAAAGAGGAGGCAGGCCGGGGCGTGGGAGGCGGCCCTTGTTGCCCAGAGAAGGTGGCAGCATGAATGGTTCTGTTGTGCGGGAGGGAGGGGGAAGCACCAGGGTGAGTGGACGGAAGAACAATGCCAATGTGCCATCGGTCGGGCGGGGCGTTTAGTGGCCGGCTCTCCAGCTGCCCTTGCTGGGTTTGGGGGACCTGTGGCACGCAGCGGGGGAGGGGGGAATGTAGCTGCAGCAGCTGGCCAGAGAGGAGCATGTGCCTCCTGGGGCTCCCAAGAAGTCTCTTGCCAATGCTGCCTTGTGTCACTGGTGGGGCACAGGGGTCCCCTTGCCAGGGGGACCATCTGCAGGCCGGTGGCGCATGGCCCTGCCCCCTCCAGGGCAGAGTGATGTCAGCGTCCCAGCGGGAACCCTCAGGGCCCAGGGGATGGGCCAGTCAGGGCCGGGCTGCATGGGGCAGGCTCCGGCGTGTCGGCCGCTGTGCCTGCCTCAACCCTGTGCTCTGCCTTGGCAAAGCGAAGGCAATACACGGAGCCATGCGCTCCCTCCCCTGCGCGCCCTGTAGCCCCTGTGACAGCCGGGCGCTGGTGTGGCCATATTAGGAGGTTTTTATACTGGATGACACTTAAGAGAGCAGCTTCTACACAAAATTAGCTACTTTTTAAAATTTAAAAGGAAAAACGGTTTCATTTTACAATAAGAGCCCCTCACCCCCACTTTCCTTCTAGCGGTGTGAAGATGTAAGGTAAACACTGACCCTGAAGAAACAAAGGCTTTTCTTAAAGCTTTGTAAAGTGTGAATATCATATCCCCAGCATTGACAATAAAAGTTTAAAAGGATTGAATAACTACATGATAGGAATAAAGCTATATTAGCATGCTTTTATAAACCTTTTAAAAGACAAACGCCGTGGTTTTGTCACTGCATGAAGTTCACAGATAACTTACCTGAAGAAACCCCCTCCCCTTCACCCCCCTTCCCTGACTCCCCCCGCCCCATTTAACACTTTTATGTTCTTTTGCTAAACATGCAGTGTTGAATCATATCAAATAAAGTTGTTTTAAAAAAATAGTTTAACATGAAAAAACAGCATTGGTCCTTTTCGAAAGAGGCCTATTTGAAGCAGACCCTTCTGCTTTTTAAAAATCTTTTGCACCGAAAGAACAGGCTTAAAATTAAATAATGCAGCCTAAAGAGATGCTAAGTTTACTTAATTTCCATAACTAAATAATTATCATCTCTGCAATACAAAGATTTTATTCTAAAAGACATACCTAGTAAGAAAACCCCTTCTTTACAGGAATGTAAAACTGTAACTAAGGTGAGTTTTGCAGTGAAATAAAAACTGCCAGAATACACCAGCTAGCTTTTTAAAGTTTTGCCTAAAGGAAAACTTCTGTAAAGAAATTCTACAAAACTCCCATAGGCTAACTTAAAAGGAAATTTATACAAAACAAGAAAAACAGCTTATGGAAAAGAGTTAACACTTTTTTTTAAACCAGAGATAAAATCTAAACCAAGGACAAACAAACTTTTAAAACATGAATTAAATGGAACTGGTGTGTATCTTAAAAACATTTGTATTTCACTAAACTTCTACAAAACATCCCTAAAGCGGTCTGTTTATGTTACAGCTCATTCTATGCTGCTTTTCATGTTAAATTTTTAAACTTTTTTTTTTTTTAAACTTTAGTATAATTAAACACTGCATGTTTAGCAAAAGAACATACAAGATTTAAATTAAGGTGAAAAAAGTCAGGAAAGTGTGTGGGGGGGCTGTTTCTCTGAGCTTCATTCAGTCACAAAACCATGGCTTTTCTTTTAAAATTTTTATAAGAGCATACTAATATAGCTTCATTCCTAATAAACATTATTTTGTTGCATTAGTTAGCAGCTTCAAATAACAAGGGGGGGGGGGGGCGGAGGTTTACAAGTTTTTCCTTTTAAATTTAAAAAAGTGGCCAAATTTGTGTATAAGCTGCTTTCTTAGTTTTGCCCAGTATAAAAGCCTGCTAATATAGCTTTATTCCTATCATGCATTCACAGTCACACGTTACAAAGCTCACATTAAAAGAAATCCTTACAGCTAACGTCAATTTCCAAGTTTTGTTTGTCTGTTTTTTGTCCTCTGGTCAAGTCATTTGGGCAAAATTCTGCAAAGCAAACTAGCACTTTTTGAAAGAACTGCTTTAAACGTGTCTTTTTACGTTTTATTTGATTATTGTAAAACCCCTTCCTTGTCTATGCTGGTGTATCTTCATTTTCAGTAGAAAGCACATGTGGTCACTGTTTTTTCATGTTAGCAAAATAAAATAAAATAAATAAAAATAAAAAATCCCAGGCTGGAGGCAGAAGACTCTCTCTTAATCTACAGCATCTCTCTCATGGCTTGTGGTCTGACTGAGGGTTTGTGTTTTTAACCCTGCTGTGTCAGCCTCTCTCTTTCTGTTAGAACAGGTGCCTCTCGTTGTAAAAGTTGTATAGTTCCTTTACAGAATTTTTTCCTGTGAGCAAAAGGATTACGAAAAGCCTCTGTTTCTTCAGGGTCAGTGTTTATCTTACATCTTCACACTGTTTGAAGAGGGTGGGGGTCAGGGGCTCTTGTAAAATGTAAAATGCCAGAGGACACCGATAGCCGATGAAGGTTGGCAAAGGACAGAGCCCTCACCCTGCATCCTCCCAACCCCCACACCCCAGCACTGCTCTGAGAACCCCCAAATGCCCCCTCACTGCCCCAACCCCCACCCGTTCCCCAGCTCTGAGTCTGGGCTGGTTGTCACCAGCTGGCCCTGGCCCTTTGAGTGGGTCAGTGGGGCACAGCTGGAGCAGGGCAGTTTATCAAAGGAAGGGGCCAGGCGCCAGCCTCAGGGCCAGGAGAGGAGGATTTGTCTCTCCCCACACATCTGGGTGGGTGGAACAGAAACAATGTGCAGCTGGGCAGCTGTTAGCAGGTGGCTCAGGGGGCCCACCTGGCAATTCCATAAGGGGAGAGCGACTCCAAGGGTCGCCCAGTGCAAGCCAGGGAGATGCCGTCCAGTGGGAGGCTCCTGGCCTGGGGCTCAGTCGCCCTGGCCCTGTGCATGGCAGCCCCAGGTAATGCTTTCCCCCTGGCTGTGCCCCCTGGGACCCTCATCTCACTGCTCCCCTGGGTGGAGGCTGGGGGAGAACTGAACACACAGGAAATCGCCCAGAAGCTTTTCCTTCTTGTGGAAAAATTTCTGCTCTGATTTATTGATCTGCTGCAAATATCTGAGCGTGTCTGAAAGGCAGCTGCAGAGGGCATCCAGGGGGCAGATGCAGGGGGAGCGCAGTGCAGGGCACGGGCACCCCAAGTGTAGTTCATTTGGTAAAATAGCTGCATCCATATCCAACCCCCTCCATCTGTACACAGAAGGGGGGAAGCAGAGAGTACTAATTCTTATTTGCTATAGAGACGTCTCCTCTGTGGTTTTCAAAGAGCTTTACACAGGGGGTAAATAACACACCCCCCCCTTTACAGATGGGGAAACTGAGGCAGAACTTTGCCTGCTGAGCCAGGATTAGAACTCAGGTTAACAGAGTCCCACTGTAGCACCTTCCCCACAAGCCCCCTTGACCTCTCAAGTACTTGCCCCTTCTTCTCTCAGTGCAGCCTCTTCCTCACTGTGTGTAACAACCTCTCTGTTCCTTGTCCTCACCCTGTTTCACTTTCAGGCTGAATCACTTCCCCTTTATTGACAAGGGAAGATCACGCTGGTCATGCACCAGGGAGGGACACATTGACTGGGAGCTCTGCCACATGTCCACCAGCAAAGGGAAGTGCTGCGATCTAAAGCAGGAGTCCCGGCAGTCTCCACCTCTCACTCCGGTCTCGTGGATTGCACAGCGGTCATCCAGCTCGGCCCCAGTCGCTGCAAGGAAACGGCCCCTACTCCAAATCATAGAATTGTAGGACTGGAAGGGACCTCGAGAGGTCATCTAGTCCAGTCCCCTGCGCTCATGGCAGGACTAAGTATTATCTAGACTAGGGGTGGGCAAACCTTTTGGCCCAAGGGCCACGTCGGGGTTGCAAAACTGTATGGAGGGCCGGGTAGGTGAAGGCTGTGCCTCCCCAAACCCTAACCGCCCCCTCCCACTTTCCGCCCCCTGACTGCCCCCCTCAGAACCTCCGACCCATCCAACCCCCTGCTGCTCCTTGTCCCCTCACTGCCCCCTCCCGGGACCCCCGTCCCTAACCACCCCCCCGGGAGCCCACCCCCCATCCAACCCACCCTGCTCACTGTCCCCTGACTGCTCTGACCCCTATCCACACCCCCGCCCCCTGACAGGCCCGCCCCGGGGCTCCCACACCTATCCAACCCCCCCTGTTCCCCATCCCTTGACCCCTCCCAGAACCTTCGCCCCATCCAACTGCCCCCTGTCCCCTGACTGCCCCCCTGGACTCCCTGCGCCTTATGCAACCCCCCCACTCCCCGTCCCCTTACCATGCCGCTCAGAGCAGCAGGAGCTCGCAGCCCCGCCGCCCGGCCAGAGCCAGCCATGCTGCCTGGCAGGAGCAGTGGGCCAGAGCGCTGGTGGTGCGGCAAGCTGAGGCTGCGGGGGAGGGGCTGGGGGCTAGTCTCCCCGGCCAGGAGCTCAGGGGCCGGGCAGGACAGGGCCGTAGTTTGCCCACCTCTGATCTAGACCATCCCTGGTAGGTGTTTCTCTAACCTGCTCTTAAAAATCTCCACTGATAGAGATTCCACAACCCTTGTCCCTTGTCCAAACTTTTCTGGGACCCTAGTTCATTCTCGCCAAGGAACGTCTGATTTAGCGATCACTCACTTTCTCTCGCTGACTCGCTTCCCGCTCACAAGAACAGAGATCACTCCTTCTCCAGCAGAAAGCACCGCCCTCCTCAGCGCAATGGAACAGCGGAGTGCCTACGATCCCACACGCATGCATGCACAGAAGGAGGGCGAGCGAGCGAGAGAATGCGTGAGAGCACTGTGTGGCATAAGACAGTGTTCAGATATTAAGAAATCAGGCTATGTAATACTAGCAGACAGAGCAGAATTAGATCCAGGGGCTGGAAGTTGAAGGGAGACAAATTCAGACTGGAAAAATGAGGCCTGGTAACTGCGTAACCCTTATGCAGCAACCAGGGCCGGGGGCAATGTCTAGGGGTTCCTCTGAAGAGGACAAAACAGAACTGGCTCAAGTCCCCACCCAGTAATCTGGGAAAACTAAACCCCACCCCTGGGCAGCTAGAAGAGGGAATAATTCCCTGCTCGCAAGCCCTGAGTCTGTGTGTGACAAAAGAAAACCCAGCATTAAATTGGGAAAACACTGCAGTCGCGATTCAAAAGCATGAAACCCACAAGTAAATACCTGCCCCCAGTATCTTGGGCAGTGTCCTTTGCCTCAATGTCCCACCTTGCGGTGTGAAAGTCTGGCAGATGAATATCCCTGTCAAGGTTCCCTCCCCACTCTGAACTCTAGGGTAAAGATGTGGGGACCCACATGAAAGACCCCCTAAGCTTATTTCTACCAGCTTAGGTTAAAAACTTCCCCAAGGCACAAATTCTGTTTTGTCCTTGGACAGTATCACTGCCACTACCAAGTGAGTTAGACAAAGATTCAAGGAAAAGAACCACTTGGAGTTCCTGTTCCCCAAAATATCCCCCCAAGCCCCTTCAGCCCTTTCCTGGGGAGACTTGAGAATACTATACCAACCAAATAGGTTAACAAGGTGAGCACAGACCAGCCCCTTGGGTTTTTAGGACAGGTTCTTAAAAACAGAACTTTATCATAAAGAAAACAGTAAAAGAAACACCTCTGTAAAATCAGGATGGAAGGTAATTTTACAGGGCAATCAGATTCAAAACACAGAGGATTCCCCTCTAGGCAAAACTTTAAAGTTACAAAAAAACAAAACAAAACAAAACGAGGAATAAACCTCCCTTTTAGCCTAGGAAAAATTCACAAGCTAAAACAAAAGATAATCTAACGCATTTCCTTCCTATTACTTACAATTTGTAATTTTAGATGCTTAGTTCAGGTATGGCTTTAGGAGATGTATTTTCCCTGCCCTGGTTCCTCGCTGACCTGGAGGGAACACAAAGGAAAACCAAACAAAAACCTTCCCCCACAGATTTGAAAGGATCTTCTCCCCTTATTGGTCCTTTTGGTCAGGTGCCAACCAGGTTATCTGAGCTTCTTAACCCTTTACAGGTAAAGGAGGGATTTTATGCTACCTTTAGCTGTATGTTTATGACTCCCTTTAACACGCCACTCCCCTTTTCCCTCCGCTGCACCCCACTCACTGGGACCTTTGCTTGTGCGAAGCAGGCAAGGTCCCAGAATTCAGGGGTGCATTCATGTGCGTTCTCGCCCCACCCCTAAAGGGGAGGGTTGTGCAATACCACTGGTGCTGCCATTATCTCTGCCGCCACTTGTCGCGGCCTTTGCTGCTGATCTCTGCCACCTTTCCCCCTGCTCACCACTGCCATCTGTAGAATGCCACCTCCTGAGGGGTTTCCCCCTTCGCCCAGCTGTGAGTGATTTCACAGGGCCATGATTTCACCTCACCACTGCCGGAGCCTCTGTGTTATCTGTTACTGCACCCCATCCCTGCAGGGGGCCTAAGTCTCAGCCCCATAAATCTGCTCATCAGCCATTTCAAGTCTAGGAATCACTGAGCAGAAACAAAGGCCCTCTACCAAGTCTGATGGGTTCCAACTCTAAACAAGCAAGTAGGACAGAAAACTCTTAAAACAGATCCAAGAACATCAACCCCCAACTGCTCTCACTCTCACGTGGATTTGGCATCACTACTCCCTGCTTAGCTAGCGATGTTACACTTAGGGTGACTCCTGCAGTCAGCAGCTGTGTCTGTGATCCCCTAGGCCAGGGGTGGGCAAACTATGGCCCGCGGGCCACATCCGGCCCACGGGACCCTCCTGCCCGGCCCCTGAGCTCCCGGCCAGGAAGGCTCCCTCTGGTCCCTCCCCCGCCTTCCCCTCTCCCCTGGAGCCAGGCTGCCACGTGAGCCATGCTCTGCGGGGTGGGGCTGTGTGCTCCTGCAGGAGAGCGGGGCAGCGTGTCTGGCTCCAGCCGGGCCGCCAGACCTCTAAGCGGCGTGGTAAGGGGGCCAGGGCTGGGGCTGGTGGGGTTTTCATAAGGGGCAGGGGGTCCCGGGGGGCAGTCAGGGGACAGGGAGTAGGCGGGGTTGGATGTGGTAGAGCTTCTTGGGGGGTGGTCAGGGAACAGGGAGTGGGGGGTTGGATAAGGGGCAGGGAGTCCCGTGGGGCAGTCGGGGGCAGGGGCTGGATAGGGGGCGGGGCAGTCAGTGGACAGGGAACAGGGGGGATAGGTAGGGGGTGGGTCCTGGGGGGGGAAGTTAGGGTGGGGGGGTCTCTGGAGGGGGCGGTCAGGGGACAAGGAACAGGGGGCTTAGATATGGGGTGGGCGGTCAGGAGACAAGGAGCAGGGGGATTGGATGGGTCAATGGTTCTGAGGGGGGCAGTCAGGGGGTGGGAAGTGGGAGGGGGTCAGATAGGGGGTGGGGCCAGGCTGTTTGGGGGGCACAGCCTTCCCTACCCGGCCCTCCATACAATTTTGCAACCCTGATGTGGCCCTCGGGCCAAAAAGTTTGCCCACCCCTGCCCTAGGCAGAGTAGGCATGTCTATGCAAATGCGGTCTGCTCCGGAGGTCTTTTCCCCTGGTTCATGACTAGATGCTGGGGGAGAGCTCGTTCAGACCCTGCTTACTGCTGTTTTCCAGGAAGAGCAATTAGCCAGTGGAACAACTTTCCACATGATGGAGAATCCACCACGATCCTAGGTGTCTATACAGGGAGGCTGGGCGTCTTTCTCAAAGATCTGCTCCAGCACAGCTATAAGCTGCTTGCTGGATGCAGGAACCACTGTGCTATGCAGGAGGCTTGACGAGCTGACCAGAATGGTCTCTTCTGGCCTCAACATCTATGAATCGACAAAGGTTTGAGCACATGAGTTTGATTCGGCCACATTAGTTCATAAAGAAGAGGTAGGAGTTAATGCTTTTCATCCCAAATCCCTGTTGACAAAACCTCACCCACGCAAACCACTCCAGCGTTATGTGTCTACCTGCCACAAGCTGGTGGGAGGTGAGTTAGGCCCATTTCAAACAGTTTGCAGGTGACTTTACCTGGGATTTTGCTGCTCAGTCACAGAGTCACTTTTGACTCTCCCACCCAAGGCGGGGGCGATCCTTTCTATCTCTGCCTGTGAAACCTGCGTGCCATGAGACCAACCACAGCATGGGGAACAAATACAACGAGTGCATTTAGAAGAGAGATTGGGGGCAGCATGGGCGGTGTGTGAACCCCCCCCTTCGGAGGCTGAGTGAGCCCCCACCAGCTTCAGGATAGAAGGGGGGAAGGGCGGGACCTGGGGGCAGAACATGGGCTGGGCCACAGTCTGGGTCTGGGGAGGCTTAGCCTGCCCTGGCCTTTGATACCCGCTGCCCATGAGGGGCAATGAGGAAGGGGAAGGATAAAGGGGGAGGCATGTGGGGCAGAGAGAAAACAGGAGCGAGAATGGAAAAGGAAAAGCAAACCCTGCGAACAAGAGACAGAAAAAGAGAGGAGGAGGGAAAAAGACAGAGAAAGCAACAGCTGGGCTGAGGGGCCATTCTAGCAGCAGAGTCAGGGAAAAGCTCAGATCCTCAGAGACTGGAGAGCGCCAGGATCCTCAGGGTTTGTTATTTTTAATTGTTGTCAGTCTCTGTCCCTGCGTTTGCTGCCATGACCAGGGCTCTGGTCTGGGAGTCAGGACACCTGGGGTTTAGCTCTGACCCAGTCAATGACTTCCTTTGTAAGCCTGGGTGAGGCAGCAGCTGTCTTGCACTGTGTGTCTGTGCAGCTCCTGGCACAGGCCTGATCACAGCCAGGGTCTGTGCAGCACCTGGCGTATTGGGCCCTGATCTCGGTCGGGGTCTGGGCAGCACCCGGCACATTGGGGACCCAATCTAATACTGCTACTAAATCCTGAGCTCAGAATTTGGGGCCAATTCCAACTGCAGTCATTGGGATGACCCCAGATTGACTCTGGAGTAACTGCCATCAGGATCTGGCCCAGGGCCGTCCCTAGCTATTTTGGTGCCCTAGGCAGCTCCCCTACGGGGGAGCTGTGTGGGACCCCAGGCCTCCATGGGGAGGAGTGGGGAGGGGGTTGGCCCCAGGCCTCCGCAGGGGACGGGGGCTGGCCACTTCCTGCGGGAAATGGAGTGACCCAGCCCCAGCCTGCTCCGCTCCCCTGGCTCCCAGGCTTGGAGGGAGGGGGGAACCGCCCCCCAGCACTTGCCGGCTGCGCGGCTTGGTACCAGGGGAGCAGAGCAGGTTGGGCCGGGTCACTTCACTTACCCTGCGGTGAGTGCAGGGTCAGGGCTGACTGCAATCTTCAGGCGAGTGGGGCCGGGGCAGGGGTTGAGCAGGGGTGGGGCGGGGCAGGGAAGGGGCAGGGCAGGAACAGGTGGGGCGGAGCAGGGGCGAGGGCATGGGGAAGAGCCGGAGCAAGGGCTGGAGCAGCATGCAGCTGCACAGGGCACCAGGAAATGTGGTGCCCAAAGTTTTCTGGTGCCCTACGTAGCTGCCTACTTTGCCTATGGGTAAGAAGGCCCTGATCTGGCCTCTGTTCCATGCTGTAGGTATGTCCCTTAGCATTTCTGGTGTAAATCCTCTGCAATAACGGAAGAGCTCAGGGACAGGACTGAATGTGGGGATTAGACCAGTCCTGAAATGCGAAGGAAGAACGCCCTGCGTGTGCCCAGGTAGCTGACTGGGGATTTCCCTGCTTCCTCCCTCTCAGCCTTAGGACAAGATGCTCAGCTGGTGTGAACTGGCACCGCACTACTGGCTTCAATGGATGTTTGCCGATTTTCACCAGCTGGGGACATGGCTCATTGACTCTAGCATGGCTTTGGTGGTCCCTTGAAGGGGAGTCTAGTTCCAGGCAACCCCAATGAGCTAATTTAAGGAGATTTAGCCTATCTAGGCAGATAACTGCATCAGACACCTCTGGGCCTGCTAGAAGGCCATCAGGACGGGGTCCAGGAGGTGTCGGGAGAAAGGGAAGCTCTTGTAAAGGAAGGCTGCCTCTGGAGAGCCCAGCCCCGAGGCGGACAAGGGCTGCATGACCCTGAACGTAAGGGAGAGGTTTTATTTCAGGGTTATTTGTATGTAATAAAGTAGAACCCCAGCAGGGGGCTGGTGTCTTACACCCTTTTGGACTGTGTGGAGTTCTTAAGGGGCCCTGAGAGAAGGGAAACTGAGGCAGGGAGTGCGGGCAGTGCCACCCTAAGTTAGCAGGGCTACTACAGGGCAGGCATCCCCTGAGACAGGCTCCAATAGAGTGGGGCCGACTGGCACCAGCTGGGGGTTTGGCCCCATTGACTCCAGTGAAAGGACCCCGATTGCTGTGTATTTATGCTGCCCATCATAGTGGTATCTGAGCATTTAAGAGCCGAACTCTGTGTGTGGAAACCCGCGACCCTCCGGCTCAGCTGTGAAGGGATCAAATGGTGTGTTGGCTGCATGTGGGTCACGCGGAGACCCAGTGTTTGAAGACAAGGGCAGCTGGAGGAAATGTAGCCATTCCCCCCAGGAAAGGCCAGGGAAGCCCATTAGATCTCCATCTTCTCCCCAGCCTCACGTGGACGAACAGACCCTTCCGGGGCCAAAGCAGGAGAACTTGCTGTGAGATTTCGGTGGCCCTGTTCAGCAGGCTGCGCTCCCAACTGCTCAGGCCCACTGGGGGGATGCGACCTGGGGACAAAGTGAGGGACACCCAACATGAAGCATGCTGGAAACTGATAACGCTGTGATTCCTGACCCATCTTCTTCAATGGCATGGGGCCGATTGGCACTTGCTGGGATCTGGCCCATTGACGCAGGTGGTTGGATGTAGCCTGACCCCTGAATCTCACAGGGCATAGAATTTCCCCTTCCCTCACTGATGTCAGGGCCCAGGGTCAAATTCCCTGGATTCGTCTCATGTCTCAGACCTTGTCTCTCTCCCTCCCGCTATCCAGTTGCTCCCCGTCATCTGTCCCTGCCTCCTGTCTGTCCCTGCACACATTGCCCACGCTGAGGGTGCAAGGGCCTTCTCCTGTGCTGCTGCCAGTGCCCAGAGCAGCCTCCAGACCCCGTTTCTTGTCAGATCTCAGCTGCAAAACCCTCGCTGACGGCGCCCCCTCAGTCCTCCTGCTGTCATGCATCAGCACACACAGCTCTGCAAGGGCCAGCGCTGCGAGCAGAGAAGTTTCCATTGTCTGCCGGCTGGAGGTGGGGCCCTCCGCCCACGGCTGAGCATCACAGAGGTCAGAGCAGATGCTGACACTCAGAGCAGAGAGGCCTGCAGCATCTCCGGCTGACCTGGAGAAGCAGAGATCAGAGGGAAGAGTCGCTCCTTGCCCCCGGAGCCCACGGAGCGGAGCCTGCCGCGGAGCCACGAGGCATGGCTAGAGCCGGGGCTTGGGGTCTCGCAGTGCTTGGCTCTCTGAGCCTCTGCCTCTGGGGTGAGTGTTGGAGGAAGCTGGTTCTACCCCCTGCCATCCTCAGAGAGAAAAAACAAAGATGGGGGATGAATGTTGGGGGTGGGGTAACGCTGGGCAGAGACATTTCGGGGAGACTCGCACTAGGAGTAAATTGCTGAGTAGTTCCAGGGAAAGGTACCATAAATATCACTTAGATAGATAGAGGTGGTGCACAAGGATGGATAGATGTGTATGGGGGTGGGTACACGGATACAGGGGGTGGATGGGGATAGATAGATGGGGTATATGGGGTGAAATGGAGAGGGGGATGTATGGGCATAGACAGAGAGAGAGAGAGGATATATGGGGATATATAGATAGAAAGATGGGGGTTGCATGGGGGTGGATAGATAGAAGATGTGCATGGGGACGGATAGATAAATAGAAGAGGTGCAGGGGCATGGCTAGATAGAGGGGGTGCATGGGGAAGGATAGATAGATAAAGAGGGTGTTTGGGGACGGATGGATAGACAGTGGGGGTGCATGGGGACGGATAGGTAGATGGGTACGTATGGAGGTAGATAGATCAGTCTCTTTGTGAAGGGACAGACTAAATCGGGATGAAGACAGTTAGTTGAATTAAATAAAGAAGCTGATAATCTCATCACAGAGCCTGCTCCAGTCAGCGCTGGCCAGTGCGTGATGTTCTCACCAGAGCTAGGTGAATCATTGATTTTTCAGTGCATCCAGCAAACCAAAAAATCAGGGAAAACACTGGGATCAGTCCCGAAAATGTTCAGGCCTTGTCAGCCAATCGGAAAAGCCCGTTCCTGGGAACCCAGAATATTGCCCTGCTGTCATTTCTAGAGGGCCCCCTTCAGCAAACTGCCTGGGCCTGTCTCGTTCTCCCAGGGGCTTGGGCACTTGTCTGGGACGCGGGACACCCAAGCTTGAATCTATGCCGTGGAGTGGGTGCTCCAGGCTATTCTGGGGGTAGTGAGGGCTCGATCTCCCCTGCTGAATCTGTTCCGCTTTGTGTAATGCCATGACTAGTCCATGGGCCAAGGACGGAGAACAGCTCTCCAGCCTGGGGGGATTCAGGCCCTCGCCAAGGAGGCGAGAGATGCGGGCAGAGAAGAGACGGGTGATTTACTGAGCCCTGGCAGCCCGGCCCTGTGGCCCTCACTTAGGCTGCAGCAGGAGTTCTGCAACCAGCCCCGTAACTTCTCTGCGTGTTGTGTAACCTGGTGGCTTGTGCCGCGCAGCCCCTGGGGTTTGTGTCTCTGGGCGTGTGTTGCCACAGCTTTAACCCTGCTTGGGTCGAAGTGCGGCTCCACTCTGGAGCGGGTGCACATGCCCAGCCGGGTGGTTTCCCACAGCTCAGCTGGCTGTCTCCATGGGCGCCAGCAGCCCCTGCATGGGGAGCTGGTGGCCAAGAGCACGTGGCTCTTCAGTCTAGCAGACAAAGGCAGAACGAGATCTCGCGGCCGGGAGCTGGAAATGAGCTGAGCGTGGCTAGCGCGGAGGGGAATTAGGCACGGGAGGGAGCTAGGGAGGCGACGGATCCTCTGTTGTCAATCCAGACGGGGTGTCTCTGAATGCTGAGTGCTAGCTCAGCCACCAGTTCTGGGCTTGCTGGAGGAATGGCTGGGGGAGGGTCTCTGGCCAGTGTTACGCAGGAGGCCAGGCGAGATGGTCCCGGACGTCTGGCCTTAACATCTCTGCAGGTCTGGCCCTACATGAAAGACCCACAATGGCTGACAGTCACACGTCTCTCCTGAAGCCAAGCTCACTATGGAAATAGCTGCACCGTGCGTCTGGGCTGAAATCTCCCTCTCTCCATGTCTCCTTACCAAGGCCCCAGTGTTATGAGTGAGGGGGTCTGCGGGGTGCCCGGTTGAGTGCTTATCAACTGCAGGAACAGTGAAAGAAAGAAGATTGACCGTGACACCCAGGGGAGCTGAATGGACGTGGGGGTGGGGACAGGCGAAGGCAGGACAACAGGGTGTACTCTGCTCCTATCTAGCGTGTGAGCTCCTGGCGGCTGGGATTGTCTTGTTCCAAGTCTATACAGCAGTATGTCCGCCGCTCGCAAGCTTATCATGGGTCTGGCGATGCTTTGTGTTGTTCTCAAAGCCCCAGCTCCTGGAGTCCTGGGATTACACTACAATCTCAGCTTTCCTTGTTTTAAATAGCCACTCTCTGTCCTGCCTGGTTGCAGAGAGAAGCTGGGAACGTGACTCGAGTGTGGCTGAAAGGTTCAGAAACCAGAAGGCCAAAAACAGAGCCCCAAAATTATTTTTCAAAAGAAATCTGATGTTTTTTAAGGCTTTAGGATTTTTGAACTTGGGGTTGGTGTTACTGGTACCATGCCTGGTGCAATGGGGCCCGGCTCCTTAACAGGGTCTCTGAGACGTTATTCCCTAATAATAATGATATTTGTGGTGGTGAGAGTCATTTATGTACCTCTCTATATAGCAGGTTAAGCCACGAACGTGCCCCAATATGAGCTGAGGGCCCCAATATGAGCTGTTTAGTTTCTAGCATTCGCTGACCTGGAGCTTTCCCAGTTATTCAGCCTCCTCCCCAGGCTGGTCTTTCACTCCCCCTTTGGTTTTTCTAGGCTGTCTCCCTACTCCTGACGTTTTTCTCAGCAAGTCCCCCACTGCCCAGGAGGTCTCTGCTGTGGTGAGATGCCTGGTTCCCTATGACCCGCTGGTGATTCGGGTTACTTTCTGTAAGGCCAAGGAGGAACTGTCCAGCCAAAAAGCCACATGAGGCAAACTCACCTACGAGTTAGCCCAGGAAGTGTCCGTCCAGGAGGCAGGACAGATTTTCTGTGGGTATCAGCATAAGGACGACCACAGCCGAGTGACCAGTTCCTTTCTCAGCATCCCGTGGGACCGGTGCAAACCAGGTAACCGCGTGCTGGGCCAGAGGCAGAGAGTTTTCATTGAGATCCCTGCGTCCCATGCTGCCCAAGGTTGGCTCCAGTCTGTCTGTCTGTCCGTCAGTCTCCAGCTGTTGTCTCTTGGCCTACACTCTTTGGAGCAGGGGCTGTTTTCTTGTTCTGGGTTTGTACAGCCCCTAGCACAGTGGGGATCCTGGGCGTGACTTGGGCTCCTAGGTGTCACCGTAACACACGAAGTCTTGGTCTACACTTAAAAGTTACGTCAACATAGCTATGTTGGTGAGGGGCCGACCTAACCTCCAGCATAGATGCCGCTGTGTGGACAGATGACTGCTTCCGTCAGCATAACTACCGCCGCTCAGTGTGAAAATCCCCTTCCATTAGCGTAGGCTGCATCTGCACTGCGGGTGATGCCGGCATAGCTAGGGTGATGTAGGGATCCTAGGGGCTACGTCAGTGCGCCAGGCTGCTCCCATGGGAACCCCAGGGTAGCGCCCCAGGGCCATCCCCCGCAGCCGGACGGGGCATCCTTTGTGATGGTTGTTATCGAGGGAGCACCACAGTCAGAGCAGGGATCTGGCCCCTGGTGCTGGGTGCTGCAGAGACTTGGAAGCCCAGCACCAGGCAGGCCTTGTCCCAAAAAGCTTGGATGCAGCTGGGCCCGGGCAGGGGGCAGCAATCATTGCTCATGCCAGCCTGGCCATGCCCAGCTGCCCGTGATACACAGGCCTCATAGCCTGTGTGCTCCGGTCAAGGGTTTGAAGGAGGACAAGGGAGCGTCCTGCCTGGTCTTTGGTCTCTCCACTGAGATGCCCCACCAAAGGACCCCCCAGTATCCTGACCTGTTGTCTGGCTGTTCTCCGGCTGCAATGACCCACCCTGGCAGCAGGGAGAGCTCTGGAGTCCAGAGGCAAATGACTTTTCTGCAGTGCCCAGAGATGGGAACTGACCTGAAGGGGAATCCAGATCTGTGACTGGGGGTGAGTGAAGGCCAGAACAAGGCCCTGCCCCTGCCCTGAGGAAGAGTCCTTAGGTCCAGGAGCAGCTCTGTGGAAATTGGCAGGAGTGAGGGTGAATGAGCCAGCCATGGGCGTGTGCCCGCATGACGGGTCGGGAGGTGCCGGGGAATTGGGGGGCAATGGGGTGAGACTGAACATGTGTTAATATCATCTCCAGCATCGTCAGCCCCACATGCACAACGATCACGAGAGCAGCTTCAAATCTGAAGATTTTACGTGTAACAAATGTTGGGGGCTCTTGATTTGCCTTCTGGTGTTTTCAGCCTTTAGGGCGTCACCTCTTCAACCTTCTGTCCACATCCATGAGGGTTAGAAACTTACTAGCTATTAAAATATGGGAGCTGAGAGTCTCATATAATCACCTGATTCCGGGAGCTGGGGCTTTAAGAAAAGCCCTGAATATTGTGATACGTGTGAGAAAATCCTGGGAGCTGACAGTGCATCTGTCCTAAAAGGGGGTTTGGTTTTGTCATAAATATAAAGGAAAGGCTAACCACCTTTAAATCCCTCCTGGCCAGAGGAAAAACCCTTTCACCTGTAAAGGGTTAAGAAGCTAAAGATAACCTCGCTGGCAACTGACCAAAATGACCAATGAGGAGACAAGATACTTTCACAGCTGGAGGCGGGGCGGGGCGGGGGAAACAAAGAGTCTGTCTGTGTGTGTGATGCTTTTGCTGGGACCAGAGCAGGAATGCAGGTCAGAACTCCTGTAAAGAGTTAGTAAGTAATCTAGTTAGATATGCGTTAGATTCTGTTTTGTTTAAATGGCTGATAAAATAAGCTGTGCTGAATGGAATGGATATTCCTGTTTTTGTATCTTTTTGTAATTTAAGATTTTGCCTAGAGGGATTCTCTATGTTTTGAATCTGATTACCCTGTAAGGTATTTACCATCCTGATTTTACAGAGGTGATTCTTTTAATTTTTTCTTTAATTAAAATTCTTCTTTTAAGAACCTGATTGCTTTTTCATTGTTCTTAAGATCCAAGGGTTTGGGTCTGTGTTCACCTATGCAAATTGGTGAGGATTTTTACCAAGCCTTCCCCAGGAAAGGGGATGTAGTGCTTGGGGGGGGGGGGGGGATATTTTGGGGGGGAGATGTTTCCAAGTGGGCACTTTCCCTGTTCTTTGTGTAACGCTTTGGTGGTGGCAGCGTTTAATCTAAGCTGGTAAGAATAAGCTTGGGGGGTCTTTCATGCAGGTCCCCACATCTGTACCCTAGAGTTCAGAGTGGGGAAGGAACCTTGACAGGTTTGTATTTAAATATTGGGAGGGAAACAAATATTGTGTCTTTCTCCTGCCCTAAGTCCCCTTTGTGGTTTTATTTTCCAGACTCCAATGTTACCAGCGAGGGGTCGGGCTGGGAATGACAATTCCTGTCTTCCTGCTGCTGGTGCTGGTCCTGACAGGTTACCTGCTGCTGAGAAAAGGGACGAGGTAAGAGCAGCACAGACTGGAGAGGCAGTGGGGTCTGGGGGGAGGGGCAGGGGCTTAGGGGCAGGTAGTGGAGTCTAGGAGGAAGGGCAAGGGCCATGGGGCAGGCAGTGGGGCCTAGAGGGAGGGACATGGGCCTAGGGGCAAGCAGTAGGGTCTAGGGGGGAGGGGCAGGGGCCAAGGGGCAGGCAGTGGAGTCTAGGAGGAAGGGCAAGGGCCATGGGGCAGGCAGTGGGGCCTAGAGGGAGGGACAGGGGCCTAGGGGCAGGCAGTAGGGTCCAGGGGGGAGGGGCAGGGGCTGAGGGGCAGGTAGTGGAGTCTAGGAGGAAGGGCAAGGGCCATGGGGCAGGCAGTGGGGCCTAGAGGGAAGGGCAGGGGCCTAGGGGCAGGCAGTAGGGTCCAGGGGGGAGAGGCAGGGGCCGAGGGGCAGGCAATGCGGTCTGGGGAGAAGGGTGGGGGTCTGGGGGAAAAGACACTGGTGTAACGACAGGTGGTGTGGTGTAGGGAAGGACACACTTACAACCCACTCCCCACCCATTTGCAGGATTCTTGTGGTGCTTGGCATGTGCCAGCCCCTCTGCACAGGGAACAGCCTCCCCCACCCACAGGAAAACAAGGGTCTGGATTTAGCCAAGTGCTGAATGATTTTGGGGGCAGCGAGGTTGGGGAGTCCACACTGAGACGCCTCTGAGGGGCTGAACCCCAGAGTTCAGTGCTCAGTGTCCTGGGGAAATCAGCCCCTTTTCGGGGACTCAGGTGGGCTCCTGACCCTCTGAAGCACCTGCACCAGCCACTTGCAGGAGACAGGGTTCTGGGCTAGATGGACCTTTGGTCTGACCCAGTCTGGCCGCTCTTATGTTATCAGTGGATGGAAGCAGGTCAGCTGGAGGGGCTGCAGTTGTCTATAACCCATGGTTAGAAGTGACCATTTGGTCTGTTGGACTCTAAAACCATCAATGACATTCGGTTAACCATTACAGCACCTACTCGTCGTTAATCGACCCTTAGTCAGCTATTTACCAACAGAATCTGATTTAAATTCTGGTTGATAGCAGCAGCTCTTTACAGAGGCAGAACCCACATCCAGTAGCTGGAAGTTGAAGCTGGGTAAATTCAGACTGGAACTAAGCCGTATAAATGTTTAACAGTGAGGGTGATTAACCGCTAGAATGATTTAACTACAGACATGGTGGATTCCTCAACACTTGGAGTCTTTAGATCAGGATCCGAGGCCTCTAATAGATACGATTTAGCTCAGCCGGAAGTTCTGGGCTAGACGCATGAATTACCGGGGGCCTTCTCTGGCCTGTGTCATGCAGAAGGTCAGACTAGGACAGTGATCACAGAGGTCCCTTCTGGAATTAAATGTATGCATAGGCGCTGCCTTTGATTTTGTGTTTATACAGGCCCCAGCACAATCACAGCTGAAGTTTCTGGACCCCAATGCAATAATGCTAATAATTAAAAATAAAGTCATTGTATTTCTTCTGCAGCTCCCTCAGCCCTGGCAGCCCCCAGCCCCCGGGTAAGTCCCATTTCATGTTAAAATCCCTCTCCATCCATTTCAGATCTGCAATGTTCTTTATGCTCAGGGATTCCCAGACTGGATTTTGCCTCGTGATCACATCCGTAACCAATGGTGAGATCGCTCCAGAGCATCGGGCCCGATCTTGTGGCAGATTCTGATCTGTTCCTGGGCCAGATCCCCAGCTGGCATCAGTCACCAGAGCTCCATCGGTTTACATGGACATGGCCACCATGCTGTTTTGCATTAGGCAGACGCCTGCCTTGCTGGGGACAAGGAGCGTTTGGTGTCCAGGCAGTCGCACCTGGTTCTTTCAAGCACATGGGCAAATGGAAACATTTCCCACCACTTCTCTTCACTTCCTTCTCTCTGTCTCCCCCTCCTGGTTGTTTTATGTAGCTGCTTCCATGCCTCTAGATGTCCCTCTATGCTATGGGGTGCAATTCCCCCTCTGCAGAGGCAGCACGAGGCCCAGGCACCCTATTTTGCAGGTTTAGTGGGAGGTCAGTGGGGCCTGGGTGTTGTGCTAGCCCCTCTGTGCGGTGGTGGCGGCGGTTGGAGAACCCCAGCCCCTGGGAATGGCTCAGACACTCCTGCGGCAGGTGACGTCCCGTTGTTTTCACCCCGCAGCATCCCCAGCCGCCAGGAGAGGAGGGGCTGTGCATGCAGCCGGCTGCCAGTGCCCTGGTGCAGCTGGCCGATTCAGAGATCTACGGGCCTCAGACAGAGCGAGAACCCCAAGTGCAGAGAGGCACCTTCCTCCGGCCTGTCAGTCTGGCGATGTGGACCCAGATCAATGCGGGGTCAGTCTCAGTCCCGGTGTGACTCCAGCCCTAGGCGCCTCAGCCACTGGATACGTCTACACTGTGATCAGAAACCCGCTGCACCGAATTGTAGAGCCCGGCTCAGCTGACCTGGGTTCCAGGGCTATAGAATCGCAGTATAAATGTTCAGGCTTCGGCTGGAGCCCAGGCTCTCTGGCCCTCCCTCCTTGCGGGGTCCCAGAGCCAGGGCTCCAGATCGAGCCTGAACGTCTACACTGCAATTCTACAGCCCCGCAGCCCAAGTTGGCTGAGCTGGGCCAGCCGCGGCCGTGCCAGGGATCTCGTTTGCAGTGTGGATGTACCCTTAGAGCCAGGCTTTCAAAGGGATTTCAGTGTGTAGGGAAGCAGAGAGGCCCCACGGGGATTTTTAAGGACCCAGGGAGGTCCGGCGCCTCAGTCCCATTGACACCGATGGCTGTCGGGGCTGTGTGAGGGCTTTGGGAAGTGGCTCAGGTGCCGATCTGCTTCTTTGGGAGCCCAAATCCCTTAGCACACCTGGCCCTGAGCAACTCACTCCCTCCTCAGGAGGCATGGGGGCGGGGGCGGGGAGCTGCATCGACTCTGACAGCACTGAGCGCTCTCTGAGAGGTAGGTATATGCGGATTGGCCTGATCCTGGCTGGGTGCTGCTGTGATACGGGAAATAATAAATGGATTGTCCCCACTTGGGAAAGATCAGTGCCCCCCACATCACCCCAGGGTGCTTGTGGGGAATGCAGACCCCTCCAGTGTCACCCCAGGGCAGATCTGTTGAATGCAGGCCCCTCACAGTGTCACCCTGGGGCAGTCGTGGGGAATGCAGACTCCCCTCCCCCCCCCCCCCCCCAATGTCACCCTGGGGCAGTCATGGTGGATGCAGACGTGCCTTTCAGATGATTGTTTCAGCTTTACAAACGTTCGCTGCAGCTTTGTGACCTGCAAGCAGGAAAGCTTCCAAGACCAGCATATTGAGATGGGCCCGTAGACTGTTCAGAGCCCTGTGCATCCATGTCTGTCACATGCAGCTGGGTGTTCCTGGCTCGCTGGCTGGGTTCCCTGCAGACGCTGGGATATCTAGGGGGTGATTAATGCACAGTCTCAAGAGCGGCTACATTTTAATCAAGGGGGAAACCCCTGCTAGGGGTCGGAAGGACTTAGAACCGCAGGACCCCCATACAGAAGACGGGTGACATCTGGTGCGTGTCGCATCTGCTGAGCCCTTTTATTGTTTTATAAGTTGTCTCCATACGGCTTTTGTCCTAAAATAAATGCCCTGCGCTCTGTGTAAAGCTGGCTACTCACGGGCGACCCTGCCACTGTCTCTGGAGAAATAGTGAAGCTGCAGGGGCTGAGCAAAGGAGAAACCTGATGAAGTGCAAGGTGGCTGCAGCCCAAACCCCGGCTGGGGGAGAGGGACGTGGGTCCCTGCTGGAGGCCTAAGGGGTGGCCTTGAGCTGACAACGGAGTGGTCGGAGGTATAATTACGCCCAGGCAGCGACATACGGACACACACTGAGCCAAGAGGGGCCTTACACCCAACGGAGAGACATGGTCGAAAATGCAGATTATTTTATGAGGGATTTTTTTAAAAATTCATTTTCTTCTAAACATCCCATGAACATTTGTCAGTTCTCAGATGAAAACTCAAGAGTGACAATGATGATACAGTCGGGTTTCAAACCCTGATGGATTTCTGAAAAAAAAAAATTGTGGCGAGAAATCTGTTTTCAAAAAACTCTTTTTGCCCAAAAAGGTTTGGAGTGCAGGGAAAGTTGTTGTTTTCTTTAACCGCCTGCTTTTTTTTTTTTTTACCAACCCCCTAATTTTTTTCCAGCAATTATTTTTTGATTTTTGGTTTCTGGTTTTTCACCCCAAAATGGAAAATTTTCACTGGATTACAATGTTTTTTTTGATCAAAAATGCCATTTTTTCATGTACAAAATGTTTCGATGAAAGAATTTCTACCAGTTCTGCCAAAGCATCTCCGGTTCTGTCCAGTCATGGCTGACGATCCGGCCAGGGGCCGGCTTCCCTCTACCCAGGTCTCCTTTGAAACACCCAGCACCCCGTGGCCACTTTGCAGCCGTTTCCATGCCCCCTCCCCTCTGGGTTCCCCTCTGTGCTGGGCGAGAGTGTTACTGACCCAGACATGAGGGAAGTGCCAATGTTTTCTGTCTGATCCGCCCCACAGAATCCACTCAACTGTCCCCCTTCACACTGTTCTGGGCCTTTTCCTCACACTGAGCATGGATCTGTTTATTCATTGTCCGATCTATTGCGCTCAGCGCACGCACAATGTCAGGCCAAACATAGCGCTGGCACATCCTCCTACACATGGGGACACGCAACAGGATAATAGCCTATGTCAAGGTTCCTTCCCCACTCTGAATATCTGGGTACAGATGTGGGGACGTGCATGAAAAACCCCCTAAGCTTATTTTTACCAGCTTAGGTTAAAACTTCCCCAAGGTACAAACTATTTTACCTTTTGTCCCTGGACCTTATTGCTGCCACCACCAAGCGTCTAACAAATATAACAGGGAAAGAGCCAACTTGGAAACGACTTTCCCCCCAAAATCCCCCCAGGCCCTACACCCCCTTTCCTGGAGAAGGCTTGATAAAAATCCTCACCAATTTGCATAGGTGAACACAGACCCAAACCCTTGGATCTTAAGAACAATGAAAAAGCAATCAGGTTCTTAAAAGAAGAATTTTAATTAAAGAAAAAATTAAAAGAATCACCTCTGTAAAATCAGGATGGTAAATGCCTTACAGGCTATTCAGATTCAAAACATAGAGAATCCCTCTAGGCAAAACCTTAAGTTACAAAAAGACACAAAAAACAGGAATATCCATTCCATTCAGCACAACTTATTTTATCAGCCATTTAAACAAAACAGAATCTAATGCATATCTAACTAGATTGCTTACTAACTCTTTACAGGAGTTCTGACCTGCATTCCTGCTCTGGTCCCGGCAAAAGCAACACACAGACAGAGAGAACCCTTTGTTTCCCCCCCCCCCTCCAGCTGTGAAAGTATCTTGCCTCCTTATTGGTCATTTTGGTCAGGTGCCAGCGAGGTTATCTTAGCTTCTTAACCCTTTGCAGGTGAAAGGGCTTTTCCTCTGGCCAGGAGGGATTTAAAAGAGTTTATCCTTCCCTTTATATTTATGACAGCCTACTACTGCTAGTAGCTGACGGAGCTGCTCCTTTAGCTCCACTGGCAGCATTCTCTGCCTCTTCATGCTGAAAGTCACAGGTTCAAACGCTACTACTGCTGGCTCAGGACGGGGGTTATTACATTGTCACAGGCCAGCTAGCTGCCAGGTGTTGAGAGGCCTCTAAAACCCAAAATATTTCAGTTCTGAAAGGCTTGCAGGGGGGCCTCATAGTGGCCGTAGTTCAGAGGCCCCATGGACCGTTCTTTATAGGCCAGGCTCCCCGGTCAAACCCTGGCCGTCTCCCCTGCTGGCGAGGGGAAGCTGTGCATCATGCGAATCCTCGGCCTCAGGCTTTTTTAGCTGAAATCCAGAATCTCACCAGACTCAGCTCAGTTTTAACCAGCTGTAGAGTGGGTGAAAAACAAGTGTGTGTGTGTGTGTGTGTGTGTGTGTGTGGGGTGGGGGGGTGGGGATTTGAGCCATTCTGCTTTCGTTTAAGAATTAAGCAAGTTT
Organism: Chelonia mydas; assembly: GCF_015237465.2. NCBI lineage: Eukaryota > Metazoa > Chordata > Testudines > Cheloniidae > Chelonia > Chelonia mydas. Next base: position 13,580,772 of record NC_051263.2, on the reverse strand, counting down.
CTAGCCCTTGCGGTCGCAGAGGAAAGCTGGAAAATGTGACCCGAGTGGCCCTGAAAGGCTCAGAGACCAGAAAGCAGCATCAGCCTCTCCCGCCTCCCCACCCCACCAAAATAATTATTCATTTAAAAAATGCTTGATGGATTTTAAGCCAGTCTTGTGATCTGGGGCCTGACCGTGTGAGAGCTCGGGGTGGCCACGCTGCTAGCACTGGTGCAACGTGGGCTTGACTGGGGGCTGCATGTAACTCTCCACTGGCACGTCTGAGGCGTGATATTTCTCTGGCAAGCCCAGACCCCTCTGAACATGCCACTCCTCTGCAGCATCATCCCCAGAACCCCCCAGTCCCTGCCGGCATGATGCTGCTGCGGTCCTCTGAGTTGCTGCCCCCCTCTGCCCTCGGCTGTTCAGTTCTTACTTCCCATGGTGTCCCCCTGGTGTGGCTGACTCGGGCCGGACAGCGGCTACTTTCTCCAGCACACAGGTGATGAGCGGGGCAGATGCCAGGAGGAACAGGAGCAAGGTGCTGCGCAGGATCCAAACCCAGAGCGGGATGGCAAGGCCTGGAACGTGGGAAAAGACAAGGGCCATGAGATCGCAGCTGGGACCCTGTTTGTGGGGACAGAGCAGGGGGTGTATTGTGTCGGGGGTGTAACTACAGTGCAAGGGACTCTGCAGGGGCCCTGGGCGTAGGAACCAGAGCAGGCCTTGGCAGAATAGTAACACCGGCATCCTGGTTCGCTGACGGAGCCGGTGTTACTGTAGGCACCGACTCCATGGGTGCTCCAGGGCTCAAGCACCCACAGAAAAAACATAATGGGTGCTCGGCACCCACCAGCCACAGCTGTTTGGAGGCTGGGGAAGGCGCTTGGGGGAGGACAGAGAGCAGCAACTGGGGGGCAGGCAGGGCCTCAGGAGGGGCGGAGTGGGGGAAGGAAGAGGCGGAGAGAAGGCGGGGCTCAGGGGAAAGGGTGGAGTGGGGGCAGGGCCTCATGGTAGAGCAGGGGTGGAGCATCCCCAGGGAAAAATAAAAGTAAGCACCCCTGGGTGTTCAACGTTGTATGTCAAAAATAAGGGACTGTTTTCCTAGCACCCCCACCCTACCCCTCTTCCCAATATTACCATTAGTATTATTAGCACTAATAATAATAATAATTAATAATAAATAACAAACAAGCAGCACTCACCGACATTTGCCAGGGGTATTTCTTGCTGCTTTTTGCAGCACTCAGCAATTCCTGATCTTTTTGTACAGAGATGAAGAAACAAGGGACATCCCTTCTAATAAGGGATCACTGGCAACCCCAGGTTAGTGTCCCTGTAGCACCTATGGGGGCTAGGTCCATGCTTTGGCGACAATAAACCTACCCAGGCCTGTGGCCTCTGTTTGTGAACAACCCCGAGCTCTGCTGAATCAGCAGGCTGCCCTCTCTGCTCGTGCCGCTGACCCCGGAGCTCCGAGAACCACCTGCGGCATTAGCCACACTTAGCCCATCGTGCTGCGCAGTGCGGGCTGGGCGCTGCAGCGGGCGTTACGCGCTCTGTACGTCCACAGCATATCGCAGCTCCCGTCCCGCGTGGCTGCTGACACAGACACGGAACTGAGAGCCTGCCCTGCTGTCTGCATTCACAACGGGCCTTTCCCCCAGAACTGCCCACTGCCCCTTCCATTCACACCCGGGGAAATGCTGGGACACCAGAGCTTTGCTGTGTTCGCAGTAGCTTTGGGACGCCCCGGTCTGACCCTGGTGAGCGGCAAACGCAATGCGGGGGTGGCCAAGCAAACTTCCAGCTCCTGCTGCCTCGTGTTTATAACCAGGGCTCCCTACGGCCAGCCATGCGTTGTTCTGCGTTCCCTTGCCACCAGGGGGTGCTCTGTGCACATAAGGGGCCACGATTTTGTCAAGTCACTAGTGACTCTGGATGCCTGGCTGGAGAAGGAGTTTCAGACAGTGCCGAGCGCCTGCCTCTGGACTCAGGGCTTTGAAGGGGTCTCCTGGTAACCCCCAAATCACGCCTCACTTTAGGGAATCTCAGGCTGCTGCACGATTGATTGCAATTCTCACATCACGGGCTCTCCACCCCCTCTAGCGGCCCCGGGGCAGCTGGGCGAAGCCTCCCTGAGCAACCCAGCATGCACTGCACGCCGGCCCTTATACACACTGCACCGGGGCAGAGAGGGTGCCCCACTGAAGGATCAGGCACAATCAGGCCCCGTAAGCTACCCCTCTGGTTTCCAAGCACTCAGCATGCACAGGCAGGCCTGGATTCCCAAAGGGACTGTGGGCGCGAGCGCTGGTTAGTGCATCAGTGGGGATGGAGCGCTTGGGAAACTGGGCCTAGCTGTAGGATCTGGGCCTTGCTAAACATCCGGGCTGCAGTGGGCCTGCACCTGCCCCCGGCCAGGTGCGTGGGAGCAGAACCAGAGCCAGTGAGAGCAGGGGCCGCCGAGGACAGCAGCGACCCGGCCTGGAGCGGAGCGATGACAGTGTTGCCCTCGGCCCTACATTGCTTTGGCCGATCTAGAGCGCCCAGACCCTGGGCCAGTCACACACCTCCGTGAGCAGTGTCTTCCCAAACCACCCCGTTACCTTCAGGCTTGGTGTCATGCTCGGGGTCAGCTGTGGAATCTGTAGGGCAAGAACGAGAGTTGTTATGCGGTGTCATGACGGCTAACCTGGTGCAGGGGTTCAGATCCACTCGCTGCACTTAAGTGTGTTTGAATGAGCAAACAGCCTAGAAATCGGTTTGTGGTGTGTAAGTCCAGACAGGGCCGTTAGCTCGTCTGATCTGACCTCCCGTGTGACACAGGCCGGAGAATTCACCCCAGTCCCCTCTATCGCACCCCGTAACTTAAGTTTGGCTAAAGCATCTTCCACAAAGGCCTCCAGCCTGGATCCAAACCCGTTCCCTCACTGGGAAAAAAATGCCTTGTTTCTAACTGGAACTTTTCCGGTTTCAGCTTCCGGCTATCGGTTCTCGTTTGGTCTTTCACCGCTAGATCAAAGAGCCACAGGTGCCGACTCAGTGCGTGCTCTGGGACTCAAGCACCCACAGAAAAAACAATAGAAGGTGCACGGCTCAGCACCCACCAGCTACAGTGGTTCCGGCCCGGGGGGCTGGCTGCCGATCAGCTGTTTGGTGGGCGGGAGATGCTCGGGGTAGGGGAGGTGGAGAGGAGGGAGCGACAGGCAGGTGGGGGAGCCTCGGGGAAGGGGTGGAACAGGGGCAGGACAAGGCAGAGCGAGGGCGGGACCTCGGGGGAATGGGTGGAGCAGGGGCGGGGCCTCGGGGCGGAGCGGGGGTGGAGCACCTACCGGGAAAAATACAAGTCAGTGCCTGTGGAGGCCCTGGAGGGCCCTGGAGGCCCAGGTATTTTTTCTTTAGTATTTTCTTAACGCCAGTTGCAAAGTGCTCCTACTGACCCCGCAGCGGAGTTGTGTCCCTGCAGCTACTAAAGAAGGACAGCGTCTAGTCAATAAATCAGCTGCAGGGGGACTATATGGCTACAGAACGAGAGGCCCTTTGTAACCGAGCTGTAGGTGATTGCTCTGCGTCCCTGGCACCAACGGGGCAGTTGTGCTGCCCGCGTTGGCTGGCTGTGGACTCACCTGTCACATGCAGGAACTGGGAGGAGCTCAGAAGCGAATTCGTCTCATGGTTCCGATCACCTTTGTGCTGATACAGACAGGCAAAGCTCGCGGAGCTGTTTGCCCTCATGTCATAGCGCAGGTCGTAGGCAAATTTGCCTTCCTGTATTGGCTGGACTGCAAGATCCTTCCCATCTCGACAGAATATAACCCGGGTAGAAGGAGAGAAAGCAGGCACTTTACACTTCACCATCACGGTGTCCCCAGGGCGACTGGCCGCCTTGTCTAGAAGTATTTGTGGGGCTGGGAGATCCCCTGGAAAACACAGGAGCGGCTGTTGATAACAGATTGTGTATGGAGGAAGGGTGGTTGTGTGAGTTAAACAGTGGACTCAGGACACCTGGGTTCAATTCTGGGTGCTGCCACAGAATGGCTGTGTGACCTGGGACCAGTCACTGCATTGGTCTGCCTTCAACTCCCAATCTATGACATGGGGCTAATCCGCCTTCCTTGGTCTGCCCGGTCTACGTAGCCTCCGGGAGGCAGGGCCTGTGTGTCGCTGTGCCTGTGCAGCGCCTGGCGCAATGCAGCCCTTGTCTCAGCCAGGTGTCTCAGCTGGTTAACGACAGTTCACTCAACCGCTGTCTCTGTGTTTCGAGAGATGGCGACAGGTTGCAGCAGGCCGCTCACTAGTTCGTGTTACGCTCCTCGCATACACAGAGGAATTAGATAAAAACATGAGTCCTCTGGCTGGAAGGCTGCAGCACACCATGGCTTCATTGCTTAGAATCCAGGATGATAACACACAAAACCAAATCCAGAGAGAGACAAAGCAGGCTGCTCCCCCAAGTAGGGGGGCCCAACTCCCCCCACCTCTCTGTCTGCAGAATTCACTCTGCTTCCCTGCAGCAAAAGCAGGACCAGGAACACTGGAAAATTTAAAGGGACAGTTTACACTTTTAACACAGCTTTCTCTAGACCAGGGATCGGCAACCTTTGGCACATGGCCTGTCAGGGAAATACGCTGGAAGGCCAGGATGGATTGTTTACCTGTAGTGTCCACAGGTTCAGCTGCGAGCAGCTCCCACTGGCCGCGGTTCGCCATTCCAGGCCAATGGTGGCTGTGGGAAATGACAGCGAGCACATCCCTCGATCTGTGAATAAAGGGACTTGCCCAGGGTCACACAGGGAGTCTGTGTCAAGAATTGAACCCAGATCTCCTAAATGCAAGTGCAGCACCCTACCCACTAGGCCACCCTCCCCGCCCAGGCCTGAATTGCGCTGCCCTTTCAGAGCCCAGCCCTGTGTGTATCCATTGGAGTTAAGGGATGAGCTCCCACTGGCCGCAGCTGGACCCGTCGCAGGCAGCTGGGCTCCAGGGTGACTCACGCGAGCAGGGCTCAGTCCCCACCCTTCCCAGCCAGCCAGCATCTCTGCAGCTGCTTCTCTCCTGGGCTGCGGGTGTGACAGGGACGCACTCACCTGGGGAGCTGCAGATTTTGGCCATGACCAGCGGGAGACCTGTGACAGGAGGGAAGAGAAAGGGGTGAGAATGTGACAAGGGCCGTGTGGGGATCCCAGAGCAGGGTGCGTCCCAGTGAGAGCACCACGGCCGTCTCAGGGACAGCAGGCGAGAGGGCATATCAGGGAGGGTAAATCCCCCCCGCGCTGATATCCAGGGCCAGGCCCTGTGCCACGGTGTCCCTGAACAGCACTGGGCTCTGGGAGAGCCCCATTGACCCTGTGCAGGCTACCTGTGAAGTCAAGGGGTCGGCATCCGGCCCCATGTTCGCAAAATCACCCAGGGCTCGTCAGAACCAACAGAAAAGCTCCTGCTGCATCTAACGGGCTCTGGATCCAGCCTGTCTCTTTGGGGCTGGCTGGAAAATTGCCACCTGGCTTAGTTTTCCATGCCTCATTTAAAACCACAGCAACTGCCAGAGTGGGTCAGAACCGAGGTCCACTTACCCCAGCATCCTGTCTCTGACAGGGGCAGCACCAGACGCTGCAGAGGAAGGTGCAAGAAACTCGCAGTAGCAGCTGTGGGATAATTTCTGCCACTAAAAGTTCCTTCTGCTCCACAATCGGTTATGGGCGGGCTCATGCCCTGGCTAGAGCTGCTCAAAAATGCCAAGTATTTTTGCAGGAAACGTTGAAAAAAATCATTAAAAAATTTCCACCACAAAATTCAATTTTGTATTTAAAAAATCCCCAAATCTGGGGCATTTGAAAACCATTTTTGGGGTAGAAATATTCAGCATGCTGCAGAAATGTTTGGGTTTGGAAAGCTGAAGGCTGAAAACTCTTACTGAAAAGTGACATTTTGTACCTTTTGGTAATAGATGGTGGGGTTTGGGTCACATCTGGGGCAGTCAAATTTTTGGTTGGGGGATTTTCATTAAAAAAAAAATCAAAAATTTGTGCCCAGAGTGGGAATGTTTGGTTTGCTTAGAAAGCTATTTTCTATGGCAACTTTGTTTTGACAGAGAAGCATGCCTCAGCTGGAGCCCGAGAATTGGAGTGGCTGGGGCATTTCTATTGACTTCCCTTTCACAAGTTACGATCTTTGCCTAAAGAAGCAAGCTGCCAAGCTTACATCAAGCTAGCAGCATCTCCAGCTGTTCCAGATCCAATGCTCGCAGAATCAGTGGGTGTTGCCCCTTGTGCCCCCAAATCGATGGATAGCTAGAATGTTTTTTTTCCCTCCCTTTATATTTCCCAAAGTCCATTGTCTTTGCCTCCAGAGCCAGGAAGACTTCCTGGCGGGTTCAGACTCCGGTGTGTCCCCCATGGGCTCCCCAAGTGGTTTCCTCCATGGCTGCGTAGCTTGATTGCTTTCTTTACCTTATATGTAAATGTACTCTCACTGTCTGTGGCTTATAAAGCTTGACCCCAACAGGTAAATCCACATTCCTTTGTCTAAGGCAGGCTTGCCCCCAAAACATATTTTAAGAACACATTTCCAGCATACATGTAATGCTATATACGCAAGCTGTCCATGCACGATGCAGTGATATTCATGGCCAGCATGTCAGCAGGTTTTCTATCTCACCTTACAAGACATAGTTAGGCAAAATATTCTGGCAACAGGGTGCCGAGTGTGCCCGTTGCCACAGAGGGGCTTTTAGGGTCACAATCATCAAAACAGCCTTAATCTCTAGGACTCAGGGGAGAAGCTGATTGGGTCCAGTGTGCTCCTTTCCCAGTCTCAGTCCTGGCAGCTGCTGATGGGCTGGGCCCAGCTCCAGCAAACACAGAAGCAGCCAGTTAACTTTCAGCACAGGAGTAGGGCCATAGGTATAAACAGGCCCAAGTGCTTTGCTGGATCAGGGCCGAAGGCTCATTAACCCACAGGGTGGTTCCCTCTCTGGGTTCAGCATGCGACATTCCCCACTCCCAGCACAGGGGATTGTGCAGCACCTGCTGATTTCAGTTTTGGGGGGTGATTGATGTTTCTCCGTCAAAATAACGCTGCGATGGAAGACGTTTTTTTGGCTAAACCAAACATTCCCACTCTGGGCACAAAGTTTAGATTTTTTTAAAAATTGAAATCCCCCCAACCAAAATTTGACTGCCCCAAAGATGGAAACCATGCTTTATTTCGTTGTATTGGTAACTGTTTTCTCTTTCTGTTCTCTCTGCTTAGTGCCACTTAAGTCTCTGCGCTTTCTTAACAAACTTAGTCTCCGTTTTACCATAAACCATCTCAGTGCTGTGTTCAAGGGGTCGAGTGTGTCTCCCCCACCCCCAACTAAGCCCCCACAATCCTGATTAACAGACCCCCACCGCTGACAATGCCCCACGATCCCGACCCGCAGCCCCGCCTCATTCATAGGTTTTAAGGCTAGAAGGGAGAATTAAGACCATCGAGCCGCCCAGTGTGACTTCTTGCATCACAAATGCCAGCAAATCTCCTCCAGTGATCCCTGCATCCAGCCAGTCCTCGCCGGGCGGAGCAATAAACCGTTACACCTGCTCTGGTGATAGTGCAGAGGGGGCCCTGTGCGTGCTCAGGGTGAATGTTAGGGAGGAAGCCTGTTTCACGAATCAAGGGGAGCCGCCGTTGTAAATGCAGATTGTGCCCCGTTGCTACCTTTCTCCCAGCAGCTGGGAGTCAGGGATGAAGCCATCAGCGAATATCCTGCCCCACAACAAACCTGAGAGAGAGGGAAACAGCTCCAGCAACGGTTGGAACCGAGAGCCAGATCCTCAGCAGGTGTAAATTGACACTGCTCCATTGGAGTTACCCCAGTTTACACTGGCTGAGGAGCTAGCCCAGAAAATCCAGCTGCGACGTGGCTGCAGCAGTGGAAAGGTGACAATGCCCAAGCTGCATTATAGCCCCGCAGACATTCGCTGCATTGAAACGTGCTTGTGCAGCTTTCCGTCGCAATGGCATTGCAAATTTGCCTTGGGGGCAGGTTAGGCCTGAGCTGCAGGGATCTTTGCCCTTTGCTTTACTGCATCTGGTACTGTCGCTGTCAGAGACAGGATCCTGGGCTAGAGGGACCCAGGGACCATCCAGGCTGGGGATTTTGCCATCCCTGGGACAATTACAGGGCAGGGGTGTTCTGAGCAAAGCCAAAGCACCCTGTGAGATGAAGGCTCCAGCTGAGTGTCTCTGGGGAAGGGACGCTCTATATAAGATGCACACAGGGCTGCCCACCCAGCGCCCAGCAGCTACCGCTTAGCACACCCCTGCAGCAGACAGGCCTTGTGTCCCTTCCCAAATGCCCAGGTATCGTTTTTAATCTTCACTGCGCTATCTCTGGACACTCTTGTTCTCCGCAGATATGGGGAGAAATGGGATTCCAGTTCTCCATCCTGTTTTTCGAATCCCGCTAAACTCAGCGATCTCTTGTGGCAATGAGTTCCACAGGCCAGCTGGTGCAGTGGGGAAGAAATCACTTGATTTTGTCAGTTTTAACAACCAGCTCACGCCTTGCAAAGCAAAGCTCAGACTCGGAGATGCAGTGCGGAGACAACCCCCACATGCAGCCCATGGCTCAGGACCCCAGCTCAGCGCTGACACACCTGACAGCTGGAGAGCTCCCCATTTGGCACGTCCCTGACTCACACGGAGAGGAAAATGCCCTGAGAAACACATCGCCTGGCTAGTCACTGGCTGGGCAGCAACGTGCCGGCCAAAGGGCTCAAAGGCAGCCAGCCTGTCCTCCCGCTACCCTGCAGCCCGACAATGCGGCCGACGCTCACCGAGGATCCACAGGCCACGCGGCAGAAACATGGTGAGAATCCCTGGTCCCCATCCGCTCTGCAAACAGCCCAGCAGCTCCAGCCCCCTAGGGCTTAAATACCAGCGATAGCCACTCTCTGACCTGCCTCCAAATCAGTCACTCTCTGACCTGCCTCCCGGGCTTCAGGGGCTGTGTGGGACAGAAACCGCAACGGCTCCTGTGCTCTGCCTCTCCCACGGCTTCTCAGGGCCCCGGCACTTCGGACACCAAGGGCCAGATCCTCTGATGAGAGAATGACTCCAATGGAGCACGGCTGATTCACACCTGCTGGGGATCTGGTTTGTTGAATTTCACCCAGTTAGGGACCTGACCATCTGAGACGCTCCTGGGCCGGGGTCCGCTGGCGGATACCCTCATGTCTGCGCGTCCCTGTTTTGTTGTGTGCTGCTCAGAAATCTTTGGCCCTGAACTGCTCCCTCCAGGCCTCATGGGAGACTGCAGGGCTGGATTGGGCATTCAGTGCCAATGCTTACAAACTTATGTCTGCAATCAAGGCCCCACAGGCTCTACAGCTGGCTGGACCAGCCCTGGTGGCAGCTGTGTGGGGAGCTGCTGCTCCTGGTGGGGAAGGGTGCGGGGGTGAGCTGGGGAGATCTATCAGCATGGCTCCCATGGCTGTGCAGCCCGCAGCAGGATCTGGGATGGGGGCTGCTGGGCGTCTGTGCCATTCTGAATAAAAGGGGCTTGTTTAACTCAACTCCTCTGGCATTAGAACTGAGGAAGTCTGCTGCTCTTGGGGGGACTCTGCACAGAAGTTTTATCAATGCAAGGTTTTACTGAAGGCAGTGTGAAATGAACAGCCCAGCCAGGGCAGCTGCACCCTGTGCTCTTTATTTTGATAGTAAATACCATTTATTTGATGCTGTCCCCATATTTGTAGTTCCTAGTGTGCTGAAGGTTGTCATCGGTAGGGGTCAGAATTAACAGTCTAGCAAGAGGATCCAGAGCAGTTCCCTTCCCTCACAGCAATGGGCGCAGGCTCTCAGCAGACCCAGGCAGTGTCACTGTATCAGTCACACTGGGGGCAGCTCCTCCTTCTCCCAGAGATGGGCTCAGTCTCTGTGCAGGCTCAGGCAGCATCACTGAGTCAGTTACACTCGGGGCGACTCCCCCTCTCTCAGGAACAGGCTCAGGCTCTGTTAGCCGATGGCCAGGGATGTTTGGTGAGGTGCCAGCTATGCCCATTTTATACCATCCGTGACTTTAACCGCTAGGACGCACTGTTCCTTCGCGGCGGGCAGCCCGGGCTAGGCTGACGGATGCCCCAAGGTCCTAACCACCCGTGACTTTAACTGCTAGAGCTCAGAGCTCCTTCGCGGTGGGCAGTCAACACTGACTGACAGGTGCCCCAATGGCAGCACTAAGAGCCTCTCCACACCCGTGACTTTAACTGCTAGAGCTCAGAGCTCCTTCGCAGCGGGCAGTCAGGATTGACTGACAGGCGCCCCAAGAGTTTGCCCCGTGGAGGCGGCACAACTCAACGCTAGGCTCTTAGTACTCTCACCTAATGGCCAGGCTTTATAGCCAAAACGGCTGAGGTTCTTTAATTGTGTTGGCTGCTTTACAGTAAACCAGAGAAACAAGTCAGGCTTATGCACAATGGTTACCAAAATTTATTAAACTAGATTCTAATCATGTGGTTACAAAATTGCTAGTGCCTACTTATTTAAATGTAGAGATGTTACACACACAAACAAGTTACAAAACTGAAGCCACAATCCCAAAGAAAGAAAACAAAGTATAGAGCTCTATTTCAAAATATGTGTACACTAAAGATAGGAGATCAGGTGTGGGTGCTTCTTACCCTCCTTGCATCTCTCGATTCCAGCGGTGCCAAGCCAGGATCGGTCACTCAATTCCGCGGAAAGGCGAATAAGGGACAAGGCTTAGGGACCCTCTTAGCTGCAGAAGCCTTGGGAGGCTGTCACTTATCTGACCAGCAGATAGATAGTGAAAAGCACTCCAAAAATCATGGTGCTGTAGGTCCCCTACTTATACCTCTGTACTCCTTTATTCTCTTTCTCCTTTCTATGCCAAATTGGGGCTGGTCTGTCGGGGTGACACCAGCTCTCGCAAGAGTAGTTCACACTTGCAAGGGAGAAACAATAAGTTTCGACTACTGGACATTTCTTTTATCAGGGTAAATATTTTCCCACCTAGGATGTTGGTGTGTGTGCATCATGCTGTTTTAGTAGGGGCTAAGAGCCATGTCTGTCACAGCGCCTCTGCCTGCTGTGAGCCTAATCGTTGTATATGTTCCCAGAGGCACATTGTCGCAGCACACCTGTGCTTCTCACAGCTTCAAAGGCTGTGCTGGAATTTATGTTGAGTGCCCTGTTGTTGTTTTTTTTTTAGGCTCCCGTGTGTTCCCAGCAATGCTGGTCTGAGGGGGGGTGCTGGCTGTCTGGCTACAGGCTCTCAGCAGACCCAGGCAGCCTCAGTTACACTGTGGGAGTGTCAGGTTGGCTCGGTGAGGGTGAGTGTTAATGGTGCATGTAGGGCAGAGGTGAGCAAACTACGGCCCGTGGACCACATCTGGCTCACGGGACCACCTGCCCGGCCCTTGAGCTCCCGGCCGGGGAGGTGAGCCCCCCAGCACCTCCCCCACTATCCCCCCTCCCCCACAGCCTCAGTTCACCATGGGGGTGGTTAGGGGCGGGGGGGGTGTGTCCCAGGAGGGGGCGGTCGGGGACAAGGAGGGGGGGCGGGGTTGGATGGGTGGTGGGTTCTGAGGGGGGCAGTCAGGGGATGGGAAGTGGGAGGGGTGGATAGAGGGTGGGGTCCAGGCTGTTTGGGGGGGCATAACCTTCCCTACCTGGCCCTCCATACAGTTTTGGAACCCCGATGTGGCCCTCAGGCCAAAAAGTCTGCCCACCCCTGATGCAGGGTGTTGGTTTGGTAGGTGTCGGTGGGTCTGAGCGAGCGGGTGTGCGTGGGGCTTTGTGTGCGTTAGGAGGGGTCAGTGTGTCTGTCTGTCAGTCAGTGGGTCTCAGTGTGTTGGGTGTGTGTGTCTGTGTGTGCTGTAGTACGTCGGGTTGGTCTGGGCTGTGTCAGGCGCATGTGTGTGGGTCTCAGTGTGTTAGCGGTTCTGTGTGTGTCACTGGGTGCTGGGCGTGTGGGGCTCATGCACCCCTGAGCCTCTGGTGGCACCTCAGCTGCAAAGCACCCCACATTGAGTCTCCATCCCTGGGGCGGCTCAGCTGGCAATAGCTATTGGGCAGGGGGCAGTATGTGGTCCCGGACCAGCCTCCTGAGGTGCAAGGCTCGTGGCCGGAATTATGGGACCCCCACCGAGCCCCTGCACCTGGGGCTGAGAAGATCCTGAAGGTTCCCTGGGGGTTGCCAGGAGGCCTGGGTGTGGCTGAGCCTGGAGTGCAGGGAGCGGCCGCCCCACCTCATGCCCTCTGCCAGGTTGCAGACGCCTGGTCTGGCCGAGGCTGTGACACCTCCCCGGCAGGGCTTGCTCGGCACGTGGGGTTATTTCCCAGCTGCAGGCAGTCCTGGATCCTGCCCCCTCTCTGTTCCCACTGGTGGAGCGCGGGGCAGCTGGGCCCAGCTGAGAGCAGGCCCCCGCCCCTTGTGCCGGGCGCTGCATTCCCAGAACTCCATGGGGGCAGGGACCGTCTGTCACAGCCCAGCGCACAGGAGCGAATGGCCAGTGTCTGAACTGTAGCAAGTGGCTCGATGGCTCCAGCCATGCACGATGGTCCCTGCTGCAGCTGCGCCTGGGGGGCGAGGTCCTGTGGCCCCAGGGGGCTGATCCCCTTGGGCGCTCCTGGGCAGCCCCGGAATAAAGGAGGCTGCTGCCTGACTGGAAGTACCAGGCCCAGCTCATGCAACGAGAGGGCTGAATCTGCAGCAAAGTGCAAATGCAGGAACCAAAGCCGCGGCCAGCCCAGCCCTGTGTGCAGGGAGCTATTTATAGTCGTGGCTCAGATGCATGTGGGCCCCTGCTCTGCACGAAGCCATAGCCCCGGCTTGTGTGCTCACAGCACCCCTGGCTGTGGCTGCTGCAGGCCGTATCCCTCAGGCAGCAGCTTGCACAGTAGCAAGTGTCTGGTGCATAAATAGCAGGCTGGGGCCAGGACCCGGCAGCCGCACGCTCGCTCTGCTGGTGCTGTAGTCACTGCTCTTTGTCCTCTCCATTCCCACGTGATCCGCTCGCTGAGCCGCAGCCAGAGCGGAAGCGGGGAGCTCTGCTCCGAGCCAGCAATGGAGCGAGGCGTGAGAACGTGCCAGAGCTGTTCTCAGGTCACCTTCGGTGAAACCTCCACTCGCCCCGTGACAAGCCAGGCCCAAGGAGAGACCCACGTAATGTCTTGCCTTCCCTGGATTCTAAGCCCTCCTGCTGCTCTCGGTGTGTGCAGCACCTTGCACCATGCGGTCGGGGCCTCGACAAATAAGTAATAACAACACCCAGGCAAAACCCCTAGTCAAAGTCCTAGAGGATTTACTTTGCTCTGTCACCCTTCGGCCAGGTGGTGTCGGCAGCAAAAAAGGGCTGGGTTCCCTATCTAGGGGTTCCTCTTAATATCAGAAAACAGAACTGGCTCGAGACCCCGCCCGGTAACCTGGGAAAACTAAACCCCACCCCTGGGCACCTCAAAAAGGCAAAACTTCCCCACTCACAAGCACCACAATGACTCAAAAGTAAGTGAACTGATAGAAAAGTGACAATAAGTAAAACACCCGCCTCACAGTGTCTTGGGCAGTGTCCTTTGCCTCAGTTTCCCACCTTGTGGTGTGAAAGTCCAATGGACGGAGATCCCTTTTGCCCTCCACTGCAGCCCACTCACATTGGTTGCTGCTCACTGCTTTTGCTGCTCCTTGGTGCCACGTCTGCCACTCACTGCAAGGCCATGTTTCGAGGTTCTGCCTCTTAGCCCAGTTCTTAGCAATCGCAGCACTGAGGGATTTCACTGGGCAGCAGAGCACCTCATGGCTGCTGCATCCTCTGGGTTATCTTTCCTCCCAGCTCTGTCCCCACACCACACTAAGGCTTTCACCCTCTGGACCAGCTTATCAGTGAGCTCATCTCGAGTGAGAACTAAATAGAAACAAAGAGTCTAAATTGAATCTGAGCAGCTGTGTTTCCAAGCCCTAAAGATGCACGGTGAACAGTATCTATGACTCTTTAATCGCAGTCCAAAGCACCAAACACGACTGTCTCTTCCCATCGCCTCAGACTTTCCCATGGCTTTGGCACCACTGCCCACTGCTTAGCGAGTGATGTTCATAGCCTAGATGGAGTTCCTATAAGGTGGGTGCATAACTGGTTGGAAAACCGCTCCCAGAGAGTAGTTGTCAGTGGTTCACAACCAAGTTGGAGGGGCATATAGAATGGGGTCCTGCAGGGATCAGTTCTGGGTCTGGTTCTGTTCCATATCTTCCTCACTGATTTAGATGATGGCATAGAGAGAACACTTATAACGTTTGTGGATGATACCAAGCCGGGAAGGGTTGCGAGTGCTTTGGAGGATAGGATTAAAATTCAAAATGATCTGGACAAAGTGGAGAAATGGTCTGAAGTAAATAGGATGGTCGAGTCCTGCTCTGGATTTCTGTGGACAGGGTCTCGCTCTCCTCCGGCTCTATAGGAGTTTACAGTTGTTTCTCTAGCGCCCTAGTCATTGCTAAGGAACCTGATTGGTTTCCTGGTTATTAGGCTCCGCAGTTTTCCATGCTGGATTTAGGCACATCCCCTCCTGCCTTCCAGGCCTGGACTCTCTACTCAGCTCTGACGATGCACCTCAAAGACAGCCCCGCTGCTATGCCAACCCTGGGCTCCCCACCACGCACACAGCTCTATGGGCACCTGAGAATGGGAGCCACCATGCCACTGCGCTAGGTGGGGGCCTGCTAAGTTAGCTAAGGGGGGATGCCAACAGGAGGGGGTTGTCCTAAACCAGAGGTGGGCAAACTACGGCCTGCAGGCCACATACGGGCCGCGGGACCTTCCTGCCTGGCCCCTGAGCTCCTGGCCCAGGAGGCTAGCTCCTGGCCCCTCCCCCGCTAAACCCCCTCCCCCGCAGCCACACCGCCGCGCGGGCAGCACGCTGGGTGGCTGGGCTGCGTGCTCATGCAGGGCAGCATGTTTGGCTCCGGCCGGGCGGCACAGCTGCCAGACGTGCTGCTCTGAGCAGCATGGTAAGGGGGCCAGGGCCGGGGGGTTGGATAAGGGGCAGGGGGTTCTAGGGGGCAGTCAGGGGACAGGGAGCAGGGGGTGGTTGGATGGGGCAGAGTTTCGGGGGCAGTCAGAGGACAGGGAACAGGGGGCAGTTGGATAGGGCGGAGGTTCGCGGGGGGGCAGGGGACGGGGAACACGGGGGGGTAGATAGGGGGTGGGGTCCCAGGGGGTGGTTAGGGTTGGGGGTCCTGGGAGGGGGCGGTCAGGGGACAAGGAGCGGCGGGGGGGGTGTTGGATGGGTGGGAGGTTCTGAGGGGGGCAGTCAGGGGGCGGGAAGTGGGAGGGAGGATAGGGGGTGAGGGCCAGGCTGCTTGGGCAGGCACAGCCTTCCCTATCTGGCCCTCCATACAGTTTCGCACCCCGATGTGGCCCTTGGGCCAAGAAGTTTGCCCACCCCTGTCCTACCCAGGGACTTTGGTGACTACTTTGTGATCCAAAGCCAGGGGCCCTCTCCTGAAGCCAGGCAGTCTTTTGCCGAATGGATTAGGGCACTTAGCTGATAGGGGGGCAGATTCGTATTCAAATCCCTTCTCTCCATCATACAGAGAGGGGACTTGAGCCAGGGGTCTCCCACATCCTGGGTGGGCACCCTAACCACTAGGTCAAGGTTATAAGGGAGATCACTGCCTCCCTTTGAGTGGAGCCAAGTAGCCTCTGAGCACGCCTTCCGGCTCGGGCCCAACATACAAGCCCTGGAGCGAGAGATTTTTGCTCTGAATGTTCGGAGATACCTTGCAGCACCTTAACAGAGGCTTGTGGAAAAACCTCGGAAAGGGTTTAAATATCACAAAAATTCCACCTCTCCCAATTGTCATAATTAAGATGGTGACAGTATCGGGACACTTTGATTTGCATAAAACAGTAATTAGTTTTAAGATTAAGGCTCAAAATAAGTAGAAGTTAATGATAGTTTACAGTTAGAAAATCCAAGATGGCGGACCAAAATGGCGGAGACAGAGATGACGTAGTTTAAATTTAGAGAGTGGCAGCCCCTGAGGGGGGGTTTTGTGGTTCACAGTGGTGCCTAAATCCCGCTGTAGATCAGAGCATCCGTGTCTCAGCTCTCCGGCTGTACAAGGGGAACACGATCCTTCTGTTTCCCACCCTGTGTGTGTCTGTTTA
Source organism: Chelonia mydas (assembly GCF_015237465.2). Lineage (NCBI taxonomy): Eukaryota > Metazoa > Chordata > Testudines > Cheloniidae > Chelonia > Chelonia mydas. The sequence continues at coordinate 13,564,621 of NC_051263.2, read as the reverse complement.
GACAGTGAGCTCTTTGGGGCAGGGGCTATCCCCATTCTGTGTCTGTGCAGCAGCTGGCGTGACAGGGCCCTGATCTCAGGTGGGACAGGGGCTGCCTCCCTCTCTGTGTCTGTGCAGCACCTTGTTGGGGACACTGGGGCATGGCCACTAGGTAACTCGAGGGGATGGAAGACCACGAGTGTCGATGAAGCCCCCTCGCACTAGGCCCAGGTGTCCTTGGCCCCCCTCCCGCCTGGAGGCACTCGCAGCAGCTCTGCGTACTAGGCCCAAGTGTCCTTGGCCCCCCCGCCTGGAGGCACTCACAGCAGTTATGCTGAGAATCTGCAACAATATGCTGCAGAGTCAGACTGCCTGAAACTAAGCAAGGCCAAACAGGGCAGATATGGAAGAACAATGCTGAATAAAGCAGCTTTATGTATAGTTTAACAAATGATACAGAGAACAAGGGAACTAGCTGGGAACTGGATTGGCTGGCTATATGGATACTTGGGGCAGCTTGCTATTGGATAAGTATGCTGGGAAAAAGGATGTATAAAAGCCTGTGTAACTTCCTGCTCTGTGTGCAGGATTTGAGATTCTATTCTCCCTGTACCTTTTTGCAGCTGCAAATAAACTTTTCTGCTTCTCCACCCTGTTGTAATTATTGGGTGTAGCACACCGGGTAACGAACCAATCTCAGCTGTTGTGTAGCCTCTTGGCACTGGGTGCCGGCAACAGCCTGGCACAACGGGGCCCTGATCTCAGCTGAGTCTATCTCCCACTATATGTCTGTGCAGCACCAGTGTGATGGGGCCCTGATCTCAGCTGGGGCAGGGACAATCTCCCACTCTTTGTGCAGCGTCTGGCATGCTGGGGCCCTGATCTTAGCTGGATAGGGCAGACGTAAGACATCCAAGGGGGCACATGCCCTTCCAGTGGTGGCAATCGCCCCCACAACCACCCACAGATTAGCCCCAGTCGCTGTTCTCTGGCCTGTTGTCCTGTGACTCACCTGACAGGAACTTTACACTGATCAGAAAATAAACACCAAGGAAACTAAAAAGAGGAACCCAAATAATTAACAGGAGACGGGATTTTTCGCTCAGGCACTCTGCACTGTTATGACATAACATTTCTATTGTGGAATCACCTAGAGACTGACCGGTCAGGGCCCCCGTTGTGCTGGGTGCTGTAAAAACAGAGCAAATGACAGCTCCTGCCCCACAGAGCTCACAGTCTAGCATCTGAATCCCAAGGCTCCACTGGAGACAGAAGAAAACCCAGCTTGGGTACGGAATATCGAAGCAGGGACAGAGACCTCGTTCCTTGGCTTCTCGTCCAGCACCACTGAGCCTCGACTGCATTTTGCCATTATTATTTATATAACAGGACTGACCAGAGACCCCAGCTAAGGTCAGGGCCCCTTTGTGCTGAGCGCTGCACAGACACTAAGGGTGGGTCTGCAGGGGGAACTTGACCAGCAGAATTATACTGGTCTAACTAACCCACTACAACTATCTCGGGATAACTTCCCGTGGGGACACTCTTATGCAGTGTACAAGGGGCTTTGTCCAGTTTAGCTCATGTCACTTTGAAACTGGTGTAAACTAACCCTGACCAAGGCTCTTTCTCTGATTCTGGAATAAGAGTGTCCCCACAGGGAATTATCCCACGATGGCTGCAGTGGTTTAATTACACCAGTGTGGTTCTGCTGGTCCATTTTCCTGTGCAGAAAAACCCTTAGTGAGAAACAGCCCCTGCCTGGAAGAGTTCACACTCTAAGGGGGGGATTTTCAGAAGCACCTGAGGGACTTAGGAGCACCAGGCAGTGGGCACAGAGCACAGTCACACACTTGTGTCCTAAATTGCTTAGGGGCTTTGGAAATTCTCCCCTGAGACAAGGCAGAATTATTATCCTCATTTCACAGATGGGGGGCTGAGGCCCATTGAGAGGAAGTGACAGGCCCAAGGACTATGTAGCAGAGATGGGACATGACCCCCAGTCTCCCAGAAGTGTCACCCTGGTGCCTTAACCATGAGCCCAGCCTTAACCCCTAATCATACAGCCTCTCTGCAGGAGGGATTATTTGCACGGAAGGAAGGAGCTGGGCTGGGCTGACTGGCTGGGACACTTCATGGCAGAGCTAAGATCTGACAGAGCTCAGCATGGCCCTGGCCTGGCTGGGAGTGAGCAGAGGTCTGCAGGTTGCAGGGCAGGGTGACCGACAGCGTCCCCGATGGAGGAAGGGGTGTGTGGGGGGGGGGGACTGAAGGAGGCAGGAGGAGTTACCTGGGCAAAGACTGTTACCACAGGGGCCTATTGTGCAGCACTGACCAATGATGTCTGCCCAACACCCTGCTCAGTGCTGGTCACTGGTATCTTCCCTGCTCATGGCTTTTTAATGGGGTTTCCCCACTCCCAGTCCCTTTCCCCCCAGGATGCAGCTGCTTTCCCCATGCAGCCCCGTGGGCTTGGGCAGGCCCCGTTTCTCCAGCACGAAGGTGATGATGGGCACAGACACCAGGAGGAGCAGGACCAGGACACAGCGGGCAGCCCAGACGGCAGGGGACATAACCGGCCCTGCAACATGGAAAGGAACATGGTGACACCTGCAAAGTAGCGTGTGGGGACTGCAGTGCCAGCACTAGATACAGGGCAGCTGCAGTGTAACGGGGACCCCGTGGGAGCTCCCAGAGGCCTAGATCTAAGGGGGGATCATGCTGCAGGGCGGCATGTTCCCCCAGTGGGACGCCTAAGTAATGGAGGCTGTTGGGGAGACTCCTCCCATTGCCCATCACAGCCCTGAGGGGTCGGAGGAGCAGGGAATGGCCCAGGTTTGCTCAGGCTGCACCAGGACTCTGTGCAAAGGCCTCACAAGAGAAAGTGACACACGCAGCAGCCCAGACCCTATCGCCCCTCTCCAGTGAGGCTGGCAGTTCACCACTGGGGCGACCCCACCCTGGGCACAGGGGCAGCATGAGGCCTTGGCACCAGCTGTGTCCTCAGGAGAGGGTAGAAGTGGGATGTAAGCGATGCCGGGGGCTGTGCTGCCCCTCTGCCCTGAGGGAATTGCACCAGCAGAGCCCAGCCCATCCGGGGTGACTGCGCTGCAGGCCGAGGAGTTAACCACCCCGGGGGGAGTTTGGCCCAGACTTTATGCCCAGAGGCCAGAGCTGGGGGCACAGAGCTGGGCTCTGATAATCAGGGTGTGACAGAGCAATAGCCCATTACCTGTGCGGGTCGGCTCCTCCCCTCCTCCGCTGCTGCTCACGCCGCCTGTGGGACAAGGGGAAAGAGAATCGCACCGTGTGGGAGACTCCGCAGGGACGTGCCTCCCAGGGGCAGACAGAGCGGTTCTACCAGCCACTGGGGCCAGATCCCTCGTGGGTGTAAATGAGCATCACCCTGCTGGAGCCCATTGGCCAGATCCCCATCTCGTGTAAATTGGCGTCCCTCCATTGGAGTCCATAGGATTCTGCCAGTTTACACCACCGAGGAACCGGTCCCTGGACTCTCTCCCTTGCTCTGAGTGTCACACTGAGTTTCCCCACTGCAGACGCAGCGAGGACGTCACTGTCCATTTAACAAACCCTCATTTCACTGATCCCTGGCACCTGTCACTGAGGTCGAAGCTCTGTGGGGGCAAAAATGCCCTGGGAAGCCCTGAGCCAGGATTTCTCTGCCCCCAAGTCAGACGCACTTGTCTGTAGAGCACCCTCAGGGATCTGAATGTGTAGGAGACCCCTGTACCCTTCAGACAGCCCAGGGCTCACCTGGTGGGCAGATGATGTGATGAGGCTTTGTGCACGGGTGACATTCCCCAGCCGCCCCTGTGCCTGGGGCAGCACCAGGCCTAGACCCTGCTCACGCCCAGTGCTGAGGGTTCAGGGGAGTGAAGTGCTGCCTAGCCCTGGGGCTGGCCCCTCTGCACAGGCCGGGTTTCACTGCAGAGAGCTGGGTCTCCCCTGGTGTAAGTGCTGCAGGGAGAGGAGTTACCCCAGGGGTGAGTTTTCCCCAAAGTCTCTATGCAGCGAGGGGAGAGCTGGGGGGACAGAGCCGGGCTCAGATCCCCAGGGTCTGGCCCAAGAGCGTCTCCGTGAGCTGTGGGGTCTGACTCCTCTCCACTGCTGCTCGCCTGGCCTGTGCAATGGGGACGAGGAGAATCTGGGGCTGTCAGTGCCTCCAGGTCACACTCAGTATGTGAGAAACGTGGCTGCAATGGCTGAGCCCAGCCCCCTGCACCAGTCAAATGGGACATGAATGTTCCCCGCATGCAAACCTCCCCAAACGGGCTCACCCTGGCTCCATCAGACCTGCCAGGTGTCACACACATTATGGGCATTTGGCAGTCCTTTCACCCTGCATAGAAGCTGTGGGTGTGGGCCTGGACTCCTCACTCGGTGTCCTGGAGCCCGTGGATGGCACTTAGCTACAAGCCAGGAGACCCTACGCTGTAGGACCAGCTCTTCTACTGAGCGTTATTAACGTCTCTGTGCTCTTCACAGCCCCAGGTACTGCCTCTACGGTACAGGTGACAACTGTCATTCACTCCTGGTACAGATCAACGTGGTGGCAGAAGGTCACTTGAGGCAGCGCTGCGAATACAGCAAAATGATTGAATACAGCAAACCCCAGTCCCATCTAGTTTCTCCCACTGCCTCTTCAGAGGGAATGTGCCAGATTTATGTGCTTGGCTATGCTGCCCTTATCACTACCCACAATCTGCTCCCAGAGCCAGGAAGAGAACCCAGGAGTCCTGGGAACCAATGTCCCCATTCCGTCTCAGTAACAATTGAGTGACACACATACAAAGCAGGTGCCGTGTCTCCATCTAGGGGCTGGTGCACATGGAGGATAACAACCTACTTCTGCCCATCACCCTGTCACTCAGCTGTGTGTCTCTGGATTCTCTCTCAGCCATTGTATGAACGATTGCACTCGCTCTGCCGTTCATCACTCTTACCAGAGATGCTGAACTTCTTGGCAGGGCTGAGCTGGGATCTGCTCACCCGGTTGTCTCTGTCCTTGGTCTCGTACCCGCACGAGTAATTCCCGGAGCTGCCCCTGGATACTGTATGGTCCCAGCTGTACATGACCTTCTCCTCTGAGCCTGTCTGCAGTGAAATCTCCTCCCCGTCCTTACAGAAGACAACGCTGGTGGCCGGGGTCCTGGAGAACACGGAGCACGTGAGCCGCACGGAGTCACCTGGCTGGGCAGACGTCGGGCTCAGGTAGAGGGTGGGGGCACGGCGAGCACCTAGGGTGGGGAATGGGTCAGAGCTGTCAATGGGGCTGTTGGTGGTGCCCATTAAGGGGAGGAGCCAGGAAGCAGTTTGCCAAAGGAAGTTGGTTACTGTGGAAGCAGCTCACAGCTGCTAAGGGTACATCTACACTGCAATCAAATCCCCATGGCTGACCCATGCCAGCTGACTCAGGATGGCGGGGCTGGGCTATGGGGCTGTTTGCACAGCACAAGCCAGGGCATGTGGGCATCTAACTGCAGTGTAGATGCACCCTGTCTGCTCCAGGGCTGCGGGGCCTACGCAATGTGTCTGGAGCAGGCTCTTATTTCAGCACAGCTGGGTAACGGGGGGATAATGTCAGATCTGAGACCATCAGCTCTTCGGGAGCAGGGACCAGAGCACCACATAGGGGGGTGCAGCACCTGGTACAATGGGGTCCTGATCCCTGAGGGGGCGTCTGGGGCCACAGTAATCAACATAATTAATAATAATCTTCTGTAGCTGGAAGCCTTTTCTATCAGTACAAACCCCTCTGGCATGAGTGTGTGTGGGGACAGACAGACAGATGGACTCACCGGGAGCTGAGCAGATCTCCTTGCTGCTGGGACTAGGCACTGGGAAGAGAAAGGTACCATGTTGTTAGTGCTGGAGATAAAATCTCCCCCTTGTCTGAGGTCCCTCTTCAGGGACAAAAGCTGCCTTTAATAGACAGGGAAATAAATTCCTGATCTGTGTTTTGGTGAAGAAGCAAACCAGGCAGGACGTTAGATCTGGGGCATGGCAGGTTCCTCGCACACACAGACCTTGGCTGAGCTGGGACCGCCTTTCCCTTCAGCTCTCTAGAGCAGGGTTCTCTCTGAGGCCCCCCTAACATGCTATAAAAACTCCATGGCCCACCTGTGCCACAATAACAAGCCAGGGCCGGCATTAGGGGATAGCAAGCAGGGTGATTGCCTGAGGCCCCATGCTACAGGGACTCCCACGAAGCTACATTGCTCGGGCTTTGGTTTTATCTCTGTGTGGCTTCAGCCTCATGCAGAGGGACTTCAACTTTGTATCATGGGCCCCAGCGAGTCTACTGCTGGCCCTGCTTGGTGGCCCCCCCTGAAACCTGCTTGCGGCCCCTCGGGGGCCCCGGACCTCTGGTTGAGAACTGCTGCTCTGGAGGGCCAGATCCTCATCTGTGGTAAACTGGCATTCACTCCAGTGGCGCTACATTGATTTACACCAACTGGGGATCTGACCCAGTAGCTCTCATACTCAGTGTTTACACCGGTTCCCGTTTCTCTCCCACTGAAGAGGATTTGCCGACAGTCTGGGCCAGGGGCTGCTCTGGGTTCTGTTTCCTCCCAACCTGCTATGAATTAGCACAGGGTTCCTGGAAGCAAGAGGCACAGAGAGAAGATCATAGGGGCTGTGGGGGAACGGCAAGAGATGGAAACGGCCCAGCAACTACTTTTGCTCCTTATGAGGTCAGGAGGCGAGAATCCGCAGTCACTCCTGGTCCCCCCAGCCCCCTCTGTCCTGTCTGACTTCAGCAGAAGGGACGCTCCAGTCCCAGCCATCCTCCACCCCGAAGTCCCCTTCCTGCTTGCCATTCCCCCTTGGTCCCAGGCAGGCTGGATGCTCCTCTTCAGGGAAGCATCACATGCTGGGACTGGGGCTGAGGCTAGGGTGGCCGCAGCTGGGAATTGGGGTGGCTGGGGCCGCCCAGTGCTGGGGGGCCCCAGGTGCTGGGGCCATGCCACCCAGCACTCGGTGGGAGGAGGGTGGGGGGCTGCCGGCATTGGGGCTGCCCACCCTGTGCTGAGGGCGGCTGGGGGGGCTGGGGCTAGGGGCACCGCAAGCCACCTGCCAGGCACTTGGGGGCTGAGAGGGCCATGCATCATCTGCCCGGCACACTGGAGTGGGGGGTAGCTGGTCCCTGCAGGTAAGGGGAGCTCTGGGCTCAGGTGGGGAAAGGGGCGGGAAGGGCGGAGCCTAAGGCTGGAGGGGCGGGGCCGGCCGGGGGCTAGTCTCCCCAAGCTGGTGGGTCACCCGCCGCCCTTGCAGCCAGTCCCTGTCCCTCCTCGCAGGTCCCCTGGGATCTATAGGGCTCTTGCAGCAGGGACGCCACAGCCTCTCTCTGACCTGCTCTGTCCTCTCCTCGTGTCTGATATTTGTCACCGCTCTCCATTTCCTGACCCGCGCCATCCCCCTTTCCTGCCCTGGCCACAGAGTCTCTATTTAGGGCTGGAAGATTGAGAACTGAAGGGACCTGGTTTGCTTGTTTGAGTCTAAAATGTCACTGAGGAAACGCCTCACGTCCCATCTCACTGCCTGGGGACCGAGACAGCCCCTGGCTAAAGGCACAGCTGGACCAGGGTGGAAGGTCACTGGATGATTGGAGGGCCTGGGATGTTGGATGAGCCTAAACCTTTTGCCTCCACCCTGGCCTCCAGTCCCTGGTGAGAAGGACCCAGCTCCCCCAGGGGGAAATTCACCCTCTGGAATTAAGTGAGAAATAAATGGGGTCTGGGCCCTGTGCAGGACCCTCCGTACAGGGTGAATTTCAGCCTCAGAGAACACCAACCATGGGACTGCACCTGCCTTCCCCACCTGCTTAGTCACCACTGTCCCGTTCTCCACACCCAGCTCCAGCCACTTCTGCTCGTCCTTCCCCGACTGCCCCTGTTCCCCATTCTGGGCTCGTGAGGCATCTGCTGTCCCTGTTGAGAGACAGGTACTGGGGGAAGAACACAAGGCAGTGGAAAAAGACCATCCAGAAGTGACCTCTGAGCAGGTGGGGAGCTGGAATCAGTGTGACTAAGCAAGTGGTGGAATCAGGGCAAAAGGCCAAACAAATGTGGGAAAGAAAGAAAGTCTTGTGAACAGACGTTAACGCCTGTGCGGGAAGCCAAGCAGCCGAGGGCCTCAAGGGGAATGTGTCAGGAGCACAAGGCAGAGGCGTTTTGTAGAGCAACTTTGCAGAGTAATTGATGCAGAAGTGGATTGTCCTGGGCTGGTGGCTGGGCACATTTCACCATTGGGATGGAATTAGCTGTGCAGAGCAGCTGGATGGGGGATTGTTAGGGGGGCTCAGATGATATGGGGCTAGTCACGGAAGTAGATGTAAGAGGGGGCAGGGGGAAGATTCCCCCAATGGGAGGCCTGTGACGGAGGCTGTTGGGGAGGCTCCTCCCTTTGCCCAGCACAGCCCTGAGGGGTCGGAGGAGCAGGGAACGGCCCAGGTTTGCTCAGGCTGCACCTGGATTCTGTGCAAAGGCCTCACAAGAGCCAGCGACAGAGGCAGCAGCCCAGACCCTACCGCCCCGCTCCAGTAAAGCTGGCAGTTCACCGCGGGGGCAACCCAGCCCTGGGCACAGGGGCAGCACGAGGCCTTGGCACCAGCTGTGTACTCAGGAGGGGGTGGACGTGGGATGTAAGCGATGCCGGGGGCTGTGCTGCCCCTCTGCCCTGGGGGAATTGCACCGGCAGAGCCCAGCCCATCCGGGGTGACTGTGCTGCAGTCCAAGGAGTTACCTGCCCCGGGGTGAGTTTGACCCAGTCTTTATGCCCTGAGGTCAGAGCGGGGGGCACAGAGCCGGGCTCTGATAATCAGAGTGTGACAGAGCAATAGCCTGTTACCTGTGTGGATCGGCTCCTCTGCTCCTCTGCTTCTGCTCGTGCTGCCTGTGTGACAAGGGCAAAGAGAATCGCACCGTGTGGGAGAGACGCCTGCAGCCTCCGCAGGGACGCGCCTCCCAGCGACAGACAGAGCGGTTCTACCAGCCACTGGGGCCAGATCCCCAGCAGGAGTAAATCAGCATCACTCTGCTGGAGTCTCTGGGCCAGATCCCCAGTAGGTGTAAATCAGCATCATTCTGTTAGAGTCAATGGACCAGATCCCCTCCATTGGAGTCATAAGAACATAAGAACAGCCATAGTGGGTCAGATCAATGGTCCATCTAGTCCGCTATCTTGTCTTCCAATGTGGCCAATGGCAGGAGCTTCAGAGGGAATGAACACACCAGGGCAATTCATTGAGTGATCCCTCCCCTGTTGTCCATTCCCACCTTCTGGCAAACAGAGGCTAGGGGCACCCACCCTGCCCATCCTGGCTAATAGCAATTGAAGGCCATATCCTCCATGAACTTATCTCATTCTTTTTTGAACTCTGTTAGTGTCTTGACCTTCATAACATCCTCTGGCAAGGAGTTCCACAGGTTGACTGTGCGTTGCATGAAGAAATACTTCCTTTTGTTTGTTTTAAACCTGTTGCCTTTTAATTTCATTTGGTGACCCCTAGTTCTTGTGTTATTAGTCCATAGGGCTCTGCCAGTTTACACCAGCCAAGGAGCTGGTCCCTGGACTCTCTTTCTTTCTCTGGTTTCAGAGTAGCAGCCGTGTTAGTCTGTATCCGTAAAAAGAAAACGAGTACTTGTGGCACCTTAGAGACTAACAAATTTATTAGAGCATAAACTTTCGTGAGCTACAGCTCACTTCATCGGATGTAGCTCACAAAAGCTTATGCTCTAATAAATTTGTTAGTCTCTAAGGTGCCACAAGTACTCCTTTTCTCTCTTTCTCTGAGTGTCACATTGAGTTTCCCCACTGCAGACTCAGTGAGGACATCACTGTCCAGTTAACAAATCATCATTTAATTGATCCCTGGCATCTGGCACTCATGCTGAAGCTCCACAGGGGTTAAAATGCCCCAGGAAGTACCCTGTCCCCCAGATGCTCTTGTCTTTGGAGCACCCTTCAGACAGTCCGGGGCTCACCTGGTGGGCAGATGATGTGATGAGGCTGTGTGCACGGGCGATATTCCCCAGCCGCCCTGTGCCTGGGGCAGCACCAGGCCTAGGCCCTGCTCACGCCCAGCGCTGAGGGTTCAGGGGAGTGAAGTGCTGCCTGGCCCTGGGCCTGGCCCCTCTGCTCAGGCTGGGTTCACTACAGAGAGCTGGGTCTCCCCTGGGGTAAGTGCTGCAGGCAGAGGAGTTACCCCAGGGGTGAGTTTTCCCCAAAGTCTCTATGCAGCGAGGGGCGAGCTGGGAGGACAGAGTTGGGCTCAGATCACCAGGGTCTGGCCCAAGACCATCTTGGGGTCTGTGGGGTCTGACTCCTCTCCACTGTTGCTCGCCTGGCCTGTGCAATGGGAAAAGGAGCATATGGGCCTGTCAGTGCCTCCAGGTGACACTCAGTGTGTGAGAAACACGGCTGCGATGGCTGAGCCCAGCCCCCAACACCAGTCAAATGGGACATGACTGTTCCCCGAATGGAAACCTCCCCAAAGGGCTCACCCTGGCTCTGTCAGACCCACCAAGTTTCACACATATTATGGGCATTTGGCAGCTCTGTCATTCTTTGTATTATTTGTGTGTGTGACCATGCACTCCTCACATGGAGCCTGGGAGTGGCATTCAGCTCTAGGCCCAACTCTTCCACTGAGTGTCAGTAACTTCTCTGTGCACTTCACAGCCCCAGGTACTAGCCAAGAGCTCATGCCCCTGTGGTAGAGGTGACAGCTCTCATTCAACCCTTGTACAGATCAACTTAGTAGCACAAGGTCACCTGAGGCAGAGCTGGAAATAGAGCAAACATATCTAATATGGGAAACCCCTGTCCGGATGGGACAGGGGTTTCCCATATTAGATACATTTGCTCTATTTCATCCAGCAGTAATTCCCGGAGCTGCCCCTGGACACCACATGTTCCAGCTGTAGGTGACGTTCTCCTCCTCTGCTCTGGATGAAAGGCTTTCGCAGGGGAGGTGCCAAATTTATGTGTGTGGCTATGCTGCCTCTAATACTAACCACAGTCTGCTCCCGGAGTCAGGAAGAGAACTCAGAAGTGCTGGGAACCAACATCCCACTGATCTCCCATGAACAATTGAGTGACCCACCAACAAAGGGGGTGTCATGTCTCCAGAGGGGGGCTGGTGTACATGGAGGATAACAACCTACTTTTGCCAGTCACCCCTGTTGCTCAGCTATCTGTCTCTGGACGATCTCTCTGCCATTGCATGAACAATGGCACTCGCTCTGCCGTGTACCCCCCTTACCACTGATGCTGAGGTGCTGGGCAGGGCTGAGCTGGGATCTTGTCACCTGGTTGTCACTCTCCATGATCTCGTAGGCACAGGAGTAATTCCCGGAGCTACCCCTGGATACTGCATGGTCCCAGCTGTAGATGACCTTCTCCTCCGAGCCCATCTGGGAAGAAACTTCCTCCCCGTCTTTACAGAAGACGATGTGGGTGGCCAGGAGCTGGGAGATCATGGAGCACTGCAGCAGCACGGAGTCCCCCGGCCGGGCGGACGTCTGGCTCAGGTAGAGGGTGGGGGCAGGGAGAGCACCTGGGAAAGGGAATGGGTCAGAGCTGTAAATGTGGCGCCTATTTCAGGTGGAGCCAGGGGGCAGTTTGCCAAAGGAAGCTGGTTGCTGTGGAAGCAGGTTGTAGCTGCTAAGGGTACATCTACACTGCAATTAAAAACCCGTGGCAGGCCCATGCCAGCTGACTCGGGCTTATGGGGCGTGGGCAATGGGGTTGTTTGCACAGCACGAGCCATTCACAAGCATCAAATTGCAGGTAGACATCCTCTGCCTGCTCCACGGGTCTGCGCAGTGTCTCTGGATCAGGCTCTTGTTTCAGCACAGCTGGGTACCGGGGGGATAATGTCGGATCTGAGAGTGTCGGCTCTTCGGGGGCAGGGACCAGAGCCTCACATAGAGGGGTGCAAAGCACCTGGCACGATGGGGCCCTGATCCCTGAGAGGGGCGTCTGGGGGCCACAGTAAAAATTATAATTAATAATAAACTGCTGTAGCTGGAAGCCTTTTCTATCAATACAAACAGCCCTGGAACGATGGATAGACAGAGGGGTGAGTGTCTGGGGACAGACAGAAAGATGGACTCACCGGGAGCTGAGCAGATCTCCTGGCTGCTGGGACTCAGCGCTGGGAACACAAAGATGCCGTGTGGTTAGTGCTGGAGATAAAATCCTCCCCTTTTCTGAGATCCCTCTTGAGGGACAAAAACTGCCTTTAATAGAGAGGAAAACATTCCTGATTTGTGTGTTGCTGAAGAAGCAAACCAGGCAGGATGTTAGATCTGGGGCATTACAGGTTCCTCGCGCACACAGACCTTGGCTGAGCTGGGACCGCCTTTCCCTTCAGCTCTCTAGAGGGCCAGATCCTCAGCTGCTGTAAACCGGCATTGACTCCAATGGAGCTACACTGATTTACACCAGCTGGGGTTGTGCCCCCATTGACTCCAGTGGAGAGACACCCATTCACACCAGCTGAGAATCTGGACCAGTAGCTCTTATACTCAGTGCTTCTCCTGGTTCCCATTTCTCCCCACTGAAGAGGATTTGCTGAGTCTGGACCAGGGGCTGCTTTTGGTTGTTTCCTCCCAATCTGCTACGGATTAGCACAGGGTTCCCGGATACTCACCGGGAAGCAAGAGGCACAAAGACAGGATCATCAGGGCGGTGGGGGGAACTGATCAGGATGGAAACAGCCCAGTGGCTTCTGCTCCTGACGAGGTCAGGAGGGGACAAGCTGCAGTCGCTCCCAGATCCCACCTGCCCCCTTTGCCCTGTCTGACTTCAGCAGAAGGGAAACTCCGGTCTCTCTCTCTCCTCCAATCAGCCCCGTCTGCTCCCCTTGGTAGGAAACTCCAGCCAGCCCCTCTCCCAGTCCCTGGGGTCTGTAGGGCTCAGGAAGCAGAGACACTGCAGCCTCGCTCTGACCTGCTCTGTCCCCTCCTCGGGTCTGATAGTTGTCACCGCTCCCCGTTTCCTGCCGTGCGCCTCTCCCCTTCCCCGCCCTGGCCACGGGTCTCTGTTTAGGGCTGCAAGATTGAGAACTGAAGGGGCCTGGTTTGCTTGTTTGAGTCTTAACAGATCACTGAGGAAACATGCCCCTGTCCCATCTCACGGCCTGGGGACTGAGACAGGCCCCTGACTAAAGGCACAGCTGGGCCAGGGTGAAAGGTGACTAGGTCATTCGGGGGCCTGGGATGTTGGAGAAGCTTGACCCTTTTGCCTCCACCCTGGTCTCCAGTCCCTGGTGAGGAGGACCCAGTTCCCCAGGGGGAAATTCAACCTCTGGCATGAAGGGGCTATAAATGGGACCTGGGCTTCACGTGGGAGCCTCTGCACAGGGGTGAATTTGTGCCCCAGAGAACAGCAGCCATGGGTCTGCACTGGCTTCCCCACTTGTTTAGCCTCCCCATGTCCTGTCCTCCATCCCCAGTTCCAGCCACTTCTGCCCTGACTGCCCCTACTCCCCATTGTGGGCTCCTGAGGCGTCTGCTGTCCCTGCTGATAGATGGGAACAAGGTCCGTTCCCCATATTCTGGTCCCTTCTGCATCCCTGCTCATTCTGCTGTCCCTGCTGGGAGGTGGGTAGCAGGGCACTGCCAGGTGGGGAAGAACACAAGAGAGTTGAGAAAGAGCATCCAGAAGTGACTTCTGAGCAGGTGAGAGCCACAATCAGTGTGACTAAGGAAGTGGGGGAACCACGCAAAGAAACATGTGGGAAAGAAATTCTTGCGGGAAGCCAAACAGCAGAGGGCCTCAAGGGAAATCTGTCAGGAGCACAAGGCAGAACAGTTTTGCAGAGCAACTTTGCAGAGTTATTGATGCAGAAGTGGATTGTCGTGGAATGGTGGCTGGGCACATTTCACCACTGGGATGGAGTCAGCTCTGCAGAGCAGCTGGACAGGGGAGGTTCTGGGGAGCTCAGATGTTCAGGGGATGTTCAGTGTTCAGATCAGATGTTGGGGATAGGTGGCGTTTCAGAGTTTTGGGGAATGAACTGGAGGCTGTGTCTGAGGGATGTTTTCTAGAGATCAGATGATGGAAATTATCAGGGTGCTAAGATGTTCATGGTATGATCGGGGGAGCTCAGATGATCAGGGGATGGTCGGGGGTGCTAGCTCTAAGGGGGGATCACGGTGCAGGGGGTAGGTTCCCCTGACAGGAGGCCTGTGATGGGGGCTGTTGGGGAGGCTCCTCCCTTTGCCCAGCACGGCCCTGAGGGGTCGGAGGAGCAGGGAACGGCCCAAGTTTGCTCAGGCTGCACCTGGATTCTGTGCAAAGGCCTCACAAGAGCCAGCGACAGAGGCAGCAGCCCAGACCCTATCGCCCCGCTCCAGTGTGGCTGGCAGATCACTGCGGGGGTGACCTGCCCTGGGCACAGGAGCAGCACCAGGCCTTGGCACCAGCTGTGTCCTCAGGAGGGAGTGGGAGTGGGACGTAAGCGATGCCAGGGGCTGTGGTGCCCCTCTGCCCTGGGGGAATCGCACCGGCAGAGCCCAGCCCATCCGGGGTGACTGCGCTGCAGGCCAAGGAGTTACCCACCCCGGGGTGAATTTGGCCCAGATTTTATGCCCTCAGGTCAGAGCGGGGGGCACAGAGCCGGGCTCTGATAATCAGGGTGTGACAGAGCAATAGCCCGTTACCTGTGCGGGTCGGCTCCTCCCCTCCTCCGCTGCTGCTCGCGCCGCCTGTGGGACAAGGGCAAAGAGAATCGCACCGTGTGGGAGAGACGCCTGCAGCCTCCGCAGGGACGCGCCTCCCAGCGACAGACAGAGCGGTTCTGCCAGCCACTGGGGCCAGATCCCAGCAGGTGTAAATCAGCATCACTCTGCCGGAGACACTGGGCCAGATCCCCATCTGGTGTAAATTGGCATCCCTCCATTGGAGTCCATAGGGCTCTGACAGTTTACATCATCCAAGGAGCTGGTCCCTGGGTCTGCCCCTGGTGTAAGTGCTGCAGGCAGAGGAGTTACCGGGTGAGTTTGGCCCAAAGTCTCTATGCAGTGAGGGGAGAGCTGGGGGACAGAGCTGGGCTCCAATCCCAGGGTCTGGCCCAAGAGCGTCTCCGTGAGCTGTGGGGTCTGACTCCTCTCCACTGCTGCTCGCCTGGCCTGTGCAATGGGGACAGGGAGAATCTGGGCCTGTCTGTGCCTCCAGGTGACACTCAGTGTGTGAGAAACGCGGCTGCAATGCCTGAGTCCAGCCCCCTGCACCAGTCAAATGGGACATGACTGTTCACCTAATGAAAACTGCCCCAAAGGGGCTCACCCTGCCTCCGTCAGACCTGCCAAGTGTCACATACTCCACGGGCTTTTGGCAGCCGTGTCACCCTGCGTAAGGGTTGTGTGTGTGGGCATGCATTTCCCACCAGGAGTCTTTGAGCCAGGGGGTGGCACTCAGCTACAAGCCAGGAGACCCTGTGCTGTATTCCCAGCTCATCCACCGAGTGTTATTAACTTCTCTCTGCACTTCACAGCCCCTAGTACTATCCAAATGCTCATGTCCCTGCAGTTTAGGTGACAGTTATCATTCACCCCTTGTATGGATAATGAACGGCACACAAGGTCACTTGAGGCGGTGCTGGCAATAGAGGGGAGGGTTCTCACATAGAAAACCCCAGTCTCATTCACTTTGTCTTGGTGCCGTTAAAAGGGAATGTGCCAGATGTATGTGCTTGGCTATGCTGCCTCTAATACTAACCACAGTCTGCTCCCAGAGCCAGGAAGAGAATCCAGGAGTCCTGGGAACCAAAAACCCACTACTGTTTAACTAACAGTTGTGTGACTGACCAACAAAACAAACCGTGTCTGCAACTAGGGGCTAATGCACACAGAGGATAACAACCTACTTCTTCTGCCTGGCACCCTTGTTGCTGAGCTATCTGCATCTGGATTCTCTCTCTTCCATTGCATGGATGATTGCATTTGCCATATTGATCACTCCCCTTACCAGTGATGCTGAGGAGCTGGGCAGGGCTGAGCTGGGATCTTGTCACCTGGTTGTCACTCTCCATGATCTCGTAGGCACAGGAGTAATTCCCGGAGCTACCCCTGGATACTGCATGGTCCCAGCTGTAGATGACCTTCTCCTCCGAGCCCATCTGGGAAGAAACTTCCTCCCCGTCTTTACAGAAGACGATGTGGGTGGCCAGGACCTGGGAGATCATGGAGCACTGCAGCAGCACGGAGTCCCCCGGCCAGGCGGACGTCTGGCTCAGGTAGAGGGTAGGGGCAGGGAGAGCACCTGGGAAGGGGAATGGGTCAGAGCTGTTAATGTGGCGCCTATTTCAGGTGGAGCCAGGGGGCAGTTTGCCAAAGGAAGCTGGTTGCTGTGGAAGCAGGTTGTAGCTGCTAAGGGTACATCTACACTGCAATTAAAAACCCGTGGCAGGCCCATGCCAGCTGACTCGGGCTTATGGGGCGTGGGCAATGGGGTTGTTTGCACAGCACGAGCCATTCACAAGCATCGAATTGCAGGTAGACATCCTCTGCCTGCTCCACGGGTCTGCGCAGTGTCTCTGGATCAGGCTCTTGTTTCAGCACAGCTGGGTACCGGGGGGATAATGTCAGATCTGAGAGTGTCCGCTCTTCGGGGGCAGGGATAGGGTGACCAGATATCCCGATTTTATAGGGACAGTCCTGATATTTGGGGCTTTTTTTTATATGGGCTTCTATTACCCCCCACCCTCTGTCCCAATTTTTCACACTTGCTGTCTGGTCACCCTAGGCAGGGACCAGAGCTTCACATAGGGGGGTGCAAAGCACCTGGCACGATGGGACCCTGATCCCTGAGAGGGGCATCTGGGGACCACAGTAAAAATTATAATTAATAATAAACTGCTGTAGCTGGAAGCCTTTTCTATCGATACAAACTGCTCTGGAATGATGGACAGACAGAGGGGTGAGTGTGTCTGGGGACAGACAGATGGATGGACTTACCAGGAGCTGAGCAGATCTCCTGGCTGCTGGGAATAGGCGCTGGGAACAGAAAGGTGCCATGTGGTTAGTGCTGGAGATAAAATCTTCCTCTTTTTTAAGGTCCCTCTTCAGGGACAAAACCTGCATTTAATCGACAGGGAAAACATTCCTGATTTGTGTTTTGGTGAAGAAGCAAACCAGGCAGGATGCTAGATCTTGGACATTACAGGTTCCTCGTGCACACAGACCTTGGCTGATCTGGGACCGCCTTTCCCTTCAGCTCTCTCCAGGGCCAGATCCTCAGCTGCTGTAAACCGGCATTGACTCCAATGGAGCTACACTGATTTACACCAGTTGGGTTGTGCCCCCATTGACTCCAGTGGAGAGACACCCATTCACACCAGCTGAGAATCTGGCCCATTAGCTCTCATACTCCGTGTTTACACACAGAGTGCACACAGAGGATAACAACCTACTTCTTCTGTCTCGCACCCCTGTTGCTGAGCTATCTGCATCTGGATTCTCTCTATTCCATTGCACGGACGATTGCACTTGCTGTGTTGATCACCCCCCTTACCAGTGATGCTGAGGAGCTGGGCAGGGCTGAGCTGGGATCTGTTCACCTGGTTGTCGCTGTCCATGATCTCGTACCCACAGGAGTAATTCCCAGAGCTGCCCCTGGTCACCACATGGTCCCAGCTGTAGATGACCTTCTCCTCCGAGCCTATCTGGGAAGAAACCTCCTCTCCATCTTTACAGAAGACGATGTGGGTGGCTGGGGCCTGGGAGATCACGGAGCACTGCAGCAGCACAGAGTTCCCCGTCCGGGCGGACGTCTGGCTCAGGTAGAGGGTGGGGGCAGAGAAAGCACCTGGGAAGGGGAATGGGAATGGAGCTGTTAATGGGGCTGTCGGTGGAGCCCTGTCCGTTTCAGCTGGAGCCCAGGGAGCGGTTTGCTAAAGGAAGCTGGTTGCAGTGGTATGTCTACACTTCAGTCAGAAACCCGCAGCTGACCCGTGCCAGCTGACAAGGACTCGCAGGGTTCAGGCTACTGGGCTGTTTACAGGGCACGAGCCAGCCACAGGCCTCTACTTGCAGAGTAGACGTACTCTGCCTGCTCCAGGTCTGTGGGGTCTGTGCACTACCCCTGGAGCAGGCTCTTATTTCAGCACAGCTGGGTAACAGGGGGATAATGTCAGATCTGAGACTGTCAACTCTTCGGGGGCAGGGGCCAGAGCATCACATAGGGATGTGCAGCACCTGCCATAATAGGGAACTGATCCCTGAGTGGGGTGTCTGGGGTCACAGTAATAATAATTATTAATAATAATCTTCTGTAGCTGGAAGCCTTTTCTATCAAGATAGATAGATAGATAGACAGATGGACAGAGGGGTGACTGAGTCTGGGAACAGACAGATGGACTCACCGGGAGCTGAGCAGATCTCCTGGCTGCTGGGACTCAGCGCTGGGAACAGAAAGGTGCCGTGTGGTTAGTGCTGGAGATAAAATCTTCCTCTTTTTTAAGGTCCCTCTTCAGGGACAAAACCTGCGTTTAATCGACGGGGAAAACATTCCTGATTTGTGTGTTGCTGAAGAAGCAAACCAGGCACGACGTTAGATCTGGGGCATGGCAGATTCCGCATGCACACAGACCTTGGCTGAGCTGGGGCCACCTTTCCCTTCAGCTCTCTAGAAGGCCAGAGCCTCAGCTGGTGTAAACCGGCATTGACTCCAGTGCAGCTATACTGATTTACACCAGCTGGGGATGTGTCTCCTCTGACCCCAGTGGAGCGACACCCATTCACGCCAGCTGCGGATCTGGCCTAGCAGCTCTCACACTCAAAAAGAAAAGGAGTACTTGTGGCACCTTAGAGACTAACCAATTTATTTGAGCATAAGCTTTCATGAGCTACAGCTCACTTCATCGGATGCATTTTGCGAATACAGACTAACACAGCTGCTACTCTGAAACCTCTCACACTCAGTGTTTACACCGGTTCCCATTTTTTCTCCCACTGAAGAGGATTTGCCGACAGTCGGGCCGGGGGCTATTCTCAGTTCTGTTTTCTCCCAGCCTGCTACAAATTAGCACAGACTTCCCACATACTCACCAGGCAGCAAGAGGCACAGAGACAGGATCATCGGGGCGCTGGGGGGAATCGCAAGGGATGGAAACAGCCAAGCAGCATCTGCTGCTGCCGGGGTTGGCAGGGGACAATCTGCAGTCGCTTCCCTCTCCCACCTTCCCCCTTTGCCCTGTCTGACTTCAGCAGAAGGGAAGCTCCAGTCTCTCTCTGCTCGGATCTGCCCCTATCTGCTCTCCTTGGTAGGAAACTCCAGCCAGCCCCTCGCCCTGCTCCCAGGCCCCCTGGGGTCTGCCGGGCTCAGGCAGCAGAGACACCGCAGCCTCTCTCTGACCTGCTCTGTCCCCTCCTTGGGTCTGATATTTGTCACCTCTTCCCATTTCCTGCCCCGCGCCATCCCCTTTTCCCGCCCTGGCCACAGCTTCTCTATTTAGGGCTGGAAGATTGAGAACTGAAGGGACCTGGTTTGCTTGTTTGAGTCTAAAATGTCACTGAGTAAACGCCTCCCGTCCCATCTCACTGCCTGGGGACCGAGACAGCCCCTGGCACAGCTGGGCCAGGGTGGAAGGTCACTGAGTGATTGCAGGGCCTGGGATATTGGATGAGCCTGACCTTTTTGCCTCCACCCTGGTCTCCAGTCCCTGGTGAGAGTGACCCAGCTCCCCCAGGGGGTAATTCCCTCTCGGCTTAAAAGGGACATAAATAGGGTTTGGGCCTCATGCTGGACCCTCTGCACAGGGGTGAATTTCCCCTGCAGAGAACAGCAACCACGGGGCTGCACTGGCTTCCCCACCTGCACAGTCTCCTCCACCCCATCCTCCACACCCAGCTCCAGCCACATCTGCCCTGACTGCCTCCACTCCCCATTCTGGGTTCCTGAGGAGCCTGCTGTCCTTGCTGAGAGATGGGTACAGGACACTGCCAGGTGAGGAAGAACATAAGGCAGTTGAGGAAGAACATCCAGAAGTGACCTCTGAGCAGGTGGGAGCTGGGATCAGTGTTATTAATCAAGTGAGAGAACCAGGGTAAAAGGTCAAAGAAACATGTAGGAAAGAAAGTCTTGTGAACAGATGTTAACACCTCTGGAGGAAGCCAAACAGCCGAGGGCCTCAAGGGAAATATGTCAGGAGCACAAGGCAGAGCAGTTTTGCAGAGCAACTTTGCAGAGCAATTGATGCAGAAGTGGATTGTCCTGGGATGGTGTCTGGGCACATTTCACCACTGGGGTGGAGTCAGCTCACAGAGCAGCTGGACAAGGGTATATGGGGGAGCTCAGATGCTCAGGGGATCGTAGGGGGGCTCAGATGTTTGGGGGATGTTTTAGGGAATGGAATGATTCATAGATTCATAGATATTTAGGTCAGAAGGGACCATTATGATTCCGGGAGGAAGCACAGGCAGGAACGTCTGTGAGGGGAGGGCTCCTGCCTCATACTGAGAATGAGGGGCGATCAGCAGGTTATCTCAAGTGCTTATAAACAAATGCACAAAGCCTTGGAAACAAGCAGGGAGAACTGGAGGTCCTGGTGATGTCAAGGAATTATGACGTGATTGGAATAACAGAGACTTGGTGGGATAACTCACATGACTGGAGTACTGTCATGGATGGTTATAAACTGTTCAGGAAGGACAGGCAGGGCAGAAAAGGTGGGGGAGTAGCACTGTATGTAAGGGAGCAGTATGACTGCTCAGAGCTCCGGTACGAAACTGCAGAAAAACCTGAGTGTCTCTGGATTAAGTTTAGAAGTGTGAGCAACAAGAGTGGTGTAGTGGTGGGAGTCTGCTATAGACCACCAGACCAGGGGGATGAGGTGAATGAGGCTTTCTTCCGGCAACTCGCAGAAGCTACTAGATCACACGCCCTGGTTCTCATGGGTGACTTTAATTTTCCTGATATCTGCTGGGAGAGCACTACAGCGGTGCATAGACAATCCAGAAAGTTTTTGGAAAATGTAGGGGACAATTTCCTGGTGCAAGTGCTAGAGGAGCCAACTGGGGGGGGGGGGAGCTTTTCTTGACCTGCTGCTCACAAACCGGGAAGAATTAGTGGGGGAAACAAAAGTGGACGGGAATCTGGGAGGCAGTGACCACGAGTTGGTTGAGTTCAGGATCCTGACGCAGGGAAGAAAGGTAAGCAGCAGGATACGGACCCTGGACTTCAGGAAAGCAGACTTCGACTCCCTCAGGGAACGGATGGGTAGGATCCCCTGGGGGACTAACATGAAGGGGAAAGGAGTCCAGGAGAGCTGGCTGTACTTCAAGGAATCCCTATTGAGGTTACAGGAACAAACCATCCCAACATGTTGAAAAAATAGTAAATATGGCAGGCGACCAGCTTGGCTTAACGGTGAAATCCTAGCGGATCTTAAACATAAAAAAGAAGCTCACAAGAAGTGGAAGGTTGGACATATGACCAGGGAAGAGTATAAAAATATTGCTCGGGCATGTAGGAATGAAATCAGGAGGGCCAAATCGCACCTGGAGCTGCAGCTAGCAAGAGATGTCAAGAGTAACAAGAAGGGTTTCTTCAGGTATGTTGGCAAAAAGAAGAAAGCCAAGGAAAGTGTGGGCCCCTTACTGAATGAGGGAGGCAACCTAGCGACAGAGGATGTGGAAAAAGCTAATGTACTCAATGCTTTTTTTGCCTCTGTCTTCACAAACAAGGTCAGCTCCCAGACTGCTGCACTGGGCATCACAGCATGGGAAGTAGATGGCCAGCCCTCTGTGGAGAAAGAGGTGGTTAGGGACTATTTAGAAAAGCTGGACGTGCACAAGTCCATGGGGCCGGACGCGTTGCATCCGAGACTGCTAAAGGAATTGGCGGATGTGATTGCAGAGCCATTGGCCATTATCTTTGAAAACTCGTGGCGAACGGGGGAAGTCCCGGATGACTGGAAAAAGGCTAATGTAGTGCCAATCTTTAAAAAAGGGAAGAAGGAGGATCCTGGGAACTACAGGCCAGTCAGCCTCACCTCAGTCCCCGGAAAAATCATGGAGCAGGTCCTCAAGGAATCAATCCTGAAGCACTTACATGAGAGGAAAGTGATCAGGAACAGTCAGCATGGATTCACCAAGGGAAGGTCATGCCTGACTAATCTAATCGCCTTCTGTGATGAGATTATTGGTTCTGTGGATGAAGGGAAAGCAGTGGATGTATTGTTTCTTGACTTTAGCAAAGCTTTTGACACGGTCTCTCACAGTATTCTTGTCAGCAAGTTAAAGAAGTATGGGCTGGATGAATGCACTATAAGGTGGGTAGAAAGTTGGCTAGATTGTCGGGCTCAACGGGTAGTGATCAATGGCTCCATGTCTAGTTGGCAGCCGGTGTCAAGTGGAGTGCCCCAGGGGCCGGTCCTGGGGCCGGTTTTGTTCAATATCTTCATAAATGATCTGGAGGATGGTGTGGATTGCACTCTCAGCAAATTTGCGGATGATACTAAACTAGGAGTGGTAGATACACTGGAGGGCAGGGATAGGATACAGAGGGACCTAGACAAATTGGAGGATTGGGCCAAAAGAAACCTGATAAGGTTCAATAAGGATAAGTGCAGGGTCCTGCACTTAGGACGGAAGAACCCAATGCACCGCTACAGACTAGGGACCGAATGGCTAGGCAGCAGTTCTGCGGAAAAGGACCTAGGGGTGACAGTGGACGAGAAGCTGGATATGAGTCAGCAGTGTGCCCTTGTTGCCAAGAAGGCCAATGGCATTTTGGGATGTATAAGTAGGGGCATAGCGAGCAGATCGAGGGACGTGATCGTCCCCCTGTATTCGACATTGGTGAGGCCTCATCTGGAGTACTGTGTCCAGTTTTGGGCCCCACACTACAAGAAGGATGTGGATAAATTGGAGAGAGTCCAGTGAAGGGCAACAAAAATGATTAGGGGTCTGGAACACATGACTTATGAGGAGAGGCTGAGGGAACTGGGATTGTTTAGTCTGCGGAAGAGAAGAATGAGGGGGGATTTGATAGCTGCTTTCAACTACCTGAGAGGTGGTTCCAGAGAGGATGGTTCTAGACTATTCTCAGTGGTAGAAGAGGACAGGACAAGGAGTAATGGTCTCAAGTTGCAGTGGGGGAGGTTTAGGTTGGATATTAGGAAACATTTTTTCACTAGGAGGGTGGTGAAACACTGGAATGCGTTACCTAGGGAGGTGGTAGAATCTCCTTCCTTAGAAGTTTTTAAGGTCAGGCTTGACAAAGCCCTGGCTGGGATGATTTAATTGGGGATTGGTCCTGCTTTGAGCAGGGGGTTGGACTAGATGACCTCCTGAGGTCCCTTCCAACCCTGATATTCTATGATTCTATGATTGTATGATTCTATGATCATCTAGTCTGACCTCCTGCACAACTCAGGCCACAGAATTTCACCCACCACTCCTACAAAAAAAACCTCACACCTATATCTGTGCTATTGAAGTCCTCAAATCGTAGTTTAAAGACTTCAAGGAGCAGAGAATCCTCCAGCAAGTGACCCATGGCCCATGCTACAGAGGAAGGCGAAAAAGCTCCAGGGCCTCTTCCAATCTGCCCTGGAGGAAAATTCCTTCCCAAACCCAAATATGGTGATCAGCTAAACCCTGAGCATATAGGCAAGATTCATCAGCCAGATACTACAGAAAATTCTTTCCTGGATAACTCGGATCTCACCCCATCTAATAGCCCATCACAGGCCATTGGGCCTATTCACCATGAATATTTAATTACCAAAACCATGTTATCCCATCATACCATCTCCTCCATAAACTTATCAAGCTTAATCTTGAAGCCAGATAGATCTTTTGTCCCCACTGCTTCCCTTGGAAGGCTATTCCAAAACTTCACTCCTCTGATGGTTAAAAAGCTTCGTCTAATTTCTAGTCTAAATTTCCTAGTGGCCAGTTTATATCCATTTGTTCTTGTGTCCACATTGGTACTGAGCTTAAATAATTCCTCTCCCTCTCCAGTATTTATCCCTCTGATATATTTATACAGAGCAATCATATCTCCCCTCCCCTGATTGAGGGAACTCAGATGTTTGGTGGATGGTCGGGGAAACTCAGATGGTGAAGGGAGCTCAGATGTTGGGGATTGTTGGGGGACTCAGATGTTCAGGACATGATCAGGGGGCTCAGATGTTGTGGATTTTTGTGGGCCTCAGATTTTGGAAGGATGGGCCAGGGGCTCAGATGTGCAGGGTATGGTTGGGGGTTCAGATGCTGGGGATGGTTGGGGAAGCTCAGATGTTTGAGAGATGGTCAGGTGATCTGTGACACTGACAGCCTGGTCAACTGGTGTGTGACCCATAACAATTTAACAGGAGGCACTGAAATGATCAACAGGGCCATTCCTTGTAGATATTTTCAAAGCCATGTTAAGTAGACTTGAAGATTTAACATGTTTGCCTGTATTAGAGAATCAAAAGGAGATACTAAGGGCATGGCTACACTTGCAGATGTAGAGCGCTGGGAGTTAAACCAGCCTTCGGAGACTGCAGCAGGGAAAACGCTGCCATGTGTTTACACTGTCAGCTGCAAACGCACTGGTGTGGCCACATTAGCAACTCTTGCAATGCCACAGAGAGCAGTGCATTGTGGTAGCTATCCCAGTGTGCAAGTGGCTGCACCGTGCTTTTCTAATGGGGGTGGGGTGGAGTGTGACAGGGAGTGTGTTGTGTGTATGTGGGGGAGAGAGAGTGGGTTTTGGGGGGGCTGAGAGCATGTCAGCATGCTGTCTTGCAAGTTCAGACAGCAGCAGACCCCCCTTCCCCCTGCCTCTCTCTCTCACACAATCACAGCAAGCAGCTTTCCACACTAATGGTTGCTTTGTCCTGGAGCAGATAAGCAGCCGGCTGTCAGAAACAGAGCTTTGAAAGGGGATATCCGCATTCCTACAGCCAATTCCAAAACAATGTCAAGAGTGGCTGCTTGACTTCAGGGGATTATGGGACATTTCCGGAGGTCAGTCACAGCGCAGTAATGCAACACCTCGTTCACACTGACGCCTGGGCGTTTCAGCCGAGGCACAGCAAGCGTTATGCTTCTCGTGGAGGTGGATTACCAGGAGCGCCCCAGCTGCAGAGTCCAGGGGCTCTAAGTGCCTTGCCAGTGTGGACACATCAGGAGTAAGAGCTCCTGGGGCTGCTTTAATGTGCTCCAACTGGCAAGTGTAGCCAAGCCCTAACTGTATTCTTTGCCTTCCCCAGAGCACCCATGAAGTCGGCTCATATGGCATTGATAGTTTGAATGGCTAATTGCCTTATGTGAATTAATACAACTAATTACCTGTGTATGCCTAGGAAACAGAAGATTAACTTCAAAGAAAAGGGCTTGTTGGGACAATTTCTGTCAAGAGGCTATCAGCCTGCTAGAGAACTATAAAAAAAGCTTTGGGCCCGATCCTCTTAATCTCAGATCTGCTTAAACCCGGAGTGGCCAGCCTGAGCCTGAGACGGAGCCAGAATTTACCAATGTACATTGCCAAAGAGCCACAGTAACAAGTCAGCAGCCCCACATCAGCTCCCCCTTGCTCCCAGCGCCTCCCTCCCACCGGCAGCCCCGCCGATCAGCGCCTCCCCATCCCTCCCCACACCTCCCAATCAGCTATTTCATGGCGTGCACCAGGCTCAGAGAGGGAGGGGGAGGAGAGAGGGCATAGCAGGCTCAGGGGAAGGGATGGAGTGGGGGCAGAGCCAGGAGTTGAGCAGCGACCACCCTGCAGCACATTGGAAAGTTGGCACCTCTAGCTCCAGCCCCAGAGTTGGTGCCTATAGAAGGAGCCACGTATTAACTTCTGAAGAGCTGCATGTGGCTCCAGAGCCACAGGTTGGCCACCCCTGGCTTAAACTTTGACAGGAACTAAGCCACAGCACTGAGGTCTCTAGGTTTACTCTGGATTCACCCTGGAATTCTCATGGAAGGATCTGAACAAAATAGAGATAGGGAGATGAATGAAGAAGTCAAAAAAATGACTGGACAAGGCACCCTCTCACAAATCATCTACAAAAGACGACATCAGCGGCTGGGACATGTACTGAGACTGGAAATAGAACGCTTACCAAATACCGCCCTCGAATGGAAGCCAGAAAACGCAAGAAGAAAGAGGAAGACCGCAAATAACATGGAAACGAACAGTTCTGAATGACATCAAGCACCTCCGTATGAAATGGGAAGATTTGGAGAGAAGAGCAGTTGACAGGAAAGGGTGGTAAATGTGGGTAGCCCAATGTGCAGCAAAGCACGGGATGGACTAAGGTCTAAGGTCTACATCTGAACTGCCCATTGGGCTATACGTTTTTTAATTGATTCCAGCAGGACTTTTACAAATCAGCAACCCCACCATCTATGCTATGAAACTGACCTAAGGACTTTATACACATTTGTATGTATATTGATCTCTTAACTATATATAACTCACTTTCTTTTTTCCTTTATTAATAGATTTAGTTAATAAGGATTGGCTGTAAGCATGTATTTGGGTGAGATCTGAAATATTCATTGACCTGTTGGGCAATGTGTCCGGTCTTTTGGGATTGGTAGAACTTTAAGTTGAACTTTAAGGTGAATAAGGTTTTCAATAAACCTTCACTATTTTACACTTGGCTGTCTGTGTGGGAGGCAAAGGATGGACTGCTTAAAGGGGACTGTAGTTTGGCTTCTTGGTAACCAGTGTGGTATTACAAAAGCTGTTTGGTTACTGGCTTGGTGAATCTAATGATAGAATAAAACTATCAGTTTTGGGGATTGTCTGCCCTATTGCTTGCAGTTTGCCCTGAGTAAGCATTCTCAGTGTGGCCCCTCCGAGCAACATGGTCACAGGAGCTCATATATGTGGGAGATGGTTGGGAGATGTTCGTGATGGTTGCTGGGCTTAGATGTTTCAGGGATGAACCAAGGGCTCAGATGTTTAGGGGGATGTTTTGGGGAGCTCAGATGTTGGGGAAGGTTGGAGGAGCTCAGATATTCAGAGGATGGACAGGGGAGCTCAGCCGTTTCAGGGACAAACCAGGCCCACAGATGTTCTAGGGTTCTTTGGGGGAGCTCAGATGTTTGGGGTATGGTCATGGGAGCTCAGATATTTGGGGGCTGGCTGGGGGAACTCATGGTTGGGGAGCTCAAATGTTTGGGGGAATAGTTTCAGGAGATCAGACATTTGCTCTCAATCAGCCCAGCCAAATGCCATGCACTTTATGGGCATTTGTCAGCCCTGTCCCCCTGTGTAGAAGCTGTGTGTGGGGGCATGCACTCCCCACATGGAGTCCTGGAGCCTGGGGATGACTCTCAGCTACAAGCAAGGAGACCCTGTTCTCTAGGCCCAGCTCTACCACTGAGTGTTAGTAACTCCTCTCTGCACTTCACAGCCGCTAGCTCATGCCGCTATGGTATAGGTCATTCACCCCTTGTACAGATAAGGAAAAGTTGCACAAGGTCACATGAGGCAGTGCTGGGATTAGAAGAGAGGAGCTAGCGAACAGGAGCGGCTAACAGGGGAGTTTGGCGAGGGAGTTTACAGGGGGAGTGTGAGCAGGAGCTAGATACACCTAACATTCTTTGCATTTAAAGGTCAGAACACCGCTTGGGTAAAAACAAAGCACCAACAAGGGAACAAGCTTCAGGGGCAAAAAGAGAATGCAGGCAGAAGTCCAGCAACAGAGTGGGGGCCTATCCAGTTTATTGCACCCAATGCAGCATGTATGATTACCTGTCCTATGGGCTGGTGGCATATGTATGCATTCGGTGCAAGGAGCTCCTGGCCCTCAGAGACCATGTACGGAATTTGGAGGGTGGCTGAGCTGGAGGAGCTAAGGGAGACAGAGAGGTCCATAGATGAGACTTTCCGGGACACAGTAGAATGGTCCCACCCTCGGTCTGACATCCTCTGTGCTGTTGAGGAGGATGAAAGCCTCAGGGAAGGAGAACAGAGGGAAATGGTCCCATAGTTGGGACCCTCCTCCCAGATGATGTTGTGGTATCCTCTTGCACTGAGGATACTTCTCTGGCAGAGGGAACTCCAGTTATTTGGAAGAGGCAGGTATTAGTAATGGATGATTCAATCATTAGAAACATAGACAACTGGGTTTGCAATGATTGGGAGAACTGCATGGTGACTTGCCTGCCTGGTGCGAAGGTTGTGGATCTCTCGAAACATCTAGATAGGCTTATGTGTAGTGCTGGGGAGGAGCTGGTGGTCATGGTACATGTAGGTACCAACGACATGGGGAAGGATAGGAGAGAGGTCCTGGAGGCCAAATTTAGGCTGCTAGGTAAGAGATTGAAGTCCAGGACCTCCATGGGAGCATTCTCTGAAATGCTCCCAGTTCCACGCGCAGGGCCAGTTTGACAGGCAGAACTGGAGGTTCTCAATGCGTGGATGAGACGATGGTGTAGGGAGGAGGGGTTTAGATTTATTAGGAACTGGGGAAGCTTTTGGGAGAGGTGGCATTTAATTTCAGAAAGGGGAACTACACAAAAAATGAGGAGGTTAGTGAAACAGACATTAAAAGGTAGAGGACCAAAAGTAAAATCCCTGCAAGCTGCGTGGAAACTTTTAAAAGACACCATAATAGAGGCTCAACTTAAATGTACACCCCAATTTAAAAAACATAGTAAGAGAACCAAAAAAGACCCACCATGGCTAAACAACAAAGTAAAAGAAGCAGTGAGAGGCAAAATGGCATCCTTTAAAAAGTGGAAGATAAATCCTAATGAGGAAAATAGAAAGGAGCATAAACTCTGGCAAATTAAGTGTAAAAATTAGAAAGATCAAAAAAGAATTTGAAGAGCAGCTAGCCAAAGACTCCAAAAGTAATAGCAAATTTTTTTTTAAATACATCAGAAGCAGAAAGCCTGCTAAACAACCAGTGGGGCCACTGGATGATCGAGATGCTAAAGGAGCACTCAAGGACGATAAGGCCATTGCGGAGAAACTAAATGAATT
The DNA here is from genome assembly GCF_015237465.2 of Chelonia mydas. Taxonomy (NCBI): domain Eukaryota; kingdom Metazoa; phylum Chordata; order Testudines; family Cheloniidae; genus Chelonia; species Chelonia mydas. The sequence goes on along the minus strand of NC_051263.2, from coordinate 13,535,674 downwards.
CTTTGCATCGGTCTTCACAGCTGAGGATGTGACGGAGATTCCCAAACCTGAGCCATGCTTTTTGGATGACAGATCTGAGGAACTGTCCCAGATTAAGGTGTCATTAGAGGAGGTTTTGGAACAAATTGATAAATTAAACAGTAATAAATCTCCAGGACCTGATGGTATTCACCCAAGAGTTCTGAAGGAACTCAAATGTGAAATTGAAGGACTACTAACTGTTGTCTGGTTTCAGAGTAGCAGCCGTGTTAGTCTGTATTCACAAAAAGAAAAGGAGTACTTGTGGCACCTTAGAGACTAACAAATTTATTTGAGCATAAGCTTTCGTGAGCTACAGCTCTCTTCATCGGATGCATTCAGTGGAAAACTGTTGTCTGTAACCTGTCATTTAAATCAGCTTCTGTATCAAATGACTGGAGGGTAGCTAATGTGACACCAATTTTTAAAAAGGGCTCCAAAAGTGACCCTGGCAACTACAGGCCGGTAAGCCTCACTTCAGTACCGGGCAAAGTGGTTGAAACAATCGTAAAGAACAAAATTGTCAGACACATAGATGAACATAATTTGTTGGGAAATAGTGAACATGGTTTTTATAAAGGGAAATCATGCTTCACTAATCTACTGGAATTCTTTGAGGGGGTCAACAAGCATGCGGACAAAGGAGATCTAGTGGATGTAGTGTATTTAGATTTTCAGAAAGCATTTGACAAGGTCCCTCACCAAAGGCTCTTAAGCAAAATAAGCAGTCGTGGGATAAGAGGGAAGGTTCTCTCATGGATTGGTAACTGGTTAAAAGATAGGGAGGAGGAATAGCTCAGTGGTTTGAGCATTAGCCTGCTAAACCCAGGGTTGTGGGCTCAATCTTTGAGAGGGCCATTTAGGGATCTGGAGCAAAAATTGGGGATTGGTCCTGCTTTGAGCAGGGAGTTGGACTAGATGATCTCCTGAGGTCCCTTCCAACCCTGATATTCTATGATAGGAAACAAAGGGTAGGAATAAGGGGTCAGTTTTCAGAATGGAGAGAGGTAAATAGTGGTGTCCCCCAGGGGTCTGTATTGGGCCCAGTCCTATTTAACATATTCATAAACAATCTGGAAAAAGGGGTAAACAGTGAGGTGGCAAAATTTGCAGATGATACAAAACTACTCAAGATAGTTAAGTCCCAGGAAGACTGCGAAGAGCTACAAAAAGATCTCACAAAACTGGGTGACTGGGCAACAAAATGACAAATGAAATTTAATGTTGATAAATGCAAAGTAATGCACATTGGAAAACATAATCCCAACTATACATATACAATGATGGGGTCTAATTTAGCTGCTACCACTCAAGAAAGAGATCTTGGAGTCATTGTGGTTAGTTCTCTGAAATCATCCACTCAGTGTGCAGCAGCAGTCAAAAATGCAAACAGAATGTTGGGAATCATCAAGAAAAGGATAGAAAATAAGACAGAAAATATCATATTGCCTCTATATAAATCCATGTTACGCCCACATCTTGAATATTGCGTGCAGATGTAGTCGCCCCATCTCAAAAAAGGTACATTGGAATTGGAAAAGGTTCAGAAAAGGGCAACAAAAATAATCAGGGGTAAAGAACAGCTTCCGTATGAGGAGAGATTAATAAAACTGGGACTTTTCAGCTTGGAAGAGAGGCGACTAAGGGGGGATATGATGGAGGTCTATAAAGTCATGAGTGGTGTGGAGAAAGTAAAGAAGGACGTGTTATTTCCTCCTTCTCATAATACAAGAACAAGGGGCCACCAAATGAAATTAATAGGTAGCAGGTTTAAAACCAACACAAGAAAGTATTTTTTCACACAATATACTGTCAACCTCTGGAACTCCTTGCCAGAGGGTGTTGTGAAGGCCAATACTATAATGGGGTTCAAAAGGGAGCTAGATAGATTCATGGAAGATAGGTCCATCAATGGCTATTAGCCAGGATGGGCAGGAATGGTGTCCCTAGCCTCTGTTTGTCAGAAGCTGAGATTGGGAGACAGGGCATGGATCACTTGATGATAACCTGTCTGTTCATTCCCTTTGGGGCACCTGCCATTGGCCACTGTCAGAGGACAGGATACTGGGCTTAATGGACCTTTGGTCTGACCTTTGGTCTGGCCATTCTTATGTTCTTTCACACAGCAAATACCAGTCGAATCTACTTTGTCTTGGTGCCTTTAAGAGGGAATGTGCCAGTTGGATATGCTTGGCTGTGCTGCCTCTAATCCTAACCACAGTCTGCTCCCAGAGCCAGGAAGAGAACCCAGGAGTCCTGGGAACCAATAACCCACTTCTGTCTAACTAACAGTTGTGTGACTGACAGACAAAGTGAGTGTCATGTCTGCAACTAGGGGCTGGTGCATATGAACGATAACAATGTACTTCTTCTGTCTGACACCCCTGTCGCTCAGCTATCTGTCTCTGGATTCTCTCTCTGCCATTTCATGGACAATTGTACTCGCTCTGCCGTTCACTCTCCTTACCAGTAACACTGAGGTGTTTGGCAGAGCTGAGCTGGGATCCGTTCACCCGGTTATCGCTGTCCTTGATCTCGTACCCGCAAGAGTAATTCCCAGAGCTGCGCATGGACACCACAAGGTCCCAGCTGTAGATGACCTTCTCCTCCGAGGCCTTCTGGGATGTAACCTCCTCCCCGTCTTTACAGAAGACAACGCGGGTGGCCAGGAGCTGGGAGATCACGGAGCACTGGAGCCACACGGAGTCCCCCGTCCGGGCGGACGTCTGGCTCAGGTAGAGGGTGGGGGCAGGGAGAGCACCTGGGAAGGGGAATGAGTCAGAGCTGTCAATGGGGCCGTCAGAGTCCCCCATTTTAGGGGGAGCCCAGTGAGCATATTGCCAAAGGAAGTTGGTTACTGTGGAAGCAGCTCTCAGCTGCTAAGGGTACGTCTACACTGCAATGAAAAACCCACGGATGATCAATGCCAGCTGACTTGGACTCACAGTGTTCAGGCTACGGGGCCGTATACACAGCATGAGCCAGCCATGGGCCTCTACTTGCAGTGTAGACGTACTGTGCCTGCTCCAGGGCTGCGGGGTCTTTGCAATACCGCTAGAGCAGGCTCTTATTTCAGCACAGCTGGGTACCGGAGGGATAATGTAAGATCTGAGACTGTCAGCTCTTCGGGGGCAAGGACCAGAGCTTCACATTGGGGGGTGCAGGACCTGGCATGATGGGGCCCTGATCCCTGAGTGCGGTGTCTGGGGACCACAGTAATAATAATAATAATCGTCTGTAGCTGGAAGCCTTTTCTATCAACACAAACCTCTCTGGCATGATACATAAAGGGGTGGGTGTGTCTGGGGATGGACAGACAGATGGACTCACCGGGAGCTGAGCAGATCTCCTGGCTGCTGGGACTCAGCGCTGAGAACAGAAAGGAGCCGTGTGCTTAGTGCTGGAGAGAAAATCTCCCCCTTTTCTGAGGTCCCTCTTGAGGGACAAAAACTGCCTTTAATAGATAGGACATAAATTCCTGATTTGTATTTTGGTGAAGAAGCAAACCAGGCGGGACGTTAGCTCTGGGGCATGGAAGGTTCCTCGCGCACAGACCTTGGCTGAGCTGGGAACCTCCTTTCCTGTCAGCTCTCTAGAGAAATTCTCTAGTAAACCAGCATTGACTCCAATGGAGCTACACTGAGTTACACCAGCTGGGGATGTGCCCCCCATGGACTCCAGTGGAGTGACACCCATTCACACCAGTTGGGGATCTGGCCCAGTAGCTCTCACACTTAGTGTTTACACTGGTTCCCATTTCTGTCCCACTAAAGAGGATTTGCCAACAGCCTGGGCCAGGGGCTACTCTCGGTTCTGTTTCCTCCCAACCTGCTACGTATTAGCGCAGAGGTCCCAGATACTCACTGGTCAGCAAGAGGCACAGAGACAGGATCATGAGACTGGTGGAGGGTACTGATCGGGATGGAAACGTCCCAGCAGCGTCTGCTCCTGACAGGGTCGGGAGGGGACAATCTGCAGTTGCTCCCTCCTGTGATCTGCTCCTACTGTCCTGTCTCACTTCAGCAGAAGGGAAGCTCTGGTCTCTCTCTCTTTGCTCTGATCGGTCCCCATCTGCTCCCCAGGGTTGGATGTATCGGTCATTTCCTGCACTGCACAACCCTGCACAGGCCACAGTGTCTCTATTTAGGGCTGGAAGATTGAGAACTGAAGGGGCCTTGTTTGCTTGTTTGAGTCTAAACATATCACTGAGGAAACGCCTCCCATCCCACCTCACTGCCTGGGGACTGAGACAGGCCCCTGACTAAAGGCACAGTTGGGCCAGAGTGAAAGGTCACCGGGTGATTGGGAGGCCTGGGATGTTGGATGAGCCTGAAACTTTTGCCTCCATCCTGGTGTCCAGTCCCTGGTGAGAAGGACCCAGCTCCCCCAGGGGGAAATTCACCCTCTGGGCTTAAGGGGACATAAACGGAATCTGGGCCTCGAGTTGGACCCTCTGCACAGGGGTGAATTCCCCCCCCCAGAGAACAGCAACCATGGGTCTGCACTGGCTTCCCCACCTGCTTAGTCTCCTCTGCCCCATCCTCCACACTCAGCTACAGCCACTTCTGCCCTGACTGCCCCCGCTCCCCATTCTGGGCTCCTGAGGCGTCTGCTGTCCCGGCTGAGAGACAGGCACCAGGTCTCTTCCCCTATCCTGGTCCCTTCTGCATTCCTGCTCATTCTGCTGTCCCTGCTGAGAGACGGGTATCGGGGGCACTGCCAGATGGGAAAGAACACAAGGCAGTCGAGAAAGAGCATCCAGAAGTGACCTCTGAGTAGGTGGGAGCTGGAAACAGTGTGAATAAGCGAGTGGGGGAACCAGGACAAAAGGCCAAAGAAAAATGTGGGCAAGAAAGAAGCTCTTGTGAACAGACCTTAACACCTCTGTGGGAAGCCAAACAGCCGAGGGCCTCAAGGGAAATCTGTCAGGAGGACAAGGCAGAGCAATTTGGCAGAGCAACTTTTCATAGTAATTGATGCAGAAGTGGATTGTCCTGGGATGGTGGCTGGGCACATTTCACCCCTGGGATGGAGTCACCTCTGCAGAGCAGCTGGACAGGGGAGGTTTGCGAGAGCTCAGATGCTCTGGTCAGGGTCAGTGTGAGACTGCCTGATATGAGCGGTTGCCAGAAGACAGCAGGGTGAAAAAGCGTTAATAGTTAGACAACATTTTAAAAATAATTATTTCAAACCTTGTGTGGAAAATATTTCCTCCATTTTTTCCCTCTCTCTTGGTGGCAAAATGCTGAAAATGGAGGGAGGGAAAACCCAAAACCTGAAATTAAAAAAAAAATCTCTGAAAAGTCGGTCATTTAAATGAAAATGTTCATCTTTTTTTATTTTTTTTTAAATATTCCCAGTTTTGTTTTTACAAAACCCCCAAGACAGTTTTAATTTTTTCTTTGAAAAAAAGAAAACTTTGGAAAAAAAGAAAATGTTTGACAAGAACGCTCACTTTTAAAAAAAGGTCATTTTTAGATCACAGCATTCTGGCAGCTCTAACCCAGAGTGACCCCAGGGCTGTGGTTCGGGCTGAGCTGCTGGCACCCTGGGATGGCAGCCGGGCCCTGCTTGTAGCTCAGACAATGCTTCCCAGAAAGGGCCTGATCCAAAGCCCCTTGATATCAATGGAAAGACTCCACTGCCTTCGCTGGCCTGGGGATCAGGCCCCTATGTAAGAGGGTCGGTTCTCTTGTAACAGAGAAATGGCTCTGAAGCTTTCATTTGGAGTGACCCAACCCAAATGGGCCAGAGAAACAGGACCAGGGAAAGTCTGTACCATGGTAGGGTGAAGACGAGGTTGATGACGGGATCATGAACTGTGCAAAATGGGATGTGAAGAAGGGGAATTCACCCCATGCCCCTCCCAGCCAGAGCTGCAAACGCAGCTGAGACATGAAGCAAGACCATCCCCAGAGTTCCTCCTGCTGCACAGACCTTGCAGCTGCCTCACTGCACAGACCCTGAAAGGAGCAGAGAGACGGCTCCACACAGGAGAGAAATGACCAGGGCTCCTCTCTATGCTAGTACTTTAGCAGAGACTTGAACGTACTCAGCTGCACAGAGCCTGCGGTAGATAGATGGCTATGTTTGGGCACAGAGAGATAGACAGAGGATGTATATATGGGGATAGATAGACAGATACAATGTTATTTTTAAATACCGTGCTTGGTTTATCATTAAGCTCAGAGACCAAGACTTTCAAAAACAATTGGTGAATTTGGGGGCCCCATTTAAGCCATCCTAAAGGGGCTGATTTCCAGCAGGTGGGGGCTCAATGCAGTCTGTCTGTCACCCCTTAAGCTGCCTCATGCTGGGGGTCCCCCCAAAACTGGTCATTTTGGAAGGTTTAGCCAGAAGTGCTTGTGCCAATTATGCATGTGCAGAATCTGTGTGTGAGACCAGCTGTCGGGGTGCGAGGGGCTACGTCCCCATGGCCCATTCTGTCCTTGGCCCTCGGGTGAGACTGCAATCAAGGGCGATCAGTGCCAGCTGTGATGGGGATTTTGTGATAAACCTCCTCTGGCACAACCACACTGTGTGGACGCTGAGCGGCCAGTCCAGTTCTCAGCTGCTCCAACCTTCCCAGCAGGGTGAACACTGATCATTTCCTGCTGAGGCAATAGGGCCCGCTATGTGAAAGCTGTGGGCACCCTGACATGTTCCCAAAGCAGATGAACTAGACCCAGCACCTGCCCATGAAACACAAAGCCCCTGCAACTATAGTGCTTCATGGGAAGTTATCTGGTATCAGCTAAGGGGTGAATTTATACCGCTCCAGTTATACCAGTGTAAGTCCCTGTGCACAGCTGGGTCAGATATAAGAGCCTTTTTCTGGTTTATCTTATCTTGCTTTGGAAGCAATATAAACTATAAGCCTGTCATAAATATAAAGGGAAGGGTAAACACCTTTAAAATCCCTCCTGGCCAGCGGAAAAACCCTTTCACCTGTAAAGGGTTAAGAAGCTAGGATAACCTCGCTGGCACCTGACCCAAATGACCAATGAGGAGACAAGATACTTTCAAAAGCTGGGAAGAGGGAGAACATCAAAGGGTCTGTGTCTGTCTGGGTGAGGCTTTTGCTGGGGACAGAACAGGAATGGAGTCTTAGAACTTAGTAAGTAAACTAGCTAGATATGTGTTAGATTATGATTTCTTTAAATGGCTGAGAAAATAAGTTGTGCTGAATAGAATGAATATTCCTGTCTGTGTGTCTTTTTGTAACCTAAGGTTTTGCCTAGAGGGATTCTCTAATTACCCTGTAAGGTAGTTACCATCCTGATCTTACAGAGCTGATCCTTTTCTTTTTACTGTTTCTTCTATTAAAATGTTTCTTTTCAGGAACTGAATGCTTTTTTCATTGTTCTAAGATCCAAGGGTTTGGGTCTGTGGTCATCTATGCAGATTGGTGAGGATTTTTACCAAACCTTTCCCAGGAAGTGGGGTGCAAGGGTTGGGAGGATTTTGGGGGGAAAGATGTGTCCAAACAACGCTTTCCCAGTAACCCAGATAAACGTTTGGTGGTGGCAGTGGAAGTCCAAGGACAAAGGGTAAAATAGTTTGTACCTTGGGGAAGTTTTAACCTAAGCTGGTAAAAGTAAGCTTAGGAGGTTTTCATGAAGGTCCCCACATCTGTACCCTAGAGTTCAGAGTCGGGAAGGAACCTTGACAAAGCCATACATTTTTAACAGTGAGGATAATTTACCATGGGAAAAACTTACCACGGGCTGTGGTGGATTCTCCATTACCGGCAATTTTTAAATCAAGGGTGGATGTTTTTGTCAAAGAGATGCTTTAGTTCAAACAGCGATTATTTGGGGGCAGTTCTCTGGCCTGTGTTATACAGGAGGTCAGACAATGTGATGATCACAATTGTCCCTTCTGGCCTTAAATTCTATGACTAAACCTGACAAAGGCTCTGATTCCACAATAAGAGCGTCCCCGTGGGAGTTACACCAGCAAAGCTAGAGCGGTTTAATTACACTAGTAAATTTCCCTGTCTATGGAGAAGTTCTAAATAAGCAGCTCTCCTTGTCAATGCTCTCTCTCTCCTTCTACATCCCCTGTCACTGGAGTATCTGAGCGTCTTACAATCATTAATGAGATTTATCTTCATACACTCCTGAGAGGTAGGGAAGTTCAGCCTCATTTCACAGATGGGGAAACTGAGGCACACATACTCCATGACTAAGCACAGGCCACACAGGAGTTTTCGGCTGAGTCTGAGATTGAACCCAGGGCCTTGAACCCCAATGCATTTCCCTAGCCACTTGATCATCCTTTCTCCTCTCAGTCCCAACCCTCCCAAAAGCCTGGTGACAATGACCAACCTTGTAGCTTCCTGGAAGGCCAATGACCCTGGACTTTTTCACCCAAAGAGGGGAAGAGCCTGGAGGGGCGGGAATGGGAAACAGGGAAAACCTCAGAGACACAAGGTGGGAAATCTGCTGCAGCAGTCCCACCCTCTATTTGTACTGGCCTCGATCCTGCCTCCCTTCCCATCACCCAAACCCCAGGGCAGAATTAAACCCGTCTCCCCAGCCCTGCAGGGGATATTGATGGACACAGATGATGCAGGACTAGAGAGTGACCAGCTGCTGCTTAGCAACTCTCTGCACACACAGTCCAGCAGCTCTGTGCATCCACGCAGCAAGAGAACCTCAGAATGAGCTGATAGCGCCCAGAGCATCTGCAGAGTCTCCTGTGCACACACCTCTTCCCCCTTCCAGCAGTGAGCTCTCCCCAGCCTCACCCCGAGCTAGCAGCCCAGTGGGGTGGGGTTGTGTCACACACTGTGATGTGCGATTGAAGAACCCGCTCTCACAACGTTATTTTTGTCCTCACACGTTAACCTGCCTCATTCTCTCTCTCTCTCTCCCCATTTAGTCTGTTTTCATGAGGTTTCCAGGGCAGTTTATTTTCATAGTCGTACATTTAAAGGCCAGAAGAGACCAATGGGACCATCTAGTCTGAGCGTCTGTATAGCACAAGAGAGTCTCCCCCAGGGATCCCTGCATTGAGCTCCTAACTTCTGAGTGAGCTAAATCATGTCTTGTAGAAAGAGACGTCCCCTCTCAGTTCAAAGACTCCAAGCCAGCTCACATTTCTAAATACTAAGATGGCTGTGGCTGATCAGTACAAGAGGGGACCGAGGGAGGGGAGATGCTGGACTGGGACAGAGCAACTGGAGATGGGCCCTGAGGTTTAGCTGAAGCTGTGGTTCCTAATCTGACCTTCCCCAGAGTTTAGGGGGGTGGACTCGGGGTTCCAGTTTGTGCCTATGATAGAGACAGCCCCAGGCCACACAGTTAGGATCTAAACTCCCGCAAAGTCCAGGTGTGGTTGGGCCACCTAGTAGTGAATGGGGAAGAGGGACAAGGTGAAGCTGTTGCTCTTGGCTTAGATTTCAGGAAGCTTAATGGCACGTCTAAATCTGGTATGTACTCAAGGCCTGACACTGACAGACTGACTGAACGGCTATGCCAGGTCACAGACATACCCAGGATAGACTTTAGCAAAGGATGCTGTGAGGTTTAACACTGTAGTCAAGAGTAAAATCCATGGCAGATTGTCAGGGCAGCGACCGTGCTGTCTGATACCCGACTGCACAGCACCATGGTCACCAATGGTACTGAGGAAACAACACAGTCTCACTGACGACTGCACCAGGGCCAGCTGTGAATTTAAAAATCAAGACTGTTTTCAATTCATTACTAGATTCTTGGAAAAAATTATTTGTGGCAGTCTCTGTTTTCTTTGAACATTTTTGATTTGTCATTGGAAAACCAAAAGCCCCAAAGTATTTCCATTTTTGGAAGTTTTCAGCTGAAAATTTTCAGTTTTCAAATGCCAAAACTGACATTTCCTTCTCAGTTTTCTGGTTTTCAGTTCATTGATGAAAAGTTAAACTTTTATTGCTGAAAATTTCAAGGGAACTTCATCTAAATTTTCCACAGCAAAGTCCATTTTCCACCCCGCCCCAGGGTGCACCAAGTTTAAGCCCTCACTGGTTGCAGGTGGAATCTGCCAGTGCTCTGTTCTGCCCCATGTCCCTATGATCTCCTAGAGGTTAATGTTTATTAGCCTGACAGACTGTGTAACAAGTGCAGGAATGTTGGTAATCAGAGAATCATGGAAATATTGGGCTGAAGAGACCTCAAGACGTCATCAAGTCCAGCCCCCTGCAGCGAGGCAGGACAGAGTAAACCTAGACCACCCCTGACAGGGGGGTTGTCCAACCTGTTCTTAATAACCTTCTATGATGGCGATTCCAGAACCTCCCCTGGAAGCCTATTCAAGAGCTTAACTTTCCTTATTGTTAGAAAGTTTTTCCTACTATCAAACCTAAACAGATTAAGTCCATTAGTTCTAGTCCTACCTTAAAAGGCACTGAGAACAATTGATCAGTGTCCTCTTTATAACAGCTCTTGACATATCTGGAGACTGTTATCAGGTCCCTCAGTCTTCTTTTCTCAAGACTAAACATGCTCAGTTTTTCAAATCTTTCCTCATAGGTCAGGTTTTCTAAACCTTTGATCATTTTAGTTGCTCTCCACTGGACTCTCTCCAATTTGTCCACGTTTCCTAAAGTGTGACACCCAGAACCGGACACAGTCCTCCAGCTTGGACCTCACCAGTTCCCAGGAGAGCGGGACAACAACGTCCCATGTCTTACATACAATGCTCCTGTTAGTACGCCACAGAATGGCATTAGCTTTTATGCGACTGCATCACATTGTTGACTCATATTCAATTTGTGATCCACTGCAACCCTCAGATCCTTTTCAGCAGTATTGCCACCCAGCCGGTTATTCCCCATTTTGTAGTGGTGCATTTGATTTTTCCTTCCTAAGTGACGTACTTTGCACTTGTCTTTATTGAATTTCATCTCAACTGATTTGAGACCAATTCTTCAATTTGTTGAGGTAATTTTCACTTCTAATCCTGTTCTCAAAGTGCTGGCAACCCCTCCTAGCTTGCTGTCATCTGCAACTTTTATAATCATACTTTCCACTTCATTATTCAAATCATTAATGAAAATAGTGAACACAACCAGACCCAGGACAGACTCCTACAAGACCCCCCTAGATATGGCCAATCAGCTTGACAGAGAATCACTGATAACTCCTCTTTGAGTATGGTCTTTCAACCAGTTGTGCACCCATGTTAAAATAATTTCATCTACACCACATTTCCGTGGTCTTATTATGAGAGTATCATGTGGGACTGTGTCAAAAGCTTTACTAAAATCTAGTAATCTTTTGTTTCCCTGCTATCCACTAGCCCAGTAACTCTGTCAAAAGAAGAAAGTTAGGTTAGTTTGGCATGATTTGTTCTTGACAAATCCATGCTGGCTATTCCTTATAACCTTGTTATTTTCCAGGTGCTTATCACCTGATTGTTTAATAATTTGTTCTTGTATCTTTCCAGGTATGGAAGTGAGATGACTTGTCTATAACACCCTATAACTCGAAAGTGTCTCTCTGACCAGCAGAAGTTGGTCCAATAGAAGGTTTGACCTCACTCGTCTTCTCTGGCTAATAAAAACCAGACACACTCAACAAACTGGGGGCCCCACAGTCCCTGGGCCAGCTGGACTCCAGGCCGGCTCACAAAGGTGGAAATTTTGCATGGTGCTTCTCCAGCGCTGGCGCCTCAGCAGACAGAGCCCGTCTCTTCCCCACGCTCTCTCGGGCTTCTGGCCGCGGCTGAGCAATGCCAGCGTAACCCCCGTGTTTGCGTCTCAGGGCGCGGTGACGTCTCTAGGGGAGCAAACAGTCAGGGGCTATGTGGCCCTTTGCTCTGGGGGCTGGAGACTTGCTGGAGCCTGGTGGGGCCCTGCTGGGAGGGGCCGAACCCTCCAGCCCTGGGTGCGGCGAGTTCGGGGGATGGGCAGGAGCTGCCTGCCGCAACTTGGGAAACTCCTGTGGGGGGAGGGGCCTGGTGAGACCGTCAAGCGGGGGAACGGCCAGCTGTCACCTGGCGGGGGGGAAGGGGAAGCCCAAGTGTCACCTGAGGGGGGATCTCAATAGCTGTGTGGCGGGGCGAGGAGGGAGGTTCAGGAAAATCCCTACCGCAGAGACCCCCACACGTTGCCTTTAGAAGAGGTGACCCCCACCCCGAGGCTGCAGGGCACATCCCAGAGCCGAGCGGCCATTCCAGGGTCAGTGTCGGGGGGTTCGTCCATTTCCGATGGGTGTGTTTTGCAGACATTGGTGCTGGGTTTACAGGTTCTGCGATGTAGCTGCGTCTCTGTGTTATTGCAGGTCACTTGTGGATGGAGCTGGGCGAACAGTTGATGTTTCGGGCTGGCAGCAAACTGAAAACTCAGAGCAGATATTCGGGTCAGTTCCGAATGCTTTTGGAATTTGTCAGTAAATCAGGAAACTCTGCTTGGGGTCATAAAAATGTTTCATTCGGGGCAACTTCCTAACTTCATTGGGCCTGCCCCACCCAACCCTTCTCTTGGGGTCAGGACACTTGTCTGGGATGTGGGAGACCCACGTTTGCAACCCCACTTTGGAGCAGGGTCTTGAACTCAGCGTGAGCATCCTAACGCCCAGGGCACAGGCCACTCTGGGGTGGGCTGCTCTCCTGTGGAGGCTGATCCACTTTGTATAACTACTTAAATAGTAGTTGGGCCAAACAGCAAGTGAGTGAAAACAACTCTATAAGCTGGGGATTGAGGGGCTCACTTGGGTGGTAGGAGCTAGGGACTCAAATCCCTCCTCTGAATGAGGAGAAGAGATGATTTGAGTTAGTGTCTTCTACCTCCTGAGTGCCTTAATCCCCAGGCTGGAGAGTCTCGTGCTCTTTGGCCCAAGGAATAGCAAATTGTTAGCTACTATTTAGGGGTCAAACACACACTTCTGAAGCTAACCTGAACAACGTATTAAAAACCTTTGTCCAGCTAAAACTAATTGGGTCAAATTCGTGAATAGTTTTGGGTTAGCTAAAACAGCATTTTTCGGCTAGTAAACTATTTGTCCAGAAATTTTCACCCAGCTCTACTTGTGAGAAAACAAACTGATTTGTTGTTGTGGGATCGTTTGTGAGTGCCAGGACTGCACACAAAGCGATTTGTTTGAAGGTTTGTGACTGCTGGGGATGCATTTTGTAGATGCATCCATGAGCACTGTGATACTTTCCATGTGGGATTGTTGTAGGTTGTCCATAAGTACTGAGGCTACTCATATGTTGGGGCTGCATGCATACTGGTTTTCTATGAAAGGGTCTTTTTGTGAGCTGTGGGGCCACTCCTGCTGGTTTGATTTTGTAGTGTTGTTTGTGAGTGCACGGGCTGTGATCACACTAGATTGTTAATGTAGGGTTACTCATGAATGCTGGGTGTGTTGTTAATAACAACAGTAAGGTGGAATGAGAATCCCCAGTTGTTTCCATGTGTAAATTGCTGCGTTGCTCAGAATGAAACTCCCATGTGGGGTCAGGCTGTTCTATGGGGCAGGGGAGGTGACTTCACTGTTTCGGGGAGACCTCCCTGTATTTCTCTGCTTTGTTTCCCCAACTCTGCCCTAGAAGAGAAACTCCCTCTCTCTCCCAAAGTCATCGCTCACGGTTCTTTGATTTTTTTTTTAAATAAATTCCACTACTGGGATAAGGGCAGGTCCATAGGTTTGGGCCTTACCCACAAGGGCCCCTGTTTCTCCTAGAGCAGAGTGTGTGAGAAGCTGAAGCCACCTATAGATTTTTGGGGGGGAGCAATCCCATTGGGTGCCCCATCATATCAGGACCCCCGTTCTGTTACCTGTGACTGCGGGGAGCGGGGGCAGTCAGAGCCGTGGACACACCCTGATTGTGCTGCTGGAGGAAAGACACAGTGTCTGTGTCCTGAGCAGAAGCCTAGGCCCTTGAAGCCGAGATGTCAGGGAATGTCGGGGAGCGGCTGCCCAGACCCCCGAGGATGTGGCGAGCAGGAGGAGAGGCAGAGAGGTGAGCGCAGTAGATTTTTAAATCATTGTTAAATTGGTTTTACACTTGGTTTGTTTGGCAACAGCAATTTTTTTTCAATAATGTTGCTGCTTCTTCTTTGTTTATTTTGTGGTTGTCTTTCGGATGCTGGGGCTGCGCACACACTGGTTTGTTGTCATTTCCGTGTCTGCTTTCAGATTTGCCCTGGTTGTTAACACCCGTATGAAGCACACAAATGTTACTTGCCCTGGCTTTAGAGGGGCAATCTGAGGCACGCAGACAGGAGGGGACTTATCAAAGCTCACGCGGTGAGTGAGTAGCACAGTTGGGAATGGAACCCAGTGCACCAAGCCCTGGGTGTTCGCCCAAAGATCCTTCTTCCCACCCTCTGCAATGGGAAGTCTCGTGTCCTGTCAGTGCATGGAAGTGACACCATTAGCCCTGGAAGCAAAATATAACTGGGGGCTGGAATCTGCCTGGATTAGAGTGCATCCATAGTTGCACCGGAGCTAGGGTTGCGTTAAAGACATTTGTGTTTTGACAATGGAAAGGGTGATGCATATACTGTGGTTTTGAGTGAGTTTTAATAAAACAGAACCTGAGTTATAATCTTTAGTCAGTGATGGACTGTTTGGGGTATTGATTGTATAGTTTGTGTCTCGTACCATATCCCACTGGGCCAGCCAGTTCCCCCAACCTGGGACTGGATCAGAGCCTGAGTCCCCTCTCTCGGGGAGGCCTCGTATTCCATTTCATTTCTGGCTGACACTGGAGAGTTGAAATCATGGCTCTCTGATCTCTGTTTTTAGCTGAGGCTGTCTTGAGATTCCCTGCTGGGTGGGGTCAGAATTGAAGGAGCAGAACCAGACAGAGGGAGAGAGAAATTTTCCTGTTGAGAAACCAGCCCTTTCCTAATGCTGAATTTCAGGAGAAGCCATTGTGGGGATGGCCACAGGGTTGTTACACAGGTGCTAATGACAGGGAAGGTGTCTGCTAGATAGTCTGTCTGCTACTGTCAGCTCCACATGATAGAGAAGTTAATCAAACTTTGGTGCAGAGACAAAAACCATGACAAATTTGCACAGCTGCAATTATAGCTTTGGCCAGTAGATGGCAGCATTAATGTGTGACTGGAAAAAATAAAGAGACAAGGCATGGGAGGTAGTATCTTTTATTGGACCAACACAGGTAAGATGGAGTTTTTCATTGGGATTGGTGCAAAGTGCCATCTGGTGGATGGGAAGGTGCCTTCACCAGGACAAGCCTGCAGGGGTCAGAGATGAAATATTTCGAGGGGTTTCTTGTTATCTCTGCTCCCCTACTTAAGAATTGCACATTGTCCAATAACCCCTCACTGGAACCCTTGCAGCACTGTTGACATTCCCAGCCATGTGCATATCACTGAAGACCCTGTATAGATGTGAGACAGCCAAGGGGGCGTGTGCCCTTCCAGTGATGGCAAACACCCCCACACACACATACCCACAGATTAGCCCCAGTCGCTGTTCTCTGGCCAGTCATCCTGTGACTCCCCTGATGGGAACTTTACACTGGTCAGAAAATAAACACCAAGGAAACTAACAAGAGAAACCCAAATAATTAACAGGAGACAGGACCTTTCACTCAGACACTCTGCCCTGTTATGACGTAACATTTCTATTGTGGTAGCACTTAGAGACCAACTGGGTCAGGGCCCCATTATGCCTGGCAGTGTACAAACAGAGAGCGAATGACAGCCCCTGCCCCAAAGAGCTCACAGTCTAATATCTGAATCCCAAGCATCCCCTGGAGACAGAAGAAAACCCCAGTAGAGTACTGCTTACCACTATATGCTGACTAGCATCTACATCTCTCATATTAATAATATGCATTATCCTCACTATATATATATAAAAAATGTGTATGCATTAAGCACAAATAATATTAAAGACAAATATTAGAGCAATTATGTAGCCTAAGTTGGCCTACACCTTTATTATAGTCCTGGTCACAAGTATCCTACCACATCTTGCATTTGCTGACGTAAGCTTTGGCTTATAAATAGGAAAACTGTCAGGATCAGAACATGTGAGCGTTTTATCATAGCAACAGGGAGGGAGTTACTCTTACAGGTCTGTATTCAAATGTCAAAGGTAGAGGGCAAGACATAGGATTATTCCAGCCTAGTACAGACCTAGGTGTTTCCGTCACCATGTGTTCAGAACAAAGAAATAAGGGGCACACCATGGTACCAGAAAAACAAGGTAGAAAGCTGATTGGTTAAATCTAGTCTCAGATGACATACACAGCACCTTGTACCTCTAAACAGGTAGGGTATAAAAAGAGGGCTTTAGGGGTGTAACTTGGGGAGCACACTTTGTGTAAGGGAATGTGAGATGGCTTCTCAGAGACTGATATTGTATTGAACCTGTTCCCTGTAATATATCATTGTTGGCTTAGACCAATAAACCTGACTGGTATTGGTTGTTTGGGCTCTTGAATGCATTTCATAAGGAACCAGAGTGTGGTCAAGCCACTGATTTTACAATTTATCCACAGTACAGAACATCAAATCAGAAACAGAGACCTCATTCCTTAGCTCCTGTCCACCGAGCCCCTGACTGCAATTTACTGTGATTGTATACGTTACAGCAGCCCCTGGAGATCTCAGCCATGGTCAGGGCCCCTTTTCACTGGGTGCTGCACAGACACTAAGGGCTGGTCTGCATGGTACTGCTGGGAGAATTCTGCACCAAAAAATTAAAAATTCTGTGCAAAATATTTTTAAATTCTGCAAAATTCTGCAGATTTTATTTGTCAGAATAACATAGTATAATCATGCCAGTGGAAATTGTTTCGGCAATTTATTTAAAACTATGATACGATGGATGAAGAATGGGAGTTGGGAGCATTGGAGGAAATCCCCAAAGCCCCTTTGTCTAATAGTAATGTAGTTTGACCCTTTATTTCTAGTTATTAGTCAACAAATACATGCAGCCATATGCTCAGTATTACATCACAAGCAACTGAAGAGCAAGTGAGAGCTGGAGAATCAAACTCACAATTTATATTGGCTACTGACCATCTCCAGAAAGGTCAGTAGTAAACAGTTCATGGAACACATTTTGATGGGAAAATTTAGCAGTCGAAAAATTTAGATCAGTTCTAATCACTAAGGCACCATAAGCATTATAAGGCCATACTGTCATTTACAATAAGGCTCCTTTACACCACTCTAGCAACGTAAAGGAACTTTAAAACTTTTACACCTGTTTTATGCTCCTGGGTTGAATTTACTAAGAATGGGAACAATTCAGTAACAACAATGGGAACAAATAAGCAGGCAGGCTGCTACATTATGCTGTGCCTGAGGGGACAGAGTCTGTCTCACGCCTACCTCCAAACACCCCAAAGCCCTGCCACTGCACGCCGGACATGCTGGAATAGTGAGCTGTGAGCCAGAACCCCACCCACTCGCCCAGCCCCACCTCCCAGGGGGAGTACTTTGGCCTGTCACTTCATCTTCAAGCGACCAGCTTGGCTTAACGATGAAATCCTAGCAGATCTTAAACATAAAAAAGAAGCTTACAAGAAGTGGAAGGTTGGACATATGACCAGGGAAGAGTATAAAAATATTGCTCGGGCATGTAGGAATGATATCAGGAGGGCCAAATCGCACCTGGAGCTGCAGCTAGCAAGAGATGTCAAGAGTAACAAGAAGGGTTTCTTCAGGTATGTTGGCAACAAGAAGAAAGCCAAGGAAAGTGTGGGCCCCTTACTGAATGAGGGAGGCAACCTAGTGACAGAGGATGTGGAAAAAGCTAATGTACTCAATGCTTTTTTTGCCTCTGTCTTCACGAACAAGGTCAGCTCCCAGACTGCTGCGCTGGGCATCACAAAATGGGGAAGAGATGGCCAGCCCTCTGTGGAGATAGAGGTGGTTAGGGACTATTTAGAAAAGCTGGACGTGCACAAGTCCATGGGGCCGGACGCGTTGCATCCGAGAGTGCTAAAGGAATTGGCGGATGTGATTGCAGAGCCATTGGCCATTATCTTTGAAAACTCATGGCGAACGGGGGAAGTCCCAGATGACTGGAAAAAGGCTAATGTAGTGCCAATCTTTAAAAAAGGGAAGAAGGAGGATCCTGGGAACTACAGGCCAGTCAGCCTCACCTCAGTCCCTGGAAAAATCATGGAGCAGGTCCTCAAAGAATCAATCCTGAAGCACTTGCATGAGAGGAAAGTGATCAGGAACAGCCAGCATGGATTCACCAAGGGAAGGTCATGCCTGACTAATCTAATCGCCTTTTATGATAAGATTACTGGTTCTGTGGATGAAGGGAAAGCAGTGGATGTACTGTTTCTTGACTTTAGCAAAGCTTTTGACACGGTCTCCCACAGTATTCTTGTCAGCAAGTTAAAGAAGTATGGGCTGGATGAATGCACTATAAGGTGGGTAGAAAGTTGGCTAGATTGTCGGGCTCAACGGGTAGTGATCAATGGCTCCATGTCTAGTTGGCAGCCGGTGTCAAGTGGAGTGCCCCAGGGGTCGGTCCTGGGGCCGGTTTTGTTCAATATCTTCATAAATGATCTGGAGGGTGGTGTGGATTGCACTCTCAGCAAATTTGCGGATGATACTAAACTGGGAAGAGTGGTAGATACGCTGGAGGGGAGGGATAGGATACAGAAGGACCTAGACAAATTGGAGGATTGGGCCAAAAGAAATCTGATGAGGTTCAATAAGGATAAGTGCAGGGTCCTGCACTTAGGACGGAAGAATCCAATGCACCGCTACAGACTAGGGACCGAATGGCTAGGCAGCAGTTGTGCGGAAAAGGACCTAGGGGTGACAGTGGACGACAAGCTGGATATGAGTCAGCAGTGTGCCCTTGTTGCCAAAAAGGCCAATGGCATTTTGGGATGTATAAGTAGGGGCATAGTGAGCAGATCGAGGGACATGATCGTTCCCCTCTATTCGACATTGGTGAGGCCTCATCTGGAGTACTGTGTCCAGTTTTGGGCCCCACACTACAAGAAGGATGTGGAGAAATTGGAGAGAGTCCAGCGAAGGGCAACAAAAATGATTAGGGGTCTAGAACACATGACTTATGAGGAGAGGCTGAGGGAGCTGGGATTGTTTAGTCTGCAGAAGAGAAGAATGAGGGGGGATTTGATAGCTGCTTTCAACTACCTGAAAGGGGGTTCCAAAGAGGATGGCTCTAGACTGTTCTCAATGGTAGCAGATGACAGAACGAGGAGTAATGGTCTCAAGTTGCAGTGGGGGAGGTTTAGATTGGATATTAGGAAAAACTTTTTCACTAAGAGGGTGGTGAGACACTGGAATGCGTTACCTAGGGAGGTGGTAGAATCTCCTTCCTTAGAGGTTTTTAAGGTCAGGCTTGACAAAGCCCTGGCTGGGATGATTTAACTGGGACTTGGTCCTGCTTCGAGCAGGGGGTTGGACTAGATGACCTTCTGAGGTCCCTTCCAACCCTGATATTCTATGATCTCTCTGCACCTCAGCTCCCATCTGTGAAATGGGGATAACAATTCTGCCTTGTCTCAGGGGAGAATTTTCAAAGCCCCTAAGGGAATTAGGAGCACAAGTACGTGACTGTGCTCTGTGCCCACTGCCTTGTGCTCCTAAATCCCTCACAAGTGCTTTTGAAAATCTTTCCTTAGATTGTGAACGCTTCCAGGCGGGGGTTGTCCCTCACTAAGGGTTTGTCTGCACAAGAAGCAGCTGGAGGAGATGTAAATCATTGTGGGGTGGGGGAACTGGGCATGCATGGGGAGATGTCAATCACTGCTGGGGGGCAGGGCTGGGCATGTGTGCGAGAGGGCGTTCCCCCTGGGGACACTCTTACTCAAGTGTATGAGGGGCATTTTCCAGTTTACCTCATAGCAAAAATAGTGTAAATTAACCCTGATCAAGGCTCTCTAATTCCAGAATAAGGGTGCCCCCACAGGGCTTTATCCCAAGATAACTACAATGATTATTTACATCAGTATAGTTCTGCTGGACGATTTCCTTGTGCAGACAAACCCTTTGTGAGAGACAGTCCCCGCCCAGAAGAGTTCACAATCTAAGGGAAGATTTTCAAAAGCACTTGAGGGATTTAGGAGCACAAGGCAGTGGGCACAGAGCATAGTCATGCACTTGTGCTCCTAAATCCCTTAGGGGCTTTGAAAATTCAACCCTGAGACACGGCAGAATTATTGTCCCCATTTCACAGATGGGGAGCTGAGGCTCACAGAGATGAAGTGACAGGCCCAAGGACTCTGCAGCAGAGCTGGGACTTGAACCCCAGTCTCCCAGAAGTGTCACCTTGGTGACTTAACCATGAGCCCAGCCTTAACCCCTGAATGTGCAGCTTCTCTGAAAGGAGGGATTATTTGTACCGAAGGAAGGAGCTAGGCTGGGCTGTCTGGCTGGGGCAGTTCATGACAGGGCTAAGATCTGACAGAGCTCAGCGTGGCCCTGGCCTGGCTAGGAGTGAGCAGAGGTCTGCAGGCTGCAGGGCAGAGAGTTGCCAGGTACCGAGTTTTCACCAGAAAGTCCAGTTGAAAAGGGGAACTGGCAGTGCCCAGTCAGGTGTACTGACCGGACCCTGACGGTCCAGTTCCCGGGGGGGGCAGGGAGGGAGCACTGGGTCATCAACCCACATCAGCCCCTGCTCAGCCAGGGCCGCCTCCCAGCTCCCATCCCAGGCCTGGAGCAGAGGCTGCCCAGCGGGTTGAGGGGAGGTGGAGACGATCCAGCGATGAGGAGTGGGGGGAGAGCAGCGACGGATGGAGGGAGGCCAGAAAGGGACGAGCAGGTGTGGGGGGGCCAGGGCCTGGGGAAGAGGCAGAGAAGGGGCGGGGCCTCGGGGGTCTGGTTTTCAGCCAATAGGAAGTTGGCAGCTGGAGTCAGTGACTGACAACGGCCCTGGTGGGGGAAGGGAGGGGACTGAAGGAGGCTGCAGGAGTTACCTGGGCAAAAACCGTTACCGCAGGGGCCTATTCTGCAGCACTGACCAATGGCGCCTCCCTAACACCTGCTCAGAGCTGGTCACTGGTATCTCCCCAGCCCTCTCCCCACCCTCCCTCCTGCTAACGGCTGGTCAGTGGGGATCTCCCTTTGCCTCCTCTCCCAAAATCCTGCGCTCCCGCCACGAGTCTCCTCCAGCTCCGCAGGCTCGGGCAGGCCCCGTTTCTCCATCACGAAGGTGATGACGGGCGCAGACACCAGAAGAAGCAGGACCAGGGTGCAGCGGGCGGCCCAGATGGCGAGGGACATGGCCGGCCCTGCAAATGGAAAGGGACACGGTGAGGGCCGTCTGAAAAGCAGCGTGTGGGACTGCAGTGCTAGAGCAGAGCACTGGGACTGGACACAGAGCTCCCGGAGGCCTAGATCTAAGGTGGGATCATGCTGCTGGGTTCCCCCGACAGGAGCCCTAAGTGTTTGCACTTCTTGGGGAGGATCCACCCTTTTCCCCAGCACTGGGGCACTCTTGCTGCAGTTTGCTCAGGCTACACCCGGATTCTGTGCAAAGGCCTCTGTCATAAACATACAGCTAAGGGTAGCCTAGAATTCCTCCTTTCCTGTAAGGGGTTAAGAAGCTCAAATAGCCTGGGGGGCACCTGACCAACAGGACCAATGGGGAAGGAAGATACTTTCAAATCTTGGGAGGGGGGAAGGTTTTGTTTGTGCTCTTTGTTAGTGTGTGTGTGTGTGTGTTCTCTCTTGGGACTGAAAGAGGCCCAAGAAATCCATCTTCTCCAACCCATCCTAATCCAAGTCTCCAATATTTCAACCAGTATAGGTAAGCCAGGCAAGGCGGATTAGTTTATCTTTTGTTTTGCTTGTGAATGTTCCCTGTGCTAAGAGGGAGGTTTATTCCTGTTTTCTGTAACTTTAAGGTTTTGCTCAGAGGGGGATCCTCTGTGTTTTGAATCTGAATACCCTGTAAAGTATTTTCGATCCTGATTTTACAGAGATGATTTTTACCTTTCTTTTTTTTTTTTTAAATAAAATCCTTCTTTTAAAAACCTGACTGATTTTTCCATTGTTCCAAGACCCAGGGGTTTGGGTCTTTGATCATTTTGTAACCAATTGGATAGGATATTATTCTCAAGCCTCCCCAGGAAAGCGGGTGTAGGGGCTTGGGGGGATAGCTGGGGGAATAGGACTCAAAGTGGTCCTTTTCCCTGGTTCTTTGTTAAATCACTTGGTGGTGGCAGCGATTACCTAGTCCAACGTACAAGGAAGAATTTGTTCCTTGGGGAAGTTTTAACCTAAGCTGGTAGAAATAAGCTTAGGGGGTCTTTCATGCGGGTCCCCACATCTGTACCCCAGAGTTCAGAGTGGGGAAGGAACCCTGACAGCCTCACAAGAGCTTGTGACAGACGCAGCAGCCCAGACCCTATCGCCCCTCTCCAGTGTGGCGGGCAGTTCACCTTGGGGGCAACCCCGCCCTGGGCAGAGGGGCAGCACGAGGCCTTGACACCAGCTGGGTCCTCAGAAAAGGGTGGAAGTGGGAAGTAACCAATGCCATGGGGCTGTCCTACCCTTCTGTCCTGAGGGAATTGGAACGGCAGAGCCCAGTTCGTACTAGGGGTGACTGTGCTGCAGGCCAAGGAGTTACCCACCCTGGGGTGAGTTTGGCCCAGGCTTTATGCCCTGAGGCCAGAGCCGGGGGCACAGAGCCAGGCTCTGATAATCAGGGTGTGACAGAGCAATAGCCCGTTACCTGTGCGGGTCAGCTCCTCCCCTCTTCCGCTGCTGCTCGCACTGCCTGTGGGACAAGGGGAAAGAGAATCGCACCATGTGGGAGAGACGCCTGCAGCCTCCGCAGGGACACGTCTCCCAGCGACAGACAGAGCGGTTCTACCAGCCACTGGGGCCAGATCCCCAGCTGGTGTAAATCAGCATCACTCTGCTAGAGTCAATGGACCAGATCCCCTCCATTGGAGTCATAAAATTATAAGAACGGCGATAGTGGGTCAGACCAATGGTCCACCTAGTCCAGTATCCTGTCTTCCAACAGTGGCCAATGCCAGGTGCTTCAGAGGGAATGAACAGACCAGGGCAATTCACTGAGTGATCCATCCCCTATTGTCCATTCCCAGCTTCTGGCAAATAAAGGCTAGGGACACCCTCCCTGTCCATCCTGCCTAATAGCAATTGAAGGCTGTATCCTCCATTAACTTATCTAATTCTTTTTTGAACCCTGTTAGTGTCTTGACCTTCATAAGATCCTCTGGCAAGGAGTTCCACAGGTTAACTATGCGTTCTGTGAAGAAATACTTCCTTTTGTTTGTTTTAAACTTACTGCCTATTAATTTCATTTGGTGACCCCTAGTCCTTCGTTCTGGGGCCGGTTTTGTTCAACATCTTTATTAATGATCTGGATGATGGGATTAATTGCACCCTCAGCAAGTTTGCAGATGACACTAAGGTAGATACGATGGAGGGTAGGGAAAGGGTCCAGAGTGACCTAGACAAATTGGAGGATTGGGCCAAAAGAAATCTGATGAGGTTCAACAAGGACAAGTGCGGAGTCCTGCACTTAGGAAGGAAGTATCCCATGCACCGCTACAGGCTGGGGACCGAATGGCTAGGCAGCAGTTCTGCAGAAAAGGACCTGGGGATTACAGTGGACGAGAAGCTGGATATGTGTCAGCAGTGTGCCCTTGTTGCCAAGAAGGCCAGTGGCATATTGGGCTGTATTAGTAGGAGCATTGCCAGCAGATCGAGGGAAGTGATTATTCCCTTCTGTTCGGCACTGATGAGGCCACATCTGGAGTATTGCGTCCAGGTTTGGTCCCCCAACTACACAAGGGATGTGGACAAATTCGAGAGAGTCCAGTGGAGGGCAACAAAAATGATTAGGGGGCTGGGGCACATGACTTACGAGGAGACGTTGGGAGAACTGGGCTTATTTAGTCTGAAGAAGACAAGAGTGAGGGGGGATTTGATAGAAGCCTTCAATTACCTGAAAGGGGGTTCTAAAGAGGATGGAGCTAGGCTGTTCTTCGGGGTGGCAGATGACAGAACAAGGAGCAGTGGTCTCATGTTGCAGTGGGGGAGGTCTAGGTTGGATATTAGGAAACACTATTTCATTAGGAGATTGGTGAAGCACTGGAATGAGTTACCTAGGGAGGTTGTGGAATCTCCATCCTTAGAGGTTTTTAAGGCCCGGCTTGACAAAGCCCTGGCTGGGATGATTTGGTTGGGGATTGGTCCTGCTTTCATAGAACCATAGAATATCAGGGTTGGAAGGGACCTCAGGAGGTCATCTAGTCCAACCCCCTGCTCAAAGCAGGACCAATCCCCAATTAAATCATCCCAGCCAGGGCTTTGTCAAGCCTGACCTTAAAAACTTTGAGCAGGGGTTTGGACTAGATGACCTCCTGAGGTCCCTTCCAACCCTGATATTCTATGATTCAGCTGCACAGCCTGGCTCTTTAGCTCACGCTATAGGGCC
This sequence comes from Chelonia mydas, assembly GCF_015237465.2. NCBI lineage: Eukaryota > Metazoa > Chordata > Testudines > Cheloniidae > Chelonia > Chelonia mydas. Next base: position 13,511,276 of record NC_051263.2, on the reverse strand, counting down.
CCATGCTGTGACCAATGGAGAGCCCCAGGTCACGCATCTGCTGTGTTATCCAAGGTGGTGGCAGGCACAGAGCCAGGCCCCTTCTGCAGGGGGGACAGCGGTGTGGGTACCACTGGGGTTATGTCAGAAGTGGCCCTGTTCTGCTGCAGGCTTCCCCTGCACTGGTATCGGGGGGCACCTGCACCAATGAATGAACAGAGAACCGATAAGGGGAGGAAATGGGGGTGGATACACGGCACTGCTTGGGGGTGGAAATTCCTAGTGCCAGGCCTAGGCAGGAGGCAGAGCAGCCTGGATGGGGTGAAATCCTCTCCTGTCCCTGGGGAGCTGCTCTGCCTGGGAGCAGAGTGGGTCAGGTCAGACGATGGATGGGGCATGTTCCCTGCACTGCCAGCCCCTCACGCAGTCTGGGGAGTGTTAACCGTCCCTGCTCTCTCCTTACAGGTCCCTGCCCGGGGTGTCCCCATGGCGATGCGGTGGCGGCTCTGTGTGTGCGGCCTGGGGATCCTCCTCCTGCCACCGTGTTCTCCCTCTGGTAAAAGCATTTGAATCCCAATTATTTCCCTCCCTGTCCCCCATGTACGCTGCCCCCTGGAGGGCTGGGGTAGGGGCATCTGAGGCCCAGCCCCCACGACCCCTGGGACCTCCTCAGTCCTGCAGAGTAAAAGTATCAGGCCCAGGAGGCTGTGGGGAGGGGATGGCGTTAGGGTGACTGGGGTGTGTCCTAGCTCTGGGTGGCAGGATTGTCGGATCGCCCAGCTCCTGCTGCCCCTGAGACAGGTTCCCAGAGCCCCCCTGACACTGATTCCTTCCTGTAACACCATGGCACCGGAAGGCACCGTGCTGCTAGACCTGCTCCACTGGGAACTTGGAGTCTCATGGCCTGCAAGGCTGAGATCTTCACAGCTGCCTGAGGGATGGGGATGCCCAGTTCCCATTAGGATGAAAGGGAACTGCAGCATCGCCTGCTCTAAGCCTTCAGTCACCAGGAGTCAGGAATCAATAATCAGGAGATTGGCTAAAAATCATGAGATTTAAAAAAAATAACCCACCTTTTGCAGTCTTTTTGTTTCCTTTTTCTTTTTTGAGCCTTCCATCACACTTGGGTCACATTTTCAAGCTTTTTTCTGCAACCACTAGAGCTAGAAACTGACTTTTGTTTTAAATGAAAGCTGAGATTCTCACAGAATCACATGCCCCCAGGAGCTGGGGCTTTATGAAAAACACACAGTAGCTCAAAGGTTGGCACCCTCTCCTCTTTCTGATCATTCAATCTGCTCCTGGGGTTGTCTATTGCAGAGAAGTTCTCCCTGGCTGACTCCCCACACCCCGTGGTGGGGGTAGTTGGCCAGGATGTGGTGTTACCCTGCCAGCTCTCGCCCCCGGCCTGGCTGCCCAGCATGGATGTGCAGTGGAGGAAAACTGAACCAGGATTTGTCCTGATTCATGAGTACTCGGATGAGGGTACCCAGGACCTGCCTGGGGAGGGTTACCAGTCCCAGACAGAGCTGTTCCCACAGGAGTTCAGCAGTGGGAATGTCTCCCTGAAGCTGAAGCGGCTCCAAGTGGTGGATGCTGGGACATACCAGTGCCTTGTGAGGAACCCAGAATGGACCCAGGAAGCCACCACTGAGCTACGGGTCGCAGGTGAGACACGGCACTAAGGGACACTGTGTCTGGGCAGCCAGAGCCTCGTCTGCCACTGGGGGTGCCCCAGCACTGAACCCAGCACTGCAATAGGGTCTTGTGCTGAAGGAAGTGGTCTGCAGGACTCCGTAGGGGGCGCTCTCCCCTCACACTCAGCGCTGACCCCACTGGGGTGCTCGCAGGGTCAGTGCTGCATTAAACAACCTCGTTTCAATGAGATGTAAAGCTACAGCCCTCAGCTCTCATGCTTATGGCGATGCTGTTTGAGGGAGTGGGACCTTTACCCCCATGTTCTGCCCAAATCCCAGCTCAGGTGATAATGAAATTCAGCCTCCCTGAAACTTTCCCTGCAGTGTCCAAGGACTGGGATATTGTTTGTTATTCCCTGGGCACTGACCCCGCATTCAGTGCTGCACAAGGGCAGTGGAAGGGATGGTATCTGGCCATTGAGCTCACTCAGTAACCTAGCCCCAGACAATACAGTTCAGAAACATCAAGCCCCAGCTGAGGGGCCCACCTGTGATAATGCAGAGCATTGAGGTTGTTTTAAATCATCTCCCATCTTCAGTGGCTCCTAGTCTAAAGGCTCCACAGGAGATGTCTGCTTCTAGGGAGAGATTTAAATGAGGGGAAGGTGGTTGTGTGCAGCACTGGGAGAGAGAAATCCAAGCAGGAGGGGTGGCTTGGCCTGGGGCACTGTTACCAGTGTGGGAGCAGGACACCAGAGGGGACAGTTATTGGGAGGGTGGCACAGGCGGAGTCGGAGCAGTGATGTAGGCAGGGTCACCATCCCTCACCTTCTGCTCTGTACCAAAGTGCAGTGATCCTGACAGCTACTGGGCTGCACCCCAGATGTAGCTGCATTTCAGCAGTGGGTGCAGTGGTCTCTGTGTAGCTGTATAAGCCTGCACCTTCCTCTAGGAGCCTTCAGGGCAGAGTGCTCTCTGGAAATGCAAGACAGTATTATTTAATTTCTCCAGTCATCAGGATGAGGGATCCCAGGGAGACTTTGCACATACGGGAATGGAGCTTTCCAGTCACAGCCCCCTATACCCAGCAGTAGCTGGGGAATCACATGGTGCCACCAAAGACACGATTTCCTGACACACACACTCTCTGTCTCTCCCTGCAGCAGTGGCTCCAGTGTTCATTGATGTCCTGGGCCCCCGGGGTCAGGGGATTGGCCTGGTCTGTAGATCCACAGGCTGGTTCCCCAAACCCGAACTCCAGTGGGTTGGAAAGAACTGGCAGAACCTGGCGATGGAGATTGTGACCGACGTGACTCAGGACAGGGAGAACCTGTACAGGGTTGTGAGTCACGTCGCTGTCACGGAAGGAGAAGACAATGGAGACATCAGCTGCATAGTGCAGAATGGCCTGCTGCAGACCGAGCGACAATCAGCCATTCACCTCTCAGGTGAGTCCCCCCGTGCAGAAGGGGTTGTTGTTAGTGCTGCGGAGAGTTGTTAAAGCTGCTAAGTTGTTACTGCTGCTAGTGTTGCTGTTCTGGGAACTCCGATGTCAGCTGCACCAGCAGACGGTGCAGCATGTTACTTCAGCAGACCCTGATGTTACTCATAAGAAAGAGCACAGGCTCCGTTCAGTGGCGATGGCACTTGGCCAGGTTTATTGTGGACGAAGCCTAGAGCCCCATAGGAGCCACAGTTACACTAGGGCATGTATGCCTGTGTCATAAATATAAAGGGCAGGGTAAACCCCTTTAAAATCCCTCCTGGCCAGAGGAAAAATCCTCTCACCTGTAAAGGGTTAAGAAGCTAAAGGTAACCTCGCTGGCACCTGATCACAATGACCAATGAGGAGACAAGATACTTTCAAAAGCTGGGAGGAGGGAGAAAAACAAAGGGTCTGTGTCTGTCTGTGTGATGCTTTTGCCAGGGTCAGAACAGAAATGAAGTCTTAGAACTTAGTAAGTAATCTAGCTAGGTATGTGTTAGATTATGATTTCTTTAAATGGCTGAGAAAATAGCTGTGCTGAATAGAATGAATATTCCTGTCTGTGTGTCTTTTTTGTAACTTAAGGTTTTGCCTAGAGGGATTCTCTATGTTTTGAATTTAATTACCCTGTAAGGTATTCACCATCCTGATTTTACAGAGGTGATTCTTTTTTTACTTCTATTAAAAGTCTTCTTGTAAGGAAACTGAATGCTTTTTCATTGTTCTAAGATCCAAGGGTTTGGGTCTGTGGTCACCTATGCAAATTGGTGAGGATTTTTACCAAACCATCCCCAGGAAGTGGGGTGCAAGGGTTGGGAGGCTTTTGGGGGGAAAGACGTTTCCAAACTATGTTTTTTCAGGAACCCAGATAAAGTTTGGCGGTGGCAGTGGAAGTCCAAGGGCAAAGGGTAAAATAGTTTGTACCTTGGGGAAGTTTTAACCTAAGCTGGTAAAAGTAAGCTTAGGAGGTTTTCATGCAGGTCCCCACATCTGTACCCTAGAGTTCAGAGTGGGGAAGGAACCTTGACAGCCTGCAACAAGGTACCCGCTCAGCCTGTGCACCAGGTGCTGTCCCCGCAGCCAGACAAAGATGCCCCACTTATGACTTCTCCTTTTATACACTGATACAAACAAGTTCCGTATTACATTCCAGATGTTGTGAGTTATCACCCTTATCCTTGTCCCTGCTAGCTGGAACAAAATATCCTCCTCCATTAACCTATTATCCCATCTTTATCCTACAAGGGGTCGGTTTGTTCCTGTACCATCTCTTACAAATGTGTTTACATAGTTACTTGAGAAATCTGTGTGTTTTTGTACTATCCTCTTGAGTCAGGAATGTGCTTACTTGGTGCTAGCTAATAGCTGGTGTATTGTTATTTTTCCAAGGCCAGGCCTACTCTGGTTCACAGCCATTCGTTCACACTTTTAGTTATACCTCAGGCTCCAACAATGCCTACAGGGGTCACCATGGTAGTGCGGGGCCTGGAATTGCACTCAGCTAGCACCTCTTTCTGGTACTGAGACATCAAATGGCCTTCTAACCTGATTTGTGGGGCCATTATTGATGGAGTTTTCTGTGATCTGGACAATCTGCCTGTCAGGAGCTGGGGCTGAGTCTTGTGAAATGAACTTGATCTTGTTCTTTGAGGAGATGTTGCATTTGGTTGATAAAGGTAACTGGGATGACATAATAGACTCAGGGTGTGTCTACACTAAAAACACTACACCCTGCAGCTCTATGGTTTTAACACTTACTACAGCGACAGAAGGGGTTCTTCCATGGCTGTAGTAAATCCAACTCTCTGAGAGGCGGTAGCTAGGTTGACAGAAGAATTCTTCCATCAACCTACTGGTGTCTACACTGGGGGTTAGGTTGGCTTCACTACGTCACAGAGGATGTGAAATTTTTCATAGTCCTGAGAGATGTAATTAAGCCAACCTAACTCTGTAGTGTAGACCAGGTCTCAGACTCTGTAAGGGGTTTGACTTAGTCCTGCATGAAATTCTGATAAAAAAATATTAGCACTGTACAAACTCAATGTAGCCCATGCTATATGGATTAAAAACTGGCTAACTAATAGATCTCAAAGTAATTGTAATGAAAAATCAGCCTCAAATGGGGATGTTTGTAGTGCTGTCCCGGGGGATCTGTTCTGGGCCAATGCTATTCAATAGCTTTATCAATGAGCTGGAAGGAAATATAAAATCATTGCTGCTAAAAGTTGCAGATGACCCAAAAACTGGTGGAATGGTAAAAAATGATGGGGACAGTTCAGTAGTGCAGACTGACCTGATCGCTTGGTAAGGTGGGTTCACTCTAATAACATACTGTCAGTGATCCATACCTGTGCTGTGGCTCCAGCGAAAATTCCCATTTTGTCACACATGCATTTCAACATGGCCAAATGCAAGGTCACACATTTATGAACAAAGAGTGTAGGTCACACTTACAGGATGGGAGACTGTAACCTGGAAATCTGAAAAGGACTTGGATATGAGCTCCCAGAGTGAAGACAGTGAATGCAACCCTTGTATGTATAAATAAGAATATCTATCAGGAGAAAGGAGGTGACATCACCTCTGTGTATGCTGTTAGTGCAGGGGTGGGCAAACTACGGCCCGCGGGATGGATCCGGCCCATCAGGGCTTTGGATCCAGACCGTGGGATTACCCCCGTGGTATCGTAGGCCCCGCGCTGCTCTCAGAAGCGGCCGGCACCATGTCCCTGCAGCCCTGGGCGGGAGAGGGCAGAGGGCTCCATGCATTGCCCTTGCCTCCAGGCACCGCCCCCCACAGCTCCTATTGGCCAGAAACTGGGAACCGTGGCCAATGGGAGCTTCGGGGGAGGTACCTGGAGGCGTGGCAAGGGCAGCGTGTGGAGCCCTGTGCTCCCCCTCCCCCAGGGGTTGCACAGGGTTGTGGTGCTGGCCGCTTCCCTGAGCGGCACAACGTGGGGCCAAGGCAGGCAGGCAGGGAGCCTGCCCTGGCGCGTGCTGCTGCTACCCCGGAGCCACCTTAGGTAAGCAGCGCTGGGCCGGAGCCCGAACCCCTCCTGCACCCTGCCCCCCAACTCCCTGCCTGGACCTCACACCCCTCCTTCACCCCAACTCCCTGTCCTGAGCCCCGTGCTGCACCCCCATGCACCCCAACTCCCTGTCCTGAGCCCCCTGTCACACCCTGCACCCCTCCTGCACCCCAACCCTCTGCCCTGAGCTCTCTCCCGCAGTCCACACCCCTCCTTCCCCCTGTCCTGAGCCCCCTCCTGCACTCCGCACCCCTCCTGCACCCTAACCCCCTTCCTTGAGCCCCATCATACACCCCACACTCCTCCTCTGCCCCAATCCCTTGCCCTGAGCCCATTCCTGCACCCCGCACCCCCTCCCACACCCCAACCCCCTGCCCCGGCCCTGCATACAATTTCCCCACCCAGATGTGGCCCTCAGCCCAAAAAGTTTGCCCACCTCTGTGTTAGTGTAATGCCAACAGACCAGGGTCATCAGCGGGCAGAATTGAACCTGGGGCCTATTGGAGCTTATTGCATGAGCCTCTGCCACATGAGCTAAAAGCCACATGGCTGTTGGCTAAAGCTGTAGAATAGACTCATTTTATCTCTCTCTCTAAGTGGTCTCGGTGCCACTAAATGGAACAGAACACCAAACTCAGATGGCATGTGGGTTACATAAGCAAGACCACTGTAGGAATACTGTGTCCAGTTCTAGTGCCCACATTTTCAGTTGGGGTAATGACAAATTGGAAAGTGCTCAGGAAATAGCTACAAGAATGATTAGAGGTCTGGAAACCTGCCTCACAGTCAGAATTGTAGGAGTTCAAGTTATAGAGCTGATCCAAGGGAAGGTTAAAAGATGACTTGATCATGGTCTGTAAGTACCTACACAGGGAGGAGATTTCTGGCAGTCGATAGGTCTTTAATGTAGTAGACATAGGCAGAACAAGATCTGATGGCCGGAAGTTGAAGCTAGACAAATTCAGACTAGAAACCAGGTGCAAAATTTTAACAGTGAGGGGAATTAACCATTGGAAGAACTGCTCTAGGGACATGGTGGATTCTCCAAGGAGTTGGAATCTTTCAACCCAAACTAGGCGTCTCTTTCTATAAGATCCACTCTGGCTGGACCAGAAGTTCTGGGCTGGATGCAGAGATCACTGTGAGAGGTTCTCTGGCCCGAGTTATACAGGAGGTCAGACTAGATCATCATAATGGCCCCTTCTGACGTTAACATCTGTGAATCCATGAACTCATAACACACTGGGGCCAACTAGGAAAACAATTGTTCTCTGCTGAACTTATCTGGACTGGACGTGGTGACTGAGAACTGGGAGCGGAAACCCAAGGGTCCATGCTTGTGAGATTCCCAGTATGTGAGTGCGACATGGAGACGGGTTTGCAGTGACAAATCTTGGTCAGATCCTGCCACCTTCACCCTGGGCAACTGCTCGGTGGCTCTATTCTCCTTAAAGGAAACAACACTGCAAGGTCAATGTCGCTCTGTGAGATGATTCCATCCCTGTGACTGTCGAATGCACAGGACACAGGAAGGGTGATTAATCACTGGCATAAGCTCCCCAGGGCCGTGGTGAATTCTCCATCTCTTGGTGGCATCAGATCCAGACTGGGCACCTTTCTGAAATGTGCTCTAGCCAAACCTGAGTTTATTGGGCTCAGGGCAGGGGGAACTGGGTGAGATTCTCTGGCCTGTGATCCACAGCAGGTAAGAGGAGATGATCTAATTGTTCTGCTTTGCCTGAAACTCTATAAATTGAGCAATAGACACAGCAGCACCAGGTTTTTAAATTCCACATGTCTAATTTATTCCACGGTGAACTTTTCAGTATTTAATAACAATACTGGTTTGTTGTGATGGTGCTGAGTGGTGCTGACCTGTTCCGCTGGGCACTGCGCACACATGCAGGGAAATACTGATGAAAGGTGCAGAGAATGGATACAGCATGCCAGCACAGTGACTGGGGTTCTCCCGTCAATCACATCCCAGAAGAGCCCTGAGGATCCCCCTCCTTTATCTCCTTTGCCCTCTGCCATGTCCCCTTGGCATGGGGAGGGCTAGATTGGGCTCCCTTAGCAATCAGTGCTGTTCTGTAACTAGCCAGAGGGGTCGCTGTGGAGTAACTGACCCCACCCCATAGTTCTTCTGGCCCTGCTGCACCAGCCCAAGGCCTGCTCTACACACAGCCCTGCACCAGTTTAACTCAAGGCATGTTTTGTAACCTAATTAGTTAAACTTGTGTAAGATTGTGTGTAGACAAGGGCTAAGAAGTGAGACACTCCCCCAGGTCTCCGGCGTGTTGGTGCGTATCACTGACGGCCAGCCCTGCTCCTGTCAAACCTGCCAGCTCCAGCTCTGGGTTGGGAGTGTGGCTCTGGGATGTCTGTGACTAACCCCAGTCATTAGGGTGTGAACAGTACCACACAGTGTGTGTCTCTGGGACTGACTCTTTTCTCTTCCCCATTTCTGACCCTGAAAAGACTGAGAAGACCACCTTGGAATCAGGTATTTGGCTAAACACCTAGTAAACGTGTGTCTGCGCTTTCACACTATAATGAGATGGAAAAATCACCACATGCGCTGAATGAACTTCAGTCACCTTCATGTTCATCTCCCCCCTGCCCTGGAAACAAACACTGCAGAGTTTGTAGCTCACATTTCAGTATCATCCGAAACAACAGAGACTGAATTTAATGCACATGGAATGGTGGGACTCAGGCTATGTCTGCACTGCCCAATGGTTCAGATTACAGGGGTGTGAATAGGAATGTGCACCAAAGTGCTGTCCTGTAACAACCCTGTGTGGATTCCGTAGATATGAACTAAAAGATTCCTAGTTAAAAGTTGAACGTAGTCCTAACTGAAGAGAGACTGGTCAGTGTGCACCAGCAGCATCCACACGTGACAGTCCCAGCTTAGCACTTTTGTGCATGCTGCAAATCACCCCCGTAGGCTGTGTTGCCCAGGGTCATAAATCCAAAGCAGCGGTAACTTAACTGTTTCACTCCAGGTGGTGTCAGGAATAAATCAGTGGGAACATAGCACTTCCCGCTGTTGAAAGCTTGATACAAATAAGTGTGCTCTTATATAAAATGACTATTTATTAGATTTAAGCACACATAAACATACACAATAGGTTTAGAACATCCCAAATAATTACCTAAAATCTGAGATGGTATTGAGTAATTAACAACAGGACAATGATGGCCAGTTGCTTCCAAGCTGGAGAGTAGGGTGTCAGGAAAAAGTCTCTCAGGATAGCTCCAGAGAACTGCTCCAAAATACACTCTATTAGCTACTCTTTTTATAATTAGCTTTTACAAAACACACAGCTCATAGTGACACCTACTGGGTCATCACGTCTCCTAACTTCAATAAATTAAAACAACAAGGAGTCCGGTGGCACCTTAAAGACTAACAGATTTATTTGAGCATAAGCTTATCACTAAAACATTCCTAACAATCTTAGCCATAATAAGCTTCTGTATCAAAGACGCCCAAACTCAAGGTCTCCATCCACCTATTTTATTTCAGTCCCATAATTTGTTGACTCTTTCCTCCCCTCCTCCCATTCTAATTAGCAGAAACTGCAAGCCTGCAGCTAGTATTTGACCTTGCCTCCAAAAAGCCTGCTTGTCCAGATTAACCCTTAACTATGTGGTGTTCTATTTTATTAATTCCGGGTGGCCGAATGCACACTCTGTGGCTGTGATTAGCTTAGTCAAGTGCTGGGGTAACACATTCAATTCCGGGGTAACAGTCGAACAATGGGGCTCTGTAGACTAAAACCTTAGTCAGGGGCTGGGCAAACTTCCTCCATGCAGGTCTGTGGATTTATCTCAGTTCTGACCTGCAAAATCGCTGCTATGCCAATGCTGGACTCCACAGTCCTGTCCTCTTCCCCCTCCCCCCGAGGCTAAGCATTGGCTGCGAATGAACACAGACTCCAAACCCTACTACATTCTCTGTATGGGCTCTGTGAGGTGCACTCTGATGGGCCCCATCACCCACATTGTTCTCACAAGAGCTGGGGCAGAACCTGACCCCACATCTCTAGCAGTGGACAGTAAATCCAGTGCCACACAGCGCCACGGAGCTGTTCCCAAGTTAAGCTCTTGCCAACCACTGACCCTAGAGTTACACACTTGTGCAAATCAGCACCACAGAGGGATTGCCCGGCACAGAAATAGGAGGTCTGAGGCCGGGTGACAGGCTGCAGCAGGGCAGGCCTCTCTCTATGTGATACATGTGCTGGCAGTGCTGGCGGTGGGGGAGTGCTGCCTCTAGGGGCCATTCGTGGGCTCTCTGTAGGGGCTGATCTGGGACCGTGTCTGTTGTTCATTAACAACGGTTTTGTCTGACGTGTCCTGTCAGCTCTGATACCCTTGGCACATTGGGTCTGTCTACACTACAGGAGGAAGTGAGCTTCCCAGCTTGGGTAGCCAGACACATGCTAGGTACTGGGGGTGGGGGTGGCTCCTTGTAGCTACCTGCATGTGTTCCCAGGGGGTCTGAGTGGGTTTGTATTTGAGCAGCTAGCCCAAGCTGCTGCACCTGCCAGCCCCAGATACCTGGCTACTTTTAGTGCACTGGCTCAAGCAGAACTAGCATGTGTCTCCCTGCCCAGACTGGGATGCTCACTCCCAGCTGCAGTGTAGACGAACCCAGAGTTTAACCTTAGTCACTGTGCTCAGAATAACCACACTGAACCCACAATGGCCTCCTTCTCTTTTCTCCCCAGCGTGCCAGGAGCTGCGTGAGAGGCTTGGTAAGTTCATCCACCTCCCCATTAGAGCCTCTGGGCAGAAGCTCCCACCCACACACAGCGCTGAGCAGATCCAGAAGCACCGACACCGCAGGGCAGGGCTGAGTGAATAATTTGGGCCAAAATCAGAGTCACATTAGAGTCACCCCAGTCCCATGGCAGCACTGTGAGCTCTCTGCAGCAGACACAGGGTTACCTGCTCTCGTGCCTGAATAGACACTCAGGTGTCACCTGGCCTTTGACAATCCAATGCCATCACATTGTTCTGATGCAGGAGAAGGGGACCAGCCACTTTCTATAGATGACTGCGGCAGTACAGGCTCTTCTGGTCCATTTCCCAGAACATGGAGATGAGCAAGAGACCAGATTCACACTCACATTTCCATGCTTTGATGCGAAGACTGGACCCCAGATCTAAGCTGAAATCCTCTCCAGGTCTATCCATGTCACGGTTACACCTGGAGTGTGTAGCTTTGTTGCTCCAAAAGGTTATTAGTAATTCTCTTCAGACGGAAGGGTTGAGAATGTCAGAGCTGCATAGACCCAGACATGCGCGTGCCATCAAAGTTAAATGTTTTGCAAATTCCAGCCTGATTTTTATCCTGTCAGTGTCCCTTAAAAATCCCCCAATCAGCTGGGGGCCTCAACAACCAAACAGCAGCTTCTTACAGGCCTGGATTCTGCTCGGGGTTACCCTGGTGTCAATCCAGATTTGGCCCGGTGAAGCATCTGGAGTTATGGATTTATCACTGAGAGCAACATTTGCTCCAGTCCAAGATACTAAGAGACAATATAAAGGCATCCCTGAAAGCCAGTCATTGCTATTAGCAGAGATCTCTGGTCTCTAGGGTGAAAGGGCCTGTCTCTCACTTCACACAGCCAGGACATTTCTCCTTCAGCAGCGAGCGCCCATGAACTATGTGTAAAGTGATCACACGGTCACAGAGCAGCGCCCACAACTGAGCCCTCTGCCTAAATGACAGGGAATAACTCCTTTTCTTTCCATTTCAGGCAAGGTGCACACAGAGCTAGGTAAGAGGACGTGTTTTCATGTCACATTTCACATCACTCGGTTCCTTTCCATTTGCCAATGACCCCTCTCCCAGAACAGCATCTCCTGTCAGAGCGAGTTCCCTGCATTGGCCGGGCCCCTGACCATGTTTGTTCCTCTTCCCTTGCAGATTTCAGGAGGGCTCAGAGCTACATGGGGCTGCGAGGGGCTGAGCAGACGCTGCGCTGGGGTTAGTGGTATCGACGTTACGTAGCTGAGCTGTCAGAGGTGTGGGGTCCCCATGGGGCAGTCAGGGCAGGGCGTGCGCTGGCTGCAGAGCCTTGGGGCTGGATGCTGTGAATTGTCCTGAACACACTGCCCTGAGCTGTAAGTCTCACCCCTGGGCAGCTCCCTCACAATCCCCCCTTCAGCTAGTCCTGATGCCCCCCCAACATCTCCATTGGCCTTTCAGTGATGATCCATCCCTATCCTGTCAGCTCCCCCAACAGCCCCAGTCAGCCCTCCCTCCGCAGCCTGCACAGTCTTCACCTCCTGAGCACCCTCCATGGACCCTCAGAGCCCTAACGCCTCTCTGGGACTGATCCTGTGCAGGGGGGAGTGAGAAGATGCAAGGAGCCCAACCCCCACTACCCCTCCCCCCACCTCCCACCAGCTCAGGGACCAGGCCCAGCCACCACCCTGGAGCTCCCGGCCAGATCCAGGCTAGCGGCGTCAGTCCCACTAGTCACCTCAACCCTTAATACTCTGTCCTTCGCTCCGGCTGTGCTGGCTAGAATCTCTCCTGTGGCATTGTGGGGTCCCTGGCTGACCTGTGGCTAATGGGGTTATTCTGGTTTTTCTCCGCAGTTCCCATCACCCTCGATCCAGATTACAAACACCCCGAACTCACCGTGTCTGTGGATGGCAGAACAGTTCAGCACAACCCCCCATCCCCAGGGCTGGCTGCCCCCTCTGGGGCTCTGATCGCTGTGGGGAGGGAGGGGTTTGTGGCCAGGAAGGATCACGGTGGCGGTGGTGGAGTTTGCAGGGGGTACTGGGAGGTGGAGGTGGGGGACAGCCTGGACTGGGAGCTGGGGGTGCTGAGTGAGACTGTGAGGGGCAGAGTGAGACAGGGGAGGCTGGAGAGACTCCCTGAGTGGGCTCTGGGGAGATCTGAGGGGCGGTATCACCCCAGCGAGGCCGATACTGTGATCCAGACCTGGGGTGTGAGGCCAACAATGATTGGGGTGTATCTGGATCTAGAAGGGGGGAGTCTCTCATTTTATAGTGTCAGTTCAATGGCCCTTATCCTGGAGATTCCTGTGGAAGGTTCTGAGAGATTGTTCCCGTTCCTCAGCCCTGGTCACGCTGCGGGGAGGGACCAGGGGAAACTCCTCAGCATCTGCCCCCCCAGCGACTGGGATTTCCATCAGGAATTAATGGGTAGTGGGTCTGTTAGTCAGGGAGATCCAAGGGCAGGAAACAACACAGGGCCACCTGCAACAGGAGAAAGAGCCCGAGCCCCTGGAGACAAGCAAGTGAAAGGAAACAGCGCAGGGCCATCTATGATAGAAGTTGTCCAAAAGTTCCTTGCCCACTAACTGGACCCCCAAGTGGATGATGGGGCATAAAACAGAGCAGGAGAATCTACAACTGCAAACAGCCCCCAAAGAGAAGGGGGAAAAGAAATGTCCAACCTCCGAGGTCTGAACCCTTCCTGTGGGACAAAGGGAATCGTGCAAGAAAAACACTCCGAACTTGACTCCCTAGGGGTCTCTGGAGCTGACTCTTGTTCCCAGGATACCAGGGCCAGGAAATACAACGGGGGAATCATACCCAAACGCTGACACCTGGGAAAGAACCTCGCCCCACAGGGAACGTGGGGAAATGGCGACACATCAGATGTTTCCTCCCCCTGAACTCAAAGGAAAACAGCAGCAATTTGTGATAACGCTTTGCCCCGACACCCAGTTACATCGGAACGTGCTAATTGGAGGGAACTGCGTTAACGTGACTGTTAAATGTAAGAAATTGAATACACACCGGTCAGGGGATGCAGGGAGGAAGGGTCTTGCAGTGGCACTGACTCACACCTATTGCAGATACACACACGCTGCTCCTGCCAGCCTCAGGCACAGGGCCGGATTAAGGCAGGGGCTTTAGGGGCTGCAGCCCAGGGTGGCCCCACAAAAATAAATCACAGGCAGTGAACTCCAGAGCGCTCAGGCTGCCTGCCCTGGCCGCACGCCGCTCATAGAAGCGGCTGGCTGCTGGCACATCTCTGCGGCCCCTGGTGGGGTGGAGGGGGGAGGCGACTCCGCACGCTGCCCCTTCTGCCCCCAGCCAATGGGAGCTACAGGGGCAGCACATGCGGGCCTGGGCAGCGCACGGAGACACGCTGTCCCCCTCCCCCGAGGGGTGTGCAGAGACGTGCCAGCAGCAAGCTGCTTCTGAGAGCAGCGTGGGGCCAGGGCAGACAGGCAGCCTGCCTGAGCCCTGCTGCGCCGCTGGCCGGGAGCCGCCTGTGGTAAGTGCCTCCCAGACGGAGTCTGCACCTCCCACCCACTCCTGCACCCCAACCCCCTGCCCCTGGTCAGAACCTCCTCCTGCACCCAAAGTCCCTCCCAGATCCTGCACCCCCTCCTGCACTGCAACGACCTGCCTCAGGTCAGAATCCTCCTCCTGCACCCCAATCCCCTGCCCCAGCCCCCTCCTGCACCAAACTCCCCCCGAGCAAAAAGACTTGTATACAGGGGCCCCACAAAATCTAATAGCCCTGGGCCCACAGGAGAGTTAATCCGGCCCCGTTCAGGCAGCGCGAGTAGGTGACAGGATCGGTCACTCGGTGTATCAGATTGGATTGTGATATCATCACACTGAGCAGCACCCCGAGGGCTGAACCTGCCCCCCAACCACCGGAGCCCTCCCCTGGGCTCTAGCAAGGCTGGGCTCACGGGGCTGCAGGGATGATGGATGTTGCTGCAAAAGCTTCTCGTGGAACAAGGATATGAGTAGGTTCAGACTCTGTTGGAAACTAGTGAGGGGAGGGTGGAGTGCAGGAGGGGTACAGGCTGCCAGCACAGCATTGCCGAGTCCTATGGTATTTGCTGTTTTCCTTAAAGCCTCAGCTCTGGGAGTCCTGGGACTGTGGGACAATCTCAGCTTTGGTTTAAAGCAAATAAAAAGTCAGTTTCTAGCCTGAGGCTGTGGCATGAAGCTGTAAAGTGTGACCCCAATGCCCCTGTGTGCCGTGTCTGGCTTTATAGCTGGGTGTGCTGCATTTAAACCCTAGGGCCTGGCTGTTGGTTTATTGCAGGTCATGATGGGACTCAGCAGTTATTGGGGGTGGCCAGGGAGCCCTGGGTAGCGCTGCCCACAAACACTGGGTCCATGCTAGGTAAAAGGTGTGAGTGCGATGAGCTGGCTGGGCCAGGCAGCGCTCTCAGTGTCAGATCCCAGTGGAGACAAGGCCGCCTCAGTGCCATGGGCCGTTTACGTCCCTGTAGCTGTTGGAGGGAGGTGTTAATGGTAACATCCCAGGGAGGTGTTAACAATGTGAAAACACATACCTCATGGCACAGGAAATATGCTCCAGTCTGGCACACTCTGTTTTGGCTACTCCCAGTCCTGGAGGTGTTTTGCCAGGCACTGAAGAGGAATCGCCTGAGTGACCATTCTGAGCTTCCAGGAACTGCAGCCAAAACCCCAGCAACCAGAGGGACAAAATGAAACCAGTGTGACCTCGAAGCATTTGCAGGAGTAATGGGGCCATTCCCGGAGCCCCAGAGATCCCTCCAGGCCCCATTTCCACTTTACTCCCTCTTCCTCCAGCCCCTTCCAGGCCAGATCTATCCTCCAAGGAGAGCTCCTTCCAAGCCTCATCATCACTGTATGGCCCGTATCCAAAGTCACCCATGTATGTCCCAGGCACTGCCCCCGGGGGCTCATGGGTAGAGCTGCTCCAAAGGCTTGTCCTTGCTGAAAAGTGGGAGATTCTCAGAAATGGGGGGCGGGGGGGGGACAGGAGTCCTTTGGGGTTTTTCCTTTTCTTTGGAGAAAACATTTATGACAGGCAATTCGAGCCCAGAGCAATGGTTGGTGTTGATTCAGGTTTTGAAAACAAAAACGTCTGGAAATTTCAGGTTTTGTTTCCCCTGCCTTGTTCTCATTTTCAAGGCTGAAGGCAGCCGCAGCAGTGAGACCGAGGGGGCTGGATTCCCTTTGTGTAACAGGCCCCCTCTGGCTCCCTGGTCCTGCCGGTCACGTGCCTCTGGGGTGGCTCCATGTCTCTGTGCGGCCATTATGGGGGAGGGGGGAAGGAGGGATGAAGCATATGAACCATCCAGTGAGGCTCTGCAGGACCTCGCCTGTCTCTGAGACTCAGCCAGCGGGAGCACTGGGATCTCTGTATCCATGGATCTGAGATCTGGCCAACGCAGAGCCCAGAGAGCGAGCGTCCTGCCAGGCCCATGTACACCTGCCCTGATCCGTGTCTACCCCCAGAACAGCAGTTTGAGGCTCCTCCAGGTGTCACGGGGCATCACAGCATCCTCCCAGCTGGAGGGGAAAAGCTCTCACAGCCCATCAGGCCAATGCCCGTTAACCCCTAAGAGGTCGCAGGGGGCCTCTGCTAGGGCAAAGGGCAGGATGGAGGATAGCAGATTCCCCAGGGTGCTGGCATGCAGGGATAATCCCAGTGAGCCTGTTGGCGTTAGGGATCAGCTCCTCATGGCCAGAGGGGGCCTGGTGCTTTACAGACCCCAAACACCTCAGGGTTTTATTCTTTTCAGGAACCATCAGAACAGGAGACGCCCAGGGGCTTTTGGTCTGAGCCCGGTGGGACTTGCTCACTTTCCCGCACTCTGTGAGGGTGGCTCTGTCACTGCTCAGACCCCCGGCTCTTGGGCATCAAGCCAGGCTCCCCTGGAGAACGTCAGAGACGGAGAGAACGAACCACAGAGACACCATCTGGTCCAGAAATATCACAGTGTGAGAGGTTCTTCAATCCCACATCACAGCGTGTGATACACCCCCGCCCCGCTGGGCTGCTAGCTCGGGGTCAGGCCTGGGGAGAGCTCACTGCTGGGCCAGGAAAGAGGCGTCTGCACAGGAGACTCTGCAGATGCTCAGGGCCCTGTCGGCTTGTCCTGTGGTTCCCTCTCTGCACGGAGCAGCTGGACTGTGTGTGCAGAGACTCGCTGAGCAGGAGCCGCTGTTCACAACACCGACTCTCCTCTCCCTTCCCTCTTCTGAGCAGCAGCTGGTCACTCTCTAGTCCCGCAGCATCTGACTCCATCAATGTCCCATGCAAGGGTGGGGAGACGGGTCTAATTGTGCCCGGGGGTTCAGGCCAGGGGGAGGGAGCCAGGACTCAGCCCAGGGTCTAGGCTTAGCAAGGGGTGGGACACTCTGTGAGATCAATGAAACCCGCTCAGCCTATTTCCCAGCCTGTGTCTCTGACATTTGCCCTGTGTTTTCGGGCCCATCTCAGTCAGGTTCTCCCCACATTGAGACACAAACAGCCCCTGTGCGTTGGCTTCCAGGGCCAGAAGGGACGTTCGCTCAGCCAGTCTGACCTGGACAGACCAGAGACTCCCCCAGCACCCTGCATTGAGCCAATAGCTCATGTGGGACCAAAGCCTCTCCCAGGAAGGCCTCCAGCCTGGCTCTGATGCTGTCAGGTGATGGAGAATCGCCCCTGCCCTGGGTGGTTTCTCCCAAAGTTAATCACTCGGACAGCTAGAAATTGGGGCCTGTTTCTCACTGGGGCTCGTCTGGCATCAGCTGGGCCCAGGCTCCCCAAGGCTCAGCCTGTTCCCAGCGTTAGAGGGGGAGGGATGTGACGGGGCGAGTTTGTGGGAGGTGGGAGCTTTGGGTGAATAGCCCCAAGTCACTGGAGCCCTGGGTTGTGGGCTCAGCTCTGACGTAGCATTGTCAGCCCTAGAGCTCAGAGTCCGTCGCCAAGGGGGGATGTACAGGTGGGGACTGGCTGCCTGTCAAGTGCCCCATGAAGTGTGGCAGAGGGGGACAGAGCCCAGCTGCCCTAACGCCTGGGGACTGGACGGTGCCATCTCCCCGGGGTCAGCAGCGTGTGGCCCCCAGATCACAGCTAAGAGCTGCTCAGGGGACACATGGCCACAGCCGCCGTCCCGGCAGTAACCTCCCAGCACCCATATAGGGCACGGCTCACACAAAGAGAAGGAGCTGCCCTTTTTCAACTGCTTCTGTGTCCTTCAGCACCTGGGGCCAGATTCAGGAGCCCAGCGATGCAGACGGGCACCTCGTGCAACTGACAGAGTGTCCAAGGGAGTGAGGTGCCTAACTCTCATTGGCTGCCAACAGGAGTCAGGCGCCTAGCCTGCCTAGGAGTCTAGTGAATCCCACTGGGCACCTGGCTGCAGCACTAGGTGCCTAAATACCTTTGACATGCTGACCTCTGTGCAAAGAGGCAGCGTGACCTAGTGAACAGAGCACTGGCCTGGAAATCAGATCTGACTCCTATTCCTGGCTCTGCCCTGCTGGATGACCTTGGGCCAGTGACGTCCCCACTGTCCCGTGCCTCAGTTTCCCCACCTGTTTCCCTCCTGTGTAAAGCACTTTCACATCTATGGATGAGCAAGGTTTGATTATTGTTAAACCCTCCAGCCAGGCCAGGCCTATGCTCCCCTGTGTTACTAAATCAGGGGAGTGTTTTTACTGATGTATTTGATGTGTGTTTGATTCTCAGGCTTCCGGCGCTAAATAAAGACGCTGTGGCTGGTGGGCTGTGTGTGTATGGGACAGGAAACGGGGAACGGTGATGATCAGACGTGAGGACAGGACGGGGCAGAGCAGAGGGGCCGCAGCGTCCCTGCTGCCTCCGCCATAGGTCCCTGACAGGGACTCAGAGCAGTGACAGAGACTGGGTTCACTACCCAGCCCTGAGGGGCTGGTGGAGAGTTCGAGAAGGAGAGGGGCCTTCTGCCCTGAGCCCTGAGAGGGCAGATTGGAGCCTGAGGAGGGGAGGAGAGGAGGCAGGGGCAAGGTTGTGTTCTCCCCTCAGTGTAAGGAGTAGAGGGGGCAGGAGTCACTGCAGATTGTCCCCTCCTGACCCCATCAAGAGAAGAAGCCGCTGGGCCGTTACCACGCTGATCCAGTCCCCACACTGTCACGATGATCCTGTCTCTGTGCCTCTTGCTGCCCGGTGAGTATCCGGGACCCCTGTGCTAATCTGTAGTAGGTTGAGAGGAAACAGAACCGAGTGGAGCCTCTGGCCCAGGGAGTCAGCAAATCCCATTTAGCGGCAGAGAGGGTTGCGCTGTTGTGATGTTTGAGGGAGTGGGACTGTCCCAAACCAGCACAGGGCCAGCACTTGGGGCTGGGGATGGGCCGGGGCGAGCAGTCGGCACACGCTGGGGTTACAGTCACAGCTTCACAGAGTTTAAGGCCAGGAGGGACCATTAGACCATCCAGTCTGACCCCCTGATAGCCCAGAGCAGAGAAATTCCCCCATCTCCCATGCACTGAGCCAAGTCACTTGTGTTTGACTAAAGCATCCCCCAGAAAGGCCTCCGGCCTGTCTGTGACTCCCCCACTTCCCTGGGGAGCTGGCACCGGGGGGTTAATCCCTCGCACGGGGAGAAACTGCTGCCTCCTTTCTCACTGGAGTTTGCCCAGACTCAGTGTCCAGCCCTGAGGTCTGGTTCTTCCTGTCTCCGCTGCACTGAGGAGCCCATCAGCACCTGCGGTTTCTCCCCAGGATGGAGCTTAGACACCATGACCAGCCCAGCTGTCTGACCAGCTCCACACACGGGGCTCCCCCGGCCTCTCCTGTGAGGCCTCTTCTCCAGCCCTCGCAGCGTTTTTCTGGCTCTGCTCTGCACCCGCTGCACTTTTCCAACAGCCTTTTAAACTGGGGCCCCCAGAATCAGGCACAGGATCCAGTATTGGTCGCACGCCGGGGGAAATCCCCTTACCGCTCGCCTCATTACACAGCCCAGTGGCACATCAGCCCTGTTCCCCAACTGGGAGTTCATGCCAAGTTACTTGTCCCCTGGGGCCCTTAAATCCTCTCCCGGGTCCCTGCTTTCCTGGTCCAGGTCCCAGGCCACAGAGCTGGCTGGCATTCCTTGTTGGGAGCTGTGACCTGGCATTTGGCTGTATTCAAACCCCTGGTGTGTCACTGGGCCCAGCTCCCCATGCCAAGCACACGGGCTGGGCTCGGGGGACGATGCTCATGGGGGGTCAGCTCAGCCTGGAGACAGAGAAAGCAGGGAGGGCCATTGCCATTGGGGGATGGAGGATTATCGGGGTCCAGCCCCAGGGCTCCTTGTTACCGACGGGCCAGAGACACTGAGCTGGGATTCAGACTGGGCTCCAGTTCTGGATTCCCCCAGAATTTGGGGGTTCTGGGGCTGGGGTTTGGGATCAGACTCTTTATAGAGCCAGGCCCAAGCCACACAGCTTGGATCCAACCCCAGATCTATGTTTTCGGGAGAGGACCCCGGGGTCAGGGCTCTGCACAGGGCATAACACAGCCTCATGGAGCAGGCGGGGGTGCCTCTGGTGGGACGGGAGGAGCTGGAACCGGGGTCTGTGCTCATGCGGGGAGTGCAGACCTCATCAGCTATTCAGGGTGTCTCACAGCAGGGGAGAGTCTAGCCCGGCACTGAACACATGTCACCTTTCTGTTCCCAGCGCTGAGTCCCACCAGCCAGGATATCTGCTCAGCTCCCGGTGAGTCCATCTGTCTGTGCCAAATCTACCTATGGCATTTACCCCTCTGTTTCCAAGGCATCCAGCCACCACCCCTTGGCCTGCTCCTTGCTCAGTGCGGTGCCAGCGGACGGGGCTGTGTGGGATCCAAGCAGGGTGAGCAGGTCTCCTGAACATCCTCTCCCAGCTCTGTTGCCTGTCAGCTCTGCTCTGTCCCGGGGACAGTGTGACACATGGGTGAGAGAGTCACGTCCACAACCCATCCCACCTCTGGGGCACTGGCCCTGTGAACCAGAGAATGCCACGGGTTTGACCCCAAGGTATTTACCTTCCCATGGCCCCAGCTCCCAGCCCCTTGACTCTCTCCCGGCCGTACTGCCCCAGCTGTGTCAGTGGGATGCCCGCACTGGAGCCTCTTGTTCTAGGAGAGTGCGCAGCACCAGAGAATGGGAACCCAGCCCAGCCGAGCCCTTACGCTCTTACACAACCCAAATTAGCCCACTTGATAAAGCTTCTGGTCACCAGAGAGCGCTTGTCCCGACATCGGCCCAGCTGGGCTGGAATCAGAGCCTCCATCTGAGACATGGCACAGACCCACCCGCTGTTTACCTCCTGCTCTACTGACAGCGCTGGGCACCACTGAAAGCTCTGACCCATTCCCCTTCCCAGGCACTCTCCCTGCCCCCACCCTCTACCTGAACCACACGTCCGCCCGGCCAGGGGACTCTGTGCTGCTCCGGTGCTCTGTGTTCTCCAGGGCCCCAGCCACCCGCGTCATCTTCTGTAAGGACGGGGAGGAGGTTTCATCCCAGAGGGGCTTATTGCGAAAAGTCACCTACGACTATGACCATGTGGTGTCCGGGGGTAGCACTGGGAATTACGCCTGTGGGTACGAGATCAAGGGCAGAGACAACCGGGTGATCAAATCCCAGCTCAGCCGTGCCCAGCACCTCAGCATCACTGGTAAGGCATGTGTGTGTGTGTGTGTGTCTCCCCCATTTCAGCCCTGCCCAGCAACTCAGCGTCATGGGAAAAAGGGGTGAACAGCACAGTGAGGACAATTACATGAAAACCCCCTGAAAATCCAATTGCTGAAATTCATCCATTTTCAAAACCTGAAATCAAAAATTTCTAATGAAACATCTTTGTTTAAAGCTTGTCACAGGAAACCGCCCCCGCCCTGTGTTTCACCCATCTCAGCTCAGCCCTGGCAGCTGCGAGATGGGAACATCACAGAAATGTCACGCTGGAAGGGACCTCAAGAAGTCATCAGGACTTGGCAGGACCAAGTAAACCTAGATCATCCCTGACAGGGGGTTTGTCCAACCTGTTCTTAATAACCTCTGACAAGGGGCTGTCACAACTTCTCTTGGAAGCTATTCCAGAGCTTAACTATCATTTTCATTAGAAAGTTTTTCCTTCTATCTAACCTAAACCTCCCTTGCTGCAGATTAAGTCCATTACTTCTTGTCCTACCTTCAGTGGGCACAGAGAATAATTCATCTCCATCCTCCTTTTGACAGAGCTAAATGTATCTGGAGACTGTTATCAGGTCTCTCCTGAGTCTTCTTTTCTCAAGACTAAACATGCCCAGTGCTTTTAACCTTTCTTCCTAGGTCAGGTTTTCTAAACCTTTGATCATTCGTGTTGCTGTCCTCTGAACTCTCTCCAATTTGTCCACAACTTTCCTAAAGTGTGACAACAGAAGTGGACCCTGTACTCCATCTGAGGCCTCACCAGTGCAGAGCAGAGCTTGACAATGACCTCCCGTGTCTTACATACAATGTTAGCCCTTTTCACAACTACCTCGCACTGCTGACTCAGATAGCTGCGTTAGGGCAGCGTATGGGCTTGGAGTAGGGCCATGTTCGACTCTGATCTCTTGTGTATTTATTGCCTAGGTGATGACTCCAGCAGCAGCAATGTCGGGGGTTCGTCCCCACAAGGTAAATGCTTCTTAAGAGTTTCTTTATTCTGGGGACTCTATTTAGGGAAAAGTGGTTCCTGGGCTGGGCAACCCCCAGTCTGAGTGTGATCACCGTGACAATGGCTCTTGTGTATTTATTGCCTAGGTGATGACTCCAGCAGCAGTAATGTCGGGGGTTCCTCCCCACAAGGTAAATGCTCCTGAAGTGTTTTTTTATTCTGGGGACTCTATTTAGAAAAAGACGAGTCCTGGGCTGGGCAACCCCCAGTCTGAGTGTGATCGCCATGACGATGGATGTAGAGGAAACACACAACCACAGAACAGGGTGACAGGCTCCTCCAATGTGGCGCATTCTGGCTAGATTGTCAGGTTTAATGGGTAGTGATCAATGGCTCCATGTCTAGTTGGCAGCCGGTATCAAGTGGAGTGACCCAAGGGTTGGTCCTTGGGCCGGTTTTGTTCAATATTTTCATTAATGATCTGGAGGATGGCGTGGATTGCACCCTCAGCAAATTTGCAGATGACACTAAATTGGGAGGAGAGGTAGATATGCTGGAAGGTAGGAATAGGATACAGAGGGACCTAGACAAATTAGAGGATTGGGCCAAAAGAAGTCTGATGAGGTTCAACAAGGACAAGTGCAGAGTCCTGCACTTGGGACGGAAGAATCCCGTGCACCGCTACAGACTAGGGACCAAAAGGCTAGGCAGCAGTTCTGCAGAAAAGGACCTGGGGGTTACAGTGGACGAGAAGCTGGATATGAGTTAACAGTGTGCCGTTGTTGCCAAGAAGGCCATTGGCATTTTGGGATGTATAAGTAGGGGCATTGCCAGCAGATCGAGAGACGTGATCGTTCCCCTCTATTCGACATTGGTGAGGCCTCATCTGGAGTACTGTGTTCAGTTTTGGGCCCCACACTACAAGAAGGATGTGGAAAAATTGGAAAGAGTCCAGCAAAGGGCAACAAAAATGATTAGGGGACTGGAACACATGACTTATGAGGAGAGGCTGAGGGAACTGGGATTGTTTAGTCTGCGGAAGAGAAGAATGAGGGGGGATTTGATAGCTGCTTTCAACTACCTGAAAGGGGGTTCCAAAGAGGATGGCTCCAGACTGTTCTCAGTGGTAGCAGATGACAGAACGAGGAGTAATGGTCTCAAGTTGCAGTGGGGGAGATTTAGGTTGGATATTAGGAAAAACATTTTCACTAGGGAGGTGGTGGAATCTCCTTCCTTAGAAGTTTTTAAGGTCAGGCTTGACAAAGCCCGGGCTAGGATGATTTAGTTGGGGATTGGTCCTGCTTTGAGCAGGGGTTTGGACTAGATGACCTCCTGAGGTCCCTTCCAACCCTGATATTCTATGATTCTATGATTCTCCCTGCAGCTCTCCCAGGTTTTGACCAGCATTGCTGAGCTGGGCAACATCTTTGCAGGGCAGGAAAATGGCTCTTTCAAGGGGGGAATTCCAAAGCGTTCTGATAGGAAAGAGTTTCCTCTGGAGTTCATTGACCCCCTCTGCTAAACCAGCATTCAATGAAGTATTTCCTCCCTCTGCACTCACTTTATTTGTTGTTGTTCTGGAAGGAGGCACCAAACGGTATCATCACACCTGAGCTCACAAGTTCTGTCTCTGTTTAATTAGTTATTTACGCTCTGTGCTCCAGTCTTGGAACAGAGGTGTCACAAACAGCATGTGGGCAAACCCCGCTTTCAGGAATCTCAGCCTAGCACCAGTGCCCAGTTCCCAGGCAGCAACCATGTCCCAGCAATTGACTTTAGCAGAACCCCAACCTGGCTGTTTGCCCCAGCTCCCACCAAAGTGCCTGCATCAGCAGACCAACATGCCTGCAAAGGCTGTGTGCAGAGCTTGCACGGCAAGGAAAAATGGTGTCAGACTTTGTGTAACAGCATCACCTAGTGACTCCTGCCAGAGCGACACTAATGTTATCTGTGCCTCAAGAGCTCCTGGGGACACGGCATTTCTGTCCTGTGAGAAATTCTGACTTTTCACATATTATTTTCATCTTGAATCAGGATGAAAAGTCAAAATTTCAGATTTTGCAAGGAACAGAAATTCATAGAATCATAGAATATCAGGGTTGGAAGGGACCTCAGGAGGTCATCTAGTCCAACCTCCTGCTCAAAGCAGGACCAATCCCCAATTAAATCATCCCAGCCAGGGCTTTGTCAAGCCTGACCTTAAAAACTTCTAAGGAAGGAGATTCCACCACCTCCCTAGGTAACGCATTCCAGTGCTTCACCACCCTCCTAGTGAAAAAGTTTTTCCTAATATCCAACCTAAACCTCCCCCACTGCAACTTGAGACCATTACTCCTTGTTCTGTCCTCTTCTACCACTGAGAACAGTCTAGAACCATCCTCTTTGGAACCACCTCTCAGGTAGTTGAAAGCAGCTATCAAATCCCCCCTCAGTCTTCTCTTCTGCAGACTAAACAATCCCAGTTCCCTCAGCCTCTCCTCATAAGTCATGTGTTCCAGACCCCTAATCATTTTTGTTGCCCTTCGCTGGACTATCTCCAATTTATCCACATCCTTCTTGTAGTGTGGGGCCCAAAACTGGACACAGTACTCCAGACGAGGCCTCACCAATGTCAAATAGAGGGGAACGATCACGTCCCTCGATCTGCTGGCTATGCCCCTACTTATACAGCCCAAAATGCCATTGGCCTTCAGCAACATTTCAATTCCAAAAGACTGAAGAGCCTGGTCGAAAAGTTTTGATTTTGAAGAAACAGCATTTTCTGATGGAAAACTCTTCCGCTGGGTATTTTTTGACATGCTCCCACACATCTCTGCATGCTGTACAGATCTCTGGCCCTCACTCAGGAAAGCTCTCAAGCATACGCTCCAGTCCAACCCTATCCAGGACAGCACCTATGTAGGTGCTTAACTTTAAGCACCTGCTACAGTCCTTAAAATGGCTGTTTGAAGTTAAGTTTATACCTGGGCGCTGTCCCAAATGGTGATGCTTCCCTGAAGCAGGGAAGTTCCCACAGGGATGTTTCCTGCCTTGAGGAGCTCGCCCTTAGAGCTGGGGGTTTGTTCCAGGTTTGTTGCCACAAAAAATTGTGAAGAAAACTATTTCATTCAAAACTTGTGATGGGAAATTTCAGTGTTTTGATGAAAACATATTCATGAAGCTGAACAAAAAATTTTCATTTGGCAAAAATTTTTTTTTGGAAAAACTTCAACGAACTTTACTCACAAAGAACAGCCTGAAGATAACTGTGGGGTGTGCTCCCCAGGTATGTTCATGGGGACATTAGGGGTCACTTACCACGGGGCTCAGCCAGGTCCAGCCAGTGGGGATTTGCCGGTGGCTGCTTGGTGAGGCCATTCACATTGACGTTCTTTCCTAGGGCCGAATCTAAAGCTCCTGTTGGGAATTACAATCCCTGCTGTCCTGGTTCTGGCTGTGGTGCTTTATCTGCTGGGAAAGAAAGGTGGGTATGACAGTGAGGCTAAGCAGTGTTAGCAAATGTACAGACAGACATGGCAGAGACAACCCCTTCGATCCCCTGTACCCAGTGTGTCTGGAATGGGGGGAGAGAGATGATCAAAGACACAGTGAAATTGATCATTTGGTTTTGGGAGTCTGGCTGGGGAGAAAGACCAAAGAGATGATGAAAGGGATTATCATTGTGACTAATTATTTGTATAGCAGTAGCACCCTGGAGCCCCAGTCAGGGATCAGAGCCCCACTGTGCTAGGTTCTCTACATTATTTATTAGGTGTGTTACTATGGTACCCTGGAGCCCCAATCAGGGATCAGGACCCCACTGCGCCAGCTGCTGCACAGATCAATAATGAAGGGGACAGTCCCTGCCCCATAGATGGTCACAATCTAGGACTCAGCCAGGGGCATATGTACTGATGAAATATTGACACACTGTCGACACACCTAAGGCTGCAGTTCAGGAAGGCATCCCCTAGTCAGGAGTGACCCGTATGCCTGTGCCTGTGTGTAAGTGCGTTCCTGAAACAGAGCCTAACACCTCTGAAAATAGAGCTCTGGACACAGCTCTGCCCTGCCAACCTTTCCTCACCCAGCGTCCCCAGCCCCAACCTATCCTCACACAGTGTCCCCAGCCCCAAGCTTTCGAGTCACCCCAACAATCTTGAGATTGGCTTAAAACTCATGGGATTTCCAACAAATCACCAGTGTGGGTTCTCTGTATTTGCTTGGGGGATTTGATCTTTGCGGGGTCTATCAGGTCACATTTTCAGGCTTTTCTCCCCAAACATGAGGGTTATAAATTTAGGGGTTTTTTTTAATGAAAGCTGAGATTCTCACTGAACCCCCTGACTCTCAGACCTGAGGCTTTATGTAGAAAATCAAATGCCATGAGACTGGGACTAAAATTGTGATAGTTGGGCACAGCGCTCCCAGGGTCAGTGAGTGGGGCTGGGGCAGGAGAGGGCCATGCATGGGGACAGGCTCTGCATCGATGTGATGATGAATTGGGGTCATGTCGCTCAGTTTCCATCTCTCTCTCTCCCCCTCTCTGCCCACGAGAAAACGTGTCCACGTCTCTGATCACATTGTCTCACTGCTTCCAGTCGTGTCTCTACCAAGGGATCAAAGGTAGGAGGAGATTATTCCCTTTCCCTTCTCATTTCCTTTCTGGGTCCTTTTCTCTGCCTCACGGAGGGGCCGGCAGCTGCGTAGTTCAGCTCTCCCGCTGCAGGGGGTTTCAGTCTGTTTGTTCTGGAGGAATTTTTGAAAAGGCCAGTGAAGAATGAGCTCTCTGGTTGGGATGGGATCTGGAGGTTATGAGGAGACACGTTAAGGATGGGGTTTGCCAAAGCAGCGTGTTCCCATCGAATTCACCAGCAGCAGAGTGTGTTTGAAAATCGCCCTCGGGGGTTTGAAAGAATGAAAGTGACCCCGTTTTACACTCAGGAGGTGAAGGGGCTGGTTGGCAACAAAGCGGCACCAACTGACCCAGCCAGTTCCCTAGAAACGAGTCTGTTCTTCCAGGGCAGGCTGGGAGTGGCCAGGCCTCGCTGGGAACCAAGGGTCTCCAGTCCCTCCAGCTGCAGTGGGTAACACCCAACGTTAGTGTAACCCACACACCTCCTGGGTACGGTGCTCTGTCCCATCTAGTGGCACCGAAACCACTTAGAAAGAGAGATAAAATGAATCTATTCTACAGCCTTAGCTAAGAGGTAGTTGGCTTGTAGCTCAATCAGTAGAGGCTCATGCACTAAGCTCCAGAGGTCTCAGGTTTGATCCTGCCCGCCGATGACCGGGGTCTGTCGGCATTACATTAGCTCCATCAGCTGCAGCTGGTTTAGTGCCAGGCTTGGCGTGTCCACACACGGACTTGCCCCGAAACACCCACAGCGGGTTCACTCACAGCAGCTGTGATTTTGGTGCAGGTCTGTGCGTCGGGCGGCCATAGTGCTCACCTGCCTGCTAAGGAGAGCCAGGCAGCAGGGACGCCTGTGGGAATTCAGAGGGCACCGTACGTGTGACCAACACACTGTGCAGAGGGGGCTCTGAGCCAGTCGCCTCTGCAGCACGGCCCAGGGGGACCAACTCACTGGGCCCCAGGCTGCCCACAGTGCCGGGGGAACTGCTAAGTGCTGTTGGCTCGCTGTCTGCCCATCACGGGGTTCTGTGGCTCCCCTCCCCTCACTCCACGCACAGAGAGCCAGCAGGGACCCCTCAGACCGTGTCTAAGGGTCGCTCCCCATTGCTCTGCAGCCAGCACCTGCCACTCAGGGCACCCCCTGACTCCTGCTCCTTTCCCCCTCTGCCACACTGCAGCCTGCCAGGCCAGCTGCAGCCCTTCTGAGGGGCCCATATGCTTGTTCTAAACCCTGCCTGGCCCATGACAGCCTCACAGCCCCAGAGCTCGGAGCCAATTGATCAGCTGCACATTGCCCCAAGAGGGACTCCAGGAAATCTACATGTCCCCGGCCCAGATGGTCATGACGTGGGGAGCAGCCAGGGAGTCCATGGAGTGACCAGCTGGACACAAAGAGGGAAAGGCACATGGGGAGGCTTGAGGCAGTTTCTAGGCTCTGCCAGTGTCAAGCCCAGCCTGGGTTCGCAGTGCAGCAGCTCTGCCAATAAAACTAGTGGGGGCAGGGGCAGGGGACAGGGCGGACACGACACACAGACCCTCAGTACAGGGAGCCCCTCTCCAACACTAGCTGTGTCCTGCCTGCCTGCCTCCCACACCCCTCCCACCTGTACGGCTCTGAGCAGCTGCCTCTCCCCAAACATTTCCTCCCTCCCTCCTCCTGCCATATGACCAGCCTCTGCCCCCAAACACCCCCACCCTACCCTCCTGGGACGTGGGAGCGGGTTAGCAGACAGGACGAGAAGTAAAGAGGCTGGGGACGTGAAGTTGAATTTCCACACAGTGCAAAGATTTTACAGTTGAGCCTTAATGATAAATGTTCAGATTTCCAGCATTGACACATTGTGAGCAGACGTGAGCCAAAAATCCGGTTTTATTTGAGTGAAAAATATGCAAAGAAACTGAGTGTGAGCTGAATGGAGATGTGAGGTCCTAGCAGGAGAACCAGCCATGGGAAGAAATCTACTCACAGCCCAATCTCTGAAAACAGAGAAAACACATGGCATCACTGATACCCCTTGTCCTTATTACTCCCCACAGGGAACAAGTCCAGCGCGACACCAGCAACACTCCTGAAGATCATATTGAATGTAAGAGCTTTTGGAAAGTATTGGAGTTACTGGGGTCACCTGCACATGAAGGAGAAAGGCGGGGGTTGGAAGTAAATGTGTTAATGGGTGGGGGATGGACAGATCCCAGATCAGACTGTCTGGCCAAGAGTTAGAACAACAAACTGCCTGTGATAAAGTGAATGAGGAGAAAGAGTTCTCAGGGTCCCAAGGCTCGTGCATCTGAGTCCCTGAGGTTCCTTTGTCCCACCCTTTGCCTGTAATCCCCAGTCCTGCATTGTGATGGTTTAGGGGACTGAGGCAAAGTGTTACCACTTCCCTTCCTTCATTGAAAGGACACATCCCGGGGAAAGCTCCCATTGGAAAGTGTTCCACCCCCTTCACTAGGAGCTGGGTCTGCCCAGTGCTGACCAGTCCTTCCCGCCCTGTGCAAACATGGACCAGGATGTGACAACACAGCAATAAGTCCCAACAGACTGTGCCTTGGTGGGGAATTGGTGCCCACCTGTTGCTGTATTGTGAGGCCCAAGGCCGAGATACGTACGTGGGAGATATTCTTATCTCAGCGTGTGTGAGGTTGGCAGTATAAATAGAGAAAACTCTTAATTTAAAAACCCCCTAAATGTGCAAAGTGTTTGGAAGCCCTGAGGAGTGTCACATCCCAGAGGGAGATTTAGCCCCCTGAGAAGCACAGTCATGCACAATCTGCCAGGCTCTGTTGCACTTAGAATCAAAGAATGATAGAAGATTAGGGTTGGAAGAGACCTCGGGAGGTCATCTAGTCCAACCCCCTGCTCAAAGCAGGATCAACACCAACTAAATCTTCCCAGCCAGGGCTTTGTCAAGCTGGGCCTTAAAAACCTCTAAAGATGGAGATTCCACCACTTCCCTAGGTAACCCATTCCAGTGCTTCACCACCCTCCTCATGAAATAGTGTTTCCTAATATCCAACCTAGACCTCCCCCACTGCAACTTGAGACCATTACTCCTTGTTCTGTCATCTGCCACCACTGAGAACAGTCGAGCTCCATCCTCTTTGGAACCCCCCTACCCCCCTACCCCCCTACCCCACTGCTATCAAATCCCCCCTCACTCTTCTCTTCTGCAAACTAAACAAGCCAGTTCCCTCAGCCTCTCCTCGTAAATCATGTGCCCCAGCCCCCTAATTATTTTCATTGCCCTCCACTGGACTCTCTCCAATTTGTCCACATCTTTTCTGTAGTGGGGGGGGGAGGGGCAAAAGTTGATGCAGTACTCCAGATGTGGCCTCACCGGTGCTGAATAGAAGGGAATAATCACTTCCCTCGATCTGCTGGCAATGCTCCTACTAATGCAGGCCAATATGCCGTTAGCCTTCTTGGCAACAAGGGCACACTGTTGACTCATATCCAGCTTCTCATCCACTGTAATCCCCAGGTCCTTTTCTGCAGAACTGCCACTTAGCCAGTCGGTCCCCAGCCTGTAGCGGTGCATGGGATTCTTCCGTCCTAGTGCAAGACCCTGCACTTGTCCTTGTTGAACCTCATCAGATT
The DNA here is from genome assembly GCF_015237465.2 of Chelonia mydas. NCBI lineage: Eukaryota > Metazoa > Chordata > Testudines > Cheloniidae > Chelonia > Chelonia mydas. The sequence goes on along the minus strand of NC_051263.2, from coordinate 13,480,559 downwards.
TCTTTTGGCCCAATCCTCCAATTTGTCTAGGTCCCTCTGAACCCTATCCCTACCCTCAAGTGTATCTACCTCTCCCCCCAGCTTAGTGTCATCCACGAACTTGCTAAGGGTGCAGTCCATCCCATCATCCAGATCATTAATGAAGATGTTGAACAAAACTGGCCCCAGGACCAACTCCTGGGGCACTCCGCTTGATACGGGCTGCCAGCTAGACATCGAGCAGTTGATCACTACCCATTGAGCCCGATGATGTAGCCAGCTTTCTATCCACCTTATAGTCCATTCATCCAATCCATACTTTTTTAACTTCCTGGCAAGAATTTAATTATAAATTAACCCTGTGGATCACTAAATCCTCGACCTGTTTGGAAAATAGGGTTTTTTCTGTGGAACATTTAGATAAAAATGATTTTTCTTTAGTTTTTCTCAAAATTTTCTGTGGGAAATTTCAACTTTTCAGTGAAATATCAAAAATTGAAATATTTCAACTGAAAAAGAAAATATTTTGATTCAAGTTGGTGCAAGAGTGCCTCGTGGGAGCTGTAGTTCAGGGGCCTCCTGCTCCTGGTCTCCTCTTTGAGGCGGGCTCTCTGGCTCTCCCAGGATGCACCACGTTCTCCCCTCTTGGTGCCGGGAGGCAGTACATCATGGGCGTCCCTGGCTGTGGTGCATCGTGGGAGCTGAAATCCAACCACGCAGCCCTGCCTGTAGAGGAGAATATCAGCACAAGCACAGACAACTCGGGCCTCCCCATGCTGGGGGGCACAATCTAAATGGGAGGACACGTGACCCCCTCATGTGTCTCCTCTGCCCAGTGACTTCCCCGCCCTGTGCCCAGCCTGGGGCCTTCACTTTCTCCCTTCCCCACGTTACCTGTGGGGCTCTGTCTTTCTCCCACTGCGCCTCCTTCCTGGTTCGTTTGGCTGGTCTCCCTGGCAGCCAGGCCCAGGTAGGAAACGGGAGGGAGCCACCTTTTGCATGGCTCAAGCTGGCCACTCCGGGTCGCTGACTCTTTGCAACGCAGCAGCTGCCTGACAGAGCCTGGCTGGCAGGCTGTGGGCCACCCCCCGCCCAGGCCCAGCTGCCAGGGACAGGGGCCGAGTGATCCAGAAACATGCTGGGAGGGAGAGGGGCTCACTCAGCCCCGATCCCTGGCAGCTGGGCCCAGGCGTGGGGAGGGCAGGCGGCCTGCTGCCACCACCTCCCCAGGCAGGCTCTTGCAGGCAGCTATCACGCTGCCCAGAGCGGTGACCTGGAGCTGCCAGCATAAGAAGTGATTGGTCCTGCCCCTTCCACTCCCCGCCCGAGCCCAGGTGCCAGGGACAGGGGTGAGTGTGCCGGGGAGCAGGCGCAGCGGGAGAAGGACAGAGCCCCGCTCCCTCCCGCCCCCAGCAGGCCAATCTGGGGGGCACTTGACCCTATATGCCCTCTCTACATGTCACCTCTGCTGCACAAAGCCTTTGAACTACGAGTCCCATGCAGCACCATGGTTGTATTTTTAATCAAAATATTTCTGGGGTTGGTCAAAATATTCAAAATATTTCAGTTTGGGACCATTCGTTTTTTGAGAAAATATTGAATTTTTCTGCCAAAAGCTGACCCTGTTTGTAACAAAATAGGTCTGTCGAAACCCAGACAGACAGTTTCCACTCAACATCTTCAACAGCCATGTTAAATCCTTCTCGTACGGTATCCCCTAGCGATCCTGATCAGGATCAGGCTCCCTTGTGCTCAGTGCTGCCCAAGGAGATGCCTTCCCTTAAGGGTATTTACACCCAAGTGACAATGTGTAACTGTCATTTTCTCCCCAGATGCCTCGGTGAATTGGCTGGGAAGCTCCAGGGTGAGTCATAGCTTTTATTAATGACAAAGTGAAGTGATAGAAAAGAGCGATTTGTTTCCCTGTTCCAGCTTGGCTCAGTCCTGTGGGCTTGGAAAATGGATTTACTCAGGATTCCCAGGCTTCAGGTTGTGTCTGTTGCCCTGGGTCTCAATGCTGGGGCCACAGATCTCCATCCAGGAGCAGGTAGCTGCCTCCCACATCTACAGGGTACTACTTACAGCGATATTTATGACTCATTTCATGTGAATTCAGAAGTTTGTTGAACCCTATCAAAATTATACCCTTTTGACCTATGCAGTTGGCCAATATTTGGAGTCTCGTGGGTTCTTCTGTTGAAAGGAGAAAGAGATGACAGAGTCAGGTGTGTTGGCTGATTCAACCGCACTTATTTACAAAGACTCAATAGAGTCCTGTTTCCCTGGAACCAAAAGGAAGCAAACAACAGAAGGCACTTTCTGTGCTCCTGGCTCCAAGCCTCTTTCTAGGCAGCACTCTGCCCAAGAGCTCTGTCTCCTGCTCAGCTTTTTCTCAGGGTCCTGCTCCAAGTGCTCCCCGGCTGTATTTGTCTTTCTTGTTGCTTTCTCTGGTTGCTTCTGAGGTGTTTCTGCTGCTTCTGTTACACTCCCCACCCCTGCATTTCTTATCAGACCCCGAGGAACACCCTTGGACCACATGGCCCTGCCGCGCCTGAGCTTGCCTGCAATCTAGTCCTTGGGTGGTGGTTTCTCATTGCTTCTGATGAAACTAAACAAAAGGGCATTTAATGGTTCCCTTATGTAGCCTGAATGGAAGGTGGCTATCACAGCCACAGCTGCAACAAGGTGCTGCGATTGCAAAGACTCGCTTGGTGGGAGCCACCCAATCAGCATTACAACAGTATAATAAAAAGTGAATAAAACAATTATTAACATTATACATATTGGCCCCCTTTTGACCCAAGGAGTTAGCCAGTATTCGTGGGTCTTGTGAGCTGTTTGGTTGAGAGGAGAAAGTGGTGACAGAGTCAGGTATGTTCACTGATGCAACCCCATTTATTTACATAGAAGCCACAGTCCTGTGTACCTGAGCACAACAGTAACTAGACAACAGGAGGCACTTTATTTGCTCCTGACTCCAAGTCTCTTTCCAGTCAGCACTCTGCCCAAAAGCTCTCGCGCGCTCTCTCTCTCTCTCTCAGCTTTTTCTCAGTGTCCTGATCCAGGTGCTTCTCTGGCTGTATCTGTCTTTCTTGTTGCCTTCTTTGGTTGCTTCTGAGGTGTTTCTGCTGCTTGTGTCACATGCCCTGCCCCTGCATTTGTTATCAGACCACCAGGAACCCTGTTGGACTACATGGCCAGGCCACTTCCAGCCTTGCCTGCAGTCTTGTTCTTGTGTGGTGGTTTTCCATTGCTTCAGCTGGAACGAAACAAAGGGGTGTTTAATGGTTCCCTTATTTACCTGAATGGAAGGTGCTGTGATTGCCCATAGATCAAAGACATGCTTGTTGGGAGCCACCCAATCTCCAGGATAAGAATAGTATACTAAAAATTGCCTAGAACCATTATAAATTTCACCATTAATAACATCAGAGATTAAAATATGAAACAGGACAGGAAAAAACTACACTGCCTGCAGCACAGAAGAATCCTTGTTTCAGATAATAACCCCCCATCGCAGGGAGACCCAGCACCAGCTCTAGGATGTGAGCTGACATGGAGAGAGGGAGAAGGGCTCCTCTGCCCAGCTGGCAGGTGTCAGGGCAAAGCCCAGCTGTCCTAGTTGGGGGCAGAAAAGGGCCAGACCAAGGCTGCAGAGTGGGGGTTATGTAAGAAGTGAGGACATTGGTGTTTCCCAGCCTAGATGCCCATAGAACTACTCCAGTTGTACTCACAGCAGGGCTGTCAGATGGACTTTTTCTGGCTTCATTTCTCTGTCTTTAGGCTGGCTTAGCAGAAAAGTAACATTACTGTGTTTTATCTTAAAGCATCCAACACCCCAGAGAGAAGAGAGGCCGACGTATGCGGCCATCACTCCACAGCGGGACAGATGTCATTAAAGCCCCACTTGTTGAAATGCAGGATTTGCCAGTGTGCAGCCGCATCACAGAACCTCCCAAAATGAGAGGCAACCGTAAGGGCCGTGCAGCAAGGAGGTGGGGGACCTTCTCTGGGGCCACAGCTGGACAATGCACAGTGACCTAAAGTTCTGTTGCGGAACTGGAATATTCTCACAGCAAATGTAGCCTCTTTGCTTTTTGGAAAAAATGTTTCTTCTGAATAAAATTGGGGAAATACCCAACTCTGTATTCCTTCCCCCTGACTCTTTATTTTGGCAACTCAGCTCCCAAGTCCTTTCAGTTCCATTCAGAGATTCCATTGCCAACCCAAAGTATACAAAAATCATGAGGCAGCTCCCCCAAAATCCCAAGATTGCCTAAAGAATTCATGAGATTTTAAAAAAAAATATTATGTTTGCATCTTTTGATTTGCCTTCTGGTCTTTGAGCCTTTAGGGGTCACATTTTCCAGCTTTTTGTCACAACTAGGAAGGCTAGAAACTTAATTTTTTAAACAAAAGTGAAATTTATCACCTAATCTGAACACTCCAGGAGCTGGGGCTCTAAGAAACATAGCAACTATCTTGTGACTCACTGTTAAATCATGAAAACAAAAAGGAGTCCGGTAGCACCTTAAAGACTAACAGATTTATTTGGGCATAAGCTTTCATGGGTAAAAAGGCCACTTCTCCATGCATCTGAAGAGGTGGATTTTTTACCCACGAAAACTTATGCCCAAATAAATATGTTAGTCTTTAAGGTGCCACCGGACTCCTCGTTGTTTTTGTGGATACAGACTAACACGGCTACCCCCGATACTTGTTAAACATGAAAACTGATAACAGTGTTAGGGCCACCTTTGAATTTTCAGGTTCTGTGACCCCGTCTGTTAAATGCCATGTTGGTTTGTAGGGACGTTATGAAATTTAAATATCAACAAAAAGGATTTGTCACAAACGATGGCTTTGTGAAACTGTGTTTGTTCCCCTCAGCCAGATACTGCGGCCATGTGGTTGCAAGAGAACATCATGAGAACATTTAGCGCCCTGGAAAGCCACTACTGCATGAAGCAATTACATTACTTTGGTGTATGTGATCCCAGGACCTCTGGAGGCCAACTACCAGAGGGCCCAGGGGTACACCAGGATTACAAGGATCCCTTAGGTCTTTCAGTTAAGAACATAAGAACAGTCATACCGGATCAGACCAATGGTCCATCTAGCCCAGTATCCTGTCTACTGACAGTGGCCGATACCAGGTGCCTCAGAGGGAATGACCAAACAGGCGATGATCAAGTGATCCATCCCCTGTTGTTCACTCCCAGCTTCTGGCAGCCAGAGCATGGGGTTCCATCCCTGGTCATCCTGGCTAATAGCCATTGCTGGATCTATCCTCCAGGAACTTATCTAGTTCTTTTTTGAACCCCACTCTGTCAACTATTTTGAGTAATTTTGTATCCTCTGCAAATTTTGCCACCTGACTGTTTACCCCCTTTTCCAGGTCATTTATGAATATGTTGAACAGCACTAGTCCCAGTACAGATCTTTGCGGGAGACTCCACTATTTACCTCTCTCCATTGTGAAAATTGACCATTTATACTACCCTTTGTCTTCTGTCTTTTAACCAGTTACCAGTCCATGAGAGGACCTTCCCTTTTATCCTATGACAGCTTACTTTGCTTAAGAGCCTTTGGTGAGGGACCTTGTCAAATGCCTTCTGAAAGTCCAAGTGCACTATATCCACAAGATCACCCTCATCCACAACCTCCCTCAAAGAATTCTAATAGATTGGTGAGGCATGATTTCCCTTTGCAAAGCCATGCTGACTCTTCCCCAACAAATCATGTTCACCCATGTGTCTGATAATTTGGTTCTTTACAGTTTCAACCAATTTGCCCAGTACTGAAGTCAGGCTTAGCAGCCTGCAATTGCCAGGATCACCTCTGGGTCCTTTTTAAAAAAATGGTGTCACATTAGCTATCCTCCAGTCATCTGGTACAGAAGCTGATATTAGGTTACATACCACAGTTAGTAGTTCTGCAATTTCATATTTCAGTTCCTTCTCGTCCTGGATGATTTATTACTCTTTAATTTATCTATTTGTTCCAAAACCTCCTCTACTGATACCTCGGTCTGGGACAGTTCATCAGGTTTGCCACCTAAAAAGAATGGCTCAGGGATGGGAATCTCCCACACATCCTCTTCAGTGAAGGCTGATGCAAAGAATAGACTTGTCTTCCTTGAGCATCCCTTTAGCATCTCAATCATCCAGTGGCCTCACTGATTGTTTGGCAGGCTTCCTGCTTCTGATGTACTTAACGTTTTTTTTTGCTGTTAGTTTTTCAGTCTTTATCTACTTGCTCTTCAAATTATTTTCTGGCCTGCCTAATTATACTTCTATACTTGACTTGCCGGAGTTTATGTTCCTTTCTATTTTCCTCAGTAGGATTTATCTTCCAAGTTTTAAAAGATGCCTCTTTGCCTCTAAATGCTTCTTTTACTTTGTTGTTTAGCTATGGTGGTACTTTTTTTGCTCCTTTTACTATGTATTTTTAATTTGGGGTATACATTACATTTGAGTCTCTATTATGGTGTTTTTAAAATGTTTCCATGCAGCTTGCTGGCATTTCACTTTTGAGACCATACCTTTTCATTTCAGTTTGACTAGCTTCCTCATTTTTCTGTAGTTGCCCTTTCTGTTGTTAAATGTTACTGTGGTGGGGCTTCTTTGGTGTTATCCCTACCACAGGGATGTTAAATTTAATTATATCATGGTTCCTATTACCAAGCAGTCCAGCTATATATTCACCTCTTGGACCAGATCCTGTGCTTCATTTAGGATTAAATCAAGAATTACCTCTCCTCTTGAGGGTTACAGGACTAGCTGCTCCAACAAGCAGTCATGGATGATGTCAAGAAATTTTATCTCTGCATCCCATCCTAAGGTGACATGAACCCAGTCAATATGGGGATACTTGAAATCCTCCATTATTATTGAGTTTCTTGTTTTTATAGCCTCTCTAATCTCCCTGAGCATTTTGCAGTAACCATTACGATCCTGGTCAGGTGGTCAGTATATCCCTAGTGCTATATTCTTATTATGCAAGCATGGAATTTCTATCCATAAAGATTCTACGGTACAGTTTGGTTCATTTAAGGTTTTCAGGACATTTGACTCTGTGCTTTCTTTAACATATAGTGTCACCAGAAAAACTTATTCTGTCATTCCTATATATATTGTATCCTGGTTTTACTGTGTCCCATTGATTATCATCGTTCCACCAAGTTTCTGTGATGCCCATTATATCAATATCCTCATTTAATACCAGGCACTCAAGTTCACCCATTTTAGTATTTAGACTTCTAGCATTTGCATACAAGCACTTATCAAATTTGTCACCTTTTAGCTGTCTGCCATTATGTGATCTAATTGAATGGGACTTGCTTTCATTTGACTGTTTCTCTTGAGTTCCTACCTGTACTCTATCAACTAATCCTCTCCTTCTTACTCGCATATAGAGAATCCCCATTAATAGATCCTTCCCCAAGGGATATCTCTGTCCCAACATTGTGCTTCTCTGCACCTGTCGGCTTTCCCTCAGCCCTTAGTTTAAAAACTCCTCAATGACCTTTTACATTTTACATTCCAGCAATCTGGTTCCGTTTTGGTTTAGGCGGAGCCCATCCTTTCTGCATAGGCTTCTCCTTTCCCAGAAGGTCCCCCAGTTCCTAATAAATCTAAACCCCTGCTCTCTACACCATTGTCTCATCCACACATTGAGACCCTGCAGTTCTGCCTGTCTAACTGGCCCTGCACGTGGAACTGGGAGCATTTCAGAGAATGCTCCCATGGAGGTCCTGGACTTCAATCTCTTACCTAGCAGCCTAAATTTGGCCTCCAGGACCTCTTTCCTATCCTTCCCCATGTCATTGGTACCTACATGTACCACTTCCACCGGCTCCTCCCCAGTACTACACATAAGCCTATCTAGATGTTTCGAAAGATCTGCAACCTTCTCACCAGGTGGGCAAGTCACCATGCAGTTCTCCCAATCGTTGCAAACCCAGTTATCTATGTTTCTAATGATTGGATCACCCATTACTAATACCTGTCTCTTCTTAATAACTGGAGTTCCCTCCCCTGGAGAGGGTATCCTCAGAGTGAGAGGACACCCTGACACCATCTGGAGGGAGGGTCCCAACTATGGGATCATTTTCGTCTGCTCCACTCGTTTGTTCTTCTTCCCTGAGACTTTAATCCTCCTCAAAAGCACAGAGGCTGTCAGACAGGATGAGACTGCTCCACTGTGTCTCAGAAAGTCTCCTCTATGTACCCCTCTGTCTCCCTCAGCTCCTCCAGTTCAGCCCCTCTGGTCTCCAAAGTCTGTACACAGTCTCTGATAGCCAGGAGCTCCTTGCACCAGATGCACACACACGCCACCCGCTCACAAGGCAGGTAATCCTACATGCTGCATTGGGTGCAATAAACTGGATATCCCCCACTCTGCTGCTGGACTTCTGCCAGCGTTCTTTTTTACTTCTGCTGAGTTATGTCATTTTTTTTGGTGCGGGAGGGTTAATTGCCCTAAGTTTAGAGACGGTTCACCAAAGTGCGTCATGTGAGGTTTCTACTGAAAGCCTGGGTCCCTCTGGCCCTCATAATTTTTGGCTCGTAGATAGTGGCATGAATGAGTGACTGGAAACAATAGGTAAAATGGAGTTTTCCAGTGGGATTGGTACAAAGCCCCGTCTAGTGGGTGGGAAGGTGCCTTCACTTGGAAAAGGCTGCAGGGGTCAGAGATTAAATATTTCCAAGGGTTTCATGTTATCGTTGCTGCCCTATTTTAAGAATTGCACATTGTCTATAAATGTCATAACGGATCTCAGGCACCAGCATCGGCGTTCCTGGATGTGAAATACAGCTAAGCGCCTATTGCTGAAGGCCCTGTGTAGACATGAGACATCCATTTCTATGCCTAGAGACTGACTGGGTGGGGGCCCTGTTGTGCTGGGTGCTGTACAGGCAGAGAGCAAATGATAGCACATGCCCCAAAGAGCATGTGTAACTTTTGGTTGGGCTAGAGTTTACTTTACTGCTTTAACACAATTTTTTAATTTTGTACAATTAAGTTTAAAAGGAATGAACTTCATTTTTTAGGAATTAATTTTATAAAATGTTATAATGATAAAAATAATAGCTTAATTTTTACTAAATAACCAGGTCATTTTATAATTTACATATATTATTTTCATTATATATAAATATAAAGAAAAGAAAAAAATAAATTTAAACAGGTTAGTTTTAACAAACAGCAAGAAGTAACAGAGTTCTCAATTGAGTTCACCTGAGTTTCAGTTAGAGTCTTTGTTTATTAACTTTATGTAGTTTGCTCAGTGAAAAACACTGTAATTTTTTTTCTCTTGCTTACAGAAGTTTTTAACTGGAATTCATGGAGACTTTTTCTCATCTGTTGGACTGTGGAATTACTTAGTTGATACTAATTAATTAGTTAATTAGCTAAGTATATAACTGAAAAACCCTGTTACAAACAAATACAAAACCTGAGAATGGCAAAATATAGATGACTTTTCTTTACTATTACATTGCAGTAAGATGAGAGTTGGTGACCCAGACTGGTTAAGGTATTTGACTAAAATTCAATAACATTTAAGGTATGCAATGATAATGAAAGAAGTGACTTTTCCCACACTTTTTTTTATCACTAACCCAGCTTGTGCTTCTCTGTTGGAAAGTTAACAACACCAACCTGCTGCAAAATTATTCAGAGCTACAGGAAAACAACTTGCTTTTTGTTCCTGCAGCTGAGCCTCTCCCAGCCCATGGGGGTCACATGCTTTTTGTAAAGCAGCTGCCCTGACTACTTGCTTTCAATGGAGTTTATGAGGCAAGCTACACAAAGCTTATTGAGCATGCCCAAAATTACTACCCCCAATTTCAAAACTTGTGGGAGTGTGTTGCTAATTGTGCATCTGCCTAGCAATAATGTCCCAGATACAATTTATTCCACCCCCGCCCCCTTCACTCTAGATCTTTTACAGAGATATCTCCCTATTAGGCATGTGGGTTACACTCCCAGTCTGGCATCTGAATCCCAAGGTTTCATAGAATCATAGAACGTCAGGGCTGGAAGGGACTTCAGGAGATCATCTAGTCCAACCCCCTGCTCAAAGCAGGACCAATCCCCAACTAAATCATCCCAGCCAGGGCTTTGTGAAGCCTGACCTTAAAAACTTCTAAGGAAGGAGATTCCACCACCTCCCTAGATAATGCATTCCAGTGTTTCACCACCCTCCTAGTGAAAAAGTTTTTCCTAATATCCAACCTAAACCTCCTCCACTGCAACTTGAGACCATTACTCCTTGTTCTGTCATCTGCTACCACTGAGAACAGTCTAGACCCATCCTCTTTGGAACGCCCTTTCAGGTAGTTGAAAGCAGCTATCAAATCCCCCCTCATTCTTCTCTTCCACAGACTAAACAATCCCAGTTCCCTCAGCCTCTCCTCATAAGTCATGTGTTCCAGACCCCTAATCATTTTTGTTGCCCTCCGCTGGACTCTTTCCAATTTTTCCACATCCTTCTTGTAGTGTGGGGCCCAAAACTGGACACAGTACTCCAGACGAGGCCTCACCAGTGTCGAATAGAGGGGAACGATCAGGTCCCTCGATCTGCTGGCAATGCCCCTACTTATACATACCAAAATGCCATTGGCCTTCTTGGCAACAAGGGCACACTGTTGACTCATATCCAGCTTCTCGTCCACTGTAACCCCTAGGTCCTTTTCTGCAGAACTGCTACCAAGCTATTCGGTCCCTAGTCTGTAGCGGTGCATGGGATTCTTCCGTTCTAAGTGCAGGACTCTGCACTTGTCCTTGTTGAACCTCATCAGAATTCTTTTGGCCCAATCCTCTAATTTGTCTAGGTCCCTCTGTATCCTATCCCTACCCTCCAGGGTATCTACCTCTCCTCCCAGTTTAGTGTCATCTGCAAACTTGCTGAGGGTGCAATCCTCACCATCCTCCAGACCATTAATGAAGATATTGAACAAAACCGGCCCCAGGACCGACCCTTGGGGCACTCCACTTGATACCGGCTGCCAACTAGACATGGAGTCATTGATCACTACCTGTTGAGCCCGACTTCCTGGATTCTCTGTGCACCGCTGTATTGCTCTTCCAGCAAATATCAGGGTGATCGAAGTCTCCCATGAGAACCAGGGCGTGCGATCTAGTAACTTCCGTGAGTTGCCGGAAGAAAGCCTCGTCCACCTCATCCCCCTGGTCCGGCGGTCTATAGCAGACTCCCACCACGACATCACCCTTGTTGCTCACTAAACTTAATCCAGAGACTCTCAGGTTTTTCTGCAGTTTCATCCCGGAGCTCTGAGCAGTCATACTGCTCTCTTACATACAGTGCAACTCCCCTACCTTTTCTGCCCTGCCTGTCCTTCCTGAACAGCTTATATCCATCCATGACAGTACTCCAGTCATGTGAGTTATCCCACCAAGTCTCTGTTATTCCAATCACATCATAATTTTTCGACTTTGCCAGGACTTCCAGTTCTTCCTGCTTGTTTCCCAGGCTTCGTGCATTTGTGTATAGGCACTTGAGATAACTCGCTGATCGCCCCTCTTTCTCAGTATGAGGCAGGAGCCCTCCCCTCTCACGCGCTCCTGCTTGTGCTTCCTCCCGGTATCCCACTTCCACACTTACCTCAGGGCTTTGGTCTCCTTCCCCAGGAGGAGGGAGAGGAGGAGGTGAGGTGGGGGGGGGGGTAGAGCTTGGCTGACCGTGGGTGCAGAGCACCTACTAATTTTCCCTGAGGGTGCTCCAGCCCCGGAGCACTCACAGAGTCAGCACCTATGGCCCTGAGCCCTAGGAATTTGGTACGGGTGGGTGCTCCTAGAGTGTGAGTAACAGAGAATTTTGTGCAGATAACACCCAACCCCCTCTGTGTGAGGTTGCTGCATCTGGCCCTGGAATAACGGCACTTACTGCCCCCAAGGTGTCTGTCCCCCTCCTCTCTCTCCAGTGGGGCCCCCCAGCCCCTTTTCTTTCCCTCTTTCTCCCTAGACCTCCCTTTGCCTCTATTTCTATTACAAGTGCCCCACCCAGAGCTTCCTTCTCCTCTGCCCCCCAAATCTCCCCACTCCAGGAGACATCTGTGATAACAGAGCCTCCAAATGTCCCCTCGTGGTGGGTTCAGCTGACGAAGGTGAGTGAGAAGTTCAGGCAGCATCATGAGAACCTGGATGAATGAATGTTGGGGGGAAAGTTGCAAAAGTGGGACAGAAAGACGGGATTAGTCCAACCCTACCGGCCGCTAGACAGAACCCACGAGGCCTCACTGGTGGACAAAATATTGTGGGGACAGGCTGTGCCGCTCACCACCCTCTAGGGGCCTTAAAGAAAGAGACTCGCTACACTGTCGTGGCTACTGCCCCCTGTCTCCTGGGCCCCCCAGGCCATCTGGACCCTGCTCCGCAGATATGTCCTAAGCAGAGCGGCTGGAGAGAGGGACCCCGACGCCATTGCCCCTCCCCCGGCTGAACCAGCAACCAGGGAGGAAACTGGTTTGGACTTTAGCAGCAGCCGCGGCAACGCCGGCTCCAGCCCAGCTCTGCTGGTTCCTCTGCCCCCCCAGGACAGTCGCTAGCATCTCCAGGGCCAGTGGGGAGACACCCAAGCCCGGGGGATTTTCCGGCTAGACACTCACTCCAGGGAATGGGGCAGGGGCTGGAACAAACCCCTCGTTTCACACGGCGCCTGCCATGGCTCCCCTGGTTCCTGCTCTGCTGTGTCTGTAACAGCCGGTCCCAGGGGTCAATGCGGGGTTTACCGTGGGGCTGAGCAGGCTGCGGGCTCTGGACCCTGCCCCCAGCCTGTGTTTAACCCTGTTCAGTGTGGGGCAGGGGCTGGGGCGTCTCCATGAACACAGCAGTGCACATAGTGATTTAGCTGCCGGCTCTTCTGGGCCCCCCGGGGTGGGTGTTTGTGGGGAGCGGGATGGGGGGAGCTGGGAGTTTGGGGGAAGTAAGTTGGGAGTGTTGGGAGGGGGGTTGAGGCGAAAGGGGCCGGGATGGGGGACAGGAGTTTGAGAGCAGACAGGCTCCTCCCCGCAGAAGGTCAGAGCCGGGGGGCAGGATTGTTGGGGGGTCTGAGGAGCAAGGAGGGAGCCGGTGCCCACGAGTGCCCCTGGGCTGCCATTTCTACTTCCAGCAGCCTCCCTTCCTCACCTCCCCTCAGCTCCAGCCCCCTCAGCCTCAGGGTCTCCCATTTTGTTTTCTATCCACTCAGTCTCCCTCCTACAGCCCCCCTGCCCCACATGCCCTGCCCCATAATGGCCCCAACCCTACAGTCACCCCTCCCCATCTTCCTGCCCCTCTAGACAGTCTGGGGGAGCAGGATTGTTAACTCCCCCCCCACACCCAGGCTGAGGTGTCCATCATAGCCAGGGAGCAGCGTGTGAGGGCTGCAGGGGGGAGGTGGTGGCCATGGTAACTGAGGGCAGCCGGGGGCTTCCTTCCCTTGGGGAGCAGTGGGAGATGGTGGCCATGGCTACTGGGGGGGCTGTGAGTGGGGACAGGCTGGGTGAGCCCTGCTGCCCCCGCGGGGCCCTGGGAGCTCATGTCGAGTTACTTGTTCCCTGGGGCCCCTAAACCCTTCCCTGGGTCCCTGCTGTCCTGGCCCAGGCCCCAGGCTGCAGGTCTGGCCAACATCCCTTGTTGGGAGCTGTGACCTGGCCTTTGGCTGTATTCTGGGCCCAGCTCCCCATGCCAAGCACAGGGAGTCAGGACGTGCTGGGCTCGGGGGATGATGCTCATGGGGGGTCAGCTCAGCCTGGAGACAGAGAGAGCAGGGAGACCTGTTGCCTCTGGAGGGTGGGGGATTATTGGGGTCTAGCCCCAGCGATCCCTGTTATGGAGGGGCCAGAGACACTGAGCTGGGATCCAGGCTGGCCTCTGGTTCTGTTACTGATGGGAGGGGGTTGGGATCGAGGGTTCTGCTTTTGGCCTGACACTCAAACGTGAGGGGCTGAGCTCAGTTATCGGGGCCAGGGATGAACACAGGCACTGCTGGGCTGTTAGCACAGCCCCATGCAGACACCCTCAGTGCTGATCCCCTGGGGGCATGAGAAGCCCCCAGGCCACCCCCATTGGAGTCACTGGCCCAGTGGGGACCCGGGGATCAGGGCTCTGCACAGTGCCTGGCACAGCCTCATGGAGCAGGCAGGAGTGCCCTTAGTGCTACAGGTGGGGCTGGAACCGGGCACATCACCTTTCTGTTCCAGCGCTGAGTCCCAGCAGCCAGGAGATCTGCTCAGCTCCTGGTGAGTCCATCTGTCTGTCTCTCCCCAACCTACCCATGGCATTTACCCAGTGGTGAGCTGGAGCCGGTTGTTAAATTTAGAAGCCCTTTTAGAACCGGTTGTTCCGCGAGAGACAACTGGTTCTAAAAGGGCTTCTAAATTTAACAACCAGCCAAAAGTGACCTCTGAGGCGCCGACTCTGTGGGTGCTCCGGGGCTGGAGCACCCACGGGGAAAATTTGGTGGGTGCAGAACCCCCACCAGCAGCTCCTAGCCCCGCCCCAGCTCACCTCCACTCCGCCTCCTCCCCTGAACGTGCCACCCCGCTCTGCTTCTCCGCCCGCCCCACAGGCTTCCCCAGAATCAGCTGTTCGCGTGGGAAGCCGGGGCGGGATGAGAAGCAGGCGGCGGCTTCGCACTCAGGCCCAGAGAGGTGGAGGCGGAGTGGAGGTGATCTGGGGCGGGCGCGACGAGGGCCGCCCACGCCGCAGCAGGTAACCAAGGCGCGGGGGGGTGCAGGGGAACCGCTCCCCGCCCCAGCTCACCTCCGCCACCCTCGGCCTGAGCGCGAAGCCGCTGCCTACTTTTCAGCCCTCCCAGGCTTTCCGCCGAAGAGCTGATTCGCGGGAAGCCGGCGGGGGGGGGGGGGGGGGGGCGGAGAAGCAGAGTGGGGCAGCACGTTCAGGGGAGGAGGCGGAGTGGAGGTGAGGTGAGCGGGGGCTGGGCATGGGGTAGGGAGCTGCCAGTAGGTGCTCTGCCAGTGGGTGCTCTGCTCACCAAATTTTCCCCATGGGTGCTCCAGCCCTGGAGCACCCACGGAGTCGGCGCCTAAGGCGCCACTTTTGATGTGATCAGTGGGGGAGCGGCCGCTCCCCCTGCTCCCCCCCCAGCTACACTACCCCGCCACTAGGAGCCAGAGGGACCTGCCAGATGCTTCCTGGGAGTTGCACCAGGTAAGCACCACCAGGACTCCCCACCTCGCCCCCCGGCAGGTCCCTCTGGCTCTTAGGGGTGGGGTGGGCACCCACTACAGTGGCCCACGAGACCCTCCTGCCTGGTTCTGGGGGCAGTCAGGGGACAGGGGAGGGGGGTGGATGGGGCAGGGGTCCGGGGGGGGGGGTGCATCAAGGAACGCGGGGCGTTGGATGGAGCAGGAATCCCGGGGGGCGGGGGTGGGCAACGACCCCATCGTGGGGTGAGGAGGGAACCGGTTGTTAAGATTTTGGCAGCTCATCACTGCATTTACCCCTCCCCCCCAGAGCATCCAGCCACCACCCCTTGGGCCCACCCTGCGCAGTGCAGCGGCAATGGCACTGGAAGGCGGACGGGGCTCTGTGGGATCTGAGCATGGCGCGTCCGTCTCCTGGCTGACCCCTCACTGCCCTGATGCCTCACTTCTGTGACCTGGGGCCAGTGTGAAATGCAGATACAGAGACACATCCATGGCCCATCCCACCCCCAGGGCACTGGCCTTGGGAAGCAGAGAACACCACGGCTCTGACCCCAAGGGATTTACCTCTCCATGGTCCATCCAAGAGGTGGCACATTCACACCTGCTATTTTCTTCCTGTCCCATTGATGGCTGTGATCCAGTCTCCTTCCCAAGTGCTCTCCTTGCTCCCATCCTCTAACTGAGCCAGACGTCTGCCCGGCCAGGGGACTCCGTGTGGCCCCAGTGCTCCATGATCTCCCAGCTCCTGGCCACCCGCATCATCTTCTGTCAGGACAGGAAGGAGGTTTCGTCCCAGAGGGGCTCATTGGGGAAACTCACCTACGACTATGACCACGCAGTATCTGGGGATAGCTCTGGGAATTACTCCTGCGGGTACGAGATCAAGGACAGCAACAACCAGGTGATCAGGTCCCAGCTCAGCCCTCCCCAGTGCCTCATCGACACCGCTAAGGCCAGTGTGTGTGTGTGTGTGTGTGTGTGAGTGTGTGTGTGTGTGTGTGTGTGACCATATCCCAGCTCAGCCCTGCCCAGCAACTCAGCATCCCGGGAAGGTGAGTGGGGGTGAACAGCAAAGCACAGACAAGGGCTTTCGAGGGGGAATGGCCAAAAGGGACCATTAGATCACTGAGGCTGAGCTCCCGTATGACCTGGGCCAGCGAATCATGCCAAGCGACCCTGTGTACAGTCCAGCAGGGGCTGGTGGAGCCAGGATGTGGCTTTTGGTCACGGCCACGGTTCTTTGCTGGCTGTCTGAGCAGCAGGGGGAGGGGATGCTGCCAGCCAAGGCACCAGCAGGGGGTTCCGCTGGGGCAGGGAAGGTGGTGGGCAAATATTGACCTACCCAGGGGTAGCAGAAATTCCCCTGTGAGTTCAGAGCTGGGTCCCATCGCCCTGGCAATTCCCGGGAAAGGGGGATCCGCTCCCTGCCACTGCTCCAGGACCTTCCCTTAGCCTGGGACTGGAATTGCTCCCGGTGCCCCCTGTGCCAGCTGAGGGGAGGGAGCGGCACAAGGACAGGGAGGATGTTAGAGCAGATGTCAGAGGGGTTAGGGACTGGACACAGCTCCTTGGCTTTCAGCTGGTGAGCTCCCCGGGGCAGCGACTGGCCTTCACTGTATGGGCTATGCAGGCAGGCCAAGATGTTGGCCAGGCCCTAGACAGACCCCAACGGTTGTCTCTCTGTAGCTCTCCCAGGCTTTAACCAGCATTTCTGACTTGGGCAACATCTTCGCAAGGCAGGAAAGGGCTTTTTCAAAGAGGGAATTCCAAACCCTTCTGATAGGCAAGTTTCATCTGGAGTTCACTGACCCGCGCTGTTAAATCGGCAGTCAGTGAATTATTTCCTCCCTCTCCACTCACTGTATTTGTTGTTGTTCTGGCAGGAGGCACCAGACGCATCATCACACCTGGGCTCACAAGTTCTGTCTCTCTGTGTAATCAGTTACTTATGCTCTGTGCTCCAGTCCTGGAACAGAGGTGTCACAAACAGCATGCAGACAAACCCCTCGTTCAGGAATCTCAGCCCAGCACCAATGCCTGGTTCCCAGGCAGCAATCAAGCCCCAGGAATGGACCTTAGGAGAGCCCAACCTTGGCTGTTTGCGCCAGCTCCCCCCAAAGCATCTGCATCAGCAAACCAACCCCTACACAGTATGTCTGCAAAGGCTGTGTGCACTGCTCACAGGGCAAGGAAAAGCTGGTGTAAAACTTTGTGTAACAGCTTCACCTACAGAGCGACACTAATGATATCTGCCTGTAGAGCTCCTGGGAACACGGCATTTCTGTCCTGTGAGAAATTCTGACCTTTCACGTCCAGAATCAGGATGAAAAGTCAAAATTTCACATTTTGCAAGATTTCAGAAATTCAGCAACATTTCAATTCCAAAAGACTGAAGAGCCTGGTCGAAAGGTTTTGATTTTGAAGAAACAGCATTTTCTGATGGAAAACGCTTCCACTGGGTATTTTTCGACAAGCTCTGCACACATCTCTGCATGCTGTACAGCTCTCTGGCCCTGACTCAGGAAAGCTCAGGAGCCTGCCCCTCCCAACCTTTGCCCAGGGGTTCAATATTTGCCTGGGATGTGGGAGACCCACATTTGGAACCCCACTTTGGAGCAGGGTGTGACGAAGTGGGACTGTTCTTAATGTTTTCTCTGAATATTGTGGGGGTGCCTCAGTTTCCCCTATGCAGTTCTTAAGTATCTAGGTGGTGGGATAAGGGTTTATGATCATTGCAGAGCCCTAGAGGGCAGGTGTGTGCAGGGGTCTGGACACAGAGAATGGCCAACACCGTGTTTCCTGGCAACTGATGGCCTGGGCCCTTCCCCCCTGCAAGGTGAGAGCTATAGGTTGGAGAACAAAGGAATCCGGTGACCTCCTGGCCTGGGAAAGGGACAAAGCCCAGAGGAGGAGGGGCTGGAGGGGGAGTCAGTTTGGGACTGGCTGGGGACATGGAGTGAAGTGCAGACATGGTTGTCTGGCTCACTGTCCCCCAAAATGGACCCAGCTGAGGGGTCCGGTTCTCTGTACCTACAAGCTCTGTGTTACACCATGTTCCTGTCGTCTAATAAACCTCTGTTTTACTGGCTGGCTGAGAGTCACGTGAGACTGCGAAGTTGGGGGGCAGGACCCACTGGCTTCCCCAGGAGCCTCCCTGGGTGGACTCGCTGTGGGAAGCGCACGGAGGGGCAGAGGATGCTGAATGCTCCGAGGTCAGACCCAGGAATGTGGCAGTTGTGTGAGCTGTGTGACCTGAAGACAGGCAGAAAGGAGACTTCCCCAGAGTCCTGCCTGGCTTCATAGGGAGCAGTTCCACAGCATCGCCTGGGGAACCCCACTTTGGAGCAGGGTTTTGAACTCAGCATTTAAGAAAGATGTGAACAAATTACAGAAAATACAGAGGAGAACAACAAAAATGATCAAAGGTTAAAAACCTAAACTATGACGATAGGTTGAAAAAGCTTGGCATGTTAAGGCTTGAGAAAAAAAGACCGAAGGGGGAACCTGGTAACGATCTTCAAATCTGTTAAGGACTGTTAAAAAGAGGATGGTGATGAAATGTTCTCAGTGCCCTTTGAAGGTAAGACAAGAAGTAATGGGCTTAATCTGCAGCAAGGGAGGTTTAGAGCCGATAGTAGGCAAAACTTTCTAACGATCAGGGTAGTTAAGTTCTGGAATAGGCTTCCAAGGGAGGTTGTGGAATCCCCATTGTCAGAGGTTATTACGAACAGGTTGGACAAACCCGCTCTCAGGGATGGTTTCGGAATACTTGGTCCTGCCTCAGTGCAGGGGGCTGGACTTGATGACTTCACAGGTCTCTTCCAGCCTGACATTTCTCTGACTCTACAATTACCAGCTGTTGTTCGTGTTGCTAAGTGCTGCTGGTGCTGCAGCATTGGTAATGCTGCTAGAGTTGCTGTTCTCTGATGTCAGCAGCAGTAGCAGACGGTGCAGTGTGTTGACTCAGCAGATCTCGATGTTACTCCAAAGAAAGAGCACAGGCTCGGTTCAGTGGCGAAGGTGCTCGGCCAGGTTGATTGTCGACAAAGCACAGTCCTAGTGCCCTCTAGGAGCTACAGATCCACTAACAGATGTATGCCTGCGACAAGGTACCAGTTCAATCAGCAGATCAGAGTGCTGTGTCTAGACTAGCACAAAGATGCCTTTCCTGTGACTTCTTCTTTCATACACTGATATAAAGAAGTCACGTATTCCACTTTAGATCTTGTCAGTTACTACCCTTATCACCGTTTCTCCTTGTTCCTGCTAGTTCAAACATCCTTATCCATTATCTTCTCATCCCTCTTTATCCTTCGGAGGGGTGGGAGTGTTCCTGTGCCATCTCTTAAGTCTGTATTTATGGTGTAACTTGAGAGGTCTGTGTGTCTCTGTACCATCCTCTCAGGTCAGGAATGAGTTTACTTGGTTAGCCAATACCCAACGTGTTACTATTCTCCCGAGGCCAGGCCCACTTCGGTTCACAGCCTTTGGCTCATACTGGTAATTATGCCTAGAGCTCCAGCAAGGCCTGCACCCACATTCCCACACTCGTCACACAGGCCTTCAGAACGTCACAGGGAAGTCATGTGAACATAGGGCAGAACAGAGCATTGGCAGATTCCACCTGTGACCATGGAGAGCTTAAACATGGTGCACACTGGGGCAGGGAGGAGAATGGAATTATTTTCCCTGTGGACAATTTAAATGAATTTCCACTAATATTTTCAGCAATACAATTTTAACTTTTCCTTGAAAAACTGATAACCTGAAACATGTCGGGAGGGGAATATTAGGTTTCCAACGAAAAATTTAAAATGTTCAAAGAAAGCAGAGACTGCCACAAATAAAGAAATAAATAAAATTTAAAAATAATTTCATCAAAATCTAGTTTTCTATCGAAAAAAAGTCTTGATGTAAAATTCTCAGCAGGCCCTGGTGCAGGCGTCATTACGAATGTGTTGTTTTCCTCAGTACCCTTGGTGGGCTGGCGCTGTACAGTCAGGTATTATACAGCTCAATCCCTGCCCTGACAATCTGCCGTGGGTTATACTCTGAACTGGAGTGTTAAATTTCCAGTATCTTTTGTTACACTCTATCCTGTGTATGTCTGCGGCCAGTCAGTCTCTCGGTATCAGGCCTTGAGTACACACCAGATCTGGATGCTCCACTGAGCTTCCTGAAATCTCTGCCAAGACCAACAGCTGCACCTCATCCCTCTTGCCCATTTACTCTCAGATGGCTCAGCTACCCTAAATTAAGCATCTTCTTCCCCTCTCCAGTCAGACTCGGGATCATCTTATCTGGTACCTATTGCACTTTTGCTCAGAGGGAGAGTCCCTACCGCCAGACTTTGGGGCTGTCTCTATAAAAGGCCCAAACCAGAACCCCAAGTCCACACCCCCAAACCTTGGGGAAGGTCAGATTAGGATCCGCAGCTTGAGCTAAACCTCAGGGCTCATCTCCATTTGCTCTGTCCAAGTCCAGCATCTCCCTTCCCCCTGGTCCCTTCTTTCACTGATCAGCCACAACCATCTTAGTGTTTAGAAATGTGAGCCGGTTTCGAGTCCTTGAACCGAGAGGGGATGTCTCTTTCTACCGGACATGCTCTAGCTCAGCCAGAAGTTAGCAGCTCAATGCAGGGATCCCTGGGGGAGGCTCTCTGGCCTGGGCTTTACAGACGCTCTGACTAGATGGTCCCGTTGGTCCCTTCTGGCCTTTAAATGTACAACTATGAAAATAAACTGCCCTGGAAACCTCAGAGAACAGACTAAATGGAGAGAGAGAGAGAGAGAGAGAGAGAGAGAGAGAGAGAGAGGCAGGTTAACGTGTGAGGACAAAAATAACACGGTGAGTGGGTTATTCAATCCCACATCACAGCATGTGATACGCCCCCGCACCGCTGGGCTGCTAGCTCAGGGTCAGGCCTGGGGAGAGCTCACTTCCCCAGGGGAAGAGGTGTCTGCACAGAGGACTCTGCAGACGCTCAGGGTGCTATCGGCTCATCCTGCGGTTCCCTCGCTGTACAGAGCAGCTGGTCTGTGTTTGCAGAGAGTCGCTGAGCAGGAGCCGCTGCTCCTGGCACCGACTCTTCTCTTTTCCCTCTTCTGAGCAGCAGCCAGTCACTCTCTCATACCGCAGTGTCTGGCTCCATTAATATTCCCACCAGGGCTGGAGAGATGGGTCTAATGGTCCCCTGCTTGTCCTGGGGTTCGGGCCAGTGGGAGAGAGGCAGGATCTAGGCCAGAAGCAATGCAGGGTGGGACGCTCTGTGAGATCCATTAAATCCCCTGCGGAAGAGTTCCCAGCTTCTGTCTCTGACATTTCCCATTTCCCAGTCTCCAGGTGCTTCCCCTCCTTGGACGAAATAGCCTGGGGTCATTGGCCCTCAAGGCAGGTACCAGGTGGGTCATTGTCACTCAGGCTTTTGGACAGGCTGGGGGCAGCAGGGAGGAAGGATGATCTTGTGGCAAGGGAAGTGGACTGGTGCTCAAGAGCCCTGGGTTCAGTCCCTGACTCAGCTGCAGACTCCTGTCTGCCCTTGGCTCAGTCACTTAGTCTCTGTCTGTGCCTCAGTCTCCCCATCTGTGAAATGAGAATGAACTTCCCTACCTCTCAGATGTGGGTGAGGATAAGCCCCATTAATGACTGTGAGGGGCTCAGATACTCCAGTGACAGGGGATGTACAAGGAGAGGGAGAGCATTGATGGGAAGAGCTGTTTACCTCAGGGCTTTGCTATATACGGGGACATTTATCAGGATAATTAAACCGCTCTAGCTTTGCTGGTATAACTCCCGTGGGGACACTTTTATTGTGGAATCAGAGCCTTTGTCAGGTTTATTCATAGATTCTAAAGCCAGAAGGGACCACTGTGATCATCTAGTCTGACCTCCTGTATAACACAGGCCAGAGAACTGCCCCCAAATAATTCCCATTTGAACTGGAGCTTCTCTTTTAGAAAAACTTCCACAATTGATTTAAAAAATGACTAATGGAGAATCCACAACAGCCCGTGGTAATTTTTCCCATGATTAATTATATTCACTGTCAAAAATATACACTGCATAATTTATATTGCTTCTAAAACAACATGAGATAAACCAGAAAAAGGTTCTCTTATACCACAGTCTGAGTGTGCACAGGGATTTTTACTGGTGTAATTGGAGCCGTATACATTGGAGCTGATACCGGGAAGTAGTATAGCGGCAGGGGTTGGGTGGTTCATGGGGGTAGGTGCTGGGTCGAGTCCATCTGCTTTGGGACCCCGTGAGTGGTGCCCACAGCTTTCACACAGCTGCCTCTGTTGCCTCAACAGGAAATGATCAATGTTCACCCTGCCGGGAAGGTTGGGGCAGCTGAGAACTGCACAGTGTGGTTGGGCCAGAGGAGCTTTATCACAAAATCCCCATCACAGCTGGCACTGATTGCCCTGAACTGCAGTCTCACCCGAGGGCCAAGGATAAAATGGGCCATGGGGACACAGCCCCTTTCACCCTTACAGCTGGTCTCACACATAGATTCGGCACATGCGTAATTAGCATGAACACTTCTGGCCAAACCTTCTAAAAAGGCCAGTGATTTTAGGAGCCCACCATGAGACACCTTAAGGGATAACAGACAAACTGCACTGAGCCCCTGCCCCTAGTGGAAATCAGCCCCTTTAAGGTGGCTTAAATGGGACCCCCAAAAATCACTAATAGTTTTTGAAAGCTTTGGTCTCTGTGATAAACCAAGCACGGTATTTAAAAACAATATTATATCTACCTACCCCCATATACATCCTCTGACTGTCTCCCTCTCAGTATCCCCATACAGAGCCATCTGCCTGATATTGATCTATCTATCGATCTCTCCATTGCCGACTCTGTGCAACTGACTCCTTCAACTCTGTTAAAGCACTAGCGTAGAGAGGAGCCCTGGTCATTTCTTCCCTGTATGAAGCCGTCTCTCTGCACCTTTCAGGGTCTGTGCGAGTGAGGCAGCTGCAGGGTCTGTGGAGCAGGGGGACTCACTCTGTGGATGCTCTTGCTTCACATCTTAGCTGCATTTGCAGCTCTGGCTGGGGGATGGGGTGAATTCCCCTTTCACATCCTCTTTTGCACTGTCCATGATCCTGTCATCAACCTCCCCTTCACCCTCCCATGGTGGAGACTTTCCCTGTTCTTGTGGCTGGTCTGGGTTGGAGTCACTCCAAGTGAAAGCTCTGGAGCCATTTCTCTGTCACAAGAGAACCGACCCTCTTAACAAGGGCCTGATCCCAAGGCCAGTGAAGTTAGTGGAGTCTTTCCATTGACACCAAGGGGCTTTGGATCAGGCCCTTTCTGGGCAGCATTGTCTGAGCTACAAGCAGGGCCCGGCTGCCATCCCAGGGTGCCAGCAGCTCAGCCTGACCCACAGCCCCGGGGATCACTCTGGGCTAGAGCCACCACAATGCTGTGATCTAGAAATGACAGATTTTTAAGTGAGAGATTTTATCAAACATTTTCATTGTTTCCAAACTTTCCATTTTTTCCAAGACAGAATTAAAACTGCTTTTGGAGTTTTGTAAAAACAAAACTGAAAACAAAAGAAAAAATGAAAATTTACAGAGTTTTTTTTTTAAATTTCAGCTTTTGGATTTCCCCTCCCTCCATTTTTTCCATTTTGGCACCAAGAATCAGGCGGGGGGCGAGGGGGGGGGGAAGGGGGGAATGTAAAAAAAAAAAATTCTTAACAAATGATTTTGAAACGATTTTAAAAATACTGCCAAACATATTTACCCTTTTTCACTCTGTCGTCTTCTGGGCACTGCTGTAACAGGGAGTTTCACACTGTGGTCCTCTGACCCTCACCTGAGCATCTGAGCTCCCCCAAACATCCCCTGTCCAGCTACTCTGCAGAGCTGACTCCATCCCAGTGGGGAAATGTGCCCAGCCACCATCCCAGGACAATTCATTTTGGTGACGACAAGCGCCGCTTGAGGGTGGAAGCTTTTCGTTGGCAGGAGAGCCGGCAAACAGGGGCTACACTGCGTCCCTTTTAGCAGCACGGCTGTAGCTGCACAGCCGGGTCGCTAAAAGTTGCATAATTAGACATAGCCTAAGTGACGGTGATTCCGGCTCCCACCTGCTCAGAGGTCACTTCTGGATGATCCTTCTCAACTGCCTTGTGTTCTTCCCCATCTGTCAGTGACCTCTCAGCAGGGACAGCAGACCCCTCAGGAGCCCAGAATGGGAGTGGGGGCAGTCAGGGCTGGATGGGCAGAAGGGGCTGGAGCTGAGGCTGGAGGATGGGGCAGGTGGACACTGAGCAGGTGGGGAAGCCAGTGCAGACCCGTGGTAGGTGTTCTCTGGGGGTGAAATTCACCCCTGTGCAGAGGGTCCAGCACAAGACCCAGACTCCATTTATGTCCCTCTTAAGCCCAGACGGTGAATTTCCTCCTGGGAGAGCGGGTCCTTCTCACCAGGGACTGAGACGGGGTGGAGGCAAAAGATTCAGGCTCATCCAACATCCCAGGCCCCCCAATCACCTAGGGACCTTTCACCCTGGCCCAGCTGTGCCTTAGCCAGGGGGCTGTCACCATCCCCAAGCAATGAGATGGGACAGGAGGTGTTTCCTCACTGATATGTTTAGACTCAAGCAAGTGAACCAGGCCCCTTCAGTTCTCAATCCTCCAGCCCTAAATAGAGACGCTGTGGCCAGGGCGGGGAAGGGGGGTGGCGCGGGGCAGGAAACAGGGAGCGGTGAGGAGTATCAGACCTGAGGAGGGGACAGAGCAGGTCAAACAGAGGCTGTGACATCTCTGCTGCCTGAGCCCTACAGATCGCAGGGGGCCGGGGAGCAGGGAGAAGGGCTGGCTGGAGTATCCAATCCAGCGGAGCGGATGGGGGAAGACTGATGCAGAGAGACACCGGAGCTTCCCTTCTCCTTAAGTTGGACAGGGCAGAGGGGGCAGGTGGGATCTCGCCACGACTGTGGATTGTGCCCTGCTGACCCCATCAGAAGAAGACCCTGCTGGGCTGCTTCCATCCCAGTCGGTTCCCCCCACCACCCCCAATGCTCCTGTCTCTGTGCCTCTTGCTTCCCGGTGAGTATGTGGGAAATCTGTGCTAAGTTGTAGCAGGTTGGGAGGAAAGAGAACTGAGAGCAGCCCCTGGCCCAGACTGTCGGCAAATCCTCTTTAGTGGGAGAGAAATGGGAACCAGTAGAAACACTGAGTATAAGAGCTACTGGGCCAGATCCCCAGCTGGTGTAAATCATTGTCAGAGAGCTGAAGGGAAAGGCGGTCCCAGCTCAGCCAAGGTCTGTGTGCACAAGGAATCTCCATGCCCCAGATCTAATGTGCTGCCTGGTTTCCTTCTTCAGCAACACACAAATCAGCAATTTTTTCCCTATCTATTAAGGCAGTTTTTGTCCCTGAAGAGGGACCTCAGAAAAGGGGGGGATTTTATCTCCAGCACTAACCACACGGCACCTTTCTGTTCCCAGCGCTGAGTCCCAGCAGCCAGGAGATCTGCTCAGCTCCTGGTGAGTTCCTCTGTTTGTCTGTCCAGACACACTCACCCCTCTATCTATCTATCATTGTTAGGATATAGATATTCAGGTCTGTCTGTAAAGGCCTATACTCTAAGAATTTAGGTGTATTCTTATCACTTGCCTAGTTCTAGAGGTATAAAAGAAAGAATCAAAATCACTGTCTGCCAGTGTAAGGGCCTTCTCTTACTGTGACAGTCTTGAGGCCCTGTTCTTAGGCTAAGGCCTCTGGCTAAGCAGCAGAGGCAGCCACAAGCTGGGAAGTGAACGGTCACATCCTCACATTCCAAACTAGTCACATTGAAATAAGGTGCTATTGGGCTGTTAGGAATACAGTCCTGTCCTGATAATGCCTGTCACCTCCAGAGAAAGGGAAGTGCCTAGAAAATGTAAAAGGAAACTTAGTTTGATAGCATCCTGTCTGGCAAGAACTCACTTATCCATAGCTGGGATGTGAAATCCTCACTTCTGTATTGTTTTGTCATTATAGTTCCCACTTTGCTATTGTTTGTCTGTGTAATCTCTGTCTGGTTCTGTGATTGTTTCTGTCTGCTGTATAATTAATTTTGCTGAGTGTAAACTAATTAAGGTGGTGGGATATAATTGGTTAGCTAATCCTGTTACAATATGTTAGGATTGGTTAGTTAAATTTCAGGAACATGATTGGTTAAGGTATAGCAAAGCAGAACTCAAGTTTTACTATATAGTCTGCAGTCAATCAGGAAGTAAGGAGGTGGGGGTGGGCATGCGGATGGGGGAAATGGGAATAGGGAATGGGGGTAAGGAAATTGGAATCATGTTTTGCTAAAAGGGGAAATGGGAACAGGGAATGGGGCTGGGGAAATTGGAATCATGTTTGGCTAAGGGCAGGAATGGGAACAGGGACACAGGTGTAAGGCTCTGTGGTGTCAGAGCTGGGAAGGAGGATACTAAGGAAGGAAACTGGAATCATGCTTGCTGGAAGTTCACCCCAATAAACATCAAATTGTTTGCACCTTTGGACTTCGGGTATTGTTGCTCTCTGTTCATGCGAGAAGGACCGGGGAAGTGAGTGGGTGAAGGAATAAGCCCCCTAACAATCATGCCAGAGGGGTTTGTATTGACAGAAAAGGCTCTTAGCTACAGAAGATTATTATTAATTATTATTATTACTGTGGCCCCCAGATGCCCATCTGAGGGATCAGGGCCCCTTAGCACCAGGTACTTCACACCCCTATGTGATGCTCTGTTCCCTGCCCCCAAAGAGCTGACCATCTCAGATCTGACATTATCCCCCCAGTACCCAGCTGTGCTGAAATACGAGGCTGCTCCAGAGCTGTTGCGCAGACCCCGCAGCCCTTCAGCAGGCAGAGCTCCTCCTGCCCTGCCCCACGGAGAGGTGTTAGCACTGCAGAGCTACCCGCACTGAGCTCCATGCACGTGGGCTATCCCGGCTGTCGCTTGCACAGGGCCGTGCATCCCACACAGCGTTCACACCCCACTCAGCATGGTCCCTGCTACCCAACTCCTGCGCTCAGTTATGTTCGCAGCCGTGCCTTCCCAGAATTGTGGGTGACTGCACAGTGCCCTCACAGGCGCACAGGGGGATTGTTGGAAGAGAGGCCAAACTCTCCAGACTCTCATGATCCCCACCTGGAACATCCCAGGCTCCCCAGGGGGCTATTCCATAACTCCTCTGCGGCCTGGGAACCACCTAGCAGCTGCAAACTGCTTCCAGGGCAACTAACTTCCTCTGGCAAACAGCTCCCTGGGCTCCCCCTGAAATGGGCACCATTGACAGCTCTGACCCATTCCCCTTCCCAGGCATTCTCCGTCCCCCCACCCTCTACCTGAGCCAGACGTCTGCCCGACAGGGGGACTCCGTGCTGCTGCAGTGCTCCGTGTTCTCCCAGCTCCTGGCCACCCGCATCGTCTTCTGTAAGGATGGGGAGGAGGTTTCATCCCAGAGGGGCTTGGAGGAGAAGATCACCTATGACTATGTCCATGTGGTGTCCATGGGCAGCTCTGGGAATTACTCCTGCGGGTACGAGATCAAGGACAGCGATAACCGGGTGAACGGATCCCAGCTCAGCCCTGCCCAGCACCTCAGCATCACCAGTAAGGATGAACGGCAGAGTGAGTCCAATAGTCCATGCAATGGCAGAGAGAGAATCCAGATGCAGAAAGCTGAGTGACAGGGGTGTCAGGCGGAAGAAGTAGGCTGTTGTACTCCATGTGGGTCAGGCTCTAGTTGGAGACACGACACCTGCGTTGTCAGTGGGTCACGCAACTGTTAGTGAGACAGCGGTGGGATGTTGGTTCCCAGGACTCCTGGGTTCTGTTCCTGGTTCCGGGAGCAGACTGTGGTTAGTGTTAGAGGCAGCACAGCCAAGCACATAAATCTGGCACATCCCCTCTGAAAGGCAGCGAGACAACATGGATGAGACTGGGGTTTGCTGTATTAGAGTCCTCTGCTCTAGTCCCAACTGTGCCTCATGTGAGCTTGTGCAACCCTTCATTATCTGTACAAGGGGTAGTGGGATTTCTATATTTGTGGGAGGGGGGGAGCTCCAGTCAAGCCAGTGGGGCCGCACATGACCTGGAGGACAAATTCTGTGCCTGTCTGAGGCTTCCAAATGATGCCCATGCCAAGGGGTGAATGACAGCTGTCACCTATACCGTAGGGCGTGAGCTCTTAGCTAGCACTAGGAGTGCACTAGAGGAAAGCACTGGTAAGTTAATAACATTCAGTGGAAGAGCTGGGCCTAGAGTGCAGGGTCTCCTGACTTGTAGCTGAGTGCCACCCCCAGGCTCCAGGACGCCATGTGGGGAGTCCAGCCCCCACACACAGCTTCTGCGCAGGTGGGATGAGGCTGCCAAATGTCCATAGTATGTGTGACACCTGGCAGGTCTGACAGAGCCAGGCTGAGCTTCTTTGGGGAGGTTCCCAGTTGGGGAACAGTCATGTCCCATTTGACTGGTGTAGGGGGCTGGGCTCAGCCATCGCAGCCGCGTTTCTCACACACTGAGTGTCACCTGGAGGCACAGACAGGCCCAGATTTTCCTTGTCCTCATTGCACAGGCCAGGCGAGCAGCAATGGAGATGAGTCAGACCCCACAGCTCACAGAGACGCTCTTGGGCCAGACCCTGGGGATCTGAGCCCGACTTTGTCCCCCCAGCTCTCCCCTCGCTGCATAGAGACTTTGGGCCAAACTCACCCCTGGGGTAACTCCTCTGCCTGCAGCACTTACACCAGGGGGAGGAGACCCAGCTCTCTGTAGTGAAACCCGGACTGTGTAGAGGGGCCAGCCCCAGGGCTAGGCAGCATTTAACTCCCCTGAACCCTCAGCACTGGGTGTGATCACGATCTAGGCCTGGTGCTCCCCCAGGCACAGGGACGGCTGGGGAATGTTGCCTGTGCACACAGCCTCATCACACAACCCGCTCTGCCCTCCCGGCGAGCCCCGGGCTGTCTGAAGGGTGCAGGGGTCCCTAGCACATTCAGATCCCCCGGGGTGCTCCACAGACAAGTGTGTCTGACTGGGGGGCAGGGAAATCCTGGCTCGGGGCTTCTTGGGGCATTTTCATCCCGTGGAGCTTTGACCCCAGTGACAGGTACCAGGGATCAATGAAATGTTGGTTTGTTAAATGGACAGTGACGTCCTCGCTGCGTCTGCAGTGGGGAAATTCTGTGTGGAACAGAGCAAGAGAGAGAGTCCAGGGACCAGCTCCTCGGCTGGTGTAAACTGGCAGAGCCCCATGGACTCCAATGGAGGGAGCCGCGTCCCTGCGGAGGCTGCAGGCGTCTCTCCTACACGGTGCGATTCTCTTTGCCCTTGTCCCACAGGCGGCGCGAGCAGCAGCGGAGGAGGGGAGGAGCCGACCCGCCCAGGTAACTGGCTATTGCTCTGTCACACTCTGATTATCAGAGCCCAGCTCTGTGCCCCCAGCTCTGACCTGAGGGCATAAAATCTGGGCCAAATTCACCCCGAGTGGGTAACTCCTTGACCTGCAGCACAGTCACAGCCCGGATGGGATGGGCTCTGCCAGTGCAATTCCCCCAGGACAGAAAGGTAGGACAGCCCCATGGCATTGGTTACGTCCCACTTTCACCCTTTTCATAGAATCATAGAATATCAGGGTTGGAAGGGACCCCAGAAGGTCATCTAGTCCAACCCCCTGCTCAAAGCAGGACCAAGTCCCAGTTAAATCATCCCAGCCAGGGCTTTGTCAAGCCTGACCTTAAAAACCTCTAAGGAAGGAGATTCTACCACCTCCCTAGGTAACGCATTCCAGTGTTTCACCACCCTCTTAGTGAAAAAGTTTTTCCTAATATCCAATCTAAACCTCCCCCATTGCAACTTGAGACCATTACTCCTCGTTCTGTCATCTGCTACCATTGAGAACAGTCTAGAGCCATCCTCTTTAGAACCCCCTTTCAGGTAGTTGAAAGCAGCTATCAAATCCCCCCTCATTCTTCTCTTCTGCAGACTAAACAATCCCAGCTCCCTCAGCCTCTCCTCATAAGTCATGTGCTCTAGACCCCTAATCATTTTTGTTGCCCTTCGCTGGACTCTTTCCAATTTATCCACATCCTTCTTGTAGTGTGGGGCCCAAAACTGGACACAGTACTCCAGATGAGGCCTCACCAGTGTCGAATAGAGGGGAACGATCACGTCCCTCGATCTGCTCGCTATGCCCCTACTTATACATCCCAAAATGCCATTGGCCTTCTTGGCAACAAGGGCACACTGCTGACTCATATCCATCTTCTCGTCCACTGTCACCCCTAGGTCCTTTTCCGCAGAACTGCTGCCTAGCCATTCGGTCCCTAGTCTGTAGCGGTGCATTGGGTTCTTCCGTCCTAAGTGCAGGACCCTGCACTTATCCTTATTGAACCTCATCAGATTTCTTTTGGCCCAATCCTCCAATTTGTCTAGGTCCTTCTGTATCCTATCCCTCCCCTCCAGCGTATCTACCACTCCTCCCAGTTTAGTATCATCCGCAAATTTGCTGAGAGTGCAATCCACACCATCCTCCAGATCATTTATGAAGATATTGAACAAAACCGGCCCCAGGACCGACCCCTGGGGCACTCCACTTGACACCGGCTGCCAACTAGACATGGAGCCATTGATCACTACCCGTTGAGCCCGACAATCTAGCCAGCTTTCTACCCACCTTATAGTGCATTCATCCAGCCCATACTTCCTTAACTTGCTGACAAGAATGCTGTGGGAGACCGTGTCAAAAGCTTTGCTAAAGTCAAGAAACAATACATCCACTGCTTTCCCTTCATCCACAGAACCAGTAATCTCATCATAAAAGGCGATTAGATTAGTCAGGCATGACCTTCCCTTGGTGAATCCATGCTGACTGTTCCTGATCACTTTCCTCTCCTCTAAGTGCTTCAGGATTGATTCTTTGAGGACCTGCTCCATGATTTTTCCAGGGACTGAGGTGAGGCTGACTGGCCTTTTCTGAGGACACAACTGGTGCCAAGGCCTCGTGCTGCCCTATGCCCAGGGCGGGGTCGCCCCCGCGGTGAACTTCCACGGTGAATTGGAGAGGGGCGATAGGGTCTGGGATGCTGCGTCTGTCACAGGCTCTTGTGAGGCCTTTGCACAGAATCCGGGTGTAGCCTGAGCAAACTGCAGCAAGAATGCGCCAGTGCTGGGGCAAAGGGTGGACCCTCCCCAAGAAGCGCCATCACTTAGGGCTCCCGTCAGGGGAACGTGCCCCCTGCAGCATGATCCCCCCTTAGATCTAGGCCTCGGGGAGCTCACATGGGGTACCCATTACAGAGCTGCTGCTCTGTGTCCAGTACTGACACTGCAGTCCCACACGCTGCTTTTCAGACGGTCCTTACCATGTCCCTTTCCATTTGCAGGGCCGGCCATGTCCCTCGCCATCTGGGCCGCCCGCTGCACCCTGGTCCTGCTTCTTTTGGTGTCTGCGCCCGTCATCACCTTCGTGATGGAGAAACAGGGCCTGCCCGAGCCTGCGGAGCTGGAGGAGACTCGTGGCGGGAGCGCAGGATTTTGGGAGAGGAGGCAAAGGGAGATCCCCACTGACCAGCCGTTAGCAGGAGGGAGGGTGGGGAGAGGGCTGGGGAGATACCAGTGACCAGCTCTGAGCAGGTGTTAGGGAGACGCCATTGGTCAGTGCTGCAGAATAGGCCCCTGCGGTAACGGGTTTTGCCCAGGTAACTCCTGCAGCCTCCTTCAGTCCCCTCCCTTCCCCCATCAGGGCCATTGTCAGTCACTGACTCCAGCTGCCAACTTCCTATTGGCTGAAAACCAGACCCCCGAGGCCCCGCCCCTGCCTGCCTCTTCCCTTGAGGCCCCGCCCCTTCTCTGCCTCTTCCCCAGGCCCTGGCCCCCCTGCTCGCCCCTCTCCGGCCTCCCTCCATCCCTCGCTGCTCTCCCCACACTCCTCATCGCTGGATCGTCTCCACCTCCCCTCAACCCGCTGGGCTGCCTCTGCTCCAGGGCTGGGATGGGAGCTGCTGCACCTGATGCAGAGCCTGCCTGGAGGTGGGAGGCGGCTCTGGCTGAGCAGGGGCTGATGCGGGTTGATGACCCAGTGCCCACTCCCTCCCCCCCCGTAACTGGACCGTCAGGGTCTGGTCAGTACACCTGACTGGGCACTGCCAGTTCCCCTTTTCGATTGGACTTTCCGGACGAAAACTGGGTACCTGGCAACTCTCTGCCCTGCAGCCTGCAGACCTCTACTCACTCCTAGCCAGGTCAGGGCCACGCTGAGCTCTGTCAGATCTTAGCCCTGCCATGAACTGCCCCAGCCAGACAGCCCAGCCCAGCTCCTTCCTTCGGTACAAATAATCCCTCCTTCCAGAGAAGCTGCACATTCAGGGGTTAAGGCTGGGCTCATGGTTAAGTCACCAAGGTGACACTTCTGGGAGACTGGGTGTCAAGGTTTCTTCCCCACTCTGAATGCTAGGGTACAGATGTGGGGACCTGCATGAAAACCTCCTAAGCTTACTTTTACCATCTTACATTAAAACTTCCGCAAGTTATAAACTATTTTACCCTTTGCCCTTGGACTTTCGCTGCCACCACCAAACTGTCTAACCAGTATTTATTATTATTAGGAAAGAGCCTGTTTGGAAACGTCTTTCCCCCCGAAATCCTCCCTTACCTTTACACCCCCTTTCCTGGGGAAGGCTTGATAAAAATCCTCACCAATTTGCATAGGTGAACACAGACCCAAAACCTTGCATCTTAAGAACAATGAAAAAGCATTCAGTTTCTTACAAGAAGAATTTTAATAGAAGAAAAAGTAAAAAGAATCACCACTGTAAAATCAGGATGGTAAATACCTTACAGGGTAATTAGATTCAAAACATAGAGAATCCCTCTAGGCAAAACCTTAAGTTACAAAAAGACACAAAGACAGGAATATCCATTCCATTCAGCACAGCTTATTTTCTCAGCCATTTAAACAAATCATAATCTAATGCATATCTAGCTAGATTATTTACTAAATTCTAAGACTCCATTCCTGTTCTGTGCCTGGCAAAAGCATCACTCAGACAGACCCAGACCCTTTTTTCTCCCCCCCTCCAGCTTTGAAAGTATCTTGTCTCCTCATTGGTCATTGTGGTCAGGTGCCAGTGAGGTTATCCTATCTTCTTAACCCTTTACAGGTGAAAGCGTTTTTCCTCTGGCCAGGAGGGATTTTAAAGGTGTTTACCTTTCCCTTTATATTTATGACACTGCGGTTCAAGTCCCAGCTCTGCTGCAGTGTCCTTGGGCCTATCACTTCATCTCTCTGGGCCTCAGCTCCCCATCTGTGAAATGGGGACAATAATTCTGTCATGTTTTAGGGTTGAATTTTCAAAGCCCCTAAGGGATTTAGGAGCACAAGTGCATGACTATGCTCTGTGCCCACTGCCTTGTGCTCCTAAATCCCTCAAGTGCTTTTGAAAATCTTCCCTTAGATTGTGAACTCTTCCTGGCAGGGGCTGTCCCTCACTAAGGGTTTGTCTGCACAAGGAAATCGTCCAGCAGAACTATACTGATGTAAATAATCATTGCAGTTATCTTGGGATAACTCCCTGTGGGAACACCCTCATTCTGGAATTAGAGAGCCGTGATCGGGGTAATTTACACCATTTTCACTATGAGGTAAACTGGAAAATGCCCCCATACACTTGAGTAAGAGTGTCCCCGGGGGAGTTATCCAGGATTAACTGTAGTGGTTTAGCTAGACCAGTATAGTTCTGCTGGTCAATTTCCCATGCTACTCCTTGGGGAATTCTGTGCCACTGCACAGGCACAGAATTCATGTTGTCCACAGATTTCTTTGCTTCCCCACAGAGAAATGACTTCTGAGGGGAAGCAAAGGGAAGCCACAAGAGCAGTCACTTGTCCCTCCCGAGCAGCCTGGAGCAGCTAGCAAAGATGTAAATCAGTGGGGGGGCAGAGAGGCTGGGCATGCATGGGGAGATGTCAATCACCGCTGGGGGGATGGGGCTGGGCGAGTGGGTGAGATTCTGACTTGCTACTGCAGCATGCCCCACATGGAGGGGC
Source organism: Chelonia mydas (assembly GCF_015237465.2). Taxonomy (NCBI): domain Eukaryota; kingdom Metazoa; phylum Chordata; order Testudines; family Cheloniidae; genus Chelonia; species Chelonia mydas. Next base: position 13,446,359 of record NC_051263.2, on the reverse strand, counting down.
AAGGCTTTGGGGTGTTTAGAGGTAGGTGTAAGGAAGACTCTGTCCCCTCAGGCAGAGCATAATGTAGCAGCCTGCCTGCTTATTTGTTCCCATTGTTGTTACTGAATTGTTCCCATTCTTAGTAAATTCAACCCAGGAGCATAAAACAGGTGTAAAAGTGTTAAAGCTACTTTACGTTGCTAGAGTAGTGACAGAATGACAGAATGGCCTTATAATACTCGTGGTGCTTTAGTGATTAGAACTGGTCTAAATTTTTGGACTGAAACATTTTCTTATCAAAATGTGCTCCATGAACTGTTTACTACTGACCTCTCTGGAGATGGTCAGTAGCCAATATAAATTGTGAGTTTGATTCCCCAGCCCTCACTTGCTCTTCAGTTGCCTGTGATGTAATACTGAGCGTATGGCTGCATGTATCTGTTGACTAATAACTAGAAATAAAGGGTCAAACCTAGCCACATTACTATTAGACAAAGTGGGTTTGGGGATTCCCTCCAAAGCTTCCAACTCCCATTCTTCATCCATTGTATCATAGTTTTAAATAAATTGCCCAAACAATTAAAACCGGCGTGATTATATTGTGTTATTTTGACAAATAAAATCTGCAGAATTTTGCAGAATTTAAAAATATTTTCCACAGAATTTTTAATTTTTTGGTGCAGAATTCACCAGGGAGTACCATGCAGACCAGCCATTAGTGTTTGTGCAGTACCCAGTGCAAAGGGGCCCTGACGATGGCTGGGGTCTCCAGGGGCTGCTGTAACGTATACAATCACAGTAAATTGCAGAAGGGGGCTCAGTGGACAGGAGCTAAGGAATGAGATCTCTGTTCCTGTTTTGATATTCTGTACTGTGGATAAATTGTAAAATCAATGGCTTGACCACATTGTTGTTTGTTACAAAATGTATGCAAGAGCCCAAATAACCAATATCAGTCAGATTTATTGGTCTAAGCCAATATAGTATATGATATAGTATAGGGAAAAGATTCAATACGATACCAGTCTCTGAGAAGCATCTCGTGCAGCGTTGTTACATTCCCCTTAGGCAAAAGGTGTGCTCTGCAAGTTACACCATTAAAGCCATCTTTTTATAACTACCTGTTTAGAGGTACATGGTACTGCATATGTAATCTGAGACTAGATTTAACCAATCAACTTTCTACCTCGTTTCTCTTGTACCATGGTGTACCCCTTATTTCTTTGTTCTGAACACATGGTACCAAAGGGTGTGACGGCAACTCCAAGATCTGTATTAGGCTGGAATAATCATATGTCTTGTCTTCTTCCTTTGACCTTCCAGTACAGACCTGTAAGAGTAACTCCTCACCTGTTGCTATGATAAAACACTCACATGTCCTGGTCCTGACAGTTTTCCTATTTATAAGCCAAAGTTTACGTCAGCAAATGCAAGATGTGATAGGATACTTAGCACAAGTGAACAGGGCTATACTTTTTTTTTCATAGATATTTAGGTCAGAAGGGACCATTATGATCATCTAGTCTGACCTCCTGCACAACGCAGGCCACAGAATTTCACCCACCACTCCTACAAAAAACCCTCACACCTATATCTGTGCTATTGAAGTCCTCAAATTGTAGTTTAAAGACCTCAAGGAGCAGAGAATCCTCCAGCAAGTGACTCGTGCCCCATGCTACAGAGGAAGGCGAAAAACCTCCAGGGCCTTCCAATCTGCCCTGGAGGAAAATTCCTTCCCGACCCCAAATATGGCGATCAGCTAAACCCTGAGCATATGGGCAAGATTCATCAGCCAGATACTACAGAAAATTCTTTCCCGGGTAACTTGGATCTTACCCCATCTAAAACCCATCACAGGCCATTGGGCCTATTTACCATGAATATTTAATTACCAAAACCATGTTATCCCATCATACCATCTCCTCCATAAACTTATCGAGTTTAATCTTAAAGCAAGATAGATCTTTTGCCCCCACTACTTCCCTCGGAAGGCTATTCCAAAACTTCACTCCTCTGATGGTTAGAAACCTTCGTCTAATTTCTAATCTAAATTTCCTAGTGGCCAGTTTATATCCATTTGTTCTTGTGTCCACATTGGTACTGAGTTTAAATAATTCCTCTCCCTCTCTGATATTTATCCCTCTGATATATTTATAGAGAGCAATCTATACTAAAGGTGTAGGCCAACTTAAGCTACATAATTGCTGTAATATTTGTGCTTAATGCATACTAACGCATATATATATTGCATATATCCAGAGTGGCCCGTGCCCTGGGCATTAGGATGCTCATGCTGAGTTCAAGACCCTGCTCCAAAGTGGGGTTCCAAATGTTGGTCTCCCACATCCCAGGCAAGTTCTCTCACCCCCAGAGACATGTTGAGAGGGGCAGACACTGTTACGAAGCTGCCCTGAATGAAAAGTTTTCTACGACCTGAAACAGACTTTCCTGATTTATTGACAAGTTCCAAAAGCGTTCAGAACTGACCCAAATACCTGCTCTGAGTTTTCAGTTTGCTGCCATCCTGAAACATCAATTTTTCACCGAACTCCACCCACAAGTGACTCTGCAATAACACACAATTGCAGCAACATCCCAGAACCTGTAAAACCAGCACCAATGTCTGCAAAATACACCCATCAGAAACAGATGAAACCCCAGACACTGACCCTGGGCCAGCCACTCGGCTCTGGGATGTGCCCTGCAGCCCAGGAGGGGCGATGTGGGGGGGGTCACCTCTTCTGAAGGCATCAGTGGGTGTGGGTTGGGGGGGGTCTCTGCCGTACGGCTCCCAGCAGCTTCCGCTGGCCTCTGTCATTCAGGGTCCCAGCGTATCCCATGTGACATGAGAGGTCTCCTGATACAGCTGCCCCCTCCCTGTCAGCGGATCCCTGCCCCACTATGGGGGAAGCCGGGAAAGACGGGGGCATTAATTATGCTCTAAGGAACAGGGTTATGTGTATGGGGGGGAGACCCCTGGGCACCCAGGGACAAAAAGGGTGTCTCCTCTGAGTCCTGTCTGGGCTACCCCTCCACCCCCTGCCCTGTTTCTATCCTGCTCCTCTCCCTTCCCCTCATCCTATCTCCAACCCCTGTTCTCCTCCCCCATCTTCACCCCCTTCCCTTCTCCCTCCTTCCCATTTCTACCCTCCCTTCCCTCTGCCCAACCCACATCCCCTCCCTCCATCCCACTGTCCCCCTCTTATCTGAGGGCTTTTCCTGATTTCCCCCCCCCCCCCAGTCTATTGAGATCCTCCCTCAGGTGACAGTTGGGCTCCCCCCACCCCCCCAGGTGACAATTAGGCCCCCCCATCCCTCCCCAGGTGACAGTTGGCCATTCCCCCCCTTGATGGTCCCATCGCTGACTCTGCTCGCCAGGCCCCTCCCCCCACAGGCATTTCCCAAGTAGCTGCAGGCGGCTCCGGCCCATCCCCTGAGCTCGCCGCACCCAGGGCTGGAGGGTTCGGCCCGTCCCAGCAGGACCCCTCCAGGCTACAGCAAGTCCCTGCCCTGGCCACAGTGTCTCTATTTAGGGCTGGAGGATTGAGAACTGAAGGGGCCTGGTTCACTTGCTTGAGTCTAAACATATCACTGAGGAAACACCTCCTGTCCCATCTCACTGCTTGGGGATGGAGACAGCCCTCTGGCTAAGGCACAGCTGGGCCAGGGTGAAAGGTCACTAGGTGATTGGGAGGCCTGGGATATTGGATGAGCCTGAATCTTTTGCCTCCATCCCGTCTCAGTCCCTGGTGAGAAGGACCCAGCTCCCTCAGGAGGAAATTCACCGTCTGGGCTTAAGAGGGACATAATTGGGTGTGGGCCTTGTGTGGGACTCACTGCACAGGGGTGAATTCACCCCTAGAGAACACCTACCACGGGTCTGCACTGGCTTCCCCACCTGCTCAGTGTCCACCTGCCCCATCCTCCAGCCTCAGCTCCAGCCCCTTCTGCTCATCCAGCCCTGACTGCCCCCACTCCCATTCTGGGCTCCTGAGGGGTCTGCTGTCCCTGCTGAGAGGTCACTGACAGATGGGGAAGAACACAAGGCAGCTGAGAAGGAGCATCCAGACTTGACCTCTGAGCAGGTGGGAGCCAGAATTGGCGTGACTTAGGCTAGGTCTAATTATGCAACTTTTAGCGACCCGGCTGTGCAGCTACAGCCGTGCTGCTAAAAGGGACGCAGTGTAGCCCCTGTTTGCCGGCTCTCCTGCCAACGAAAAGCTTCCACCCTCAAGCGGCGCTTGTCGTCACCAAAATGAATTGTCCTGGGATGGTGGCTGGGCACATTTCCCCACTGGGATGGAGTCAGCTCTGCAGAGTAGCTGGACAGGGGATGTTTGGGGGAGCTCAGATGCTCAGGTGAGGGTCAGAGGACCACAGTGTGAAACTCCCTGTTACAGCAGTGCCCAGAAGACGACAGAGTGAAAAAGGGTAAATATGTTTGGCAGTATTTTTAAAATCGTTTCAAAATCATTTGTTAAGAATTTTTTTTTTTTACATTCCCCCCTTCCCCCCCCCTCGCCCCCCGCCTGATTCTTGGTGCCAAAATGGAAAAAATGGAGGGAGGGGAAATCCAAAAGCTGAAATTTAAAAAAAAAACTCTGTAAATTTTCATTTTTTCTTTTGTTTTCAGTTTTGTTTTTACAAAACTCCAAAAACAGTTTTAATTTTGTCTTGGAAAAAATGGAAAGTTTGGAAACAATGAAAATGTTTGATAAAATCTCTCACTTAAAAATCTGTCATTTCTAGATCACAGCATTGTGGTGGCTCTAGCCCAGAGTGATCCCCGGAGCTGTGGGTCAGGCTGAGCTGCTGGCACCCTTGGTTGGCAGCCAGGCCCTGCTTGTAGCTCAGACAATGCTGCCCAGAAAGGGCCTGATCCAAAGCCCCTTGGTGTCAATGGAAAGACTCCACTAACTTCACTGGCCTTGGGATCAGGCCCTTGTTAAGAGGGTCGGTTCTCTTGTGACAGAGAAATGGCTCCAGAGCTTTCACTTGGAGTGACTCCAACCCAGACCAGCCACAAGAACAGGGAAAGTCTCCACCATGGGAGGGTGAAGGGGAGATTGATGACAGGATCATGGACAGTGCAAAATAGGATGTGAAGAAGGGGAATTCACCCCATCCCCCAGCCAGAGCTGCAAATGCAGCTAAGATGTGAAGCAAGAGCATCTGCAGAGTGAGTTCCCCCTGCTCCACAGACCCTGCAGCTGCCTCACTCGCACAGACCCTGAAAGGTGCAGAGAGACGGCTTCATACAGGGAAGAAATGACCAGGGCTCCTCTCTACGCTAGTGCTTTAACAGAGTTGAAGGAGTCAGTTGCACAGAGTCGGCAATGGAGAGATCGATAGATAGATCATATAAAGGCAGATGGCTCTGTATGGGGATACAGAGAGGGAGACAGTCAGAGGATGTATATGGGGGTAGGTAGATATAATATTGTTTTTAAATACCGTGCTTGGTTTATCACAGAGACCAAAGCTTTCAAAAACCATTAGTGATTTTTGGGGGTCCCATTTAAGCCACCTTAAAGGGGTTGATTTCCACTAGGGGCAGGGGCTCAGTGCAGTTTGTCTGTTATCCCTTAAGGTGTCTCATGGTGGGCTCCTAAAATCACTGGCCTTTTTAGAAGGTTTGGCCAGAAGTGTTCATGCTAATTACGCATGTGCCGAATCTATGTGTGAGACCAGCTGTAAGGGTGAAAGGGGCTGTGTCCCCATGGCCCATTTTATCCTTGGCCCTCGGGTGAGACTGCAGTTCAGTCATTAATGGGGCTTATCCTCACCCACATCTGAGAGGTAGGGAAGTTCATTCTCATTTCACAGATGGGGAGACTGAGGCACAGACAGAGACTAAGTGACTGAGCCAAGGGCAGACAGGAGTCTGCAGCTGAGTCAGGGACTGAACCCAGGGCTCTTGAGCACCAGTCCACTTCCCTTGCCACAAGATCATCCTTCCTCCCTGCTGCCCCCAGCCTGTCCAAAAGCCTGAGTGACAATGACCCACCTGGTACCTGCCTTGAGGGCCAATGACCCCAGGCTATTTCGTCCAAGGAGGGGAAGCACCTGGAGACTGGGAAATGGGAAATGTCAGAGACGCAAGCTGGGAACTCTTCCGCAGGGGATTTAATGGATCTCACAGAGCGTCCCACCCTGCATTGCTTCTGGCCTAGATCCTGCCTCTCTCCCACTGGCCCGAACCCCAGGACAAGCAGGGGACCATTAGATCCATCTCTCCAGCCCTGGTGGGAATATTAATGGAGCCAGACACTGCGGTATGAGAGAGTGACTGGCTGCTGCTCAGAAGAGGGAAAAGAGAAGAGTCGGTGCCAGGAGCAGCGGCTCCTGCTCAGCGACTCTCTGCAAACACAGACCAGCTGCTCTGTACAGCGAGGGAACCGCAGGATGAGCCGATAGCACCCTGAGCGTCTGCAGAGTCCTCTGTGCAGACACCTCTTCCCCTGGGGAAGTGAGCTCTCCCCAGGCCTGACCCTGAGCTAGCAGCCCAGCGGTGCGGGGGCGTATCACATGCTGTGATGTGGGATTGAATAACCCACTCACCGTGTTATTTTTGTCCTCACACGTTAACCTGCCTCTCTCTCTCTCTCTCTCTCTCTCTCTCTCTCTCTCTCTCTCCATTTAGTCTGTTCTCTGAGGTTTCCAGGGCAGTTTATTTTCATAGTTGTACATGGCCAGAAGGGACCAATGGGACCGTCTAGTCAGAGCGTCTGTAAAGCCCAGGCCAGAGAGCCTCCCCCAGGGATCCCTGCATTGAGCTGCTAACTTCTGGCTGAGCTAGAGCATGTCTTGTAGAAAGACATGTCCCCTCTTGGTTCAAGGACTCGAAACCGGCTCACATTTCTAAACACTAAGATGGTTGTGGCTGATCAGTGAAAGAAGGGACCGGGGGAAGGGAGATGCTGGACTTGGACAGAGCAAATGGAGATGAGCCCTGAGGTTTAGCTCCAGCTGCGGATCCTAATCTGACCTTCCCCAAGGTTTGGGGGTGTGGACTTGGGGTTCTGGTTTGGGCCTTTTATAGAGACAGCCCCAAAGTCTGGCGGTAGGGACTCTCCCTCTGAGCAGAAGTGCAATAGGTACCAGATAAGATGATCCCGAGTCTGACTGGAGAGGGGAAGAAGATGCTCAATTTCGGGTAGCTGAGCCATCTGAGAGTAAATGGGCAAGAGGGATGAGGTGCAGCTGTTGGTCTTGGCAGAGATTTCAGGAAGCTCAGTGGAGCATCCAGATCTGGTGTGTACTCAAGGCCTGATACCGAGAGACTGACTGGGCAGCTAGGCCTGGCCGCAGACATACACAGGATAGAGTGTAACAAAAGATACTGGAAATTTAACACTCCAGTTCAGAGTATAACCCACGGCAGATTGTCAGGGCAGGGATTGAGCTGTATAATACCTGACTGTACAGCGCCAGCCCACCAAGGGTACTGAGGAAAACAACACATTTGTAATGACGCCTGCACCAGGGCCTGCTGAGAATTTTACATCAAGACCTTTTTTCAAAAGAAAACTTGATTTTGATTAAATTATTTTTAAATTTTATTTATTTCTTTATTTGTGGCAGTCTCTGCTTTCTTTGAACATTTTAAATTTTTCGTTGGAAAACCAAAAGCCCGAAAATATTTTTATTTTTTGGAAGTTTTCAGATGAAAATCTTCATCATTCATTTGCCGAAACCTAATATTCCCCTCCCGACATGTTTCAGGTTATCAGTTTTTCAAGGAAAAGTTAAAATTGTATTGCTGAAAATATTGGTGGAAATTCATTTAAATTGTCCACAGGGAAAATAATTCCATTCTCTTCACTGCCCCAGTGTGCACCATGTTTAAGCTCCCCATGGTCGCAGGTGGAATCTGCCAATGCTCTGTTCTGCCCTATGTTCACATGACTTCCCTTTGACGTTCTAAATGTTAATTCAGATTAGCCTGAAGGCCTGTGTGACGAGTGTGGGAATGTGGGTGCAGGCCTTGCTGGAGCTCTAGGCATAATTACCAGTATGAGCCAAAGGCTGTGAACCGAAGTGGGCCTGGCCTCGGGAGAATAGTAACACGTTGGGTATTGGCTAACCAAGTAAACTCATTCCTGACCTGAGAGGATGGTACAGAGACACACAGACTTCTCAAGTTACGCCATAAATACAGACTTAAGAGATGGTACAGGAACACTCCCACCCCTCCGAAGGATAAAGAGGGATGAGAAGATAATGGATAAGGATGTTTGAACTAGCAGGAACAAGGAGAAACGGTGATAAGGGTAGTAACTGACAAGAACTAAAGTGGAATACGTGACTTCTTTATATCAGTGTATGAAAGAAGAAGTCACAGGAAAGGCATCTTTGTGCTAGTCTAGACACAGCACTCTGATCTGCTGATTGAACTGGTACCTTGTCGCAAGCATACATGTGTTAGTGGATCTGTAGCTCCTAGAGGGCACTAGGACTGTGTTTTGTCGAAAATCAACCTGGCCGAGCACCTTCGCCACTGAACCGAGCCTGTGGTCTTTTTGGAGTAACATCGAGATCTGCTGAGTCAACACACTGCACCGTCTGCTACTGCTGCTGACATCAGAGAACAGCAACTCTAGCAGCATTACCAATGCTGCAGCACCAGCAGCACTTAGCAACACGAACAACAGCTGGTAATTGTAGAGTCAGAGAAATGTCAGGCTGGAAGAGACCCGTGAAGTCATCAAGTCCAGCCCCCTGCACTGAGGAAGGACCAAGTATTCCGAGACCATCCCTGAGAGGGGGTTTGTTCAACCTGTTCTTAATAACCTCTGACAATGGGGATTCCACAACCTCCCTTGGAAGCCTATTCCAGAACTTAAGTACCCTGATCATTAGAAAGTTTTGCCTACTATCGGCTCTAAACCTCCCTTGCTGCAGATTAAGCCCATTATTTCTTGTCTTACCTTCAAAGGGCACTGAGAACATTTCATCACCATCCTCTTTTTAACAGCCCTTAACAGATTTGAAGATCGTTACCAGGTTCCCCCTTTGGTCTTTTTTTCTCAAGCCTTAACATGCCAAGCTTTTTCAACCTATCGTCATAGTTTAGGTTTTTAACCTTTGATCATTTTTGTTGTTCTCCTCTGTATTTTCTGTAATTTGTTCACATCTTTCTTAAATGCTGAGTTCAAAACCCTGCTCCAAAGTGGGGTTCCCCAGGCGATGCTGTGGAACTGCTCCCTACGAAGCCAGGCAGGACTCTGGGGAAGTCTCCTTTCTGCCTGTCTTCGGGTCACACAGCTCACACAACTTCCACCTTCCTGGGTCTGACCTCGGAGCATTCAGCATCCTCTGCCCCTCCGTGCGCTTCCCACAGCGAGTCCACCCAGGGAGGCTCCTGGGGAAGCCAGTGGGTCCTGCCCCCCAACTTCGCAGTCTCACGTGACTCTCAGCCAGCCAGTAAAACAGAGCTTTATTAGACGACAGGAACATGGTCTAACACAGAGCTTGTAGGTACAGAGAACCGGACCCCTCAGCTGGGTTCATTCTGGGGGGCAGTGAGCCAGACAACCACAGTGAGTGGAGAGGGAGGAAATAATTCACTGACTGCCGGTTTAACAGTGCGGGTCAGTGAACTCCAGATGAAACTTGCCTATCAGAAGGGTTTGGAATTCCCTCTTTGAAAAAGCCCTTTCCTGCCTTGCAAAGATGTTGCCTAAGTCAGAAATGCTGGTTAAAGCCTGGGAGAGCTACAGAGGGGCTGTCTAGGGCCTGGCCAACATCTTGGCCTGCCTGCGCAGCCCATACAGTGAAGGCCAGTCGCTGCCCCGGGGAGCTCACCAGCTGACAGCCAAGGAGCTGTGTCCAGTCCCTAACCCCTCTGACATCTGCTCTAACATCCTCCCTGTCCTTGTGCCGCTCCCTCCCCTCAGCTGGCACAGGGGGCACCGGGAGCAATTCCAGTCCCAGGCTAAGGGAAGGTCCTGGAGCAGTGGCAGGGAGCGGATCCCCCTTTCCCGGGAATTGCCAGGGCAATGGGACCCAGCTCTGAGCTCACAGGGGAATTTCTGCTACCCCTGGGTAGGTCAATATTTGCCCACCACCTTCCCTGCCCCAGCGGAACCCCCTGCTGGTGCCTTGGCTGGCAGCATCCCCTCCCCCTGCTGCTCAGACAGCCAGCAAAGAACCGTGGCCGTGACCAAAAGCCACATCCTGGCTCCACCAGCCCCTGCTGGACTGGACACAGGGTCGCTTGGCATGATTCGCTGGCCCAGGTCATATGCGAGCTGAGCCTCAGTGATCTAATGGTCCCTTTTGGCCATTCCCCCTCGAAAGCCCTTGTCTGTGCTTTGCTGTTCAACCCCATTCACCTTCCCGGGATGCTGAGTTGCTGGGCAGGGCTGAGCTGGGATATGGTCACACACACACACACACACTGGCTTTACTGGTGTCGATGAGGCACTGGGGAGGGCTGAGCTGGGACCTGATCACCTGGTTGTTGCTGTCCTTGATCTCATACCCGCAGGAGTAATTCCCAGAGCTGTCCCCAGATACTGTGTGGTCAGAGTTGTAGGTGAGTTTCCCCAATGAGCCCCTCTGGGACGAAACCTCCTCCAGGTCCTGACAGAAGACGATGCGGGTGGCCAGGAGCTGGGAGATCATGGAGCACTGGGGCCACACGGAGTCCCCTGGCCGGGCGGACGTCTGGCTCAGTTAGGGGATGGGAGCAGGAAGAGCACTGGGGAAGGAGACTGGATCACAGCCATCAATGGGACAGGAAGAAAATAGCAGGTGTGAATGTGCCACCTCTTGGATGGACCGTGGGGAGGTAAATCCCTTGGGGTCAGAGCCGTGGTGTTCTCTGCTTCCCAAGGCCAGTGCCCTGGGGGTGGGATGGGCCATGGATGTGTCTCTGTATCTGCATTTCACACTGGCCCCAGGTCACAGAAGTGAGGCATCAGGGCAGTGAGGGGTCAGCCAGGAGACCTATGCGCCATGCTCGGATCCCACACAGCCCCGCCCGCCTTCCAGTGCCATTGCCGCTGCACTGCGCAGGGTGGGCCCAAGGGGTGGTGGCTGGATGCCCTGGGGGGGAGGGGTAAATGCAGTGATGAGCTGCCAAAATCTTAACAACCAGTTCCCTCCTCACCCCACGATGGGGTCGTTGCCCACCCCCGCCCCCCGGGATTCCTGCTCCATCCAACGCCCCGTGTTCCTTGATGCACCGCCCCCGGACCCCTGCCCCATCCACCCCCCTCCCCTGTCCCCTGACTGCTCCCAGAACCAGGCAGGAGGGTCTCGTGGGCCACTGTAGTGGGTGCCCACCCCACCCCTAAGAGCCAGAGGCACCTGCCGGGGGGCGAGGTGGGGAGTCCTGGTGGTGCTTACCTGGGGCAGCTCCCAGGAAGCATCTGGCAGGTCCCTCTGGCTCCTAGTGGCGGGGTAGTGTAGCTGGGGGGGGAGCAGGGGAAGCGGCCGCTCCCCCTCTGATCACATCAAAAGTGGCGCCTTAGGCGCCGACTCCGTGGGTGCTCCAGGGCTGGAGCACCCACGGGGAAAATTTGGTGGGTGCAGAGCACCCACTGGCAGCTCCCCACCCCATGCCCAGCCCCCACTCACCTCACCTCCGCTCCGCCTCCTCCCCTGAACGTGCCGCCCCACTCTGCTTCTCCGCCCTCCCCCAGCCGGCTTCCCGCGAATCAGCTGTTCGGCGGGAAGCCTGGGAGAGCTGAGAAGTAGGCGACGGCTTTGTGCTCAGGCCGAGGGTGGCAGAGGTGAGCTGGGGCGGGGAGCGGTTCCCCTGAACCCCCCCCCGCCCTGGTTACCTGCTGCGGTGTGGGCGGCCCTCCTCGCGCCCCCCACCCCAGATCACCTCCACTCCGCCTCCACCTCCCTGGGCCTGAGTGCGAAGCCGCCGCCTGCTTCTCAGCCCGCCCCGGCTTCCCACACGAACAGCTGATTCTGGGGAAGCCTGTGGGGCAGGCGGAGAAGCAGAGGGGGGCGGCACGTTCAGGGGAGGAGTCGATGCCTAAGACGCCACTTTTGGCTGGTTGTTAAATTTAGAAGCCCTTTTAGATCCAGTTGTCTCTCGCGGAACAACCGGTTCTAAAAGGGCTTCTAAATTTAACAACCGGCTCCAGCCATGGGTAGGTTGGGGAGAGACAGACAGATGGACTCACCGGGAGCTGAGCAGATCTCCTGGCTGCTGGGACTCAGCGCTGGAACAGAAAGGTGATGTGCCCGGTTCCAGCCCCACCTGTAGCACTAGGGGCACTCCTGCCTGCTCCATGAGGCTGTGCCAGGCACTGTGCAGAGCCCTGACCCCCGGGTCCCCACTGGGCCAGTGACTCCAATGGGGGTGGCCTGGGGGCTTCTCATGCCCCCAGGGGATCAGCACTGAGCGTGTCTGCATGGGGCTCTGCTAACAGCCCGGCAGCGCCTGTGTTCATCCCTGGCCCCGATAACTGAGCTCAGCCCCTCACGTTTGAGTGTCAGGCCGAAAGCAGAACCCTCGATCCCAACCCCCTCCCATCAGTAACAGAACCAGAGCCCAGCCTGGATCCCAGCTCAGTGTCTCTGGCCCCTCCGTAACAGGGAGCACTGGGGCTGGACCCCAATAATCCCCCACCCTCCAAAGGCAACAGGCCTCCCTGCTCTCTCTGTCTCCAGGCTGAGCTGACCCCCCATGAGCATCGTCCCCCGAGCCCAGCCCGTCCTGACTCCCTGTGCTTGGCATGGGGAGCTGGGCCCAGTGACACACCAGGGGTTTGAATACAGCCAAAGGCCAGGTCACAGCTCCCAACAAGGGATGTTGGCCAGACCTGCAGCCTGGGGCCTGGGCCGGGACAGCAGGGACCCAGGGAAGGGTTTAGGGGCCCCAGGGAACAAGTAACTCGACATGAGCTCTCAGGGCCCCGCGGGGGCATCAGGGCTGACTCAGCCTGTCCCCACTCACAGCCCCCCAGTAGCCATGGCCACCATCTCCCACTGCTCCCCAAGGGAAGGAAGCCCCCGGCTGCCCTCAGTTACCATGGCCACCACCTCCCCCCTGCAGCCCTCACACGCTGCTCCCTGGCTACGATGGACACCTCAGCCTGGGTGTGGGGGGGAGTTAACAATCCTGCTCCCCCAGACTGTCTAGAGGGGCAGGGAGATGGGGAGGGGTGACTGTAGGGTTGGGGCCATTATGGGGCAGGGCATGTGGGGCAGGGGGGCTGTAGGAGGGAGACTGAGTGGATAGAAAACAAAATGGGAGACCCTGAGGCTGAGGGGGCTGGAGCTGAGGGGAGGTGAGGAAAGGAGGCTGCTGGGAGTAGAAATGGCAGCCCAGGGGCACTTGTGGGCGCCGGCTCCCTCCTCGCTCCTCAGACCCCCCAACAATCCTGCCCCCCGGCTCTGACCTTCTGTAGGGATGAGCCTGTCTGCCCTCAAACTCCTGTCCCCCATCCTGGCCCCTTTCCCCTCAACCCCCCTCCCAACACTCCCAACTTACTTCCCCCAAACTCCCAGCTCTCCCCATCCCGCTCCCCACAAACACCCACCCCGGGGGGCCTAGAAGAGCCAGCGGCTAAATCACTATGTGCACTGCTGTGTTCATGGAGATGCCCCAGCCCCTGCTCCACACTGAACAGGGTTAAACACGGGCTGGGGACAGGGTCCAGAGCCCGCAGCCTGCTCAGCCCCACGGTAAACCCCGCATTGACCCCTGGGACCGGCTGTTACAGACACAGCAGAGCAGGAACCAGGGGAGCCATGGCAGGCGCCATGTGAAACGAGGGGTTTGTTCCAGCCCCTGCCCCATTCCCTGGAGTGAGTGTCTAGCCGGAAAATCCCCCGGGCTTGGGCGTCTCCCCACTGGCCCTGGAGATGCTAGCGACTGTCCTGGGGGGGCAGAGGAACCAGCAGAGCTGGGCTGGAGCCGGCGTCGCCGCGGCTGCTGCTAAAGTCCAAACCAGTTTCCTCCCTGGTTGCTGGTTCAGCCGGGGGAGGGGCAATGGCGTCGGGGTCCCTCTCTCCAGCCGCTCTGCTTAGGACATCTCTGCGGAGCAGGGTCCAGATGGCCTGGGGGGCCCAGGAGACAGGGGGCAGTAGCCACGACAGTGTAGCGAGTCTCTTTCTTTAAGGCCCCTAGAGGGTGGTGAGCGGCACAGCCTGTCCCCACAATATTTTGTCCACCAATGAGGCCTCGTGGGTTCTGTCTAGCGGCCGGTACGGTTGGACTAATCCCGTCTTTCTGTCCCACTTTTGCAACTTTCCCCCCAACATTCATTCATCCAGGTTCTCATGATGCTGCCTGAACTTCTCACTCACCTTTGTCAGCTGAACCCACCACGAGGGGACATTTGGAGTGGGGAGATTTGGGGGGCAGGGGAGAAGGAAGCTCTGGGTTGGGGGCTTGCAATAGAAATAGAGGCAAAGGGAGGTCTAGGGAGAAAGAGGGAAAGAAAAGGGGCTGGGGGGCCCCACTGGAGAGAGAGGAGGGGGACAGACATCTGGGGGGCAGTAAATGCTGTTATTCCAGGGCCAGATGCAGCAACCTCACACAGAGGGGGTTGGGTGTTATCTGCACAAAATTCTCTGTTACTCACACTCTAGGGGCACCCACCCGTACCCAATTCCTAGGGCTCAGGGCCATAGGTGCTGACTCTGTGAGTGCTCCGGGGCTGGAGCACCCTCAGGGAAAATTAGTAGGTGCTCTGCACCCACTGTCAGCCAAGCTCTACCCCCCCCGCCCCACCTCACCTCCTCCTCTACCTCCTCCGGGGGAAGGAGACCAAAGCCCTGAGGTAAGTGGGGAAGTGGGATACCGGGAGGAAGCACGAGCAGGAGCGCGTGAGAGGGGAGGGCTGCTGCCTCATACTGAGAAAGAGGGGCGATCAGCGAGTTATCTCAAGTGCCTATACACAAATGCATGAAGCCTGGGAAACAAGCAGGGAGAACTGGAAGTCCTGGCAAAGTCAAGGAATTATGATGTGATTGGAATAACAGAGACTTGGTGGGATAACTCACATGACTGGAGTACTGTTATGTATGGATATAAGCTGTTCAGGAAGGACAGGCAGGGCAGAAAAGGTGGGGGAGTTGCATTGTATGTAAGAGAGCAGTACAACTGCTCAGAGCTCCGGTATGAAACTGCAGAAAAACCTGAGAGTCTCTGGATTAAGTTTAGAAGTGTGAGCAACAAGGGTGATGTCGTGGTGGGAGTCTGCTATAGACCGCCGGACCAGGGGGATGAGGTGGACGAGGGTTTCTTCCGGCAACTCACGGAAGTTACTAGATCGCACGCCCTGGTTCTCATGGGAGACTTCAATCACCCTGATATTTGCTGGAAGAGCAATACAGCGGTGCACAGACAATCCAGGAAGTTTTTGGAAACTGTAGGGGACAATTTCCTGGTGCAAGTGCTGGAGGAACCAACTATGGGCAGAGCTCTTCTTGACGTGCTGCTCACAAAGCGGGAAGAATTAGTAGGGGAAGCAAAAGTGGATGGGAACCTGGGAGGCAGTGACCATGAGATGGTCGAGTTCAGGATCCTGACAAAGGGAAGAAAGGAGAGCAGCAGAATACGGACCCTGGACTTCAGAAAAGCAGACTTTGACTCCCTCAGGGAACTGATGGACAGGATCCCCTGGGAGAATAACATGAGGGGGAAAGGAGTCCAGGAGAGCTGGCTGTATTTTAAAGAATCCTTACTAAGGTTACAGGGACAAACCATCCCGATGTGTAGAAAGAATAGTAAATATGGCAGGCGACCAGCTTGGCTTAACAGTGAAATCCTTGCTGATCTTAAGCACAAAAAAGAAGCTTACAAGAAGTGGAAGATTGGACAAATGACCAGGGAAGAGTATAAAAATATTGCTCGGGCATGTAGGAATGAAATCAGGAGGGCCAAATCGCACCTGGAGCTGCAGCTAGCAAGAGATGTTAAGAGTAACAAGAAGGGTTTCTTCAGGTATGTTAGCAACAAGAAGAAAAGGAAATTGTGGGCCCCTTACTGAATGAGGGAGGCAATCTAGTGACAGAGGATGTGGAAAAAGCTAATGTACTCAATGCTTTTTTTTGCCAGCACCTTTCCCTGCTCCCCGGCCCCCTGGAGTCTGCAGGGCTTAGGCAGCAGAGATGCGGCAGTCTCTCTCTGACCTGCTCTGTCTCCTCTTTGGGTCTGATATTGGTCACCGCTTCCCGTTTCCTGCCCCGGGCCATCCTCTTTCCCCACCCCGGCCACAACGTCTCTATTTAGGGCTGGAGGACTGAGAACCGAAGGGGCCTGGTTTGCTTTTTTCAGTCTAAACATATCACTGAAGAAACACCCACCATCTCATCTCACTGCCTGGGGACCGAGACAGCCCCCTGGCTAAAGGCACAGCTGGCCTGGGGTGAAAGGTCACTGAATGACGGGGGAAAACTGGGTTGTTGGATGAGCCTGAACCTTTTGCCTCCACCCTGGTCTCCAGGCCCTGGTGAGAAGGACCCAGCTCCTCCAGGGGGAAATTCACCCTCTGGGCTTAAGGGGACATAAATGGCGCCTAGGCCTTGTCCTGGTGCACAGGGGTGAATTTCCGCCCCAGAGGACACCTACCACAGGACTGCACTGGCTTCCCCACCTTCTTAGTCTCCACTTGCCCCGTCCTCCACACCCAGCTCCAGCCACTTCTGCCCGTCTTATCCTGACTGCCCCTGCTCAGCATTTTGGGCTGCTGAGGAGTCTGCTGTCCCTGCTGAGAGACGGGCACCAGGTCCCTTCCCCCTATCCTGGTCACTTCTGCATCCCTGCTCATTCTGCTGTCCCTGCTGAGAGACGGGTCCCAGGGAACTGCCAGGTGGGGACAAACACAAGGCAGTTGAGAAAGAGCAGCCAGAAGTGACCTCTGAGCAGGTGGGAGCTGGAATCAGTGTGACTCAGTAAGTGGGGGAACCAGGGCAAAAGGCCAAAGAAACATGTGGGAGTCTTGTGAACAGACGTTAACACCTCTGTGGGAAGCCAAAGAGCAGAAGACCCCAAGGGAAATGTGTCAGGAGTATAGGGCAGAGCAGTTTTGCAAAGTAATTGATACATAATTGGATTGTCCTGGGATGGTGGCTGGGCACATTTCCCCACTGGGATGGAGCCAGCTCTGCAGAGCAGCTGGACAAGGGATGTTTGGGGGAGCTCAGATGTTCAGGTGAGGGTCAGAGGAGCAGAGTGTGAGACTGCGTGCTATAAGCAGTGCCCAGAAGACGACAGAGTGACAAAGGGTAAATATTTGTTGCAGTTTTAAAAAAATTATTGTTAAAAAAAAGTATGTGAAAAATATTGTTTCCCTATTTTTTCCCCTCTCTTGGTGGCAAAATCGTAAAAAGGGTTGTAGAGGAAACCAAAACTTGAAAACCTTTTAAAAATTCTCTGAAAAAGTGGGTTTTCAAATCTAAATTTTTTTTTTAATTTTCCAGTTTTGTTTTTATAAAACCCCAAAAAGAGATTTTTCTTTGTAAAAATGGAAACTTTGGAAATAATGACAGGTTTCAGAGTAACAGCCGTGTTAGTCTGTATTCGCAAAAAGAAAAGGAGTACTTGTGGCACCTTAGAGAGTAACCAATTTATTTGAGCATAAGCAAATAAATTGGTTAGTCTCTAAGGTGCCACAAGTACTCCTTTTCTTTTTGGAAATAATGAAAATGTTTGACAAAAACTCTCACTTTGAAAACCATGTCCTTTTTAGATCACAACATTTTATAGAATCATAGAATCATAGAATATCAGGGTTGGAAGGGACCCCAGAAGGTCATCTAGTCCAACCCCCTGCTCGAAGCAGGACCAATTCCCAGTTAAATCATCCCAGCCAGGGCTTTGTCAAGCCTGACCTTAAAAACCTCTAAGGAAGGAGATTCTACCACCTCCCTAGGTAACGCATTCCAGTGTTTCACCACCCTCTTAGTGAAAAAGTTTTTCCTAATATCCAATCTAAACCTCCCCCATTGCAACTTGAATTTTGGCAGCTCTAACCCAGAGTGATCCCTGGGGCTGTGGTTCAGGCTGAGCTGCTGGCAGCAAAGGATGGCAGGTATTCACTGCTTGTAGCTCAGACAATGCTTCCCAGAAAGTGCCTGATCCGAAGCCCATTGGTGTCAATGGAAAGACTCCACTGACTTCACTGGCCTTGGGATCAGGCTGCCGGGTAAGAGGGCCTGTTCTCTTGTGACAGAGAAGTGGCTCTGGAGCTTTCACTTGGAGAGACCCCAACCCAACCCGGCCAGAGGAACAGGAAGAGGGAAAGTCTCCACGATGGGAGGGTGAAGGGGAGGTTGATGACAGGATCATGAACAGTGCAGCATAGCAGGATGTGAAGAAGGGGAATTCACCACATCCCCCAGACAGAGCTGCAAGTGCAGCTGAGAAGTGAAGCAAGAGCATCTGCAGAGTGAGTTCCTCCTGCTACACAGACCCTGCAGCTGCCTCACTGCACAGACCCTGAAAGGAGCAGAGAGACGGCTCTACACAGGGAAGAAATGACCAGGGCTCCTCTCAACACTAGTGCTTTAGCAGAGACTTGAAGGAGTCAGCTGCACAGAGCCAGCTATAGAAAGAGAGAGATCGATAGATAGATTGATATATAGATAGATGTCAATGTATGGGGATACAGAGAGGGAGATAGTCAGAGGATGTATATGGAGGCAGACAGATATAATATTGTTTTTAAATACCGTGCTTAGCTTATCACATTGTTAAGCACAGAGACCAAGGCTTTCAAAAACGATTAGTGATTTTGGAGGCCCCATTTATTCCACCTTAAAGGGGATGATTTCCAGCAGAGGCAGGGGTTCAGTGCAGGTTGTCTGTTATCCCTTAAGGTGTCTCATGGTGGGCTCCTAAAATCACTGGCCTTTTTGGAAGGTTTGGCCAGAAGTATTCATGCTAATTATGCATGTGCCGCATTGTGTGTGAGACCAGCTGTAGGGGTGCGAGGGGCTGCGTCCCCATAACCCATTCTATCCTTGGCCCTCGGGTGAGACTGCAATTGAGGGCGATCAGTGCCAGTTGTGATGGGGATTTTGTGATAAAGCTCCTCTAGCCTAACCACACTGTGCTAGCACTGAGTGGCCAGTCTTGTTCTCAGCTGTCCCAGCATTCCTGGCAGGGTGAACATTGATCATTTCCTGCTGAGGCACGAGAGGCAGCTGTGTGAAAGCTGTGGGCACCCTGACATGTTCCCAAAGCAGATGGACTCAATCCAGCACCTACCCTCATGAACTACCTAACCCCTGCCACTATAGTACTTTCCGGGAAGTTAACTGGTATCAGCTCCAATGTATACAGCTCCAATTACACCAATTAAATCAGTTTATCTGGTTTAATCTTATGTTGTTTTAGAAGCAATATAAATTATGCTGTGTATATTTTTGACAGAGAGAATAATTAATCATGGGAAAAATTACCATGGGCTATGGTGGATTCTCCATTAGTCATTCTAAAAATCAATTGTGGAAGTTTTTCTAAAAGAGAAGCTCCAGTTCAAATGGGAATTATTTGGGGGCAGTTCTCTGGCCTGTGTTATACAGGAGGTCAGACTAGATGATCACAGTGGTCTGTTCTGACTTTAGAATCTATCAATGAACCTGACAAAGGCTCTGATTCCACAATAAAAGTGTCCCCGTGCGAGTTACACCAGCAAAGCTAGAGCGGTTTAATTATCCTGATAAATGTCCCTGTTTTTAGCACAACGCTGAGGTAAACTGCTCTTCCCATCAGTGCTCTCCCTCTCCTTATACATCCCCTGTCACTGGAGTATCTGAGCCCCTCACAGTCATTAATGGAGTTTATCCTCACCTACATCTGAGAGGTAGGGAAGTTCATTCTCATTTCACAGATGGGGAGACTGAGGCACAGACAGAGACTAAGTGACTGAGCCAAGGGCAGACAGGAGTCTGCAGCTGAGTCAGGGACTGAACCCAGGGCTCTTGAGCACCAGTCCACTTCCCTTGCCACAAGATCCTCCTTCCTCCCTGCTGCCCCCAGCCCGTCCAAAAGCCTGAGTGACAATGACCCACCTGGTACCTGCCTTGAGGGCCAATGACCCCAGGCTATTTCGTCCAAGGAGGGGAAGCACCTGGAGACTGGGGAATGGGAAATGTCAGAGACACAAGCTGGGAACTCTTCCGCAGAGGATTTAATGGATCTCACAGAGCGTCCCACCCCACATTGCTTCTGGGCTAGATCCTGGCTCTCTCCCATCGGTCCGAACCCCAGCGCAGGCGGGGCAGAATTAGACCCATCTCTCCAGCCCTGGTGGGAATATTAATGGAGCCAGACCAGCTGCTGCTCAGAAGAGGGAAAAGAGAGGAAAGTCGGTGTCAGGAGCAGCGGCTCCTGCTCAGCAACTGTCTGCAAACACAGTTCAGCTGCTCTGTACAGCGAGGAAACTGCAGAATGAGCCGATAGCACCCTGAGCCTGTGCAGACACCTCTTCACCTGGAGAAGTGAGCTCTCCCCAGGCCTGACCCTGAGCTAGCAGCCCAGCGGTGCGGGGGCGTATCACACGCTGTGATGTGGGATTGAATAACCCACTCGCCGTGTTATTTTTAACACGTTAATCTGCCTCATTCTCTCTCTCTCTCTCTCTCTCTCTCTCCATTAGTCTGTTCTTATGAGGATTCCAGGGCATTTTACTTTCAGAGTCGTACATTTAAAGGCCAGAAGGGACAAATGGGACCATCTAGTCAGAGCATCTGCACAGCCCAGGCCCAGGAGCCTCCCCCAGGGATCCCTGCATTGAGCTGCTAACTTCTGGCTGAGCTAGAGCATGTCTGCTAGAAGGAGACGTCCCCTCTCAGTTCAAAGACTCCAAGCCGGCTCCCATTTCTAAACACTAAGATGGTTGTGGCTGATCACTGCAATAGGGGACCGGGGGAAGGGAGATGCTGGACTGGGACAGAGCAACTAGAGATGGGACCTGAGGTTTAGCTCCAGCTGCGGATCCTAATCTGACCTTCCCCAAGGTTTGGGGGTATGGATTCGGGTTCCAGTTTGGGCCTATTATAGAGACAGCCCCAAAATCTGGGTGTGGGGACTCTCCCTCTGGGCAAAAGTGCAATAGGTACCAGATAAGATGATCCCGAGTCTGACTGGAGAGGGGAAGAAGATGCTCAGTTTCAGGTAGCTGAGCCACCTAAGAGTAAATGGGCAAGAAAGATGAGGTGGAGCTGTTGGTCTTGGCAGAGATTTCAAGTAGCTCAGCGGAGTATCCACATCTGGTGCGTACCAAAGGTCTGATACTGAGAGACTGACTGGGCAGCTAGGCCGGGCCACAGACATACGCAGGATAGACCGTAACAAAGGATACTGGAAATTTAATACTCCAGTTCAGAGTATAACCCATGGCAGATTGTCAGGACAGGAATTGTGCTGTATGATACCTGGCTGTACAGCGCCAGCCCACCAAGGGTACTGAGGAAACAACACATTCGTAACAATGCCTGCACCAGGGCCTGCTGAGAATTTTACATCAAGACCTTTTTTCAAAAGAAAACTTGATTTTGACTAAATGATTTATTTTATTTTATTTATTCATTTATTTATTTATTTATCTATCTATTTATTTGTGGAGTCTCTGCTTTCTTTGAACATTTTTAATTTTTCGTTGGAAAAGCAAAAGCCCCCAAATATTTTTGTTTTTGGAAGTTTTCAGCTGAAAATTTTCATCGTTCATTTGCCGAAACCTAATATTCCCCTGCCGACATGTTTCAGGTTATGAGTTTTTCAATGAAAAGTTAAAATTTTGTTGCTGAAGATATCAATGGAAATTCATTTAAATTTTCCGCAGGGAAAATAATTCCATTCTCTTCCTTGCCCCAGCGTGCACCATGTTTAAGCTCTCCATGGTCGCAGGTGGAATCTGCCAATGCTCTGTTCTGCCCTACGTTCACATGACTTCCCTGTGATGTTCTAAATGTTAATTCAGATTAGCCTGAAGACCTGTGTCACGAGTGTGTGAATATGGGTGCAGGCCTTGCTGGAGCTCTAGGCATAACTACCAGTATGAATCAAAGGCTGTGAACCGAAGTAGGCCTGGCCTTGACAGAATAGTAACACACTGGGTATTGGCTAACCAAGTAAACTCATTCGTGACCTGAGAGGATGGTACAGAGACACACAGACCTCTCAAGTTACACCATAAATACAGACTTAACAGATGGCACAGGAACACTCCAACCGACCACCGCTCCTATGGATAAAGAGGGGATGACAAGATAATGGATAAGTTTGTTTGTTCGAACTACCAGGAACAAGGAGAAACGGTGATAAGGGTAGTAACTGACAAGATCTAAAGTGGAATACGTGACTTCTTTATATCAGTGTATAAAAGGAGAAGTCACAGGAAAGGCATCTTTGTGCTAGTCTAGACACAGCACTCTGATCTGCTGATTGAACTGGTACCTTGTCGCAGGCACACATCTGTTAGTGGATCTGTAGCTCCTAGAGGGCACTAGGACTGTGCTTTGTCGACAATCAACCTGGCCGAGCGCCTTCGCCACTGAACCGACCCTGTGGTCTTTTTGGAGTAACATCAAGGTCTGCTGAGTCAACACACTGCACCGTCTGCTACTGCTGCTGACATTGGAGCTCTGAGAACGGGAACTCTAGCAGCATTACCAATACTGCAGCACCAGCAGCACTTAGCAACACGAACAACAGCTGGTAATTGTAGAAACATTGAAATGTCAGGCTGGAAGAGACCTCAAGAAGTCATCAAGTCCAGCCCCCTGCACTGAGGCAGGACCAAGTAAACCTGGACCATTCCTGACAGGGGGTTTGTCCAACCTGTTCGTAATAACCTCAGATGATGGGGATTCCACAACCTCCCTTGGAAGCCTATTCCAGAACTTAACTACCCTGATCATTAGAAAGTTTTGCCTACTATCAGATCTAAACCTCCCTTGCTGCAGATTAAGCCCATTACTTCTTGTCCTACCTTCAGAGGGCACTGAGACCAATTGATCCCCATCCTCTTTATAACAGCCCTGAACAGATTTGAAGATGGTTACCAGGATCCCCCTTTGGTCTTTTTTTCTCAAGCCTTAACACACCAAGTTTTTTTAACCTGTCATCACAGTTCAGGTTTTCTAAACCTTTGATCATTTTTGTTGTTCTCCTCTGGATTTTCTGTAATTTGTTCACATCTTTCTTAAATGCTGAGTTCAAAACTCTGCTCCAAAGTCGGGTTCCAAATGTGGGTCTCCCACATCCCAGGCAAATATTGAACCCCTGGGCAAAGGTTGGGAGGGGCAGGCTCCTGAGCTTTCCTGAGTCAGGGCCAGAGAGCTGTACAGCATGCAGAGATGTGTGCAGAGCTTGTCGAAAAATACCCAGTGGAAGAGTTTTCCATCAGAAAATGCTGTTTCTTCAAAATCAAAAAACCTTTCGACCAGGCTCTTCAGTCTTTTGGAACTGAAATGTTGCTGAATTTCTGTTCCTTGCAAAATGTGAAATTTTGACTTTTCATCCTGATTCTGGATGTGAAAGGTCAGAATTTCTCACAGGACAGAAATGCCGTGTTCCCAGGAGCTCTACAGGCAGATATAATTAGTGTCGTTCTGGCAGGAGTCACTAAGTGATGCTGTTACACAAAGTTTTACACCATCTTTTCCTTGCCCTGTGAGCAGTGCACACAGCCTTTGCAGACATACTGCGTAGGGGTTGGTTTGCTGATGCAGATGCTTTGGGGGGAGCTGGTGCAAACAGCCAGGGTTGGGCTCTGCTCAGGTCCGTTCCTGGGGCTCGGTTGCTGCCTGGGAACCAGGCACTGGTGCTGGGCTGAGATTCCTGAATGAGGGGTTTGCCTGCATGCTGTTTGTGTCACCTCTGTTCCAGGACTGGAGCACAGAGAGTAAATAACTAATTACACAGAGAGGCAGAACTTGTGAGCCCAGGTGTGATGATGCGTCTGCTGCCTTCTGCCAGAACAACAACAAATACAGTGAGTGAGGAGGAAGGAAATAATTTACTGAGTGCTGGTTTAACAGAGAGGGTCAGTGAACTCCAGATGAAACTTGCCTATCAGAAGGGTTTGGGATTCTCCCTGTGAAAGAGCCATTTTCCTGCTCTGCAAAGATGTTGCCTAAGTCAGAAATGCTGGTTAAAGCCTGGGAGAGCTACAGAGAGAGCGAGCGAGAGCACTGCATTGGACGGGCTGTCACCCTGTTGAGTCATCATGTTTCCTCTATGTCAGTTGTCCTGGTGATCACACTCAGACTGGGGTTGCCCACCCCAGGAGTTGCCTTTCCCCAGATAGAGGCCTGTGAATAAAGAAACGCTTCAGAATTATTTACCTTGGGGGAGGGGGGAATCCCTGATAACACCACTGATGGAGTCACTACCTAGGCAGTAAATACATAAGAGACCAGAGCCAGACCATGGCCCCACTCTGGGCCCATAAGAAGGACGGGGATCAATTGGTCTCCATGTCCACTGAAGGTAGAACAAGAAGTAATGGGCTTAATCTGCAGCATGGAAGATTTAGGTTAGATGTTGGGAAAAACTTTATAGTGGTATGGGTAATTAATCAGTGGAACAGCTTCCAAGGCAGGTTGTGGAATCCCCTCATTGGAAGTTATTAACAAGTTGGACAAACCCCTGTCAGGGATGGTCTAGGTTTACTTGGTCCTGCCTCAGCGCAGGGGGTTGGACTTAATGATATCTTGAGATCTCTTCAAGTGAGACCTTTCTATGATGTCCCTGTCCCGCACCTGCCTGGGCTGGACCATCTGAGCTGAGAGGGGTGAAAATGGGGGCTGGAGGGTTCCCTGTGACAAATTTAGAACAAAGATGTCATGTGAAAAATTTTTCATTTCAGATTTTAAAAATGGATGAATTTCAGTGTTTGAATTTTCAGGGGTTTGTTATTTAATTGTCTGTTCACCCCCCTTTCCCATGATGCTGAGTTGCTGGGCAGCTCTGAGCTGGGATACGGACATACACACACACATGCAGACACAAAGACACACACACACGCACCTTACTGGTGATGCTGACGTGCTTGACAGGGCTGAGCTGGGATCTGGTTACCTGGTTCTTGCTGTCCTTGATCTCGTACCCACAGGAGTAATTCCCAGAGCTGCCACCCAAACCATATGGTCAAAGTCGTAGGTGAGTTTCGCCAATAAGCTCCTTTGGGATGAAACCTCCTCCCTGTCCTTACAGAAGACGATGCGAGTGGCTGGGGCCCAGGAGATCACGGAGCACTGGAGCTGCACCTAGCTCCCCGGCCGGGCGGACGTCTGGCTCAAGTAGAGGATGGGGGCAGGGAGAGCGCCTGGGAAGGGGAATGGGTCAGAGCTGTTAGTGGGGTGCTGGTGGTGCCCATTGCTGTTGATGGGGCAGTAGATAAACAGCGGGTGGGTCTGTGAAATCTCCCCACTATATTTTCCACTGTATGCATCCGATGAAGTGGGCTGTAGCTCACGAAAGCTTATGCTTTAATAAATTTGTTAGTCTCTAAGGTGCCACAAGTACTCCTTTTCTTTTTACGGATACAGACTAACACGGCTGCTACTCTGAAACCTGTCTGGGATGGAGGTTCTGATTCCAGCCCAGCTGGGAAGATGGGGGGGACGAGCTCTCTCTAGTACCCAGGAGCTTTATTCCCCGGGATCATTGGGGTTGCGTAAGAGTCTAAGGGCTTGGCCGGGCTGAGATCCCATTATCTGGCGCTGCGCACTGTCCTAGAACAGGGGGCCTTGAGCGGGCACCCCACTGCCCCAGCTGGGGCAGTACAGCCGGGAAAGAGGCGACCCCTCAGTGAGGGCAGCCACTGGCCATTGAGGGCTCTCTAGGGCCTGGCCAACACCTTGGCCTACCTGCGCAGCCCATGCAGTGCAGGCCAGTCGCTGCCCCAGGGAGCTCACCAGCTGACAGCCAAGGAGCTATGTCCAGTCCCTAACCCCTCTGACGTCTGCTCTAACATCCTCCCTGTCCTTGTGCCCTCTCCCACCCCCCTGCTGGCACAGGGGGCATCGGGAGCAATTCCAGGCCCAGGCTAAGGGAAGGTCCTGGAGCTGTGGCAGGGAGCGGATCCCCCTTTCCTGGTAATTGCCAGTGCGATGGGAACTCGAAGGGGAATTGCTGCTGCCCCTGGGTTGGTCAATATTTCCCCACCACCTTCCCCCCCCCAGCGGTGCCCCCTGCTGGTGCCTTGGCTGGCAGCATCCCCTGCCGCTCAGACAGCCAGCAAAGAACTGTGGCTGTGACCAAAAGGCACATCCCAGCTCCACCAGCCCCTGCTGGACTGGTCCCAGGGTCGCTGGGCGTGGCTCCCTGGCCTGGGTCATACGAGAGCTCAGCTTGGGTGATCTAATGGTCCCTTCTGGCCGTACCATCTCAAAAGCCCTCGTCTTCACTTTGCTGGTCACCCCCACTCACCTTTCCAGGATGCTGAGCACGGCTGTGCTGGGATATGGTTGGACATGCACACACACACACACACACACACACTGGCCTTACCGGTGCCGATGAGGCACTGGGGAGGACTGAGCTGGGATCTGATCACTTGGTTGTCACTATCCTTGATCTCGTACCCGCAGGAATAATTCCTGGAGCTGCCCCTGGATACTGCATGATCAGAGTCGTAGGTGAGTTTCCTCAATAAGCCCCTCTGGGACGGAACCTCCTCCCCATCCTGACAAGACAATGCGGGTGGCCAGGAGCTGGGAGATCATGGAGCACTGGAGCCACACAGAGTCCCCTGGCCAGGCAGACGTCTGGCTCAGTTAGAGGATGGGAGCAGGGAGAGCAGCTGCGAAAGAGACTGGATCACAGCCGTCAATGGGACAGGAAGAAAATAGCAGGTGTGAATGTGCCACCTCTTGGATGGACCATGGGAAGGTAAATCCCTGAGCGTGTCTGCACGGGGCTCTGCTAACAGCCCGGCAGCGCCTATGTTCATTCTCAGCCCCGATAACTGAGCTCAGCCCCTCACTTCCCCAGCAGAGCCTGCAGCAGGGAACACGCTACGGACAGACAGAGGGTCGGGGCCAGACCTGATATGGATATTTGAGTGTCAGGCCAAAAGCAGAACCCTCGATCCCAACCCCCACCCATCGGTAACAGGAAGCCCTGGGGCTGGACCCCGATGATCCCCCACACTCCAATGACAACGGCCCTCCCTGCTCTCTCTGCCTCCAGGCTGAGCTGACATCCCATGAGCATCCTGCCCCGAGCCCAGCCCATCCTGACTCCATGTGCCTGGCGTGGGGAGCTGGGCCCAGTGACACACCAGGGGGTTGAATACAGCCAAAGGCCAGGTCACAGCTCCCAACAAGGGATGTTGGCCAGACCTGCAGCCTGGGGCCTGGGCCGGGACAGCAGGGACCCAGGGAAGGGTTTAGGGGCCCCAGGGAACAAGTAACTCGACATGAGCTCCCAGGGCCCCGCAGGAGCAGCAGGGCTGACCCAGCCTGTCCCCACTCACAGCCCCCCAGTAGCCATGGCCACCATCTCCCAGTACCCTTTCCCCTTCCCTGTTCTGCCCCCCCGCCCCTGAACCCATGTCACGCCCCAGCCCCTCGCCCGTTCTGTGCCCCCCTCCCCCAGCCTGTGTCCCCTCACAGACCACCAGCTCCTCCCCCATTCTGCCCCCCAGCCTGTCCCCCCTCACAGCCCCCCCAGTAGCCATGACCGCCATTTCCCAGTACCCTTTCCCCTTCCCTGTTCTGCCCCCCCCGCCCCCGAACCCATGTCACGCCCCGGCTCCTCGCCCCTTCTGCGCCCCCCTCCCACTGCCTGTGTCCCCTCAGACACTCTCCAGACCCTCCCCCATTGCGCTCCCCCAGCCTGTGTCCCCTCACAGACCACCGACTCCTCCCCCATTCTGCCCCCCAGGTCTGTCCCCCCCACAGCCCCCCCAGAAGCCATGGCTGCCATCTCCCATTACTCCCCAAGGGAAGGAAGCCCCCGGCTGCCCTCAGTTACAATGGCCACCCTGTCACCCCCTGCAGCCCTCACATGCTGATCCCTGGCTACGATGGACACCTCAGCCTGGGTGTGTGTGTGTGTGTGGGGGGGAGTTAACAATCCTGCTCCCCCAGACTGTCTAGAGGGGCAGGGAGAGGGGGAGCGGTGACTGTGGGGTTGGGGCCATTATGGGGCAGGGAATGTGGGGTGGGGTGCTATGGGAGGGAGACTGAGTGAACAGAAAAAAAATGGGGGACCCTGAGGCTGAGGGGGCTGGAGCTGAGGGGAGGTGAGGAAAGGAGGCTGCTGGGAGTAGAAATGGCAGCCCAGGGGCACTCGTGGGCGCCGGCTCCCTCCTTGCTCCTCAGACCCCCCAACAATCCTGCCCCCGGCTCTGACCTTCTTGGGGGAGGAGCCTATCTGCCCTCAAACTCCTGTCCCCCATCCCGGCCCCTCTCCCCTCAACCTCCCCTCTGACACCCCCACCTACTTCCCTCAAACTCCCGGCTCCCCACATCCGGCTCCCCAGAAACACCCACCATGGGGGGCCCAGAAGAGTCAGCAGCTAAATCACTCTGTGTCCTGTTGTGTTCATGGAGAGGCCCCAGCCCCTACCCCACACTGAACAGGGTTAAACACAGGCCAGGGCAGGGGTCCAGAGCCCACAGCCTGCTCAAGCCCCACGGCAAACCCCATATTGACCCCTTGGACTGGCTGTTACAGACCCAGAAGAGCAGGAACCAGGGGAGCCATGGCAGGCGCCATGTGAAACGAGGGGTTTGTTCCAGCCCCGGCCCCGTTCCCTGGAGTGAGTCTCTAGCCGTAAAATCCCCCGGGCTTGGGTGTCTCCCCACTGGCCCCGGAGATGCTAGCGACTGTCCTGGGGGAGCACAGGAGCCTGCGGAGCTGGGCTAGAGCCGGCATCGCCACGGCTGCTGTTAAAGTCCGACCCTGTTTCCTCCCGGGTTGGGGGTTCAGCCGGAGGAGGGGCGATGGCGTCGGCGTCTCTCTCTCCGCCCGCTCTGCTCAGGACGTCTCCGTGGAGCAGAGTCTGAATGGTCCAGGGCCCCGGGAGACAGGGGGTGGCAGCCATGACAGTGAAGCAAATCTCTTTCTTTAAGGCCCCCCAAAGGGGTGGTGGGTAGCACAGCCTGTCCCCGCAATATTTTGTCTACCAATGTGGCCTTGTTTCTGACACCCCAATTTTGGGTCACGGATTTTTGCTCCCCGCTTCTCTCGTGTCCCAGGTGTACCCTTGACCCGGCCCATGGGTTCTGTCCAGCGGCCGCTTGAGTTGGACTAATCCCGTCTTTCTGTCCCGTTTTTATAACTTTCCCCTCAATGTTCATTCATCCAGGTTCTCGTGATGCTGCCCGAACGTCTCACTCACCTTCTTCGGCTGAACCCACCATGAGGGGACATTTGGAGGCTCCGTTTTCACAGCCGCCCCCTGGGGTGGGGAGATTTGGGGGGGGGCAGGGGAAAGGAAGCTCTGGGGGTTTGTGCAATAGAAACAGATGCAGAGGGAGGTCTAGGGAGAAAGGGGGGAGAGAAAAGGGGCTGGGGAACCCCCCTGCAGAGAGAGGAGGGGGACAGACACCTGGGGGGCAGTAAGTGCCGTTATTCCAGTGCCAGGGCCAGACGCAGCATCCCCACACACAGGGGGCTGGGTGTTACCAGCACAAAATTCTGTTACTCACACTCTAGGGGTATCCACCCGTATCCAATTCCTAGGGCTCAGGGCATAATTTTCTGCAGATTTGCAGGACCTTTTACCAGTGACAGAGCCTTACCCAGTAATATCCTTATTCTCTATTTATTGACAATAATGAAAAACAGACTGCACACGCTAAGCATATAACAGTGCTCGCCACTCCCAATAAGACAGATTAACTTTTCTTGATGGCCAGTCAGGATCAGGTCCATCTGGGGGGCTCCAGTTTCTGCACGGTGTCATTGGCAGAGTGTTGAGGTCTGGCAGCTCTGATCTTGGGGTTGTGTTCTGGAGCTGGTTCCCAAAGAACTTCCTTTTGGACCCCAGTTTATATAGTGAAACTTGAGTCCTGCTTAGCTATACCTTAACCAATCATTATACTAAAATTTCACTAACCAATCCTAACAAAATTCTCTAACCAAGCATTCCCCACCACCTTAATTAATTTACACCTAGCAAAATTAATTATGTAACAGACAGAAATAATCAAAGAACCAGACAGAGATCATACAGACAAACAATAGGGAAGTGGGGACAGAACAATAAAGAAATGAGGAGTTCACAACCACAGCTATTGAGCAGTGATTTCTTGCCAGACAGAATGCTATCAAAGTAAGTTTTCTTTAACCATCTTAAGATCTGTTTCTTTATCTGGTGATAGTGGGTGCCATTAGGACGGGGTCTCCTCCTTAACAGCTTGATATTACATTGTTTTAATATCATTTAGATGGAAGGTGAGGATGTGACTTCCTGCTTCTCAGCTAATGGCTGCTGCTCTTTTAATCTGGCCGCAGACGAAGGCCTTAGGCGTTAGGCCTTCCAGTATGGCTACAGGCCAAAAAATATGGCTACAGGACAAGACCTTATCCTTACAGTGGGCTCTCTCTCGGAGCGCTGGGATTCTGCGGGATGGGGGGCCCAGCTCGGGGCTCAGCGCTGAGCCCTGCTGGTACTGGGGGATTTAACTACCCAGCCATCAGCTGGGAAAATGCTAGGTAGGGTGACCAGGTGTCCAGTTTTCGACCGGAACACCCGTTCGAAAAGGGATCCTGGCGGCTCTGGTCAGCACCACTGACCGGGCCATTGACTGTCCGGTTGGCAGTGGTGCACAGCAGGGCTGGCAGGCTCCCTGCTAGCCTCCGCACCACATGGCTCCCGGGAAGCAGCTGGCATGTCCCCCCTCCAGCTCCTACATGTAGGGGCAGCCAGGGGGCTCCGCACGCTGCCCCTAGCGCCACCCTTGCAGCTTCCATTGGCTGGGAACCACGGCCAATGGGAGCTGCAGAGGCGGTGCATGCAGATGGGGCAATGCACAGAGCCACCTGTCTGTGCCTCAGTGTAGGAGTCAGAGGGAGGACATGCTGCTGCTTTTGGGAGCTTTTTGAGTTAAGCGCAACCCAGAGCCTGCACCCCTGACTCCCTCCTGGGCCCCAACCCTCTGCCCCAGTCCCAGCCCTGCCCACCCCCCAATCCCCTCAGTCCAGCCCGAAGCAGAGACCGGCCCAGCTGGGCCAGAGAGTAAGACCCCAGCGCCTTCCAGGGACTGCTCTGTGGGGAGCCCAACGCGCCCATCACAGGGGCTGGTGCTGTGGGGCCAGGGATCAGGGATTCAATATTGAGGTGCGGCTGTCAGATCAGGAGTGGTGGTGGTGGGGATCTCGGAGGAAGGGGTGTTTGTGGGGCAGGGGAGTTTGTGCTGGAGTCTCAGCCCCCCAAGGGGAAGCTGCTCATTCCCTGGGGAGATTCTCTTCTCCGCATGGCCGGATCCAGGCTCCTGGGAGCACAGAGAGACAGCGGGTTAGAGGGGCCTGTGTTGCCCTGGCCCAGCCCCTGGGGGAGCAAGGGGCACAGAAGGAGGGGGAGGTCACCTCACCTAGAGGGCTCCCGTTGGGCAGCTGTAGTAGGCCTCAGCCAGGATCAGCCCCAGGACGAGCAGGACCATGGCGCCCAGCCCCAGGCGGGTGATGTTGCCGTGGGTGAAATCCGAGGGGGGTGCTGTGGGGGGAAGGGGAGAGTCACTCAGCGGCTTGGACAGGGAAATCAGCAGCTGGAAGGACATGCTGGCTGCTTCCCAGGAGCCTCCTGAGGTCAGCGCTGGCCGGAGCCTGCACACCTCAGCCCCTCCCGCACCCAAACTCCCTCAGAGCCTGCACTCCGCACGCCCTCCCACACCCCAACCCCTGACCCAGCCCGGAGCCCCCTCCTGCACCCAAACCCCTCAGCCCCGGCTCCACCCCAGAGCTTGCACCCCCAGCCAGAGCCCTCACCTACTCCCGCACCCCAATCCTCTGATCCCACTCCTGCACTCTGAACCCCACATTTCTGGCCCCACCCCGGAGCCCTCACCCCCTCTCACACCCCAGTCCCCTGCCCCAGTCCGGTGTAAATGAGCGAGTGAGTGAGGGTGGGGGAGAGCAAACGAAGGAGGGAGTGGGGATGGAGTGACCAGAAGGTGTGGCCTCGGGGAAGGGGTGGGGCAGGGAGCGGGGCAAGGGTGTTCAGTTTTGTGCAATTAGAAAGTTGGCAACCCTAGGGCTGATGCGCTCCTGGGCTGTGTAAGGAGGGGAGCAGGATCAGGAAGGGGATTTCCCCCGGCGTGCGGCCTTGGTGAGGCCGAAACTGGATCCTGCGTCCAGTTCTGGGGGCCCCAGTTCAAAAGGCTGTTGGAAAAGTGCAGCGGGTGCAGAGCAGAGCCAGAAAACGCTGCGAGGGCTGGAGAAGAGGCCTGACAGGAGAGGCCGGGGGGAGCTGCGGGTGTGGAGCTGGTCAGACAGCTGGGCTGGTCACGGTGTCCAAGCTCCTTCCAGGGGAGAAACCGCAGGTGCTGACGGGCTCCTCAGTGCAGCAGAGACAGACAGAACCAGACCCAAGGGCCGGACGCAGAGTCTGGGCAAACTCCAGTGAGAAAGGAGGCAGCAGTTTCTCCCCGTGCGGGGGATTAACCCCCCAGCGCCAGCTCCCCAGGGAAGTGGGGGAGTCACAGCCAGGCTGGAGACCTTTCTGGGGGATGCTTTAGTCAAACAAGTGACTGGGCTCAGTGCAGGGGAGCTGGGGGAAGTTCTCTGCTCTGGGTTATCAGGGGGTCAGACTGGATGGGCAAATGGTGCCTCCTGGCCTTAAACTCTGTGAATCTTTGACTGTAACCCCAGCCTGGGCCGACTGCTCGCCCCGGCCCATCTCCAGCCCCGAGCGCTGGCCCTGTGCTGGTTTGGGACAGTCCCACTCCCTCGAACATCACAACAGCGCAACCCTCTCTGCCGCTAAAGGGGATCTGCCGACTCCCTGGGCCAGGGCCTGTCTTGGTCAGCAGGGCACAATTCCCAGTGGCACCCAGATCCCACCTACCCCCTCTGCCCTGTTCAACTTCAGGAGAAGGGAAGTTCTGGTGTCTCTCTCTGCTCCGATCTGCCCCATCTGCTACCCAGGGTTGGATTCTCCAGCCAGCCCCTCTCCCTGCTCCCAGACCCCCTGTGCTCTGTAGCGCTAGGGCAGTAGAGATGTCACAGCCTCTCTCTGACATGCTCTCTCCCCTCCTCAGGTCTGATATTCGTCACCGCTCCCTGTTTCCTGCCCTGCACCACCTACCTTCCCCGCCCTGACCACAGCGTCTCTATTTAGGGCTGGAGTATTGAGAACTGAGCGGGCCTGGTTTACTTGCTTGTCTAAACATGTCACTGAGGAAATGTCTCCTGTCGCATCTCACTGCCTGGGGACGGAGACAGCTCCTGGCTAAAGGCACAGCTGGGCCAGGGTGAAAGGTCACTGCGTGGTTGGGAGCCTGGGTTGTTGGATGAGCCTGAACCTTTTGCCTCCATCCTGGTCTCCAGTCCCTGGTGAGAAGGACCCAGCTCCTCTGGGGGAAATTCACCCTCTGGGCTTAAGAGGGAAATAAATGGGGCCTGGGCCTCATGTGGGACCCTCGGCATAGGGGTGAATTCCCCCCTCCTCCAGAGAACACCTACCATGAGACTGTTTAGTCTCCTCCGCCCCGTCCTCCACACCCAGCTCCAGCCACATCTGCCCTGACTGCCCCCACTCCCCATTCTGGGATCCTGAGGGTTCCGCTGTGCCTGCTGAGAGACGGGTACCAGGGCACGGCTGGATGGGGAAGAACACAAGGCAGTTGAGAATAAGCATCCAGAAGCGACCTCTGAGCAGGTGGGGAGCTGGAATCAGTGTGAATAAGCAAGTGGGGGAACCAGAGCAAAAGGCCAAAGAAACGGGGGAGTCTTGTGAATAGATGTTAACACCTCTGCGGGAAGCCAGACAGCCGAGGGCCTCAAGGGAAATGTGTCAGGAATACAAGTTTTGCAGATCAACTCTTCATAGTAATTGATGCAGAAACAGATTGTCCTGGGATGGTGGCTGGGCACATTTCACTCCTGGGATGGAGTCAGCTCTGCAGAGGAGCTGGACAGGGGATGTTTGGGGGAGCTCAGATGCTCAGGTGAGGGTCAGAGGAGCACAGTATGACACTACCTGTCATAAGCCGAGCCTAGAAGACGACGGGGTGAAAAAGGGTAAATACGTTTTGCATTTTTAAAAGAATCATTGTTACAAAACCATCTGTGAAGAATTTTTTTTGCTGTTGTCCCCCATTTCTCCTCCATTTGTGGTGCCAAAATGGTAAAAATGGAGGGAGGGGAAATCCAAAAGCTGAAACTTTAATAAAAAAAAATTCTCAGCAAATATTGTTTTTTTAATGTAAATTTTCATTTTATCTTTTAAGTTTTCAGATTTGTTTTTAGAAAACTCCAAAAACAGTTTTAATTTTGTCTGAAAAAATGAAAATTTTGGAAATAATGACAATGTTGGACAAAAATTCTCACTTTGAAAAATCTGTCATTTTTCGATGAGAACATTCTGGCAGCTCTAACGCAGAGTGACCCCTGGGGCTGTGGGTCAGGCTGAGCTGCTGGCACCCTTGGATGGCAGCGGAGCCCTGCTTGTAGCTCAAACAATGCTGCCCAGAAAGGGCCTGATCCGAAGCCCGTTGGTGGCAATGGAAAGACTCCACTGACTTCACTGGCCTTGGGATCAGGCCCCTGTGTAAGAGGGTCGGTTCTCTTGTGACAGAGAAATGGCTCCGGAGCTTTCACCTGGAGAGACCCAACCCAGACCTGCCGCAGGAACAGGAACAGGGAAAGTCTCCACCGTGGAAAGATGAAAAGGAGGTTGGTGACAGGATCACGAACAGCGCATAGCGCAATGTAAAGAAGGATAATTCACCCCATTCCCCAGCCAGAGCTGCAAGTGCAGCTGATACATGCAGCAAGAGCGTCCGCAGAGTGAGTTCCTCCTGCTGCACAGACCCTGCAGCTGCCTCACTGCACAGACCCTGACAGGAGCAGAGACGACTCCACACAGAGACTTGAAGGAGTCAGCTGCACAGAGCCGGCAAAAGAGAGATCGACAGATAGACTGATATATAGATAAATGGCTCTGTATGGGGATAGAGAGAGGGAGACAGTCAGAGGATGTATATGGGGGTAGATCGATATAATATTGTTTTTAAATATCATGCTTGGCTTATCACATCGTTAAGCACAGAGACCAAGACTTTCAGAAACGATTAGTGATTTTGGGGGCCGCATTTAAGCTACCTTAAAGGGGCTGATTTCCAGTATGTGGGGGCTAATATAGTCTGTTACCCCTTAAGCTGTCTCATGTTGGGCTCCAAAAATCACTGCCCATTTTGGAAGGTTTGGCCAAAAGTGTTGTGCTAGTTATGTATGTGCCAAATCTGTGTGTGAGACCAGCTGTAGGGGTGCGAGGAGCGGCATCCCCATGGCCCATTCTATCTTTGGCCCTCGGGCAGACTGCAAACAAGAGTGATCAGTGCCAGCTGTCATGGGGATTTGTGATAAAGCTCCTCTGGCAGAACCACACTGCGCGGATGCTTAGCAGCCAGTCCAGTTCTCAGCTGCCCCAACCTTCCCTGTGGGATGAACATTTATCATTTCCTCCTGAGGCAACAGAGGCAGCTGTGTGAAAGCTGTGGGCACCCTGACGTTCCCAAAGCAGATGGACTCGATTCAGCACCTACCCCCATGAACCACACAACCCCTGCCCCTATAGTACTTCATGGCAAGTTGTCTGGTATCAGCTAAAGGGTGAATTTATACCGCTCCAGTTATACCAGTGTAAGGCCCTGTGCACACCCAGATTGTGGTATAAGAGAGCCTTTTTCTGGTTTATCTTATGTCATTTTAGAAGCAATATAATTTATACAGAGTAAATTTTTAACAGTGAGGATAATTAACCATGGGAAATATTACCAAGGGCTGTGGTGGATTCTCCATTAGTCAAATTAGTCAAATTAGTCAATTTTTAAATCAAATGCTCACTATCTTTCTGTAAGAAACTCCACTGACTGGCTAGAAGCATGCGGTGCAACAGTGAAAGACTCAGCAGTTGAAAAAGTGAAGAACTCTCTCACCACATTCAAAAAATTTGCATACATGGTTGATGAATGCACTGATGCAAATAGTCATCAAGTATTAAGTCATTGTGTACGTTATCTTGATGTCAGTGATAGGCCAGTAGATACATTTCTAGATGTTCAAGTTATAGAAGACAGATTGGCTGCCTCTGTGATAACCCACATAGAATCATAGAATCATAGAATATCAGGGTTGGAAGGGACCTCAGGAGGTCATCTAGTCCAACCCCCTGCTCAAAGCAGGACCAATCCCCAATCAAATCATCCCAGCCAAGGCTTTGTCAAGCCTGACCTTAAAAACTTCCAAGGAAGGAGATTCTACCACCTCCCTAGGTAACGCATTCCAGTGTTTCACCACCCTCTTAGTGAAAAATGTTTTCCTAATATCCAACCTAAACCTCCCCCACTGCAACTTGAGACCATTACTCCTTGTCCTGTCCTCTTCTACCACTGAGAATAGTCTAGAACCATCCTCTCTGGAACCACCTCTCAGGTAGTTGAAAGCAGCTATCAAATCCCCCCTCATTCTTCTCTTCCGCAGACTAAACAATCCCAGTTCCCTCAGCCTCTCCTCATAAGTCATGTGTTCCAGACCCCTAATCATTTTTGTTGCCCTTTGCTGGACTCTCTCCAATTTATCCACGTCCTTCTTGTAGTGTGGGGCCCAAAACTGGACACAGTACTCCAGATGAGGCCTCACCAATGTCGAATAGAGGGGAACGATCACATCCCTCGATCTGCTCGCTATGCCCCTACTTATACATCCCAAAATGCCATTGCCCTTCTTGGCAACAAGGGCACACTGCTGACTCATATCCAGCTTCTCATCCACTGTAACCCCTAGGTCCTTTTCCGCAGAACTGCTGCCTAGCCATTCGGTCCCTAGTCTGTAGCGGTGCATTGGGTTCTTCCGTCCTAAGTGCAGGACCCTGCACTTATCCTTATTGAACCGCATCAGGTTTCTTTTGGCCCAATCCTCCAATTTGTCTAGGTCCCTCTGTATCCTATCCCTGCCCTCCAGCGTATCTACCACTCCTCCCAGTTTATTATCATCCGCAAATTTGCTGAGAGTGCAATCCACACCATCCTCCAGATCATTTATGAAGATATTAAACAAAACCGGCCCCAGGACCGACCCCTGGGGCACTCCACTTGACACCGGCTGCCAACTAGACATGGAGCCATTGATCACTACCCGTTCAGCCCGACAATCTAGCCAACTTTCTACCCACCTTATAGTGCATTCATCCAGCCCATACTTCTTTAACTTGCTGACAAGAATACTGTGGGAGACCGTGTCAAAAGCTTTGCTAAAGTCAAGAAACTATACATCCACTGCTTTCCCTTCATCCACAGAATCAGTAATCTCATCATAGAAGGCTATTAGATTAGTCAGGCATGACCTACCCTTGGTGAATCCATGCTGACTGTTCCTGATCACTTTCCTCTCGTGTAAGTGCTTCAGGATTGATTCCTTGAGGACCTGCTCCATGATTTTTCCGGGGACTGAGGTGAGGCTGACTGGCCTGTAGTTCCCAGGATCCTCCTTCTTCCCTTTTTTAAAGATTGGCACTACATTAGCCTTTTTCCAGTCATCTGGGACTTCCCCCGTTCGCCACGAGTTTTCAAAGATAATGGCCAATGGCTCTGCAATCACATCCGCCAATTCCTTTAGCACTCTCGGATGCAACTCGTCCGGCCCCATAGACTTGTGCACGTCCAGCTTTTCTAAATAGTCCCTAACCACCTCCTTCTCCACAGAGGGCTGGCCATCTACTCCCCATGTTGTGATGCCCAGCGCAGCAGTCTGGGAGCTGTCCTTGTTAGTGAAGACAGAGGCAAAAAAAGCATGGAGCACATTAGCTTTTTCCACATCCTCTGTCACTAGGTTGCCTCCCTCATTCAGTAAGGGGCCCACACTTTCCTTGGCTTTCTTCTTGTTGCCAACATACCTGAAGAAACCCTTCTTGTTACTCTCGACATCTCTTGCTAGCTGCAGCTCCAGGTGCGATTCGGCCCTCCTGATTTCATTCCTACATGCCCGAGCAATATTTTTATACTCTTCCCTGGTCATATGTCCAACCTTCCACTTCTTGTAAGCTTCTTTTTTATGTTTAAGATCCGCTAGGATTTCACCGTTAAGCCAAGCTGGTCGCCTACCATATTTACTATTCTTTCGACTCATCGGGATGGTTTGTCCCTGTGACCTCAACAGGGATTCCTTGAAATACAGCCAGCTCTCCTGGACTCCTTTCCCCTTCATGTTAGTCCCCCAGGGGATCCTACCCATCCGCTCCCTGAGGGAGTCGAAATCTGCTTTCCTGAAGTCCAGGGTCCGTATCCTGCTGCTTACCTTTCTTCCCTGCGTCAGGATCCTGAACTCAACCAACTCATGGTCACTGCCTCCCAGATTCCCGTCCACTTTTGCTTCCCCCACTAATTCTTCCCTGTTTGTGAGCAGCAGGTCAAGAAAAGCTCCCCCCCTAGTTGGCTTGTCTAGCACTTGCACCAGGAAATTGTCCCCTACGCTTTCCAAAAACTTCCTGGATTGTCTATGCACCGCTGTATTGCTCTCCCAGCAAATATCAGGAAAATTAAAGTCACCCATGAGAACCAGGGCGTGCGATCTAGTAGCTTCTGCGAGTTGCCGGAAGAAAGCCTCATCCACCTCATCCCCGTGGTCCGGTGGTCTATAGCAGACTCCCACCACTACATCACTCTTGTTGCTCACGTTTCTAAACTTAATCCAGAGACACTCAGGTTTTTCTGCAGTTTCATACCGGAGCTCTGAGCAGTCATACTGCTCCCTTACATACAGTGCTACTCCCCCACCTTTTCTGCCCTGCCTGTCCTTCCTGAACAGTTTATAACCATCCATGACAGTATTCCAGTCATGTGAGTTATCCCACCAAGTCTCTGTTATTCCAATGACATCATAACTCCTTGACATCACCAGGACCTCCAGTTCTCCCTGCTTGTTTCCAAGGCTTTGTGCATTTGTATACAAGCACTTGAGATAACCTGCTGATCGCCCCTCCTTCTCAGTATGAGGCAGGAGCCCGCCCCTCACAGACGTTCCTGCCTGTGTTTCCTCCCGGTATCCCGCTTTCCCACTTACCTCAGGGCTTTGGACTCCTTCCCCCGGTGAACCTAGTTTAAAGCCCTCCTCACTAGGTTAGCCAGCCTGCTCGCAAAGATGCTCTTCCCTCTCTTCGTAAGATGGAGCCCATCTCTGCCCAGCACTCCTCCTTCATGGAACACCATCCCATGGTCAAAGAATCCAAAGCCTTCTCTCCGACACCACCTGCGTAGCCATTCGTTGACTTCCACGATCCGACGGTCCGTGCCCCGTCCTTTTCCTTCCATGGGGAGGATGGACGAGAACACCACTTGTGCCTCAAACTCCTTTATCCTTCTTCCCAGAGCCACGTAGTCCGCAGTGATCCGCTCAAGGTCATTCTTGGCAGTATCATTGGTGCCCACGTGGAGAAGCAGGAAGGGGTAGCGATCCGAGGGCTTGATGAGTCTCGGCAGTCTCTCCGTCACATCACGAATCTTAGCCCCTGGCAAGCAGCAGACTTCTCGGTTTTCCCGGTCAGGGCGGCAGATAGATGACTCAGTCCCCCGGAGGAGAGAGTCCCCGACCACCACTCCCAAGAGAAGGAGGCGGGTGGTGGTGGTCGGGGACTCTCTCCTCCGGGGGACTGAGTCATCTATCACATCTTAGAAGAGTTAAATGCTTGTCAATGAGACCCCAAACAGATGGCTACTTGTGCATTTGATGGAGCTGCAAACTTCTCTGGAAGACATGGTGGAGTACAAGCTTTGTTCAGAGAAAAGTATAACCCTAGTCTCTCTTGTACACACTGCAGAGGCCATCTACTTCAAATAGCGCTAGTACGAGCTGCAGACTCTTCAAAAGACATTAAAAAAGCTATAAATTTAATATCTTCATTATATTCTTTTTTCAGCAAGAATCCGAAAAGCCTGAATATCTTGGAAAATATAGAAGATACACTGGGACTGAAGTTCAAATTAGTCCAACCTGGGAAAACCCTCTGGCTTTTTCATGAGCGATCCTTGGCTGTTGTCTTAAAATTACTCCAGCCGGTATTACTGGCTTTGGAAAGTATCTACCAAGATGGGATGGATCTAAGTAGTGAGGCTGATGGATTACTTTTGCTACTACGTTCAGAGAAGACTATTGCCATTCTCTCTCTTGTAAGTCTACTGGTGAAACCACTTGGGTCATTAAACAATGCCATCCAGGCATCTGCTTCAACAGCAGTAGATCTTTGTCCAGCAACAGAAGCTACACTTGGATCAATCAGAGAGCTATCCATTGAAAAAGTACTGGAAGAAGCAAAGACTTTAGTCCAGAAGTTGACTAATGAAGGCCTTTATATTGAATCCTTAAGTGAAGAGGACAAGAAGTGTTTGTTAAGACAACTGAAAAAGTACACAGACTTGATTCTTAAAAATCTACAACAGTGATTTCTAGATTCTACTCAACCTCTACGTA
Source organism: Chelonia mydas (assembly GCF_015237465.2). Lineage (NCBI taxonomy): Eukaryota > Metazoa > Chordata > Testudines > Cheloniidae > Chelonia > Chelonia mydas. The sequence continues at coordinate 13,405,813 of NC_051263.2, read as the reverse complement.
GCTTTTACAGATCCCTGTCTTATGAAACCACAGACAGTTGAGTGGAGTGAGGCACTACCAGCAATAGGGCTGCCATGTACTCAGGAAAGAATAGAGAATTTGAACACAGAGTGGAATATCATACGACGAATGAATGAAGATTTGACTTCAACTTCTTTTTTATCATCACTAGTGGCTTGACCCGATCTTTATGCTGTGTTTCCTGGGATGAAAGAAGTAGGAATTCATCTCTTGCTACTCCCAGTCACAACAGCTACAGTCGAGCGTTCTTTTTCATTATTGAATAGAATTTTGTGTTCTGAAAGACGTCGCCTTCTGCCTGATCATGTGAATGAACTAATGAGCATATCAACCGAAGGAATGGAAGTACCGGACACACGAGAGGCCACCAAAGATGACGGCATTACATTCATGAAGTTCATTAACAGAGTTGTGCAAAATTATAACAAGAAATAAAGAAGGATGTAGATGCAGTGCTTCATAGAAGGCTTGAGAAGCCAACGTTAATTTGTGTGATGATTTTAAAATCTAATAAAATGGTCATGAAACATTTTTCAGTTTTTACTGTGGTGCCATACAGCCCACCTTCACCCTCACGGTCTCACGCCTCATCGGCCCTGACCCCCCCCCCCCCCCCCCCCCCCCGTACATTTGAACACTCCCCCTAATTTCAATTCCTGGGAAAACACTGTGAGGCTTGTGAAAGGGGTCACCAGTACAAAAGTTTGAGAACCACTGCGCTAGAGTACTTCATGGGAAGTTATCTGGTATCAGCTAAGGGGTGAATTTATACTGCTCCAGTTATACCACTATAAATCCCTGTGCACACTGGGTTCTGGTATAAGAGCCTTTTTCTGGTTTATCTTATCTTGTTTTGAAAGCAAAATTAATGATAAGCTGCACATTTTTAATGGTGAGGATAATTAACCATGGGAAAAACTTACCAAGGGCTGTGGTGGATTCTCCTTTACCAACAATTTTTAAATCAAGGGTGTATGTTTTTCTCAAAGAGAAGCTATAGTTCAAACAGGAGTTATTTTGGGGCAGTTCTCTGACCTGTGTTATACAGGGGGTGAGACTATGTGACCACAGTGGTTCCTTCTGGCCTTAGAACCGATGAGTAAACCTGACAAAGGCTCTGATTCCACAATAAGAGTGGGAGTTACACCAGCAAAGCTAGAGCGGTTTAATTACACTGGTAAATTTCCCTGTCTATAGAGAAGCCCTGAGATAAAACAGCTCTTCCCATCAATGCTCTCCCTCTCCTGGTACATCCCTGTCACTGGAGTATCCGAGCCCCTCACAATCATTAATAGGGTTTATCCTCACACACACCTGAGAGGTAGGGCAACTCATCCTTATTTCACAGATGGGGAAACCAAGGCACAGAGAGAGAATAAGTGACTGAGCCCAGGGCACACAAGAGTCTGCAGCTGAGTCAGGGACTGAACCCAGGGCGCTTGAGTGCCAGTCCACTGCCCTTGCCACAAGATTGTCCTTCTTCCCTGCATCTCCCAGTCTGTCCAAAAGCCTGAGTGACAATGACCAACCTGGAACCTGCTTTGAAGGCCAGTGATCCCAGACTATTTCACCCAAAGAGGGGAAGCGCCTGAAGGCTGGAAAACAGGGAAAACCACAGAGACAAGAGCTGTGAAGTCTGCCCCAGGGGATATAATTGATCTCACAGAGCATCCCACCCCGTATTGCTTCTGGGCTAGATCCTGGCTGTCTCCCACTGGCCCAAACCCCAGGGCAGCCAGGGCAGAACTAGACCCGGCTCTCCAGCCCTGGTGGGGATATTAATGGAAACAGACGTGGCAGGATTAGAGAGCGACCAGCTGCTGCTCAGAAGAGGGAGGAGAGAGGAGTGTTCATGCCCTAAGCAGTGGGTCCTGCTCAGCAGCTCTGCACACCCAGTCCAGCTGCTCTGTGCAGCTGTGTGGGGAGGGAACCACAGGATGAGCTGACAGCGCCCTGAGCATCTGCAGAGTCCCCTGTGCAGACACCACTTCCCCTGCCCAGCAGTGAGCTCCCTGGGCCTGACCCCGAGCTAGCAGCCCAGCGGCGTATCACACGCTGTGAAGTGGGATTGAAGAACCCGCTCTCACAATGTTATTTTTGTCCTCACACGTTAACCTGCCTCATTCTCTCTCCATTAGTCTGTTCTCATGAGGATTCCAGGGCAGTTTATTTTCAGAATCGTACATTTAAAGGCCAGAAGGGACCAATGGAACCATCTAGTCAGAGCGTCTGCACAGCCCAGGCCAGAGAGCCTCCCCCAGGGACCCCTGCATTGAGCTGCTAACTTCTGGCTGAGCTAGAGCATGTCTTCATAGAATATCAGGGTTGGAAGGGACTCAGCAGGTGTCTAGTCCAACCCCCTGCTCAAAGCAGGACCAATCCCCAATTTTTGCCCCAGATCCCTAAATGGCCCTCTCAAGGATTGAACTCACAACCCTCAGTTTAGCAGGCCAATGCTCAAACCACTGAGCTATCCCTGGCTCCCTCCCTCTCTCTCTCTCGTAGAAAGTGACGTCCCCTCTCGGGTTAAAGACTCTAAACTGGCTCAGTTTCTAAACACTAAGATGACTGTGGCTGATCAGTGCAAGAGGGGACTAGGGGGAAGGGAGATGCTGGATTGGGACCAAGCAACTGGAGATGGGACCTGAGGTTTAGCTCCAGCTGGGATCCTAATCTGACCTTCCCCAGAGTTTGGGGGTATGGATTCGAGTTCCAGTTTGGGCCTATTATAGAGACAGCCCCAAAATCTGGATGTGGGGATTCTCCCTCTGGGCAAAAGTGCAATAGGTACCAGATAAGATGATCCAGTGTCTCACTGAAGAGGGGAAGAAGATGCTCAATCTTGGGTGGCTAAGCTACCTAACAGTGAATGGGCAAGAGGGACAAGGTGAAGTTGGTTTTAGCAGAGATTTCAGGTAGCTCAGTGGAGTATCCAGATCTGGTGTATACCCAAGACCTGACACTGAGAGTGACTGGGCAGCTAGGCCAGGCCACAGACGTACACAGGATAGACCGTAACAAAGGATACTGGAAAGTTTAACACTCCAGTTCAGAGTATAACCCATGACAGATTATTAGGGCAGGGATTGGGCTGTATGAAACCTGACTGTACAGCGCCAGCCCACCAATGGTACTGAGGAAGGAACACATTCGTAATGATGAGTGCACGAGGGCCAGCTGAGAATTTTAAATCCAGAGCTATTTTCAATAGAAAAGTAGATTGACTAAGTGATGTATTTATTTATTTATTTGTGGAGTCTCTACTTTCTTTGAACGTTTTTGATTTTTCGTTGGAAAACCAAAAGCCCCAAAATATTTTTGTTTTTGGAAGTTTTCAGCTGAAAATCTTCATCGTTCATTTGCCGAAACCTAATATTCCCCCCCACACCCACTTTTCAGGTGATCAGCTTTTCGATGAAAAGTTAAAATTTTATTGCTGAAAATTTCAATGGAAATTCATTTAAAGTTTCCACAGGGGAAAAAGTTCCATTTTCTGCCCTGCCCCAGAGTGCACCGTATTTAAGCCCTCCAGGGTCGCCGGTGGAATCTGCCAATGCTCTGTTCTGCCCTATGTCTACATGACTCCCCTGTGAAGTCCTAGCGTTTAATGCACATTAGTCTGAAGGCCTGTGTGACCAATGTGGGTGCAGGCCTTGCTGCTCTAGGCATAACTCACAGTATGAACCAAAGGCTGAGAACCGAAGTAGGCCTCGTCTCGGGACAATAGTAACACTGGGTATTGGCTAACCAACTAAAGTCATTCCTGACCTGAGAGATGGTTCAAAGACACACAAAGTTCTCAAATAACACCACAAATACAAATGTAAGAGATGGTACAGGAACACACCTATTGATTCTAAGGATGAAGAGGGGCTGACAAGATAATGGATAAGGATGTTTGTTTGAACCAGCAGGAACAAGGATAAGGGCGGTGATAAGGGTAGTAACCGACAAGACCTAAAGTAGAATACATTATTTCTTTATATCAATGTATTAAAGGAGAAGTCATAGGAGAGGTATTTTTGTACTAGACTAGACACAGCACTCTGGTGTGCTGATTGAACTGGTCCCTTGTCGCAGGCATACATCTGCTAGTGGATCTGTAGCTCCTATGGGGCACTAGGACTGTAGATCCGGGTACGGGGAGGGTGTAACTCAAGGGTAAGGCAAGGGGGTAGCTCAGGGTGCAGAGAGGGGGTAGCTAGGGCCAGCGTGCAGGCAGGGGGTAGGTCAGTGTGCAGGAATGGGTTAGCTAGGGGCTATGTGCAGGCAGGGGGTAGCTCAGGGTGCAAGGAGGGCATAGCTCACTGGGAAGGCAGGGGGGTAGCTCAGGGTGCAGAGAGAGGGGTAGTGAAGGGCTGTGTACAGGCAGCAGGTAGCTCAGGGTGAAAGAAGAGGGGTAGCTAGGGGTTGTGTGTGGGCAGTGGGGTAGCTCAGGGTGCAGGGAGAGGTGTACCTAGGGGCTGTGTGTGGGCAGGGGGGTAGCTCAGGGTATAGGGAGGGGGTAGCTGAGGGTGCAGGGAGGGGGTAGCTAGGGGCTGTGTGCAGGGAGGGGGTAGCTGACGGTGCAGGGATGGGGTAGCTGAGGGCTGTGTGCAGGGAGGGGGGTAGGTCAGGCTGCAGGCAGGGGGTCGCTAGTGGCTGTGTGCAGGCAGGGGGTAGCTCAGGATTCAGGGATGGGGTAGCTAGAGGCTGTGTGCAGGGAGGGGATAGGTAATGGTGCAGGGAGGTGGTAGCTGGGGGCTGTGTGTGGACAGGGGGTAGGTCAGGGTGTAGTGAGGGGGTAGCTAGGGGTTGTGTGTGGGCAGGGGGGTAGCTCAGGCTGCCCGGAGGGGGTAGCTGGGGGCTGTGTGAGGGCAGGGGGTAGCTTAGGGTGGAGATAGCTAAGGGCTGTGTGCAGGCAGGGGGGTAGCTGAGGGTGCAGGGAGGGGGTAGCTGGGGGCTGTGTGCGGCCAGGGCGATAGCTCAGGGTGACGGAAGGGGGTACCTAGGGGCTGTATGCAGGTGGGGGGTAGCTCAGGGTGCGGGTAACTAGGAGCTGTGTGTAGGAAGGGGGTAGCTCAGGGCTGTGTTCAGGCAGGGGGTTGCTCAGGGTGCCTGGAGGGAGTAGCTGGGGGCTGTGTTCAGGCAGGTGGATAGGTCGGGGTTCAGAGAGGAGGTAGCTGGGGGGGCAGGTCAGGGTGCAGGGAGGGGGTAGCTAGGGGCTGTGTGGGGGCAGGGGGGCAGGTCAGGGTGCAGGGAGGGGGTAGCTGGGGGGTGTGCAGGGGCAGGTCGGGGTGCAGGGAGGAGGTAGCTGGGGGCTGTGTGGGGGCAGGGGGTAGTTCGGGATGCAGGGAGGGGGTAGCTGGGGCGGTGGGGGGGTAGCACAGGGTGCATTCAGGGGGTAGCTAGGGGCTGTGCGGGGGCAGGTCAGGGTGCAGGGAGGGGATAGCTGGGGGCTGTGCGGGGGCAGGGGGCAGATGGGGGTGCAGGGAGGGGGTAGCTAGGGGCTGTGCGGGAGCAGGTCAGGGTGCAGGGAGCTGGTAGCTGGGAGCTGTGCGGGGCCAGGGGGCAGGTCGGGGTGCAGGGAGGGGGTAGTTGGGGCTGTGCGGGAGCAGGGGACAGGTCGGGGTGCAGGGAAGGGGGTAGCTGGGGCTGTGCGGGGGCAGGTCGGGGTGCAGGGAGGGGGTAGCTGGGGCTGTGCGGGGCCAGGTCGGGGTGCAGGGAGGAGGTAGCTGGGGCTGTGCGGGGCCAGGTCGGGGTGCAGGGAGGGGGTAGCTAGGGGCTGTGTGGGGGCAGGTCAGGGTGCAGGGAGCTGGTAGCTGGGGGCTGTGCGGGGGCAGGGTGGGGGTAGCTAGGGGCTGTGCGGGGGCAGGAGGGCAGGTCGGGGTGCAGGGGGGGTAGCTAGGGGCTGTGCGGGGGCAGGGGACAGGTTGGGGTGCAGGGAGGGGGGAGCTAGGGACTGTGCGGGGGCAGGTCGGGGTGCAGGGAGGGGGTAGCTAGGGGCTGTGCGGGGGCAGGGGGCAGGTCGTGGTGCAGGGAGGGGGTAGCTGGGGGCTGTGCAGGGCAGGGGGCAGCTCAGGGCGCAGGGAGGGGGTAGCTGGGGGCTGTGCGGGGCAGGGGGTAGGTCGGGGTGCAGGGTGGGGGTAGCTAGAGCTGTGCAGGGGCAGGGGGCAGGTCGGGGTGCAGGGAGGGGGTAGCTGGGGGCTGTGCGGGGGCAGGGGGGCAGGTCGGGATTCAGGGAGGGGGTAGCTAGGGGCTGTGCGGGGGCAGGTCGGGGTGCAGGGAGGGGGTAGCTGGGGCTGTGCGGGGGCAGGTCGGGGTGCAGGGAGGGGGTAGCTGGGGCTGTGCGGGGGAAGGTCGGGGTGCAGGAAGGGGGTAGTTGGGGCTGTGCGGGGGAAGGTCGGGGTGCAGGAAGGGGGTAGTTGGGGCTGTGCGGGGGCAGGTCGGGGTGCAGGGAGGGGGTAGCTGGGGCTGTGCGGGGGCAGGTCGGGGTGCAGGGAGGGGGTAGCTGGGGCTGTGCGGGGGCAGGTCGGGGTGCACGGAGGAGGTAGCTGGGGCTGTGCGGGGGCAGGTCGGGGTGCAGGGAGGGGGTAGTTGGGGCTGTGCGGGGGCAGGTCGGGGTGCAGGGAGGGGGTAGCTGGGGCTGTGCGGGGGCAGGGGGCAGGTCGGGGTGCAGGGAGGAGGTAGCTGGGGCTGTGCGGGGGCAGGTCGGGGTGCAGGTAGGGGGTAGCTGGGGCTGGGGGGGGCAGGTCGGGGTGCAGGGAGGAGGTAGCTGGGGCTGTGCGGGGGCAGGTCGGGGTGCAGGGAGGAGGTAGCTGGGGCTGTGCGGGGCAGGTCGGGGTGCAGGGAGGGGGTAGCTGGGGCTGTGCGGGGGCAGGTCGGGATGCAGGGAGGAGGTAGCTGGGGCTGTGCGGGGGCAGGGGGCAGGTCGGGGTGCAGGGAGGAGGTAGCTGGGGCTGTGCGGGGGCAGGGTGGGGGTAGCTAGGGGCTGTGCGGGGGCAGGGGACAGGTTGGGGTGCAGGGAGGGGGGAGCTAGGGACTGTGCGGGGGCAGGTCGGGGTGCAGGGAGGGGGGAGCTAGGGGCTGTGCGGGGTCAGGGGGCAGGTCGTGGTGCAGGGAGGGGGTAGCGGGGGGCTGTGCAGGGCAGGGGGCAGGTCAGGGTGCAGGGAGGGGGTAGCTGGGGGCTGTGCAGGGCAGGGGGCAGGTCGGGGTGCAGGGAGGGGGTAGCTGGGGGCTGTGCGGGGGCAGGTCGGGGTGCAGGGAGGGGGTAGCTGGGGCTGTGCGGGGGCAGGTCGGGGTGCAGGGAGGGGGTAGCTGGGGCTGTGCGGGGGCAGGTCGGGGTGCAGGGAGGGGGTAGCTGGGGCTGTGCGGGGGCAGGTCGGGGTGCAGGGAGGGGGTAGCTGGGGCTGTGCGGGGGCAGGTCGGGGTGCAGGGAGGGGGAAGCTGGGGCTGTGCGGGGGCAGGTCGGGGTGCAGGGAGGGGGTAGCTGGGGCTGTGCGGGGGCAGGTCGGGGTGCAGGGAGGGGGTAGTTGGGGCTGTGCGGGGGCAGGTCGGGGTGCAGGGAGGGGGTAGTTGGGGCTGTGCGGGGGCAGGTCGGGGTGCACGGAGGAGGTAGCTGGGGCTGTGCGGGGGCAGGTCGGGGTGCAGGGAGGGGGTAGCTGGGGCTGTGCGGGGGCAGGGGGCAGGTCGGGGTGCAGGGAGGAGGTAGCTGGGGCTGTGCGGGGGCAGGTCGGGGTGCAGGTAGGGGGTAGCTGGGGCTGGGGGGGGCAGGTCGGGGTGCAGGGAGGAGGTAGCTGGGGCTGTGCGGGGGCAGGTCGGGGTGCAGAGAGGGGGTAGTTGGGGCTGTGCGGGGGCAGGTTGGGGTGCAGGGAGGAGGTAGCTGGGGCTGTGCGGGGCAGGTCGGGGTGCAGGGAGGGGGTAGTTGGGGCTGTGCGGGGGCAGGTCGGGGTGCAGGGAGGGGGTAGCTGGGGCTGTGCAGGGGCAGGGGGCAGGTCGGGGTGCAGGGTGGGGGTAGCTGGGGCTGTGCGGGGGCAGGTCGGGGTGCAGGGAGGGGGTAGTTGGGGCTGTGCGGGGGCAGGGGGCAGGTCGGGGTGCAGGGAGGGGGTAGCTGGGGCTGTGCGGGGGCAGGGGGCAGGTCGGGGTGCAGGGAGGGGGTAGCTGGGGCTGTGCGGGGGCAGGTCGGGGTGCAGGGAGGGGGAGCTGGGGCTGTGGGGGGGGCAGGTCGGGGTGCAGGGAGGGGGTAGCTGGGGCTGTGGGGGGGCAGGCAGCAGGTCGGGGTGCAGGGAGGGGGTAGTTGGGGCTGTGCGGGGGAGGTCGGGGTGCAGGGAGGGGGTAGCTGGGGCTGTGCGGGGGCAGGTCGGGGTGCAGGGAGGGGGTAGCTGGGGCTGTGCGGGGGCAGGTCGGGGTGCAGGGAGGGGGTAGCTGGGGCTGTGCGGGGGCAGGTCGGGGTGCAGGGAGGGGGTAGCTGGGGCTGTGCGGGGGCAGGTCGGGGTGCAGGGAGGGGGTAGCTGGGGCTGTGCGGGGGCAGGTCGGGGTGCAGGGAGGGGGTAGCTGGGGCTGTGCGGGGGCAGGTCGGGGTGCAGGGAGGGGGTAGCTGGGGCTGTGCGGGGGCAGGTCGGGGTGCAGGGAGGGGGTAGCTGGGGCTGTGCGGGGGCAGGTCGGGGTGCAGGGAGGGGGTAGCTGGGGCTGTGCGGGGGCAGGTCGGGGTGCATCGAGGGGGTAGCTGGGGCTGTGCGGGGGCAGGTCGGGGTGCAGGGAGGGGGTAGCTGGGGCTGTGGGGGGCAGGTCGGGGTGCAGGGAGGAGGTAGCTGGGGCTGTGGGGGGCAGGACGGGGTGCAGGGAGGGGGTAGTTGGGGCTGTGCGGGGGCAGGTCGGGGTGCAGGGAGGGGGTAGCTGGGGCTGTGGGGGGCAGGTCGGGGTGCAGGGAGGGGGTAGCTGGGGCTGTGCGGGGGCAGGCCGGGGTGCAGGGAGGGGGTAGTTGGGGCTGTGCGGGGGCAGGCCGGGGTGCAGGGAGGGGGTAGCTGGGGCTGTGCGGGGGCAGGGGGCAGGTCGGGGTGCAGGGTGGGGGTAGCTGGGGCTGTGCGGGGGCAGGGGGCAGGTCGGGGTGCAGGGTGGGGGTAGCTGGGGCTATCGGGGGGTAGCTCAGGGTGCAGTCAGGGGGTCGCTGGGGGCTGTGTGGGGGCAGGTCGGGGTGCAGGGAGGGGGTAGCTGGGGGCTGTGCGGGGGCAGGGGGCAGGTCGGGGTGCAGGGAGGGGGTAGCTGGGGCTATCGGGGGGTAGCTCAGGGTGCAGTCAGGGGGTCGCTGGGGGCTGTGCGGGGGCAGGTCGGGGTGCAGGGAGGGGGCAGTTGTGGCTGTGCGGGGGCAGAGGGCAGGTCGGGGTGCAGGGAGGGGGTAGCTGGGGCTGTGCGGGGGCAGGTCGGGGTGCAGGGAGGGGGTAGCTGGGGCTGTGCGGGGGCAGGTCGGGGTGCAGGGAGGGGGCAGTTGTGGCTGTGCGGGGGCAGAGGGCTGGTCGGGGTGCAGGGAGGAGGTAGCTGGGGCTGTGGGGGGCAGGTCGGGGTGCAGGGAGGGGGTAGCTGGGGCTGTGGGGGGCAGGTCGGGGTGCAGGGTGGGGGTAGCTGGGGCTGTGCGGGGGCAGGGAGGGGGGCAGGGAGGGGGTAGCTGGGGCTGTGCGGGGGCAGGTCGGGGTGCAGGGAGGGGTAGCTGGGGCTGTGCGGGGGCAGGTCGGGGTGCAGGGTGGGGGTAGCTGGGGCTGTGCGGGGGCAGGGGGCAGGTTGGGATGCAGGGAGGAGGTAGCTGGGGCTGTGCGGGGGCAGGGGGCAGGTCGGGGTGCAGGGATGGGACAGCTGGGGGCTGTGTGGGGGCAGGTCGGGGTGCAGGGAGGGGGTCGCTGGGGGCTGTGCGGGGCAGGGGGGCAGGTCGGGGTGCAGGGAGGGGGTAGCTGGGGCAATGGGGGGGAGCTCAGGGTGCAGGGAGGGGGTCGCTGGGGCCATGGGCCAGGCTGGCTCCCGGCCGTGGCTGCTCCCCGCGGGCTCTGCCAGCGACACACCAGGGCCCCGCCCGGGCGGCTCTTACCGGCTGCGGGAGCGGAGGCGCAGCCGCATCCCCGGGCACCAGCAGCGGACAGGGGCGCCCCGGCGGCCCCGCTCCCTGACCCCACCCGGAGCAGCGCCCCGCCTCCGCCCTGCCCAGGGGGTGGGGTCGGGGCGGGGAGAGGGGGCGCCGCGGAGGCTGCCCGGCTCTGGCGCTGCGGGGGGGGACGCCAGGGGCTCGGGGGCTCAGCCCCGCGGTGGGGGGTGCCGGGGCTCGGGCTTTGGTTTCAGCTGCGGGGGCTCCCTTGAGCATCCCTGACCTGGACCGTGCCTGGCGGGGGGTTTGTCCGGCCCGATCTTAACAACCTTTCCCGAGGGGCCTCCGCAACCTGCCTGGCAGCCTGCTCCAGAGCTGAGCTGCCCTTGTGCTTAGAAAGTTTTCCCCAGGAGCTGTAAGGGGACTGCTGCCCCCTTACTCACACTCAGTGGGGTGGTTTAGCTGCTAGCTCCCAGGGGAAGGGTCCATGGGGAATTAGGACCCTGAGACTGACAGCCCCAGGAACAATGGGGAGAGGCCAATGCTCCAGGTCAGCCTGAATGACAGGGTGGGCAGGCTAATCAGGGAGTCAGGAGGCCAGGGAGGTCCCATCCTCTGTGTGAGCTGGATTTGCCTGGGTCAGACAGAGTGGGGCCGAGCTGAGGAGAAAGCAGGGGCCTGAGCTGATCTGGGGGGCAGAGCTGGGCCAGATCCAGAGGGACCAGAAAAGCAGCCCAGAGAGAGCAGACCCTGTCCTGGGAGCAGAGCTGCAGCCCCAAAGCCAGAGGGGCCAGAAAAGCAGCCCAGGAAGCAGGTCAGTGCTGGGAGCAGAGTCACAGAAGCAGCCGGCAGAGCAGACCTGTCCTGGGAGCAGAGCTGCAGCAACCAGAGCCAGAGGGGCCAGAGAAGCAGCCCAGGGAGCTGGAGGCAGAGCAGCAGCAGTGCTGAGACCGAGTGGTGCAGCTGGGGCTGGAGCAGTCCGGAGCTGGGTGCGGTGAGCAGCTGGGGAGAGCGAGGGGACCCTGGGCAGCGGGCCCAGCACAGGGAGATGCCTCAGCCAAGAGGCTCTGCAGGCCAGGCTTGGATCATAACCCCGACAGGGAGGGGATGACACTGGGAAGAAGGGTCCTGCCACTTAGAGCCTAAGGCCACCACCAGAGCAAGTGTCCAACCCATGGCATCCCTGCAGCACAGCCAGGGCCTGAGAAGGAGGCCTGGGACTTACAAGGAACAGACTGTGAACTGCCCTGACGTTCCAGGGACACTGTTTGTGATGTTCCCTGCCACAGAGCAGGGTGATGTGTTTCCTTTAACCTTTCCCATTTTTCCATATCCTTTTTAAAATTAATTGTTGATTAAATAACTTGCATTTGCTTTAACTTGTATGTAATGGTCAGTGGGTCAGAGAAGTGCCCAGTGCAGAGAGAGCACCCCGGAGTGGGGACACCCTAGCCCCTGCCCTAGGTGACCACAGCAGGGTTGGGGGTCGAGCCCCCCAGGAATCCTGGGCCCAGCCTTGTCGGGTTACAAGGACTCTGGCAGACAGGAGAGTGGAAGGGGAGTCCTCAAGGGCAGGGAGGCCACTGGGTTAAGGAAGTGGGAGCGAGGACTCAGATCCTTTTGCTAGCCCACTTCACCGGGGTAGTGCATATGCCAGGAAAGTTCCCCACAATAGCGGGACTATTCCCCCGCTTACATATCGAACCTAAACCGCCCTTGCTGCAGATTAAGCCCATTACTTCTTGTCCTACCTTCAGAGGGCACTGAGACCAGTTGATCCCCGTCCTCTTTATAACAGCCCTGAACAGACTTGAAGATGGTTATCAGGTTCCGCCTTCGGTCTTTTTTTCTCAAGCCTTCACATGCCACGTTCTTTTTAACCTTTCTTCATAGTTCAGGTTTTCTAAACCTTTGATCATTTTTGTTGTTCTCCTCTGGATTTTCTGTAATTTGTTCACATCTTTCTTAAATGCTGAGTTCAAAACCCTGCTCCAAAGTGGGGTTCCAAATGTGGGTCTCCCACATCCCAGGCAAATATTGAACCCCTGGGCAAAGGTTGGGAGTGGCAGGCTCCTGAGCTTTCCTGAGTCAGGGCCAGAGAGCTGTACAGCATGCAGAGATGTGTGCGGAGCTTGTCGAAAAATACCCAGTGGAAGAGTTTTCCATCAGAAAATGCTGTTTCTTCAAAATCAAAACTTTTCGACCAGGCTCTTCAGTCTTTTGGAATTGAAATGTTGCTGAATTTCTGTTCCTTGCAAAATGTGAAATTCTGACTTTTCATCCTGATTCTGGATGTGAAACGTCAGAATTTCTCACAGGACAGAAATGCCGTGTTCCCAGGAGCACTAAAGGCAGATATCATTAGTGTCGCTCTGGCAGGTGTCACTAAGTGATGCTGTTTCACAGTTGTACACCATCTTTTCCTTGCCCTATGAGCAGTACACACAGCCTTTGCAGACATACTGTGTAGGGGTTGGTTTGCTGATGCAGATGCTTTTGGGGGAGCTGGTGCAAACAGCCAGGGTTGGGCTCTGCTAAGGTCTGTTCCTGGCACACTGTTGCTGCCTGGGAACCGCGCATTGGTGCTGGGCTGAGATTCCTGAACGAGGGGTTTGCCTGCATGCTGTTTGTGACACCTCTGTTCCAGGACTGGAGCACAGAGCGTAAATAACTGATTACACAGAGAGACAGAACTTGTGAGCCTAGGTGTGATGATGCGTCTGGTGCCTCCTGCCAGAACAACAAGAAATACAGTGAGTGGAGAGGGAGGAAATAATTCACTGAAGATGATTTTTTTTTTCTTTTGCACAATTCAGTTTCTTAATTACCTGAAAGTTGAAAGCTGCCCCGAGTCACTATGGAAATGTGTCAGGGAGCTCAAAGCCCTGCAGAAAAGTGCTTCTCTGGATAGTTAAACACATCTGGATAGTTAAACCAAAGAGCTTCAACTAGCAACACAAAACAAAGGTACAAAAGGGAAAGAATGATTCCCAAATGCACCAGTGTCTGCAGCATGATCCAGGGACATTGATCAGGTGCTGATTGTACCAGCGGCAGGGCCTATGTTGCTCATTTGAAAGCTCACAACACAGCCAGATTTTCCATTGTTCGGCTCTCAGTCAGGCTCCTAAATGCAGTGGCTAGATTTTCCAAAGCACCCAGGACCCAGCAACAGACAATCCCTGTTCTCAAATGCAAAATTTTATCAGCTGCTGGGTGCTTACAGAAATCTGACCGTCACTCTAGAATTCCTGCCAAACATCAGCTCAAACCCAAACACCAAAGCCATTTAATTGCTTCAAGCAGTGACTGCTTTCCAGGGAGCCAAATACTGGCATGATGTTCTCTTGCATCCACATGGCTGCACTCTCTGGATGAGGCTAAAAACAGTTTCACAAAGCCATAGATTGTGACTAATACTTTTTGGTTGTTATTTATATTTCATCTCATCCCTACAAACCTGCATGACATTAAACAGACCTGCAAATTCAAAGGGGACCCTGACGCTGTTGTCAGTTCTCATGATTTCACAGTGCATCTCATAATATTTGCTGTTTTTCTTAAAGCCCAATTCCTGAGTTGCTGGGATTATGTGAAAATCTTGGTTTTTGTTGAAATGAGTAAGTTTCTAGCCCTCCTGGTTGTGAAGAACACCTGGAAAACCTGACCTCCAAACAGTCAAACACCAGAAGTCAAACAAAAGCAAGCAAAATGCATAATTTAAAAAAAAAATCTCATGAATTCTTAAGGCAATCTGGGAATTTTAAGGGGGGGGGGAGCTGCCTCATGATTTTTGTACAGTTTGGGTTGGCAATGGAATCTCTAAACAGAGCTGAGAGGACTTGGGAGCTGAGCTGTCGATATAAAGAGTCAGGAGGTAGGAATACAGAGTTTGGGTATTTTTCCCAGTTTTATTCAGAAGAAACTTTTTTTCCAGAAGGAAAACGGGCAACATTTGTCCTAAGAATATTCCCGTGTCCTACAGTACTTGGTGTCACTGTGCATTGTCCAACTGTGGCCCCAGAGAAGGTCCCCCAATTCCTTGCTGCACGGCCCCTTTGGAGGTTCTGTGATGTGGCTGCACACTGACGAGTCCTGCATTTCAGCAAGTGGAGCATTAATGACATCTGTCCCGCTGCAGAGCGATGGTTGCGTATGTTGGTGTCTCTTCTCTCTGGGGTGGCTTTAAGATAAAACACAGTAATGTTACTTTTTTGCTAAGCCAGCCTAAAGCCAGAAAAATGAAGCCAGAAAATGTCCGTCTGAGACCACTGCTGAACATACAGCAGGAGCAGTTCTAACGGGCATCTAGGCTGGGAAACACCAATGGACACACTTCCTACATAAACCCCTCTGAGGCAGGAAGCTCAGATTTCTCCCACCCCTGAACTTGGTCTGACCCTTTTCTGCTCCCCAGACAGCTGGGCTTTTGCCCTGACACCTGCCAGCTGGGCAGAGGAGTCTTTCACCTTCTCTCCATGCCAGCCGACCCATCGAGGTAGTTCCAGGTTCTCTCTATGATGAGCTGTTATTATAGACTCATAGACTTTAAGGTCAGAAGGAACCACCATGATCATCTAGTCTGACCTCCTGCACATTGCAGGCCACAGAACCTCACCCACCCACTCCTGTAACAGACCCCTAACCTCTCACTGAGTTACTGAAGTCCTCAAATCATGATTTAAAGACTTAAAGTTACAGAGACTCCACAATTTACACTAGTTTAAATCTGAAAGTGACTCGTGCCCCATGCTGCAGAGGAAGACAAAAACACCCCATGGTCTCTGCCAATCTGACCTGGGGGAAAATTCCTTCCTCATCCCAAATATGGTGCTCAGTTAGACCCTGAGCATGTGGGCAACACCCACCAGCCAGACACCTGGCAACGAATTACCTATAGTAAGTCAGAGCCCGACCTATCTAGTGTCCCATCTCTGGCCGTTGGAGATATTTACTGCTAGCAGTTGCAGATCAGCTACTAGCGATTGTAGGCAGTCTCATCATACCATCCCCCGCATAAACTTACCAAGCAATTCTGGTTTTTTGCCCCAGTTGCTCATCTTGGGAGGCTGTTCCAGAACTTTACTCCTCTGATGGTTAGAAACTTTCATCTAATTTCAAGTCTAAGCCCCTTATTGTGACACAGGCAGGCCGTGGAGAAAAATGTTGAGAACCTCTGTCCTATACCACAGGTGCTTTGACCCCTTAGCCCCGTGACCCTGCCAGGGGGTCTCCGGTCTGACCCAACAGGTGGAGCTGCTGGGAGGTGAGTTATTTATCTGGGCAGAGCCAGAGGGCGTGGGGCACGCTCTCATCTTTGCTGGCCCTATGCCCCTGGGGCTGCAGGGTTCTGGGACAGGCTGCAAGGAATGCCACTGAACCGGCTGCCTTGGGCAACCCAGGATGGAAGCATGGGGAGTGTTTAGTTGTGACCTCTGGGGCCCCTTCTCTGCACCTGGTCCAGTCTGAATTCATCTTTCTTAAACATGGGAGACTAGAATTGCACAGAGTATTCCAGATGAGGTCTCACCAGCACCTTGTATAATGGTAATAATGCTTCCCTGTCCCTACCTGAAATACCTCACCTGATGCATCCTAGGAGACTGCATTAGCCTTTTTCACAGCTTATCTTATCTGAAATAAGGATTCATCTGTGCTGCAGGCAATGTAGTTTTTTCCTGTTCAGTTTGGTATCTTAATGATTGATGTTATTAATGGCAATATTTATAATGGTTCCAAGCACTTTTTATTATTTTATTGTTATGTTGAAGATTGGCTGGCTCCCAAAAAACGTGTCTTTGATTTATGGGCAATCGCAGCACCTTGCTGAAATTGATGGCTGTGATAACCACCTTCTATTCAAGCTAAATAAGGGAACCATTAAATGGCCCTTTAATTGGTCTCAGCTGAAGCAATGGAAAACCACTGCCCAAGGAGCAGACCGCAGAAAAGCCTGGGCATGGCAGGGCCATGTGGTCAGGGTTCCTCAGGGCCAGGCTGTGTGAGAGAAGCAGCAGAAACACCTCAGAAGCAACCAGAGGAAGCAACAAGAAAGCCAGACACAGCCAGAGGAGAACTGGTAGCAGGACCCTGAAAGCAGAGAGAGAGAGAGCGCGCTTTTGGGCAGCATGCTGGCTGGAAAGAGGCTTGAAGCTGGGATCAAAGAAAGTGCCTCCTGTTGTTTGGTTCCTGTTGTGTTCAGGGAAACAGGACTTTGTAGATGTTATGTAAATAAATAGGATTGCATCAACAAACATACCTCACTCTGTCATCACTTTCTCCTCTCAGTGTAAGTATGCATAAGACCCAGAATATTGACTAACTGCTTGGGTGAAAGGGAAACCTATATATATAATTTTGATAGGGTTAAACCAGCTTCTGAATTCACAGGAGTCATAAATATCTCTGTAAGTAGTAACCTGTCCTACAATCATTTACTAAAAGCTCTAAAGGATAAATCGGCGTTCGTTAGTATAAGAACAGCCAAAGTAATACCAGGAAAATCTCTGAAAAGTGAATGAGACTCCAACTCCCTGAGATCACTTGAGGTCTTTGCCCCAGATTTTCAGGACAAGATCTACACAGTCATGTGATGTGGTTATCAAATTTCATATCTTCTGGAATGGATTTGTTGGGTGTGTGTGTGTGTGTGAAATTCAGGCTGATAACGGGATGCTAACATCAACCGGAGACCAGCTATCCCTCCATGATAGCAGCGCACAGCTCTTCCCTTTGTGACACTGCTTTAAACGTTCAATAAAATGTTACATATTAATAATAATAATTAATAGGACAGAATTTCCATCTTTAGAGGAGGAGAAATAAAAATCCAGGATTATTATTGTGGCAAATTGCCAGTACAATTGTGATGGTTCCTGCGCTTCCTCTTTTTTTTTTTTTTGGGGGGGGGGGGGGGGGGATTCAGGGCACAGTTTCCTTCCCCTGAACTAGGGTATCTACTGTCCCACTAGTAACCCAGAGAAGGGTAGTGGAGAGGGAGGGACCCAGGCCCACCCTCTACTCCACGTCCCAGCCCAGGGCCCTAGGGATAGTGGTAAACCACTTGAACTAGTGCTTCCTTCCCCTGGGCTACTTCCCTCTCCTGCTCTTCAGCTTGTGGGGCTTCCTGCCTTCTCTCTCTGCACAAGCCGGGTGTCTCTTTACCTAGGGTCTTGGTCTTCTAGCCAGCCACAGCACTTCTCCTAACTCTCCTCTACTTCAACTCCTTCCCCTGGCTGATTGAAGCAGGGGGTTTTTATCAGGTGACTAGCTTCCAGTGCTCTAACTGGCTTCAGGTGCTTTTAATTAATTTATAGAAACCTTTCTTCCCTCTTCAGGTAATAAGGCTTGTCCTCATCCTGGGACTTACAAATCTCTCCTATATCACTCTCCTGCTGCCTTCTGGCCATGCTGTATCACATTGTTCATTGCCAATGTCAGCTGGAGTGTGGTCAAATAATTATCATAAGGAAGCAGTTGGGGGAAGGAAGCTCTGTGTTAGCAGCTTTCCCTGCACTAACGTGATACCCAGGGTGTGTGCACCACCGCACAGCTGCTGCTAGCAGTGTGAGACTGCGCACGCCCCTCTGACACCTACATCACGTGGAGACCCATAGCGGAAAATCCTGCTTCATAGAAGTCAATTTGAAACTCCCAGGATTTCACCCCTTTCCTGTCTTCCTTCCCCTTTGGGAGGTCTGTGGTGGGGGGGTTACCAGCGAGTGGTCCTGCGGCTTCACTTATAGGATCTGTCTCACTAGAGTTGATTCCCACTTGGGTAACATTTCGAAGGAGGTTTTCAAACCTGCCTGTGGGATTAGAATGTCCAGTTCCCAGGAGTTTTAATGGGGACTTTTAACCTTGAACATCTCTGCCTTGGTTGTTTGTCTGACTGCAGAGGCTGGTGCTGAAAGCCCCTCTATAGCCAATAGATTTTCAGGTTTGCGGGTTTCTCTCCTATCGCTGCAGTGTGGAGTTTGGGAAGGATGTTTTCCTCTCACCTGGATGCATGTCTGTGTGTCCATGGGGGGCAGGGCCTGAGTGGCCAGGCTAACATCAGCTATGGGAGGCAGCTACCTGCGCCTGGGTGGAGATCTGTGACCCCAGCAGTGAGCCCAGGGTAACAGACACAGCCTGAAGCCTGGGAATCCTGAGTAAATCCATGTTTCAAGCCCACGGGTCACTGCCGAGCTGGAACAGGCAAACAAATCGCTCTTTTCTGTCACTTCACTTTGTCGTTAATAAAAGCTGCGACTCACCCTGGAGCTTCCCACCCAATTCACGGAGGCATCTGGGGAGAGAAGGACAGTTACACATTGTCACCTGGGTGTAAATGCCCTTAATGGAAGGCACCTCACTGAGCACGAATTATAACCCCACAGCTCCTACCTCTCCCCGCAACCAGGGCAGGGCTCCCCCGTGGGCAGCACTGAGCACAATGGAGTCTGATCCTGATCAGGGTCACTAGGTGATACCAAAGCAGAAGGATTTAATGCGGCTGTTGAGGATGTTCAGTGGAAACTGTCTGTCGGGGTTTTCCACAGAGCTCTTTTGTCACAAACAGAGGTGGCTTTCGGCAGAAAATTTCAAAAAATGAGTGTCCCCAAACTGAACTATTTTGGCCAAAGCCAGAAATATTAGGGTTCAGAATACCAGCCGGGATCCGCATGGGACTTGTAGGTCAGTTGCCTCATGCTCATATTCTCCTCTACAGGCTGGACTGGCCTGGCTTCATCTCCCATGATTCACTGCAACCAGGGACTCCCATGATGTACTATTTCCTGTTACCACGAGGGGAGAAAGTGGTGCATCATGGGAGAGTCAGAGAACCTGGCTCAAAGAAGAGACCAGGACCATGAGGCACCTAAACTATGCCTATGAGGCACTCAGCTCCCAGAGAAGCAGGTGGAACACTTTCCAATGGGAGCTTTCCCGGGATGTGTCCTTTCCATGAAGGAGGGGAAGTGGTCACAATTTGCCAGTCTGCCGCTTGTTCAGGGAAAGCCCCTGGCGGGCCGGGCCGGTTTACCTGCCACGTCCGCAGGTTCGGCCGGTCACGGCTCCCACTGGCCGTGGTTCACTGCTCCAGGCCAATGGGGGCTGTGGGAAGCGGCGCGGGCCGAGGGATGTGCTGGCCGCCCTTCCCGCAGCCCCCATTGGCCTGGAGCGGCGAACCGCAGCCAGTGGGAGCCGTGATCGGCCAAACCTGCAGATGCGGCAGGTAAATCGGCCCGGCCCGCCAGGGGCTTTCCCTGAACAAGCGGCGGCCCTAGTTTGAGAACCACTGCCCTAAGCCATGGCAATGCAGGACTGGGTATTACAGGCAAAGGGTGGGACAGAGGAACCTCAGGGACTCAGATGCACGAGCCCTGGGACCCTGAGAACTTTTTCTCCTCATTCACTTTGATTTCCGGCAGTTTGTTTTTCTAACTCTTGGCCAGACAGTCTGACCTGGAATCTGTCCATCCCCTACTTTAACACATTTACTCCCAGCCCCTGCCTTTCTCCCTCATGTGCAGGTGACCCCGGTAACTCCAATACTCTCCAAAAGTTCTTACATTCAATATGATCTGCAGGAGTGTTGCTGGTGTCACACTGGGCTCGTTCCCTGTGGGGAGTAATAAGGACAGGGGGTATCAGTGATGCCGCATGCTCTCTGTGTGTCACTTTGGTGACACTGAGTCTGTTTTCAGAGATCCAGCTGTGAGGAGATTTCTTCCCATGGCTGGTTCTGCTGCTAGGACTTTACATCTCCATTCAGCTCACACTCAGTGGAAAGGCAGCAAGCCCTACTTTTGGATAATCAGGGAAGGTAGCAGCTTCACCATTTATAGAGGGAAAGTCTAATAAGGCTGAGACTTGAACATCCTGTTCTACTTCAGCAAAATGGCCAAGAAACCAACCACCCAAAACCCCACGAGATCAGCACGGAGTTAAGATTGGGGGGAATGGAAAATCTCTGACATCTCAGGCCAGAAGTTGAAGAGAACACTGTCGTTTTCGCAAAGTTACAACTGGGTGACCTTTTTCAACAGGAATTTTTTTCATGAACAATATTTTAACCAAAGTCAAATGTTTGGCCAAAATTGTTTGATTTAATGAAATTTTCAGTGAAAAAAATCCTTAAAGAAAATGTTTATTTTGTTTTCTTTCAAATGGACATTTTGAATTCTTTTGTCAAAACCCCCACATTTTCTGTGAAAAATTTCAAACCAAATTTTTTATTTGAATTTTTTTCACCCAGATAAAGCTGGATTTTTGGCCCAGGGCTGCTCACAATGTAAAAAGGCTGAATGTTCATCCTCAAGGCTCAACTTTAATGTCTTTGCATAATGTGGAATTGAATCTTCAGAGCACCCTTTCTGTCCCAGTCTGCTAATCAGCTCCCGTGACCCAGGAGGGTGGGGTGGGGGTGTTTGGAGGGAGAGACTGGTCATATGGGAGGAGCAGGGAAGGAAGGAATGTTTGGGGAGAGGCAGCTACAGAGCCCTATGGGTGGGGGGCGCAGGAGGCAGGCAGGGAACATACACAGCTGGGAGTTGGGGTGGGGGCTCTCAGCACTGAGGGTCTGTGTGTCGTGTCCCCTCTACCCCCACTAGTTTTACTGGCAGAGTTGCTGCACTGGGAACCCAGGCTGGGCAGGACACTGGCAGAGCCTGGAAACTGCCTCAAGTCTCCCCATGCACCTTTCCCTCTCTGTGTCCAGCTGGTCACCCCCTGGACTTCCTGGTCTCCCACCGGGCTCTTTCTGCCCCACCCACAGGGCTTAGAATGAGCGTATGGGCCGCATGGTCCTCAGAAGGGCTGCAGTGAGGCCGGCGGGCTGCAGAAAGGACAGAGGGGGAAGGCAGCAGTAGTCGAGGGGAGTCCTGTGTGACAGGTGCTGGCTGCAGAGCAATGGGAAGTGATTCTTACAGACTCTCTGCAGGGTCCTTGCAGGGTCTCTGGGTGTGGTGGTGGGCAGACAGGGAGCCAAGAGCACTTGGAAGCTCCCCCTCTGCCCTGTGTGTTATTCACATGTACAGTGCACTCTGAATCCCCACAGGCGTCCCTGCTGCCCTGCTCTTCCCAGCAGGCGTGGGGCGGGGGCAACGCCTTGATCACCCCCCACACAGACCTGCACCAAATTCACGAATGCTGTGAGTGAACCCACTGTGGGTGTTTCGGGATGAGTCCATGTGTGGACGCGCCTTGCCTGGCACTAAACCAGCTGCACATGGGTGGCGGGTATCATAGGCCAGGGGAGGCTAAGCCTCCCCAAACAGCCAGGTATGGCCTCACCCACACTCTGCCCCGAGGATCCTTTCCCACCTCCTGCTCTTCCCCCGTGGCCCCGCCCACGCTGCTCCTCTTCCCGCCCTCACTCAGCCTCTCCCCCAAAGCCGGCTGCGGTTGAGGCTAGCGTGGGCAGGGAGGGTGGGCCAGCTGGCAGCCCGGGGCAGCTGGGGCGGGTTGGCCGGTGGCCTGGGCCAGCCGGTGGGCCTGGACTCAGGGTGGCTGAGGCAGGGCTCCTCTGGCCATGGTGGGGGCTCAAGGATCTGGTGGGTGAGGGGGGCAAAAGGGGAGGGGAGGGGCATGGCCTTGGGAGGAAGGGATCGGGCCAGGGCTAGTCTCCCCGAACGGTGGACTCACATGTTGCCCATGCAGCTGTAGCCAATGGAGTTAACATTGCACGTTACCCACTACAGCTAGATGGACAGGAGATCCTTCGTTCCCAGTCAGGCCTGGCCACTCCTAGCCCCGCCCTGGAAGAACAGACCTGGTTCTAGGAAACTGGCTGGGTTGGTCGAGGCTGCTTTGTGGGTGAGTAGCCCCGACACCCCCTGAGTGTGAAACGGGGTCACTTTCATTCTTTCAAACACCTCAGGGCGATTTTCAAACATGCTCACTCTGCTGCAGGTGAATTCAATGGGAACACGCCTCTTTGGCAAACCACTTCCTTAAAGTGTCTCCTCCTAACCCCCAGATCCCATCCTGACCAGGGAATCACAGAGTCATTGAAGATTAGGGTAGGAAGAGACCTCAGAAGGTCATCTAGTCCAAGCCCTGGCTCAAAGTACGACCAAACACAACTAAATCATCCCAGCCAGGACTTTGTCAAGCCAGGCCTTAATAACCTCTAAGGATGGAGATTCCACCACCTCCCTAGGTAAAATCCATCCTTCCCTGGCCTTTTCAAAAATCCCTGCACAACAACCAGACTGAACCTCCCCCGCCCTCCCGCCCCCTGCAGCAGGAGAGCTGAGCTCCACTTGGACTCTGGAGCGGCTGCTGGCCCTTACTTGACACAGAGAGAACAGACCCAGAAAGAAAATGAGATGGGAAAGGGAATAATCTCCTCCTACCTTTGATCCCTTGGTAGAGACACAACTGTAAGCAGTGAGACAATGTGATCAGAGATGTGGCCAAGTTTCCTCGTGGGCAGAGAGAGAGAGAGAGAGAGAAATTGAGTGACAGGGCCCAAATTCATCATCAAATTGATGCAGAGCCTGTCCCCATGGCCCAGCCCAGCTCTCTCCTGCGCCAGCCCCACTGACTGCCCCTGGAGTGGTGTGGCCAAGTCTGACAATTTTAGTGGCAATCTCATGGTATTTCATATTCTATGTAAAGCCCGAGGTCTGAGAGTCAGGGGCTTCCGTGAGAATCTCGGCTTTCATTAAAAAAAAAGAAAAAAAGTAAGTTTATAGCCCTCATGTTTGGGGAGAAAAGCCGGAAGATGTGACCCAAAGGCCCCCAAAGATCAAATCCCCCAGGAAAATACAAAGAACCCAAACTGGTGACTTCTTGGAAATCCCCTGAGTTTTAAGCCAATCTCGAGATTGTTGGGGTGACTCGAGTGCTGTGAAAGCTTGGGGCTTGAGACGCTGGGTGAGGAAAGGTTGGCAGGGCAGAGCTGTGTCCAGAGCTCTATTTTCAGAGTTGTTAGGTCCTGATTCAGGAAAGCACTTACACATGGGCCCAGGCATAAGGGCCCTTCCTGACTAGGGGATGCCTTCCTGAACTGCAGCCTTAGGTACCTGCCTGACGATATTCCATCCAGACACACACCCCTGGCTGAGTCCTAGATTGTGACCATCTCTGGAGCAGGGTCTGTCCCCTTCGTTACTGATCTGTGCAGCACCTGGCACAGTGGGGTCCTGATCCCTGGTTAAGGCTCCAGGGCACTACAGTAACACACCTAATAAATAATGTACCACATCTAGCACAGTGGGGCTCTGATCATAGAATCATAGAATATCAGGGTTGGAAGGGACCTCAGGAGGTCATCTAGTCCAACCCCCTGCTCAAAGCAGGACCAATCCCAAACTAAATCATCCCAGCCAGGGCTTTGTCAAGCCTGACCTTAAAAACTTCTGATCCGTGACTGAGGCTCCAGGGTGCTATTGCAATAGAAATAATTGATCACAATGACAATCCCTTTTATCATCTCTTTGATCTTTCTCCCCAGCCAGGCTCCCAAAAACAAATGATCAATTTCACTGTCTTTGATCATCTCTCTCCCCCCATTCCAGACACACTGGGTACAGGGGATTGAAGGGTTGTCTCTGCCACGTGTCTGTACATTTGCTAACACGGCTTGGCATTACTCTCATACCCACCTTTCTTTCCCAGCAGATAAAGCACCACAGCCAGAACCAGGACGGCAGGGATTGTAATTCCCAACAGGAGCTTCAGATCCAGCCCTAGGAAGAACCTCGCTGTGAATGGCCTCTCCAAGCAGCCACCGGCAAATCCCCACTGGCTGGAGCTGGCTGAGCCCTGTGGTAAGTGACCCCTAATATCCTCATGAACCTACCCAGGGAGCTCACCCCACGGTTATCTGCAGGATGACGTTATTGGCTGTTCTTTGTGAGTAAAGTTCATAGAAGTTTTTCCAAAAAATTTTTTTGCCAAACTGTTTTTTTTAAATCAAAACACAGTTTAACTGAAATCAAAAACTTTCCCCAAAACAATTCACATGCAAGGACCATCTTAGTCTTTCCACAAAAATAATTTTGAAATGAAAGACAACATTTTGTTTACTTTTGAATTGACAGTTTTGTCTCATTTTGGTTCCAAAACCCCCCAGAAAAGGAAACTGTAAAGTGAAAATGAGGCCAAATGAAAAATTTGTGTTGAGCTTCATGAATATTTTTTCATCAAAACACTGACATTTTCCACAAAATTTCTGAATGAAATAGTTTTCTTCACAATTTTTTTGTGACAACAAACCTGGATTTCCCCTCCAGCTCTCAAGGCAGGAAATAACCCTGTGGGAACTGCCCTGCTGCCTGGGAACCGGGCATTGGTACTGGGCTGAGATTCCTGAAAGAAGGGTTTGTCTGCATGCTGTTTGTGACACCTCTGTTCCAGGACTGGAGCACAGAGAGTAAATAACTAATTATACGGAGAGAAAGAACTTATGAGCCCAGGTGTGATGATGCGTCTGGTGCCTCCTTCCAGAACAACACCAAATACAGTGAGTGCAGAGGGAGGAAATAATTCACTGACTGCCAGTTTAGCAGACGGGGTCCATGAACTCCAGATGAAACTCCTTCCCAACAGAAGGGTTTGGGATTCCCCCTTTAAAAGAGCCATTTTCCTGCCCTGTAAAGATGTTGCCCAGCTCAGCAATGCTGGTTAAAGCCTGGGAGAGCTGCATGGAGAATGCGCAACATTGGATGAGTCCATCACCCTGTTGTGTGGTTGTGTGTTTCCTCTACATCCATTGTCACGGCAATCACACTCAGACTGGGGGTTGCCCAGCCCAGGACTCGTCTTTTCCTAAATAGAGTCCCCAGAATAAAGAAACTCTTCAGAAGCATTTACCTTGTTGGGGGGAACCCCCGACACCGCCACTGCTGGAGTCATCACCTAGGCAATAAATACACAAGAGATCAGGGCAGAACAGAGCCCCACTCCAGGCCCATACGCTGCCCTAGCACAACTACTCCATGGGCAATAACTGGCTGGCAGTCGTGCTGCTGAAATGGGCCTGGGGTTAGAGTGGATCACAAACTGAATCTGAGTCAGCAGTGTGATGTCGTTGTGAAAAGGGCTAACTTTGTATGTATGTCTCAGGAGGTAATTATTCCGCTCTGCTCCGCACTGATGAAGGCTCAGCTGGAGTCCAGGGTCCAGTTCTGGGTGTGACACTTTAGGAAAGTTGTGGACAATTTGGAGGGAGTCCAGAAGAGAACAACAAAAGTGATCAGAAGGTTTAGAAAACCTGACCTAGGAGGAAAGGTTAGAAACACTGGGCATGTTTTTTCTTGAGAAAAGAAGCCCGAGGGGGAACCTGATAACAGTCTCCAAATATGCTCACTGCAGTTATAAAGAGGATGGGGATCAATTGTTCTCAGTCCCACTGAAGGTAGGACAAGAAGTAATGGGGTTAATCTGCAGCAAGGGAGGATTAGGTTAGACAGTAGGAAAAGCTTTCTAACTATAGGGCTAGTGAAGCTCTGGAATAGGCTTTCAAGGGAGGTTGTGGAATCCCTGTCATTGGAGGTGGACAAACTCCAATCAGGGATGGTCCAGGTTTACTTGGTCCTGCCTCAGTGCAGGGGGCTGGACTTGATGACATTTTGAGGTCCCTTCCAGGCAGACATTTCTATGATATCCCCGTCCCCCACCTGTCTGGGTTGGGCCGTCTGAGCTGAGATGGGTGAAAATTGGGGGCTGGGTTCCCTGTGTCAAATTTTGAGCAAAGATGTTTTGTTAGACATTTTTCTTTTCAGATTTTGACGAATTTCAGCATTTGAATTTTCAGGGGTTTCTTAGGGCTTGTCTACACTGACACTTTACAGCGCTGCAACTTTCTCTCTCACGGGGGTGAAAAAACACCCCCCTGAGCACTGCTCTCTCCCAGCGCTATGCCGTGAGTACACAGCCACGTTAAAGCACTGTCGCAGCCAACGCTTTAACGTTGCTAGAGAAGACATACCCTTATTGAATTGTTGTTCTCACTCTGCCATTCACCCTCCCAATTCATGTGATGCTGAGTTGCTGGGCGGTACTGAGCTGGGATATGGACACACACACACACACAAACAGTCAGAAACACTCACACACACATGCCTTACCACTGACGCCTAGGCGTTGGACAGGGCTGAGCTGGGATCTCTTCACCCGGTTGTTACTGTCCTTGATCTCGTACCCACAGGTGTAATTCCCAGAGCTGACTCCAGACACCACATGGTTATAGCCATAGATGGCCTTCTTCTCCAAGCCCCTCTGGGATGAAATCTCCTCCCCGTCCTTGCAGAAGATGATGCGGGTGGCCAGGAACTGGGAGAACATGGAGCACTGCAGCAGCACGGAGTCCCCTGGCCGGACAGAGGTCGGGCTCAGATAGAGGGTGGGGGCACGTAGAGCACCTGGGAAGGGGAATGGGTCAGAGCTGTCAGTGGGGCATTGGTGGCTCCCAGCACTGTTGATGGGCCAGGAGGTAAATGATTGGTGGGTCTGTGCCACATCTCAGATGGAGGCTCTGATTCCAGCCCAGCTGTGCAGACAGGGGGACGAGCACTCTCTGGTGACCGGAAGCTTTAGTTCCCGGGATCATTTGGGTTAGGAAAGAGCCTGGAGGCTCAGCTGGGCTTGGTTCCCATTGTCTAGCTCTGTGCACTCTCCTAGAATAAGGGGCCTCGGTGCTGGCGCCCCACTGACCCAGCTGGAGCAGTACGGCTGGGAAAGAGGCAAACCCTCAGCGTGGCCGGCCCCTGGCCATTGAGGGCTGTCTAGGCAGGGAACGGCCAACACCTCAGTCTGCCCCGGCAGCCCATGCAGTGAAGGTCACTTGCTGCCCCATGGAGCTCACCAGCGGACAGCCAAGGAGCTGTTTCCAGTCCCTAACCCCTCTGACGTCTGCTCTAACATCCTCCCTGTCCCTGTGCCCCTCCTGTCCCCAGTCCCCAGCTGGCACAGGGGGCACTGGGAGCAATTCCAGACCCAGGCTAAAGGAAGGTCCTGGAGCTGCGGCAGGGAATGGATCCCCCTTTTCTGCGAATTGCCAGGGGGACGGGACTCAGCTTTGAACTAGTAGGAGAATTGCTGCTGTTGCTGGGTAGGTAAATATCTGCCCACCACCTTCCCCACCCCAGTGGTGCCTGTGCCCAGGCACCCAGCAAAGAAAAGGCTCCACCAGCCCCTGCTGGGCTGGGCACAGGGTCACTGGGTGCGGCTCCCTGGCCCGGGTCATACACCAGCTCAGTCTGGGTTATATAATGGTCCCTTTTGTCCGTACCCTCTCAAGCGCCACCTGCCCGCCCAGGGCTGACTAGTAACGGTGCTGCTGACATTTAAGGACGAGGTGCAGACTGAGTCCATGGGGGGGGTGAGCTCCAGGGGTGAGGCCTGCGCCCACAAAGGGCTGGGAGCTGGTGCCATGGGAAGGTAAATCCCTTGAGGTCAGAGCCGTGGCGTTCTCTGCTTCCCAGGGCCAGTGCCCCAGGGGTGGGACGGGCTGTGGATGTGACTCTCTGACCTGCGTGTCACATTGGCCTTGGGTCAGGGCAGAGCTGAGAGGTAGCAGGACAGAGAGGAGTCGACCAGGAGATCTGCTCACCCTGGTCAGATCCCACACAGCCCCGTCTGCCTTCCCGTGCCATTTCCGCTGACACCACAGTGAGCAGTGAGCAGCCCAAGGGGTGGTGGCTGGATGCTATGGAGGGGGAGGGCTAAATGCCATGGGTAGGTTGGGGACAGACAGACAGACGGACTCACCGGGAGCTGAGCAGATCTCCTGGCTGCTGAGACTCAGCGCTGGGAACAGAAAGGTGCCATGTGGTTAGTGCTGGAGATAAAATCCCACTCTTTTCTGAGGTCCCTCTTCAGGGACAAAGACTGCCTTTAATTACAAAAAATTCCTGATTTGTGTTTTGATGAAGAAGCAAACCAGGCAGGATGTTAGATCTGGGTCATGGCAGGTTCCTCGCACACACAGACCTTGGCTGAGCTGGGACCTTCTTTCCCTTCAGCTCTCTCCAGGGCCCAGATCCTCAGCATGTGTAAACCGGCATTGACTCCAGTGGAGCGACACTGATTTACACCAACTGGGGATTTGGCCCAGTAGCTCTCACACTCAGTGTTTACACTGGTTCCCATTTCTCTCCCACGGAAGAGGATTTGCCGACAGTCTGGGCCAGGGGCTGCTCTCGATTCTGTTTCCTCCCAGCCTGCTACAAATTAGCACAGGGGTCCCAGATACTCACCGGACAGCAAGAGGCACAGAGACAGGATCATCAGGGTGGTGGTGGGAACCAATTGGGATGGAAACTGCCCAGCAGCTTCTGTTTCTGATGCGGTGCGGAGGGGACAATTCACAATCGCTCCCTGCTCTCACCTGCCCCCACTGCCCTGTCTGACTTCAGCAGAAGGGAAGCTCCTGTCTCTCTCTCTGCTCAGTCTGCTCCCCTGAGTTGGATACTCCAGCCAGCCCCTCTCCCTGCTCCCAGGCCCTGTGGTCTGCAGGGCTCAGGCAGCAGAGATGCTGCAGCCTCTCTCTGACCTGCTCTGTCCCCTCCTTGGGTCTGATAATCATCATCGCTCCCCGTTTCCTGCCCTGAGCCGCCCCCCTTCCGTGCTCCTGCCACAGCATCTCTATTTAGGGCTGCAAGATTGAGAACTAAAGGGGCCTGGTTTGCTTATTTGAGTCTAAACATATCACTGAGGAAACAACTCCCGTCCCATCTCACTGCCTGGGGACCCAGACAGCCCCTGGCTAAAGGCACAGCTGGGCCAGGGTGAAAGGTTACTGGGTGATTGGGGGCCCTGGGATGTTGGATGAGTCAGAATTTTTTGCCTCCACCCTGGTCTCCAGTCCATGGTGAGAAGAACCCAGCTCCCCCAGGGGGAAATTCACCCTCTGGGCTTAACAGGGACATAAATGGGGTCTGGGTCTTATGCTGGACCCTCTGCACAGGGGTGAATTTCACCCCCAGAGAACACTTACCGCAGGACTGCATTGGCTTCCCCACCAGCTTAGTCTCCAACCTCCCTGTCCTCCACAACCAGCTCCAGCCACTTCTGCCCGTCCAGCCCTGACTGCCCCTGCTCCCCATTCTGGGCTGTTGAGGAGTTGCTGTCCTCCCTGAGAGATGGGCACCAGGTCCCTTCCCCCTATCCTGGTTCCTCTCAAGTCACCCCTCACTGCCAGGGAGGGAAGAACAAAAGGCAGTTGAGAAAGAGCATTCAGAAGTGACCTGTGAGAAGGTAAGGAGCTGGAATCAGTGTGACTAAGGAAGTGGGGGACCAGGGGAAAAAGCCAAAGAAACATGTGGGATAGAAATGTAAGGGACTGTTGGCCCCTTATTAAAACTTATGTTGGTTTTTGGTTGGGTAGCTCCCAGTACCAAGGGGAAGGGTCGATGGGAAATCAGGACCCTGAGACTGGCAGTCCCGAGGGGCTATGGGGAGCAGCCAACGCTCCAGGTCAGCCTGATTGACAGGGCAGGCAGGCTAATGAAGGAGTCAGGAGGCCAGGGGGTTGTTCCGTCCCCCATGTCTGCCCTGGGTCAGAGTGGGGCAGAGCTAAGGAGAGAGCAGGAGCTCGAGCTGAGCTGCGGGCAGAGCCACACCAACCGGAGCCAGAGAGAACCAGAGAAGCAGTCGAGGGAGCAAATCCGGGTGTGGTAAACAGCTAGACTTGGGGGGGACCTTGACGGGGGGGCTGACACTGGGAAGGGTCCTTCCACCTAGAGCCTGAGGGCGTGTGGCCAACACCACAGCAAGTATCCGGCCCGCAGCATCCCTGTAGCACAGTCAGGACATGGGCAGGAGCCCCCAGGAAACCTGGGTGCAGCTTTGTTGGGGTTACAAGGACTCTGCCACACAGGAGAGTGGAAGGGGAGTCCTCAAGGTCAGGCAGTCTCTGGGTAAAGGGAGTGGGAGCGAGGACTCAGATCCTTTCGCTAGGCAATTCCACTGGGGTAGTGCATATGCCAGGAAAGTTCCCCACAATAGCAGGACCATTCTCCGACTTACAGAAAAAAGTCTTATGAACAGATGTTTACACCTCTGCGGGAAGCCAAGCAGCTGAAGGCCTCAAGGGAAATGTGTCAGGAGTAAAAGTTTTGCAGATCAACTTTTCATAGTAATTGATGCAGAACCAGATTGTCCTGGGATGGTGACTAGGCACATTTCACCCCTTGGATGGAGTGAGCTCTGCAGAGCAGCTGGAAAGAGGTGTACGGGGGAGCTAAGGTGCTCAGGTGAGGGTCAGAGGAGCAGAGTTTAACACTACCTGTCATAAGCAGTGCCCAGAAAACGCCTGTGTGAAGAAGGGTAAATATTTGTGGCAAGTTTTTTAAAATGATTGTTTCAAATCCTTTTAAAAATTCTCTGAAAAAGTGGGTTATTTAAAAGTAAATTTTTGTTTTTTTCTT
The DNA here is from genome assembly GCF_015237465.2 of Chelonia mydas. Taxonomy (NCBI): domain Eukaryota; kingdom Metazoa; phylum Chordata; order Testudines; family Cheloniidae; genus Chelonia; species Chelonia mydas. Next base: position 13,375,378 of record NC_051263.2, on the reverse strand, counting down.
TTAATTTTCCAGTTTTGTTTTTACAAAACCCCCAAAACAGTTTTAATTTTTCATTTGTAAAAATGGAAACTTTGGAAATCATTAAAATGTTTGATAAAATCTCTCACTTAAAAATCTGTCATTTTTAGATAAGAACATTCTGACGACTCTAGCCCAGAGTGATCCCTGGGGCTGTGGTTCAGGCTGAGCTGCTGGCACCCTGGGATGGCAGCCGGGCCCTGCTTGTAGCTCAGACAATGCTGCCCAGAAAGGGCCTGATCCAAGCCCCCTGATGTCAGTGGAAATACTTCACTGACTTCACCGGCCTTGGGATCAGGCCGCCGTCTAAGAGGGTCGGTTCTCTTGTGACAGAGAAATGGCTCCGGAACTTTCACTTGGAGTGACCCCAACCCAGACTGGCCAGAGGAACAGGAACAGGGAAAGTCTCCACCATGGGCGGGTGAAGGGGAGGTTGATGACGGGATCATGGTGCAAAATAGGATGTGAAGAAAGGGAATTCACCCCATCCCCCAGCCAGAGCTGCAAGTGCAGCTGAGATGTGAAGCAAGAGCGTCCGCAGAGTGGGTTCCTTCTGCTGCACAGACCCTGCAGCTGCCTCACTGCACAGACCCTGAAAGGAGCAGAGAGACGACGCCACACAGAGACTTGAAGGAGCCAGCTGCACAGAGCCAGCAAAGGAAAGATCTATTGATAGATTGATATATAGATAGATGGCTCTGCATGGGGATAGAGACAGAGAGATAGACAGAGGATGGATATGGGGATGGATAGATAGATACAATATTATTTTTAAATACTGTGCTTGGTTTATCTCATCATTAAGCACAGAGACCAAGACTTTCAAAAACAATTAGTGATTTTGGGGGGCCCCATTTATGCCACCTTAAAGGGGCTGATTTCCAGCAGGTGGGGGCTCAGTGCAGTCTGTCTGTCATCCCATACGCTGTCTCACGTTGGGCTCCCAAAATCACTGGCCATTTTGGAAGGTTTGGCCAGAAGTGCTTGTGCCAATTATGCATGTGCCGAATCTGTGTGTGAGACCAGCTGTCGGGGTGTGAGGGGCTGCGTCCCCACGGCCCATTCGAGCCTTGGCCCTGCGATCAAGGGCGATCAGTGCCAGTTGTGACGGTGATTTTGTGATAAAGCTCCTCTGGCACAACCACACTATGCGGACACTGAGCGGCCAGTCCAGTTCTCAGCTGCCCCACCTTCCCTGAGGCAGCTGTGTGAGAACTGTGGGCATCCTGACATGTTCCCAAAGCAGATGGACTCGACCCAGCACCTGCCCATGAAATACACAACCCCTGCTGCTATAGTACTTCATGGGAAGTTATCTGGTATCAGCTAAGGGGTGAATTTATACTGCTCCAGTTATACCAGTGTAAGTCCCTGTGCACACCTGGGTTCTGGTATAAAAGAGCCTTTTTCTGGTTTATCTTATCTTGTTTTGAAAGCAATATTAACGATAAGCCGTACATTTTTAACTGTGAGGATAATTAACAATGGGAAAAACTTTACCATGGGCTGTGGTGGATTCTCCTTTACTGACAATTTTGAAATCAAGTTGTATGTTTTTCTCAAAGAGAAGCTCTAGTTCAAACAGGGATTATTTGGGGGCAGTTCTCTGACCTGTGTTATACAGGGGGTCAGACTATGTGATCACAATGGTCCCTTCTGGCCTTAGAAACTATGAATGAACCTGACAAAGGCTCTGATTCCACAATAAGAGTGTCCCCGTGGGAGTTATACCAGCAAAGCTAGAGAAGTATAATGACACTAGTAAATTTCCCTGTCTATAGAGAAGCCCTGGCATAAAATGCTTTTCCCATCAATGCTCTCCATTTCCTTGTACATCTCCTGTCACTGGAGTATCTGACCCTTCACAATCATTAATGGGTTTATCCTCAGACACTCATGAAGTTCATCCTCCTTTCACAGAAGGAGGCACAGAAAGAGACTAAGTGACGGAGCCCAAGGCACACAGGAGTCTGCAGCTGAGTCAGGGGTTGAACCCAGGGCTCCTGAGCACCAGACCACTGCCCTAGGCACAAGATTGTTCTTCCTCCCCTCAGCCCCGGCTGTCCCAAAAGCCTGGGTGACAATGACCAACTGGGCTATTTCATCCAAAGAGGGGAAGAGCCTGGATGGGACGGGACTGGGAAACAGGGAAAACATCAGAGACACAAGCTGGGAAATCTGCTGCAGATGATTTAATTGCTCTTACAGACAGTCCCACCCCCTATTGCTTCTGGGCTAAATTCTGCCTCTCTCCTGCCAGCCCAAACCCCAGGGCGGGCAGGGCAGAATTAGACCTGGCTCTCCAGCTCTGGTGGGGATATTAATGGAGCCAGACGCAGCAGGACTAGAGAGCGATTGGCTGCTGCTTGGAAGAGGGAAGGGAGAGGAGAGCTGGTGCCATGAGTAGCGGCTTCTGCTCAGCTACTCTCTGCATGCACAGTCCAGCTGCTCCATGCAGCCACACAGGGCGGGAACCACAGGACTAACCACCAGCGCCCTGAGAATCTGCAGAGTCTCCTGTGCAGACACTTCTTCCCCCACCCAGCAGTGAGCTCTCCCCAGGCCTGACCCCGAGCTAGCAGCCCAGCGGGGCCGGGACGTATCACACACTGTGATGTGGGATTGAAGAACCCGCTAACACAATGTTATTTTTGTCCTCACACATTAACCTGCCTCATTCTCTCTCTCTCTCCATTTAGTCTGTTCTCTGAGGTTTCCAGGGCAGTTTATTTTCATAGTCATACATTTGAAGGCCAGAAGGGACCAATGGGACCATCTGGTCAGAGCGTCTGCACAGCCCAGACCAGAGAGCCTCCCCCAGGGATCCCTGCACTGAGCTCCTAACTTCTGGCTGCGCTAGAGCATGTCTGGTAGAAAGAGATGTCCCCTCTCGGTTTAAAGACTCCAGTCCGGCTCACATTTCTGAACACTATGATGGCTTTGGCTGATCAGTGAAAGAGGGGACCAGGGGGAAGGGAGATGCTGGACTGGGACAGAGCAGCTGGAGATGGGCCCTGAGGTTTAGCTCCAGCTGTGGATCCTAATCTGACCTTCCCCAGAGTCTGGGGGTGTGGACTTGGGGTTCCGGTTTGAATTTTTTATAGTGACAGCGCCAAAGTCTGGGTGTGGGGACCCTCGCTCTGAGCAAAAGTTCAGTAGGTACCAGAGATGGTAATCCAGAGTCTGACCGAGAAAGCGAAGAAGATGCACAATCTGGGATGGCTGAACCACCTAACAATGAATGGGGAAGAGCTGTTGGTCTTGACATAGATTTCAGGAAGCTCAGTGTAATGTGCAGATCTGGTGTGTACCGAAGGCCCAGCACTGACAGACTGACTGGGCAGCTAGGCCAGGCCACAGACATGCCCAGGATAGACTGTAACAAAGGATACTGGAAAGTTTAACACTCCAGAGGACAAACCATGGCACATTTTCAGGGCAGGGACTGTGCTATATGATACCTAACTGTACAGCATCAGCACACCAATGGCACTGAGGAAAGACAACATTTAATGATGACTGTACCAGGCCCAACTGAGAATTGTACATCAAGATTTTTTTTGGATAGAAAACTAGATTTTGACTAAATGATTTTTTTTATTGTACTTTTCTATTTGTGGAAGTCTCTCCTTTCTTTGAACATATTTGATTTTTTGTTGGAAAACCAAAAGTCCAAAATATTTGGAAGTGGCCAAAATCTAACATTCCCCGCCACCTGCCAGTTTTCAGGTTATCAGTTTTTTGATGAAACATTAAAATTTTATTGCTGAAAATTTCAAGGGAAATTCATGTAAATTTTGCACAGGGAAAAAATTCCATTTTCCACCCTGCCCCAGAGTGCACCATGTTTAAGCCCTCAAGGGTCGCAGGTGGAATCTGCCAATGCTCTGTTCTGTGCTATGCCCACAGGACTCCCCTGTGATCTCCTAGAGGTTACTGCAGATTAACCTGAAGGCCCGTGTGACAAATGTGGGCATGTGGGTGCAGGTTTTGCTGGAGGCCATGGGCGGCAAGTGAACCACCCCATTCAGGGAGCCTAGCCCCCTACCTAATCTCTTCTGCCCACTCCTCCCTGCTCTCGCCCGCCGGAGCCAGAGGAGCACCGAGTCCCCCATCATAGCCAGAGGAACCCCGGCCGGCCGGCCTGAGCCACCCAAGTCCTGCCCCGCCTACCCGTCCAAGCTGCCCTGAGTATTTGCCCTACCGCCCGAGATATCCAGGCCCGCCTGCCCGAGCCGCCCTGAGCCCCAGCCGGCCCACCTGCCTGAGCCTCCCCAGCTGGCCTGTGTAAGGCGCCCGAGCCGGCCCGGCCAGCCAGAGGAGCCTCAAGCCCCAGCCAGTTGGAGGAGTTCTGAGCCCCACCGTGGCCTGGCCCCAGGGCTTTGGCAGAGAACATTAGAGGAGGTTTGGGATGGCTTAGTTTCTCCCAGCCTCCATTTCAGGCCACCCATGCTGGAGCCCTAGGCATAACTAACAGTGTGAACGAAAGGCTGTGAACCAAAGTAGGCCTGGCCTTGGCAGAATAGTAACACACTGGGTATTGGCTAACCAAGTATGCTCACTCCTGACCTGAGAGGATGGTACAGAGACACACAAAGTTTTAAAGTAACTCCGTAATTACAGGCTTAAGAGGTGGTACAGGAACACACCAACCATCCCTAAAGATAAAGAGGGGATGACAAGATAATGGATAAGGATGTTTGAACTAGCAGTAACAAGGAGAAACAGTGGTGATAAGGGTAGTAATTGACAAGATCTAAAGAGGAATACTGACTTCTTTATATCAGTGTATAAAAGGAGAAGTCACAGGAGAGGCACCTTTGTACTAGTCTAGACACAGCACTCTGATCTGCTGATTGAACTGGTACCTTGTCACAGGCACACATCTGTTAGTGGATCTGTAGCTCCTAGAGGGCACTAGGACTGTGCTTTGTCGACAATCAACCTGGCCGAGCGCCTTCGCCACTGAACCGAGCCTGTGCTCATTCGTACAAGTAACATTGAACACTGCTGAGTCAACACACTGCACCGTCTGCTAGTGCAGCTGGCGTTGGAGCTCTGAGAACGGGAACACTAGCAGCATTAGCAACACGAACAACAGCTGGTAATCGGACAGTCAGAGAAATGTCAGGCTGGAAAGGACCTAGCTAGTGAACAGGAGTGGCTCACGGGGGAGTTTGGCGAGGGACTTCTCCAGGTGAGGAGGAGCGATTGCGGGATCCTTCGGGTAAGTTTGTTGTCTGTAGTGTTTGTGTTTGTGGTGTGCTTGCTGCTTGACTGAAATATACCGTGTGGTCTGTTTGTTTGGGGGACCGTGGGCTGACTGTGTGTGCTGAGCCTAGCGGTGTGCTAGGCGAGGCTGAGAGCTATCTGGAGCTTCTTGACCAGGCATCCAATCAACGCTTAATCCGGGGGCAGGGCTACTCAGGCAGAGCAGGGCTTTAAAAAGCCTGCTCCTAAGCGACCAGAGGAGCGGCTAACGGGAGTTTGGCGAGGGAGTTTACAGGGGGAGTGTGAGCAGGGGCTAGATACACCTAACATTCTTTGCATTTAAAGCTCAAAACACCGCTTGGGTAAAAACAAAGCACCAACAAGGGAACAAGCTCCAGGAGTAATAAGAGAATGCAGGCAGAAGTCCAGCAACACAGTGGGAGCTACCCAGTTTATTGCACACAATGCAGGATGTATAATTGCCTGCTCCACGGGCTGGTGGCGTATGTATGCATTCGGTGCAAGGAGCTGCTGGCCCTCAGAGACCAGGAATTTGGAGACCAGGGTGGCTGAGCTGGAGGAGCTAAGGGAGACAGAGAGGTCCATAGACGAGACTTTCCGGGACACAGTAGAACAGTCCCACCCCCGGTCTGAGAGCCTCTGTGCTGTTGAGGAGGATGAAAGCCTCAGGGAAGGAGAACAGAGGGAAGCGATCCCATAGTTGGGACCCTCCTCCCAGATGATGTTGTGGTATCCTCTCACACTGAAGATACTTCTCTGGGGGAGGGAACTCCAGTTATTTGGAAGAGACAGTTATTAGTAATGGGTGATTCAATCATTAGAAACATAGATAGCTGGGTTTGCGATGATCAGGAGAACCACATGGTGACTTGCCTGCCTGGTGCGAAGGTTGCGGATCTCTCGAGACATCTAGATAGGCTTATGTGTAGTGCTGGGGAGGAGCCGGTGGTCGTGGTACATGTAGGTACCAATGACATGGGGAAGGGTAGGAGAGAGGACCTGGAGGCCAAATTTAGGCTGCTAGGTCAGAGATTGAAGTCCAGGACCTCCATGGGAGCATTCTCTGAAATGCTGCCAGTTCCACGCGCAGGGCCAGTCAGACAGGCAGAACTGCAGGGTCTCAATGCGTGGATAAGACGATGGTGTAGGGAGGAGGGGTTTAGATTTATGAGGAACTGGGGAAGCTTTTGGGAAAAGGGGAGCCTATACAGGAAGGATGGGCTCCACCTAAACCAAAACGGAACCAGATTCCTGGCGCTTAATATTAAAAAGGTCGTAGAACAGTTTTTAAACTAAGGGCTGGGGGAAAGCCAACAGGTGCGGAGGAGCACGTGGTTCGAACATCCCTTACGGGAGGATCTATAAATGGAGATTCCCTGTGTCCTAATCAGAGGAGAGGATGGAAAATGATAAAATACAGGGAGGATCTGATGAGAAACAGTCAAATGAAAAAAAATCCCATTCAATAACGTCATGCAATAGGGGACAGCAAAAAAATGACAAGTTTTTAAAATGCTTATATACCAATGCTAGAAGTCTAAATAATAAGATGGGTGAACTAGAGTGCCTAGTATTAAATGAGGATATTGATATAATAGGCATCACAGAAACCTGGTGGAATGAAGATAATCAATGGGACACAGTAATACCAGGGTACAAAGTATATTGGAAGGACAGAACAGGTCGTGCTGGTGGGGGAGTGGCACTATGTGTCAAAGAAAGCATAGAATCAAATGAAGTAAAAATCTTAAATGAACTAAATTGTACTATAGAATCTCTATGGATAGTAATTCCATGCTTGAAATAAGAATATCGCAGTAGGGCTATATTACAGACCACCTGACCAGGAAGGTGTTAGTGACTCTGAAATGCTCAGGGAGATTAGAGAGGCTATTAAAATAAAAAACTCAATAATAATAATGGGGGATTTCAACTATCCCCATCTTGACTGGGTACGTCACCTCAGGAAGGGATGCTGAGATAAAGTTTCTTGACACCTTAAATGACTGCTTCTTGGAGCAGCTAGTCCTGGAACCCACAAGAGGAGAGGCAATTCTTGATTTAGTCCTAAGTGGAGCACAGGATCAGGTCCAATAGCTGGACTGGTTGGTAATAGTGACCATAAATAATTATGTAAGCAGAGTCAGGATGACCTCCACCCTGACATCTGGTGGTGAGGTGTGGCAAGTTGTGGAAAAGAACTTCAGGGGCTGATCTCATTTGCATAGGCACACCCACCCCGCCTAGAATGAGGCCATAACTGCCCAAATGGTCACTTTGGCTGTTGTGGGATCCCCAGTGTCTCTGTTATTGGGGCGGGAAGAATAAATTGTTATTACCCTGATTATGGGAACTGTGCTTGGAACTGTACTTGGCCTTTTGTTATGATGGAGGGACTCACCATCAACTAAGTAGCACTCGCTAGGCAAGGGACATGGGTTCCAAAACTCTGTGAACTGAGAGAGGTTTGAGACAGGTGTTAGTTTCTGGTGGTGTGGGCCCCCTTGTGAGTGCCTGAAATACCAATTGCACCTCTGTCTCTCTCCACTGTGGAATGTCAGAGCTAATTTTGGGTATATTAAGAGTCTTGTTACAGGTACTGTGCTGCATTCACTTTGGCCTTATGGTGCACCAGCACTAAGGCTCCCACTACTATAAGCTGAAATCACTGAGCACTGTGTCAAGTAGTGGGGAGCCGGAAGATCTAGCGTGCAGTGGTGCTGTTCATGGATAGGCTGGCGGAGTGTTTGTGAGACGGCGAGCTGAGCTGTGCACAGCGGAGCCGTTTGTGAGACGGCGAGCTGTGCAGAGCGGAGCCGGTCGTGGTGGAGCGGAGTTGTTCGTGAGACAGCAGAGCAGAGCCCTGTGGGGCAGTCAGCTTCAGGACACGTAAGGTGCCCCTTACCTCTTTCCCCCACACACAGGCACATTTTAGCCAGACTGGGGAGTAACACTCTGCGGATGAACTTTTGAACTCTGGGGCTGGACTTTTTGGATTTTGGGTGATTTGAGGATTGCTGGACTCAAGAGACGTTTGGGTTCTGGGGCTCAAGAACCGGAGCGAAAGGATGTGGCCCAATTTTCTGGGGTGGGTCTTTGCTCACGGTTTGGTTAATGAACACTAGTTGTGGTGTTTCCCCAATTTAATGCTGATGTCGTTTACCTCATGTTATTAAAGGTTTCAGAGTAACAGTCGTGTTAGTCTGTATTCGTAAAAAGAAAAGGAGTACTTGTGGCACCTTAGAGACTAACCAGTTTATTTGAGCATGAGCTTTCGTGAGCTACAGCTCACTTCATCGGATGCATAGCATATCGTGGAAACTGCAGAAGACATTATATACACACAGAGACCATGAAACAAAACTTCCTCCCACCTGCAGCGGGGGAGTGGAGTGGGAGGAAGTTTTGTTTCATGGTCTCTGTGTGTATATAATGTCTTCTGCAGTTTCCACGATATGCTATGCATCCGATGAAGTGAGCTGTAGCTCACGAAAGCTCATGCTCAAATAAACTGGTTAGTCTCTAAGGTGCCACAAGTACTCATGTTATTAAAGATTCTCTGCTACACTGAGACTCTGTGCTTGCGAGAGGGGAAGTATTGCCTCTTGAGGCGCCCAGGGGGTGTGTAAGATTTTCCCAGGTCACTGGGTGGGGGCTCGAGCCAGTTTTGCATTTGCTTTGATGAGAGGGAACCCCTGTGTACTGAACCCGGCCCTTGCTGCTATCAACTTGGCCTGGCAGAAGGGTTACAATTAAATTTAACATCCCTTTGGCGGGGAAAACTCCACAGCGCCCCAACACTGTAGCATTTAATTTCAGAAAGGGGAACTACGCAAAAATGAGGAGGTTAGTGAAACAGAAATTAAAAGGTACAGTATCAAAAGTAAAATCCCTGCAAGCTGCATGGAAACTTTTTAAAGACACCATAATAGAGTCTCAACTTAAATGCATACCCCAATTTAAAAAACATAGCAAAAGAACCAAAAAAGAGCCACTGTGGTTAAACAACAAAGTAAAAGAAACAGTGAGAGGCAAAAAGGCATCCTTTAAAAAGTGGAAGATAAATCTTAATGAGTGAAATAGAAAGGAGCATAAACTCTGGCAAATGAAGTGTAAAAATATAATTAGAAAGACCAAAAAAGAATTTGAAGAACAGCTAGCCAAAGACTCCAAAAGTAATAGCAAATTTTTAAAAAAATACATCAGAAGCAGAAAGCCTGCCAAACAACCAGTGGGGCCACTGGATGATCGTGATGCTAAAGGAGCATTCAAAGCCCTGGTCTATAGTAGGACTTTAGGTCGAATTTAGCAGCGTTAAATCGATGTAAACCTGCACCCATCCACACGATGAAGCCCTTTATTTCGACTTAAAGGGCTCTTAAAATCGATTTCCTTACTCCACCTCTGACAAGTGGATTAGGGCTTAAATCGGCCTTGCCGTGTCGAATTTGGGGTACTGTGGACACAATTCGACGGTATTGGCATCCAGGAGCTATCCCAGAGTGCTCCATTGTGACCGCTCTGGACAGCACTCTCAATTCAGATGCACTGGCCAGGTAGACAGGAAAAAAACCGCGAACTTTTGAATCTCATTTCCTGTTTGGCCAGCGTGGCAAGCTGCAGGTGACCGTACAGAGCTCATCAGCAGAGGTGACCATGCAGAGCTCATCAGCAGAGGTGACCATGATGGAATCCCAGAATCGCAAAAGAGCTCCAGCATGGACTGAACGGGAGGTACGGGATCTGATCGCTGTATGGGGAGAGGAATCCGTGCTATCAGAACTCCGGTCCAGTTTTCGAAATGCCAAAATCTTTGTCAAAATCTCCCAGGGCATGAAAGACAGAGGCCATAACAGGGACCCAAAGCAGTGCCACATGAAACTTAAGGAACTGAGGCAAGCCTACCAGAAAACCAGAGAGGCGAACGGCCGCTCCGGGTCAGAGCCCCAAACATGCCGCTTCTATGATGAGCTGCATGCCATTTTAGGGGGTTCAGCCACCACTACCCCAGCCGTGATGTTTGACTCCTTCAATGGAGACGGAGGCAACACGGAAGCAGGTTTTGGGGACGAAGAAGATGATGATGATGATGATAAGGTTGTAGATAGCTCACAGCAAGCAAGCGGAGAAACCGGTTTTCCCGACAGCCAGGAACTGTTTCTCACCCTGGACCTGGAGCCAGTGCCCCCCGAACCCACCCAAGGCTGCCTCCTGGACCCGGCAGGCGGAGAAGGGACCTCCGGTGAGTGTACCTTTTAAAATACTATACATGGTTTAAAAGCAAGCACGTGAAAGGATTAATTTGGCCTGGCATTCGCGGCTCTCCTGGATGTACTCCCAAAGCCTTTGCAAAAGGTTTCTGGGGAGGGCAGCCTTATTGCGTCCTCCATGGTAGGACACTTTACCACTCCAGGCCAGTAACACGTACTCGGGAATCATTGTACAACAAAGCATTGCAGTGTACGTTTGCTGGCGTTCAAACAACATCCGTTCTTTATCTCTCTGTGTTATCCTCAGGAGAGTGAGATATAATCCATGGTCACCTGGTTGAAATAGGGTGCTTTTCTTCAGGGGACACTCAGAGGAGCCCATTCCTGCTGGGCTGTTTGCCTGCGGCTGAACAGAAATGTTCCCCGCTGTTAGCCACAGGGAGGGGGGAGGGTTGAGGGGGCAGCCACGCGGTGGGGGGAGGCAAAATGCGCCCTTGTAACGAAAGCACATGTGCTATGTATGTAATGTTAAAAGCAAGGTTTATCCTGAAAGAGTGTAGCCAGTGTTTTATAAAATGTGTCTTTTAAAATACCACTGTCCCTTTTTTTTTCTCCACCAGCTGCATGTGTTTCAATGATCACAGGATCTTCTCCTTCCCATAGGCTAGTGAAGATTAGAAAGAAAAAAAAATGCACTCGAGATGAAATGTTCTCTGAGCTCATGCTGTCCTCCCACACTGACAGAGCACAGATGAATGCGTGGAGGCAAATAATGTCAGAGTGCAGGAAAGCACAAAATGACCGGGAGGAGAGGTGGTGGGCTGAAGAGAGTAAGTGGCTGGCTGAAGACAGGGCTGAAGCTTAAATGTGGCGGCAGCGTGATGAGAGGAGGCAGGATTCAGTGCTGAGGCTGCTGGAGGATCAAACCAGTATGCTCCAGTGTATGGTTCAGCTGCAGCAAAGGCAGCTGGAGCACAGACTGCCACTACAGCCCCTGTGTAACCAACTGCTCTCCTCCCCAAGTTCCATAGCCTCCACACCCAGACGCCCAAGAACGCGGTGTGGGGGCCTCCGGCCAACCAGCCACTCCACCACAGAGGATTGCCCAAAAAACAGAAGGCTGGCATTCAATAAATTTTAAAGTTGTAAACTTTTAAAGTGCTGTGTGGCATTTTCCTTCCCTCCTCCACCACCCCTCCTGGGCTACCTTGGTAGTCATCCCCCTATTTGTGTGATGAATGAATAAAGAATGCATGAATGTGAAGCAACAATGACTTTATTGCCTCTGCAAGCGGTGATCGAAGGGAGGAGGGGCGGGTGGTTAGCTTACAGGGAAGCAGAGTGAACCAAGGGGCGGGGGGGTTTCATCAAGGAGAAACAAACAGAACTTTCACACCGTAGCCTGGCCAGTCATGAAACTGGTTTTCAAAGCTTCTCTGATGCGTACCGCGCCCTCCTGTGCTCTTCTAACCGCCCTGGTGTCTGGCTGTGCGTAACCAGCAGCCAGGCAATTTGCCTCAACCTCCCACCCCGCCATAAACGTCTCCCCCTTACTTTCACAGATATTGTGGAGCACACAGCAAGCAGTAATAACAGTGGGAATATTGGTTTCGCTGAGGTCTAAGCGAGTCAGTAAACTGCGCCAGCGCGCCTTTAAACGTCCAAATGCACATTCTACCACCATTCTGCACTTGCTCAGCCTGTAGTTGAACAGCTCCTGACTACTGTCCAGGCTGCCTGTGTACGGCTTCATGAGCCATGGCATTAAGGGGTAGGCTGGTTCCCCAAGGATAACTATAGGCATTTCAACATCTCCCACAGTTATTTTCTGGTCTGGGAATAAAGTCCCTTCCTGCAGCTTTTGAAACAGACCAGAGTTCCTGAAGATGCGAGCGTCATGTACCTTTCCCGGCCATCCCACGTTGATGTTGGTGAAACGTCCCTTGTGATCCACCAGAGCTTGCAGCACTATTGAAAAGTACCCCTTGCGGTTTATGTACTCGCCGGCTTGGTGCTCCGGTGCCAAGATAGGGATATGGGTTCCGTCTATGGCCCCACCACAGTTAGGGAATCCCATTGCAGCAAAGCCGTCCACTATGACCTGCACATTTCCCAGGGTCACTACCCTTGATATCAGCAGATCTTTGATTGCATGGGCTACCTGCATCACAGCAGCCCCCACAATAGATTTGCCCACTCCAAATTGATTCCCAACTGACCGGTAGCTGTCTGGCATTGCAACCTTCCACAGGGCTATCACCACTCGCTTCTCAACTGTGAGGGCTGCTCTCATCTTGGTATTCATGCACTTCAGGGCAGGGGAAAGCAAGTCACAAAGTTCCATGAAAGTGCCCTTATGCATGCGAAAGTTTCTCAGCCACTGGGAATTATCCCAGACCTGCAACACTATGCGGTCCCACCAGTTTGTGCTTGTTTCCCGAGCCCAGAATCGGCGTTCCACAGCATGAACCTGCCCCATTAGCACCATGATGCATGCATTGGCAGGGCCCATGCTTTCAGAGAAATCTGTGTCCATGTCCTGATCACTCACGTGACCACGCTGACGTCGCCTCCTCGCCCGGTATCGCTCTGCCAGGTTCTGGTGCTACATATACTGCTGGATAATGCGTGTGGTGTTTAATGTGCTCCTAATTGCCAAAGTGAGCTGAGCGGCCTCCATGCTTGCCTTGGTATGGCGTCCGCACAGAAAAAAGGCGTGGAACAATTGTCTGCCGTTGCTCTGATGCAGGGAGGGGCGACTGACGACACGGCTTACAGGGTTGGCTTACAGGGAATTAAAATCAACAAATGGGGTGGCTTTACATCAATGAGTATTTCAGGCAGGACTTCACGGAGGGTTCCAATAAGAAATGGTGCACCTAAGTAATTGTTCTTACTGGAACAAGCAGGTTGGTCTGGCCTCTGATTGATACATGGCTAGATTTACCTCGCTGCACCTTCTCTGTGAGTGACTGCAGTGTGACCTAGAGGAATGAGTCCCCTAGACAGGGGAGGGAGGGAAGCAAATGAGTACAAAACAAATCTGGTCTATTTCTTGTTTTGATCCACTCCATCTATCTTTTACATCTTTGGCTGGCAGCAGATGGTGTAGAAGGACTGCAAGCCATTCACATCTTATGGCTGCTTGGCAGAAGACGGTGCAGTAGGACTGCTAGCTAGCCTCATCTCTTGCCTGCCTGGCAGAAGATGGTACAGTAGGACTGCTAGCAATCCGTATTGCCTGCCTGCTCACCATAAGATGGTTCAATAGGACTGACTGCAGGACTAAAGAGAATGACCTGGTCAAGTCACTCCAAATTTAGTCCCTGCGTCCATGTCTGCCCAGGCGCTCCTGGCCGATATGGCTAGGAGCACCTCGGACATGACGATGACGGCTACCAGTCGTACCATACCGGCTGCTGCCACAAGGCAATGGGTTGATGCTGCTGTGTAGCAATGCAGTACCACGTCTGCCAGCACCCAGGAGACATATGGTGACGGTTACCTGAGCGGGCTCCATGCTTGCCGTGGTATGGCGTCTGCACAGGTAACTCAGGAAAAAAGGCGCGAAACGATTGTCTGCCCTTGCTTTCACGGAGGGAGGGAGGGAACGGGGGCCTGACGATACGTACCCAGAACCACCCACTTCAATGTTTTAGCCCCAACAGGCATTGGGATCTCAACCCAGAATTCCAATGGGCAGCGGAGACTGCGGGAACTGTGGGATAGCCACCCACAGTGCAACACTCCGGAAGTCGACGCTAGCCTCGGTACTGTGGAAGCACTCCGCTGAGTTAATGCACTTAATGCACTTAGAGCATTTTCTGTGGGGACACACACACTCGAATATATAAAACCGATTTCTAAAAAACCGACTTCTATAAATTCGACCTAATTTCGTAGTGTAGACATACCCAAAGACAATAAGGCCATTGCGGAGAAACTAAATGAATTCTTTGCATCGGTCTTCATGGTTGAGGATATGAAGGAGATTCCCAAACCTGAACCATTCTTTTTGGTTTCAGAGTAACAGCCGTGTTAGTCTGTATTCGCTAAAAGAAAAGGAGTACTTGTGGCACCTTAGAGACTAACCAATTTATTTGAGCATGAGCTTTTGTGAGCTACAGCTCACTTCATCGGATGAAGTGAGCTGTAGCTCACGAAAGCTCATGCTCAAATAAATTGGTCATTCTTTTTGGGTGACAGATCTGAGGAACTGTCCCAAATTGAGGTGTCATTGGAGGAGGTTTTGGAACAAATTGATACACTAAACAGTAATAAGTCTCTGGGATGGTATTCACCCAAGAGTTCTGAAGGAACTCAAATATGAGATTACAGGACTACTAATTGTCATCTGTAACCTGTCATTTAAATCATCTTCTGCACCAGATGACTGGAGGATAGCTAATTTGAGGCCAATTTTTAAAAAGGGCTCCAGAGGTGACCCTGGCAACTACAGGCCAGTAAGCCTCACTTCAGTACCGGACAAATTGGTTGAAACTATCATAAAGAACAAAATTGTCAGACACATAGATGAACATAATTTGTTGGGAAATAGTCAACATGGTTTTTGTAAAGGGAAATCATGCCTCACCAATGTACTAGAATTCTTTGAGGGGGTCAACAAGCATGCAGACAAAGGAGATCCAGTGGATATAGTGTATTTAGATTTTCAGAAAGCCTTTTACAAGGTCCCTCACCAAAGACTGTTAAGCAAAATAAGCAGTCCTGAGATAAGAGGGAAGGTTCTCTCATGGATTGATAACTGGTTAAAAGATAGGAAACAAAGGGTAGGAATAAATGGTCAGTTTTCAGAATGGAGAGAGGTAAATAGTGGTGTCCCCCAGAGATCTGGACTGGGCCCAGTCCTATTTAACATATTCATAAACAATCTGGAAAAAGGGGTAAACAGTGAGGTGGCAAAATTTGCAGATGATACAAAACTACTCAAGATAGTTAAGTCCCAGGCAGACTGCGAAGAGCTACAAAAAGATCTCACAAAACTGGGTGACTGGGCAACAAAATGGCAGATGAAATTTAATGTTGATAAATGCAAAATAATGCACATTGGAAAACATAATCCTAACTATACAAATACAATGATGGGGTCTAAATTAGCTGTTACCACTCAAGAAAGAGATCTTGGAGTCATTGTGGATAGTTCTCTGAAATCATCCACTCAATGTGCAGCAGCAGTCAAAAAAGCGAAGAGAATGTTGGGAATCATCAAGAAAGGGATAGAAAATAAGACAGAAAATATCATCTTGCCTCTATATAAATCCATGTTACGCCCACATCTTGAATAGTATGTGCAGATGTGGTCGCCCCATCTCAAAAAAGATACATTGGAATTGGAAAAGGTTCAGAAAAGGGCAACAAAAATGATTAGGGGTATAGAACGGCTTCCGTATGAGGAGAGATTAATAAGGCTGGGACTTTTCAGCTTGGAAAAGAGACGACTAAGGGGGGATATGATAGAGGCCTATAAAATCATGAGTGGTGTGGAGAAAGTAAATAAGGAAGTGTTATTTACTCCTTCTCATAATACAAGAACAAGGGACCGCCAAATGAAATTAATAGGTAGCAGGTTTGAAACAAACACAAGAAACTATTTTTTCATGCAACACACTGTCAACCTCTGGAACTCCTTGCCAGAGTGTGTTGCGAAGGCCAGTACTATAACGAGGTTCAAAAGGGAGCTAAATAGATTCATGAAAGATAGGTCCATCAATGTCTATTAGCCAGGATGGGCAGGAATGGTGTCCCTACCCTCTGTTTGCCAGAAGCTGGGATTGGATGACAGGGCATGGATCACTTGATGATAACCTGTCTGTTCATTCCCTTTGGGGCACCTGCCATTGGCCACTGTCAGAGGACAGGATACTGGGCTTGAGTCCTCTTTATAACAGCACTACACTGGTGTCATGTCCCCCCTCAGTCATTTTTTCTCAAGACTAAACATGCCCAGTGTTTATAGCTTTTCCTCCGAGGTCAGGTTTTCTAAACCTTTGATCATTTTTGTTTCTCTCCTCTGGATTCTCTCTAATTTGTCCACATCTTTCCTAAAGTGTGACACCCAGACTTTCACACAGGCCTCCAGCTCAGACCTCACCACTTCCCAGAAGAACGGACAATGACTTTCCATATCTCACATACGACACTCCTGTTAATACTTCCCAGAATGACATTAGCCTTTTTTGTGACCACATCATATTGTTGACTCACATTCAATTTGTGATCCACTGTGACACTCTTGGTACCCCTTGAACCCAGGCATGCAGAGCACAGCAGATTGGCAATTCAGCACCTTAACCAGTCATTTTATCAGCCAAAAGGCCTCTTCCCCACCAGCTGTCCCTTGGTTAGCCAAGGCCAGGCACCCAAGCCAGGGTAGAGCAGACATAGCAGGGGAGGCCTGCAAACAGACCATTGGTGTAGAAGCTTCATGCTTGATTCTCATTATTGTATGCAAGGTTTGAGTCCTACCTGGTGTTGGAAGTGGTGCTTTATCCAATTTGTGGGGAGCTTTTACTCTTCTTTTGGTGACCGTATGGCTTAGCTGGGTGAAGCGGTGCAGAAGACCAACCAAGCGGTTGCTTCCACAAAAAGAAGTGACGGCCCATAACCAACTGGGACAGCAGCTCACAATAGATTAGTAGTCTAGAGCCTTAACCACTCAGCCATTGTGCATGATGTGGCTATGGGCTTCATATGCCTGCAGGCCAGCTTATGTTTCTCTGTCTACATTCACTTGGGTGCATGATCCCATTTGATGAAATAACACTTTATGTGAAAAGCACCCCACTGGGTAGAGGTGGCTGAGGAGTTAAGGCTGATCCTTTGTATTTGTCATAGATTCATAGATACTAAGGTACTAAGATCAGAAGGGACCATTATGATCATCTAGTCTGACCTCAGAATTTCACCTACCCACTCCTGTGAAAAACCTCTCACCTATGTCTGAGCTGTTGAAGTCCTCAAATCATGGTTTAAAGACTTCAAGGAGCAGAGAATCCTCCAGCAAGTGACCCATGCCCCATGCTACAGAGGAAGGCGAAAAACCTCCAGGACCTCTTCCAATCTGCCCTGGAGGAAAATTCCTTCCCGACCCCAAATATGGTGATCAGCTAAACCCTGAGCATGTGGGCAAGATTCACCAGCCAGATACTACAGAAAATTCTTTCCTGGGTAACTCAGATCCCACCCCATCTAACATCCCATCACAGGCCATTGGGCCTATTTACCATGAATATTTAATTACCAAAACCATGTTATCTCATCATACCATCTCCTCCATAAACTTATCCAGTTTAATCTTAAAGCCAGATAGATCTTTTGCCCCCACTACTTCCCTCGAAAGGCTATTCCAAAACTTCACTCCTCTGATGGTTAGAAACCTATGTCTAATTTCAAGTCTAAACTTCTTGGTGGCCAGTTTACATCCATTTGTTCTTGTGTCCACATTGGTACTGAGCTTAAATAATTCCTCTCCCTGTCCGGTATTTATCCCTCTGATATATTTATAGAGAGCAATCATATCTCCGCTCAACCTTCTTTTAGTTAGGCTAAACAAGCCAAGCTCCTTGAGTCTCCTTTCATAAGACAGGTTTTCCATTCCTCGGATCATCCTAGTAGCCCTTCTCTGTACCTGTTCCAGTTTGAATTCATCCTTCTTAAATATGGGAGACCAGAACTGCACACAGTATTCCAGGTGAGGTCTCACCAGTGCCTTGTATAACGGTACTAAAACCTCCTTATCCCTACTAGAAATACCTCTCCTGATGCATCCCAAGACCGCATTAGCTTTTTTCACAGCCATATCACATTGGCGGCTCATAGTCATCCTATGATCAACCAATACGCCAAGGTCCTTCTCCTCCTCTGTTACTTCTAATTGATGCGTCCCCAGCTTATAACTAAAATTCTTGTTATTAATCCCTAAATGCATGACCTTACACTTCTCACTATTAAATTTCATCCTTTTACTATTACTCCAGTTTACAAGGTCATCCAGATCCTCCTGTATGATATCCCGGTCCTTCTCTGTATTGGCAATGCCTCCCAGCTTTGTATCATCCACAAACTTTATTAGCACACTCCCACTTTTTGTGCCAAGGTCAGTAATAAAAAGATTAAATAAGATTGGTCCCAAAACCAATCCCTGAGGAACTCCACTGGTAACCTCCCTCCAGCCTGACAGTTCACCTTTCAGTAGGACCCGTTGTAGTCTCCCCTTTAATCAATTCCTTATCCACCTTTCAATTTTCATATTGATCCCCATCTTTGGGTCATCGATGGGTTTGAATCCCACCTATGCTGATAGCCAGCCTTTCCTCTGGTAGTGGTGGACACTGGCTCTTTCCTCTTGAGGACCTCGCTATCCCAACATGTCTTACCATAAAAATAAAAATTATTGTAGCCATGTTGGTACAAGGACAGCAGAGCCCGTGTAGCTGGAAAGCGTCTCTCTCACCAGCAATAAGTTGGTGCAATAGAAGGTTTGACCTCACCTGCCTTGTCTGGCTAATAAAAACCAGACACACCCAACAAACTGGGGGCCCCACAGTCCCTGGGCCAGCTGGACTCCAGGCCAGCTCACAAAGGTGGGAATTTTGCCTGGTGCCTCTCCAGCGCTGGTGCCTCAGCAGGCAGAGCCCGTCTCTTCCCCACGCTCGCTCGGGTGTCTGGCCGCGGCTGAGCAATGCCAGCGTTACCCCCGTGTTTGCGTTTCAGGGCACGGCACGGTGACGTCACTAGGGGAGCAAACACAAGCTATGTGGGCCCTTTGCTCTGTGGGCTGGAGACTTGCTTAGACTGGCGGGGCCCTGCTGGGATGGGCCGAACCCTCCAGCCCTGGGTGCGGCGAGCTCAGGAGATGGGCCGGAGCCGCCTGCAGCGACTTGGGAAACTCCTGTGGGGGGAGTGGCCTGGCGAGCAGAGTCAGTGACTGGACCGTCAAGGGGGGAAACGGCCAACTGTCACATGGTGGTGCAATGTGGGGAGCCCAACTGTCACCTGAGGAGGACGATGGGAGTGGGAGGGGAGACCAAATGTCAGCTGAGGGAAGACCTCAATAAGCTGGGGGTGGGGTCAGGAAAAACTCTCAGATAAGAGGGGGCCAGTGGGATGGAGGGAGGGGGGATAGAAATGGGGAGGGGGAGGAGAAGGGAAGGGGGTGGAGATGGGGGGAGGAGAACAGGGGATGGAAATAGGATGGAAGACGGGAGAGGAGCAGGATAGAAACCGGGCCGGGGAGGGTGAGGGCCCAGGGGAGCTGCCCTTTTTGTCTCTGGGCACCCAGGGGTCTCCCCCACATGCAAGAGCATAATTAAAGCCCCTGTCTTTCCCAGCTGCCCCCATCGTGGGGCAGGGATCCACTGACAGGGTGGGGCAGTTGTAGGAGGAGATCCCTCATGTCACATGGGCTATGCTGGGACCCAAGTGACAGAAGCCAGGTGAAGGCGTATAGCAGAGACCCCCCCCACACACACACACCCCACGTTGCCTTTAGAGGAGGTGACCCCGCTCCCTCCCTCCCTGAGGCTAAAGGGCGAGTCCCGGAGCCGAGGGGTTGCTCCGGGGTCAGTGTCTGGGGGTTTCATCCATTTCTGATGGGTGTATTTTGATGTCAGTGGTGGGTTTATAGACATCTGCAATGTCGCTGGGTCTGTGTGTTATTGGAGGGTCACTTGTGAGTGGAGCTGGGCAACGAATTGATGTTTCAGGCTGGCAGCAACCTGAAAACTCAGAGCAGGTATTTGGGTCGGTTCCAAACATGTTTGGAATTTACCAGTAAATCGGGAAAGTCTGTTTCGGTTTGTAGAAAATGTTTCATTCAGGGCAGCTTCCTAAAAGTGCCTCCCCTTCCCAATCTTTGCCCCGGGGTTTATACACTTGCCTGGGATGTGGGAGATCCACATTTACAACCCTACTTTGGGGCAGGGTCTTGAACTCAGCGTGAGCATCCTAACACCCGGGGCATAGGCCATTCTGGGGTGGGCTGCTCTCAGGTGGAGGCCTGTCTTCTTTGCCTAACTACTTGAATATTAATTGGGGCATGCAGCGAGTGAGTGAGAAAGACTCTACAGGCTGGGGATTGAGGGACTCAGCTGGGCAGAAGGACGATGGATTCAAATCTCTCCTCTGAATGAGGAAGAGAGAAGATTTTAGTCAGCATCTTCTACCTCCTGAGTGCCTTAATGACTAGGCTGGAGAGTCGTTTTCCTGCGCTTTGACGCAAGGAATAGCAAATTTTTAGCTGCTATTTTGGGATTATACATATACTTTTGAAGCTGGCCTGAACAACGTATTAAAAACCTTTGTCCAGAAAATCATGTCAAATTTGTGAATAGTCTTGGGTTGGCCAAAACAGCATTTTTCTGCAAGTAAACTGTTTGTCCAGAAATTTTTGCCCGGTTCTGCTTGTGAGAACACAAACTGGTTTGTTGTTGTGGGGTCATTGCTGAGTGCCAGGACTGCACACGAAGGGTTTGAAGGTTTGTTTGAAGGTTTGTGACTGCTGGGGTTGCATTTTGATTTATTTTTGTAGGTACATCCAGGAGCACTGGGACACTTTCCATATGGGATTGTTATTGTAGGGTTCTCCATAAGAATGAAGTTACTCATATGTTGCGGCTGCAGGCATACCGGTTTGTTATCAAAAGGTTTTTTTGTTAGCTGTGGGGCCACTCCTGCTGGTTTGTTTTTGTAGGGTTGCTGGTGAGTGCAGGGGCTGCGATCACACTGGTTTGTTGTTGTAGGGTTGCCTGTAAGTGCTCAGGCTGCAGTCACACTTGATTGTTATTGTAGGGCTGCTCATGAATGTTGGGTTTGTTGTTAATAACAACAGCGAAGTGGAATGAGAATTCCCCGTTATTTCCATGTGTAATTTGCCACGCTGGTCAGAGAGAAACCCCCATGTGCGGTGAGGCTGTTCTATGGGGCAGGGGAGGTGACTTCACTGTCTGGGGGAGACCTCCCTGTATTTCTCTGCTTTGTTTCCTCAGCTCAGCCCCAGAGCAGAAACTCCTTGTCTCCCCAAAGTCATCGCTCGGGGGGGGGGGGGGGGGGTTGGTTTCTCTTATAACCCCCACTGCTGGGATAAGTCCAGGTCTGTGGGTGTGGGCCCTGCCCCCCTAGGCATTCCCCTGTTTCCCCTAGACCAGAGTGAGTGAGGAGCTGAAGCCACCCATAGTTGGGAAGAGGAATCCTAGTGAGTGCCCCTCATGTCAGGACCCCCCAACACTGTAACATGTGACTGAGGGGAGTGGGGTCAGTGGCAGTCACAGCAATGGACACACACACTGCTGGAGGAAAGCAGGCCATGTCCCATCCCTGTGCCTGTGTCCTGGAGCAGAAGGAGAAGCCCTTGAAGCTGAGATGTCAGGGAATGCCGGGGAGCTGCGGCCCAGACCCCTGAGGATGCAGCAACAGGAGCAGAGGCAGCGAGGTGAGAGCACTGGATTATTACATCATTTTTCTATTGGTTTTCACCTGCTGTGTGTTTGCTAATTAGGGTTACCACCTTTAAAATGCAAGAAATCTGGCACCCATCACCCCACAAAGCAAAGCTGCCGCAATCCCAACTCCCAACCCCAAGGCAACTCTGGAAGTCGCCTACTTCAACAGCCACTTATAGTATCTAGAGAGATAACACATATAGAGAAGATTGACAACATCACGTCTCCTCACCCTCGTGTGACTCAAACCCACACGCATGTGATGCGCTTGCATGTTGGTCGGCAGATAGTGGCTGTATTTTCAACAGTTTTGCCTATTATAGCTTAAATTGCTGAAGTGGGAACAGAGCAGCATCTTTAGCTTGACACAGAAACTTTTAACATTTGATATCCCAGTGTCTTGTGATAATAATACACATCTTGAGACCATGGATAGTGCATGAACCCAACCCTTCGGGGAGGTTAGCCCTCCAGCTCTGCCCCTTCCACCAGAGGCTCCGCCCCTACCCTGCCCCTTCTGCCTCCCCTTGCCCGCTGGAGCCCTACCCCCAATCACTGCCGCCATAGGAGCCCCAGCTGAACTGCCCCAAGTACTGACCCAGCTGCCCCGAGACCCAGGCTGTCGGCTGACCCGCCCTGCCTGCCCCAGCTGCCCCGAGTCCCAGACCGCCGGCTGCCCTGAGTTGGCTGCCAGCTGGTCCAAACACCGGCCCAACCCCCAGGCATCCGGACAGCCCGAGTCGCCCCTGGCCACCGGCCGGCTTGAGCCGCTGGCGAATCGGGCCCCGAGCTCTAGGCTGCTGGCCTGAGCTGAGCCTTCGGGGAGTGAGGGCGGGGCATTGGGGTGGAGTGTGGGCGGAGCCATGGCCTGGATTAGGGGACGCTTAGCCTCCCCTGGCCTATTATACCTGCCACCCATGCTTTAGACCCACATAAAAGAAACCCAGCAGAATAAATTATTCTTCTTTTAACTGGCAAATCCATAAAAAAAGAGCCAGGACAGTCAAATCCCAGCCAGGTGGTAACCCTATTGGCAATGGCAGCGCTGTTTTAAATGTTTTTTGCAATAATGTTGCTTTTTCTGTACTCTGGCTTGTTTAGTTTGTGGTTGTCTTCTGGGTGCTGCATATGCTGCTTTGTTATTGTGGGGTCAGACACTGGGTCTGTGCACACACTGGTTTGTTGTCATTTCCATGTTTGTACTGGTTCTTAACACCCTTGTGAAGTGCACAGATGGTATTCGCCCTGGCTTTAGAAGGGGAAACTGAGGCAAACAGACAGGCGGGGACTTACCAAAGCTCACACGGTGAGTCAGTAGCACAGCTGGGAAGAGAACCCAGGAATCCACCAAGCCCTAGGCACTAGCCCCATGAGCCTTCCTCCCACCCTCTGCAATGGGAAGTCTCATGTCTTGTCAGTGCATGGAACTGACACCATTGGCCATGGAAGCAAAACATAACCAGGGACTGGAATCTGTCTGGATTAGGATGCACCAGTAGTTACACCATAGCTAGGGTTGTGTTAAAGACATTTGTGTTTTGACAATGTAAAGAATGGTGAATATTTTGTGTTTTGCTTGAGTTTTAATGAAACAAGACCTGGGTTATAATCTTTAGTCAGTGACGGACTGTTTGGGGTTTTGATTGTACAGTTTGTAGTTCTGGAAAGTATGATATGCTGTTGAAAAATGGGTGTTTTAATGATTTTTTTTCTTGGTGAATGTCTAACCTTTCTATATATTCCTCCAGAAGAAAGATCCAATCATAGATATGATCCACATTTGAATATATCTTTGCTTCTATAATGGGAATTCCAAGAGTATCAATTTAGGTCAATGCATGTGTCAGGGTTCCCTCCCCACTCTGAACTTTAGGGTACAGATGTGGGGACCTGCATGAAAGACCCCCTAAACGTATTTCTACCAGCTTAGGTTAAAAACTTCCCCAAGGCACAAATTCTTCGTTGTCCTTGGATGAGTAAGCTGCCACCACCAAGTGAGTTAGACAAAGATTCAGGAAAAGGACCACTTGGAGTTCCTGTTTCCCCAAAATATCCCCCCAGGCCTCTTCAACCCCTTTTCTGGGGAGGCTTGAGAATAATTTACCAGCCAGGTAGGTTAACAAGGTGAGCACAGACCAGACCCTTGGATTTTTAGGACACTAAAAATCAATCCGATTCTTAAAAACAGAACTTTAATATAGAGAAAAAAAAAGTAAAAGAAGCACCTCTGTAAAATCAGGATGGAAGGTAATTTTACAGGGTAATAAGATTTAAGACACAGAGGATTCCCCTCTAGGCAAAACTTTAAAGTTACAGAAAACAGGGATAAACCTCCCTCTTAGCACAGGGAAAATTCACAAGCTAAAACAAAAGATAATCTAACGCATTTCCTTCCTTTTACTTACAATTTGTAATCTTAGATGCTTAGTTCAGGTATGGCTTTAGGAGATGTATTTTTCATGTTCTGGTCCCTCTCTTTGTCCCGGAGAGAACAACAAAGAGCCTACAAGCAAAAACCTTCCCCCACAGATTTGAAAGTATCTTCCTTCCTTATTGGTCCTTTTGGTCAGGTACCAACCAGGTTATGTGAGCTTCTTAACCCTTTACAGGTAAAAGGAGGGATTTTATGCTACCCTTAGCTGTATGTTTATGACAGCATGGCATATAAAAAGTACTTAGAAACGGTAACGTTAAATTTGTGTGCCAATCTGAAGCTGCTGAATTTTAATTTATGACAAAAAATGTGGCATGGCAAAAAGGACTACAAATATGAGAGAGAGAGACCGATCTAGGACTAGGGCCTTAAGCAGGGCAGGGCAAACAGGGCAGTCCCAGGGCATAAAGCTGTGGGGGCGGAAAAATGCCGCGGGAACAGAGGTGACATGTAAAGCCCCATGCGTCAGGGGTTGATCCAGCCAGCCCCATGTGGCCGGGCTAGAGGAGGGTGCATCACATTCACCCTCTGACTCACTTCAGGAGGCCACCCAACCTCTCTGGGTTGGGCACACAACCAAAAAATTTTGGGGGGAGGCACGCTCACCCCAGGCACTGAAATTCCTAGTTATGGCTCTGCCTAGGACCCAGGTCTCTAAGGACAAACCCCATTCTGGTCATTTACTGCACCACACCGCCTTTCAGAGTGACTAAGACAGGCTGGGTTATCATATTTCTATTCAATATAAGCCACGCCCCTCTCCCAGAGCTGGAGTAAAAGCCACGATTCTTGATCAACCATATTCTACTGCTGACGAGTGAATACTTGAGTAACCCGTTGAGAAAGGGTTTGTCACGTCCTTCTCCAGTAGCTGGTCTAAAAAAGAACCTAGCAATTACTCATGTGGTTCAGATAACAAAGGTCTGAACTGGGTATTTGATACTTAAGGGTTCAAGCTATGTTGCTGATCTACACTGGGGTAACTGCCTTCATGTTCTGGGTTTGTACAGCGCCTAGCACAATGGGATCCTGGTCCATGACCGGGGTCCTAGGTGCTACCACAGTGCTAATAATAATAATAATAATGTTGGTGACACTGGGCATCATACTAGGTAACTCGGGAGGGTGGAAGGCCACGAGTGCCGAGGAAGCCCCCCCGCGCTAGGCCCAGAGAAACCAAAGCCTCTCCATTCCGTGAACTTTCTGTAATCCTGCCAGACTATAAAAAAACTAGTATAAATACAGAGACAGAAAGCTGCAAAACAGTTTAGAGCAGACAGCCTGCTCTCAGAGACAGCCTTCAGACAGCTCCAGCCAGGGTAAGCATATAAATAAGAAAGGAATGTTTTGCACTAGCTTTCTGCAACACAGAAACAAATACAACCAAATAAGGCAGGGCTTACATAATGCTAATAAAAAACCATCTAACTGGCCGCTTTGGCTGTATTATTGTATAGGGCAATAGGTAACTGGTTGTATATGCTTCTGTAGCTAAATTTAAAAAAAAGGTATAAATTGTATAATGTAATCTGCAGTCAGGGCTGCAGGATCTGAGACAGCTGTGTCTCCCTGAGCCTGTTTAAAGCTCCAAATAAACTTTTCTGCTTCTCCACCCCGTTGTGTTTATTGGGCGACGCATACCGGGCAACGAACCCCTGCTGTTGCTTGCCTCTGGCACTGTGTGCTGCCAACAGCTTTTGGCGTCCCTGGGTGGGCCACGAGGCCACTATTTAGCCTTGGCCGGACCTGGTGGTCGAGGATTGCGGCGACAACCGACGCCCAGTGCACACCGGTGAGTTCATCGGGGGGCTCGGAGGAGACGCGATTGAATCGACCCCGGAAGGCACAACGGTGCAACGCATTCATATAGTGAAGAAGCAACTGCGGGCGACGGTGGGGAACCGATCCTGTGAATAAGGTAGGAACAGTCCAGTAGTCTGGACTTTCTCTGTTAAGACCTGGGGAGGCCCAGTGTTTTCCTGTAGGTATGGGACAGGGACAGAGTACCACAGACAGGGTGCAGTGTACGCCCCTAGAATGCATTCTAGCAAACTGGAAAGAGTTTGGGTCAGATCCAATAATTAAAAGCAAACTAGAAAGGTTCTGTACAGTCGACTGGTCTCAATATCAGCTAAAGGACCAGGAACGGTGGCCACCGGGAGGGTCAATCAATTATAGTACAATCCTCCAATTACTCCTGTTTTGTCAGCGAACAAATAAATAAAATGAACATCTGTATGTGCAATTGTTTATGGCTTTAAAAAATAAAATAAATATTTTACAAAGGTGTAATTTGACTCCGACAAAATTAGAAGTAATCAGTGTTAGTCCCCAGACCCCTCCTCCAATTGTAATGGCAGATCCGGTGTCCCCTTCGGTCCTAACACCCCCACCTTATAAAGATAGGACGCCCCGGGCTCCAGACATTGCCCCCTCGGAGGGACTCTATCCTTTGATTACTGAGACTGTTGTGGCCCACCCAGGAGCGGACAGACGCCAGGCCACTATTATGCAAGTTTACACCCATGTGCCTTTTAATCCAGTAGACCTTGCAGCTTTTAAAGCACAGGCTAGAAAATTCTCAACAAACCCAAGCCAATTTATTTCAGTCTTTGAGGGGTGCCCCACTAGCCACAAGCCAGACTGGGACGACTGTAATATCCTCCTGAGGACCCTATTGTCTGAGGTAGAACGGAATCAGGTTATAGCTAAGGCAAGGGAGGGGGCACAGGTGAAGCTAAAAGGGAACCCTGGGGGACCCAGTATCGCCCAAATGGTCCCCCTGGCAGACCCCAAATAAAACCCTAATGATACCAAGGACATGGCCAGTCTCACCTCCTATAAGAAGTTACTTTTGCATGGACTCCGACACTCGGCTGTCCGACACAACAATTGGGCCAAACCGTATAAAGTAATACAACCAGTGTGCCCTGTATTGGCAGGAAAAACACTAAAAAAATAAGTGCCCAAACAAAAAAAAAAAATAGAAGATGCCTCTATAATAGCTATAAAAAAGCAAAAATAAGGGTGTCAAAAAAACCAAACCATCCTACCCCCGGAACCCCGAGTAAAAATGCGAGTAAAAGTGCAAAAATGAACTTTTTAGTGGACTCTAAAGCGGCATGAACTGCCGTAAATCGACCCCTTCAGCTGCCAGTAGCAGATTCCCTTACTGTGGTGGGCGCCACAGGCAAAGGCACCAAGTGCCCAGTGTAGGCCCCAGCAGAATGTGCTTTGGGGAACAGGACTATCTCCCACAAGCTGGTCTATCTCCCCGACTGCCCAACCCCGTTGCTGAGACAAAATGTGCTGTGTCGCCTAGGCTCCACCCTGCATTTTACTCAAAATGAAATAACCCTTACCCTACCCCCTAAAAATGCATGGATCATGACCCTTACAGTTAAACCCTCGGCTATGCAAGCCCCAGAGTGGAGCCAATGGAAAGCTCAAGTGTATCCCCTTGTGTGGCCATCAAAAATCCCCGGGACAGCTACTCACCAGGCCCCCATTCATGTCCAGCTCATACCAGGAAAAAGCCCAGTGCAAGTAAAACAATATCCAATCAAAAAGAAAGCCAGAGAGGGGTTGCAAAAAGCCATAAATCAATTCCTAACATACAGTATTCTCCAGAAATGTCAGTCTGCCAGAAACACTCCCATTTTACCTGTACAAAAGCCTGATGGCACTTATCGGCTGGTACAAAACCTAAGGGCAGTAAATGAACGGGTTAAGACTCTGCACCCTCTCGTCCCTAACCCGTACACCCTATTGGCTTCTATAGGGGGACAGTATACCCATTTTTCAGTTCTCGATCTAAAAGATGCTTTCTTTGCCATCCCCGTTGCCCCCTCATCACAGGAAATTTTCTCCTTTGAATGGGAAAACCAAAACAAAGTTAAAAAACAACTTTGCTGGACAGTGTTGGCCCAGGAATTTAAAAATTCCCCCACCCTCTTCGGCCAGGCTCTGGCCAGGAATCTAGAGGAGTGGACTAATAAAAAAGCCCTCCTTCTGCAGTATGTAAATGATTTGTTAATTGCCACTGTGGGCTTAACTCCCTGCCTTAAAGCCACTGTAAGCCTCCTAAATTTTATTAAACTCAAAAAATATCAAGTAGCACGAAGTAAGGCTCAGATTGCCCTCCCAGAGGTATGGTACCTCGGGTTCCACATACGACAAGGGGAGCGCCAGCTTTCAAATAAAAAAAAGCGCTATATGCCAGGTTCCTACCCCGAGTAATCATAAGCGCCTCAGGGCATTTCTGGGTTTGGCAAGCTTTTGCAAAATATAAATCCCAGAGTTTGGACTATGGGCCAGACCCCTATACAACTGTATAAAAAAAGCAAACCATGACCCCTTCTATTGGACCCCAAAGGCTAAAAAAGCATTTAAAATCTTAAAAAAAAAGTTAATAAAAGCCCCAGCTCTGGGCCTGCTGGATCTTTCTAAGCCGTTTCAGTTGTATGTACATAAACAAAAGGGGGTGGCCCTAAAAGTACTCACACAGCTGCTAAAAGCGTAAAAATGTCCAGTAGCATATTTTTCTAAACAACTAGACCAACTAGCCAAGGGCTAGCCAGCGTGCCTGCGGGCAGTGGCAGCCACCGCCCTGACCCTGGCAGCAGCAAAAAAACTAACTTTAAAAAAAACAATACAAATATATACCCCCCCATATGATCCAAGCCTTATTAAATGCAAACAAAGGCCTTTGGCTCACCCAGGCTCAAATAGCTAAATATCAAGCCAAACTACTAAAAAACTCTAAAGTCACCTTACAGCCTTGCCCCTCCCTTAACCCTGCCACTCTCTTGCCAGAGACAGAGGAACAAAAACATATCTGTCTAAAGATCATAAATGCCCAATACTCCAGCCGCCCAGACTTAAAGGATGTACCCCTCCCAAATGCGAATCATAAGTGGTACACTAATAGTAGCAGTACTGTAATAAATAAGCAAAAAAAAGCGGGTTATGCTGTCGTGACCCTCCAAGATACTGTGAAGGCCGAGAGGTTGCCTGCTGGGACCTCTGCCAAACTAGTAGCCCTAACCCGTGCACTTAAACTATCAAAAAAAAGCGGGTCAATACTTTTACTAATTCAAAATATGCTTTTAGTGTGCTGCATGCTCATGCTGGCCTGTGGAAGCAGAGGGGAATGCTGACAGCCCAAGGCTCTCCAGTAAAGTACGGGCCCCAAATTCTCCGGCTTCTAGAAGCTGTGCAACTCCTCTCAGAAGTGCGATAGTGCATTGTAAAGCCCATCAAAAAAAAAAAAAAATCAAAATATGGCCAAAAGTAATGCCAGGGCAAATTAAAAAGCTAAGCATCCCGCCCTAAAATCCCTACAAACTAAAAATGCTTATATGCATGCCCTTATCCCATCAGTGGGGGAGCTTCCAACTCCTCAATACTCTAATAAAAAAAAAAACTAGCTAACAAACTCGGTCTTCAGGAAAAGAAGGGATGGCTCTATTCTCCGGAAGGGAAGATCCTTCTACCAAAAAGCCTGATCCGGCCAGTGCTGCAAAAACTGCACCAGACCACTCATGCTGGCAAAAACGCTCTTATCCAGCTAATAAAAAAATACTTTTTAACCTCTGGACTCCAACCTCTGGCTACCCAAGTACAAGCTAACTGTATAGTCTGCCAAAAAAATAACCCTCAACCAGGACATCCAGTACCACCAGCTACCCTGGAACCCACTCCAGGCCCCAGACTAGTTTAGCAAATAAACTTTACTAAGTTTCCCCGGACCCAAGGGTTCAAATATCTCCTCGTCTTGGTGGATCGCTTCAGCGGATGGCCCGATGCTCTGCCCCTTGTCCTGCTCCACATCCGCGCTCTCCCAAGAGGTAAATTAGAACTTAGTCCCTTTAAAATTATGTTTAAAAAAGCATAGCCTATAAATAAAACACCGGTTCTAGCAAAAAAATAAAAAATAAAGTGTGGCTTTTTGTCTCAGTATATGTGCTCTCTGTCTGCTGTTCTCTTTTCTCTCCACAGGTACACCAAAGACTTCCAGCCTCTTCCATTGGATGCCCCTATCCACTCCTTGCAGCCAGGCGACTCCGTGCTTGTTCGCATCTGGAAAGACAAGCCTCTCCAAGAGAAGTGGAAGGAACCCCACATCATCCTGCTGGTTTCCCACACAGCAGCAAAAATAAAAAAATACAAAAACTAAATCCATCACTCTCGCCTAAAGGCGGTGCCTACTCCCTCGTCAGCAAAACAGTAAACCGTCCAGCCCATCACCACTTTACCCTCCAACAATCTTAAACTCAAATTATTATTTAAAAAAACATAAACAAGGGGGGAAGCCCTATCTAAAAAAAGCATATACACCATAAAGGCCCTTATAGTGAGTGTCATTTGCCTGGTGTTCCCCATCTCTCTCTCTCTAAAAAAAAAATAAATAAAAACTATTAATCAAAATGTAAATACCTACAAGGCTCTAAAAATAGCCTTTGCCCAAAAATTTAATCTTTCAAACTGCTAAATATGTTCCCAAATCCCCTATCATGCAGGCAGCTTTCCTTAAAGAGCAACCCCCCACAACTGGTCTAATCTCTGCAACCAATAATTAAAATCAAATGCCTCTCGGTTAGAGCGGCCCACCCTAGTGGCCAACTGTACTAAAAAAGCAAAGTTAAGCAGCAACAATGCTATTTGTCCCCTTCTGCAAATGCCACTATTCCTCTATGTAATAGTTCTGGCCAAAACACAAGCAAAAAGCTTCAATATTATCCCCCTCTTGGTAGCCGCAAATAACAAATTAAGCCACAATAAAATAGTAGCTAATAAACAGTCCTTTTATATCTATAGTAACTCAGCCTACAAATGGCTACCCCACCACTAGCACAAAAGCTGTTATCTAAAATACCTTACCCCTCCCCTTCGGGCCATGGCCCAACTCCCGTATGGCCATCCCCGGCATCGGCAACCTCTGTATGCCACCCCCGTGCCCATTAATAAAAAAAATAAATTTAGTATAATCCTTCTCCCAGCATATAAAATAAATAAATTAACCAAGCTCTATCGCCAGCTCTCTGTATTCCTCACCAAGTTTGCCAATAATACCTTAGCCATAAAAAAAGGTCTTAACTCGGAGCTTTATCAACTCCGATTGCTGTCCCTGCAAAACCGTCAGGCCTTAGACTATCTTCTGGCTTCTCAGGGCAAGGTGTGTGCCCTTATTAAAAATAAATGTTGTACTTATGTCCCAAAAAATGCACAAAACATTAACAAGCACATCCTGTCAGCCAAACAGGCTTTTAACCAGTAAAAAGCCCAGAAAAAAAAGCCCAGTATTTTTGACTCACTTTAAAAATAAATGCCTACCCTAGGGGGAGGCATTGTTCGTCTCCTGTTCATAGGTGCAGTGTTGTGTATTATTACTCTTTTCCTGCTTGCTTGTTGCAAAATGCTACTATGTAAAATTTGTACCTCCCGCTCCACAAAAGCCCCATTATATCCTCTTATCAATGTTTTTAATTCCTCAGCGCTTAACCAATTATTGTCCTCAAAATATGAGAAAACTCAGTCTCAAGCTTGTTGAGTATTCTCAAAGGAAAAAATTGTTGGTAACACTGGGCATCATATTAAATAACTCAAAAAAGTAAAAAGGCACGAGTGCCAAAAAAGCCCCCCACCGCGCTAGGCCCAGACACACCAAAGCCTCTCCATTCCGTAAACTTTCTGTAATCCTGCCAAACTATAAAAAAACTAGTATAAAAACAAAGACAGAAAGCTGCAAAACAGTTTAGAGCAGACAGCCTGCTCTCAAAGACAGCCTTCAGACAGCTCCGGCCAAAATAAGCATATAAATAAAAAAAATGTTTTGCACTAGCTTTCTGCAGCACAGAAACAAATACAACCAAATAAAGCAAAGCTTACATAATGCTAATAAAAAAACATCTAATTAGCCGCTTTGGCTGAATTATTGTACAGGGCAATAAATAATTGGTTGTATATGCTTCTGCAGCTAAATTAAAAAAAATTATATAATGTAATCTGCAGTCGGGGCTGCAGGATTTAAAACAGCTGTGTCTCCCTGAGCCTGCTTAAAGCTCCAAATAAACTTTTCTGCTTCTCCACCTCATTGTGTTTATTGGGTAACGCATACCGGGCAACAAACCCCTGCTGTTGCTTGCCTCTGGCACTGTGTGCCGGCAACAATAATAATAATAATAATTAATAATTAATAGCAGTCTGGCTTTGAGGGATTCACACAGTGAGGAGCCCACTTAAAAACAGGTTTTGTACTTACAAATTATGATAATGTGTAAATTATGGTGTGAATCTCCAAAATACTATAACTGAGTTACTGTGCTGTCAGGATCTGTGTTTGTGTTGTTGTTAAGTGCTTTAACACAATTTTTTATAGAAGAGCACATGGAGAGCCAAAATTTAGTTATTAAGGATTTTCAAAAATGGTATTATTGGGTTAATCTTTATACAATTAATTTAAAAGGAATGAACTTCATTTTTTAGGAATTAACTTTATAATATTTTATAATCATAAAAATAATAGCTCAATTTTTACTGTTTTTAAATTTACATATATAATTTTAGTTACGTATAAATGTAAATAAAAGAAAAATTAAATTTAAACAGGTTAGTTTTCACAAAAACTGAGAAGTAACTTAGAGTTCTAAAAGCTTAGATTGAGACCCCCCCTCTGTTTATTAACTTTATACAGATTTCTGAAAAGCACTGTAAAATATATTTTTTTTCCTTTTGTGTGCAGAAATTTTTACTTGGAATTCATGCACACTTTACCTCTGCTGGACTGTGAAATTACTTAGTTACCTAATTAATAAATTAATTAATTAATATTAAGTACTGTATATGAATGAAAAACCCTGTTACAAACAAATAGAAAAACTGACAATATCAAAATGTAGATGACGTTTTCTTTATTATTACATTTGAATAAGAAGTGAGTTGGGGAACCAGACTGGTTAAGACAATTTGACTAAAATTAAATAACATTTAAGGTATCGAATTGAAAGGAAAGACATTAGTTTTCCCTCCCTTTTTTTTATAACTGGGCTTTGTGCTTCTCTGTTGGAAAGTTAACAATAGCACTAACCTTCTGCAAAATTCAGAGTTACAAGAAAACAGCTTGCTTTTTGCTCCTGGAGCTGAGCTTCTCCCAGCCCATGCAGGTCACATGTGTTTTTGTAAAGCAGCTGCCCTGTCTACTCACTTTCAATGGAGTTTATGAGTCCAGCTACAAGAAGCCTATTGAGCATGCTAAAAACTGCTACACACAGTTTCAAAATTTCTGGGTGTGTGATGCTAACTGCGCACCTGCCTAGCGGTAATGCCCCAGACACAACTTATTTCTCTCCCCACTTCTCTCTAGATCTTTTACAGAGATATCTCCCTATTTGGCATGTGGGTTACACTCACAGTCTAATATCTGAACCCTAAGGCTCCACCGAAGACAGAAGAATACCCAGTTAGGATTCGGAATATCGAAGCAGGGACTGGGGTTGCCAGTGTCTGGTTTTTGACTGGAATGTGCTGTCGAAAAGGGGACCTGGCAATGTCCAGTCAGCACGCAGCACTAAAAGTACAGTTACCAGAGTAACCGTGATCAGCCTCCCTGCCGAGAGGCTGGGAAGACCAGCAGCTGCTCAGCTGTTGATGGAGAGCCTCAGCTGCATGGGCAGCCAGGACCTGGTCCCTCACCTTGTGCCCGAGGCTTTGCCCCTCTCCCTCCCCTTCTGCCCCCCTCTCTCCCTCCCCTTCTCCCTCCTCCTGCACAGGAGTCCAGAGCACACGCATCATGGCCCCCATCCACAGCGCCAGGCGGCCAGGGGGTGATGCCCCAGCCCTGGTGTGCCAGGCAGCCAGCCCCGGAGCGCCAGGCGGCAGCGCCCCCAATCCGGGTGCACCAGGCAGCAAGCACCGGGCTGGCACCATGGCCCCAGCACCAGCTGCCCTGAGTCCCTGGAGAAGGCAGGCAGGCCAGCTCCAGCCGGCCTGGGCCAGCCAGGGCAGAGCGCTGGGAACTGTAGGAGGGGCCTGGCCCTGGGGCAGAGCGTGGGCAGGGCACGGTAGGCTGTTTGGGGAGGCACAGCCTCCCCCTGCCTACGATAACTGCTGCCCATGCTCAGTGGTGGCTGCAGGGGGCATCTCACAGCCCAGGGCGGCAGCTCAACTTAAGTAGGGGGTCGGCCCGGGGCTGGGGAAGGGGAGCACTCCCAGGTTTGCACTGGTGCTGCGAGCAGAGCGGGCGAGAGGAGGGCAAGCTCCGAGCACAGCAAGAGGCCGCGAAAGGAAGGGGGCAACCCGCTACCTGCGGGGCATGGATGTTGGGAGAGGGGCTGTTCAAAGAGCAGCTCTTGGCCCCTTTCCATTTGCCCCCCCATCGGCTGTAGAGGGGCCCGCGCTAGGTGCGCCACACAAGGCTGCTTCCACTGAGGGGCCAGGTTGGGCCAGGCTGCCAATCCTAGCTCCGCACATGACACAATCACTGCCCAGGTAGGAGCCCGGCTGCTCCCCGGCGCTGCTCCCTGGGAACTAGAGCGCCCGATCGCTCCGGGCAGCAGAAGTTGGCAGGCTCCAGCACTTTGCAGCCAGGCTCCTCATCTACAGGGGGTATCAGTGATGCCGCGTGCTCTCTGTGTGTCACATTGGTGACACTGAGTCTGTTTTCAGAGGTCCCGCTGTGAGGAGATTTCTTCCCATGGCTGGTTCTGCTGCTAGGACCGCACATCTCCATTCAGCTCACACTCAGTGGAAAGGCAGCAAGCCCTACTTCTGGATAATCAGGGAACATGGTGGCTTCAACATTTATGCAGGGAAAGTCTAATAAAGTGGAGACATGAACATCCTGTTCTACTTCAGCAAAATGGTCAACAAACCAACTAACCAAAACCCCACTAGGTCAGCCTGGAGTTAAGCTTGGGGAGAACTGAAAATCCCTGACATCTCAAGACAGAAGTTGAAGAGAACACTGTCGTTTTCACAAAGTTACAACTGGGTGACCTTTTTCAACAGAAATTTTTTTTATGAATAATAGTTTAACCAAAATCAAATGTTTGGTCAAAACCATCTTATTTAATGAAATTTTCAATAAAAAAGTCTTAAACAAAATGCTCATTTTGTTTTCTTTGAATGGATATTTTTGTTTTGTTTTGTTTCACTTTAAATTATTTTGTCAGAAAAAAAACAATATTTTTTGTGAAAATTTTTGAACAAAATTGTTTATTAGAAATTTTTTCATTCAAATAAAATTGGAATTTTGCCCCAGGTCTGCTCACAATGTAGAAAGACTGAATGTTCATTGTTAAGGCTCAACTCTGCACAGTGTGGAAATGCAGCTTCAGAGCCCCACTTCTGGCCCAGTCTGCTAACCAGCTCCCACGTCCCAGGAGGGCAGGGTGGGGGTGTTTGGGGGTAGAGACTGGTCATATGGGAGGAGGAGGGAGGGAGGGAATATTTGGGGAGAGGCAGCTAAGGAGCCCTATAGAATGGGGCACAGGATGCAGGCAGGGAACATGCACTGTTGGGAGTCGGGGTGAGGGCTCCCAGTACCGTGGGTCTGTGTGTCATGTCCTCTGTGCCCCCACCAGTTTTACTGGCAGAGTTGCTGCACTGGGAATCCAGGCTGGGCCGGACACTGGCAGAGCCTGGAAACTGCCCTTAGTCTCCCCATGCACCTTTCCCTCTCTGTGTCCAGCTGGTCACCCCACGAACTCCCTGGACTCTCACCTCGTGCTCTCTGCCCCACCCCCAGGGCTGGCTTCTCCCCCTATCATATCCGACTGGGCCAGGACCGTGTAGATTTCCTGGAGTCCCTCTCGGGGCAATGTGCAGCTGATGAATCAGCTCTGAGCTCTGCGGCTGTGAGGCCGCCATGGACCAGGCAGGGTTTAGAACAAGCGTATGGGCCCCGTGGCCCTCAGAAGGGCTGCAGCAGGCCCAGCGGGTTGCAGAAGGTCATTGGGAAGTTGTGGGGGAGGGGAACAGGAGTCTGCGGGAGCCCTGAGTGGCAGGTTCTGGCTGCTGAGCAATCGGGAGCGACCCTTAGACACTCTCTGTGGGGTCCCTGGAGGGTCTCTGTATATGGAGGGTGGGGGAGGGTTCCCTCAAAAGCCTCTGACAGGGTGGTGGGCAGTCAGAGAGCCAGCGGCACTCAGTAGCTCCAGTGAAACTGGGGACAGCCTAGGGCCCCAATGAGCTGGTCCCCCTGGGCCGTGCTGCAGAGGCGATCGGCTCAGAGCCCCTTCTGCACAGCATGTTGTTCACATGTAAAGTGCGCTCTGAATCCCCACGGGCGTCCCTGCTACCTGTCTCTCCCCAGCATGGGGGGAGCGCTACGGCCGCCTCATGCACAGACCTGCACCGAAATCACGGCCACTGTGAGGGAACCCGCTGTGGATGTTTTGGGGTGAGTCCGTGTCTAGACACGCCAAACCTGGTACTAAACTAGATGCAGCTGATGGAGATAACGTTGGGTGTTACCCACTGCACCTGAATGGACTGGAGACCCTTGGTTCCCAGCCAGGCCTGGCCACTCTCAGCCCTGCCCCAGAAGAACAGACCCAGTTCTAGGGAACTGAGTGGGTCGGTCAGTGTCGCTTTGTGGCCGACCAGTCCTGACACCCTGAGTGTGAAGCAGGGTCACCTTCATTCTTTCAAACATCTCATGGTGATTTTCAAACATGTTCACTCTGCTGCCGCTGAATTCAATGGGAACACGCCGCTTTGGCAAACCCCTTCCTTAAAGTGTCTCCTCCTAACCCCCAGATCCCATCCCGACCAGGGAGTTCATCCTTCCCTGGCCTTTTCAAAAATTCCCCCAGAACAGACTGAAACCTCCTGCATCAGGAGAGCTGAGCTACTCAGCTGCTGGCCCTTCCGTGAGGCACAGATAAGGGATCCAGAAAGAAAACGAGATGGGAAAGGGAATAATCGCCTCCTACCTTTGATCCCTTGGTAGAGACGCAACTGGAAGCAGTGAAACAATGTGATCAGAGACGAGGACACGTTTTCTCGTGAGCAGAGAGAGAGAGAAAGATGGAAACTGAGCGACATGGACCAAATTCATCATCATGAAGGTTGCTTCCCCACTCTGAACTCTAGGGTACAGATGTGGGGACCTGCATGAAAACCTCCTAAGCTTACTTTTACCAGCTTAGGTTAAAACTTCCCCAAGGCACAAACTAATTTTACCCTTTGCCCTTGGACTTCCACTGCCACCACCAAACTTTATCTGGGTTCCTGAAAAAAAGTAGTTTGGACACGTCTTTCCCCCCAAAATCCTCCCAACCCTTGCACCCCACTTCCTGCGGAAGATTTAGTAAAAATCCTCACCAATTTGCATAGGTGACCACAGACCCAAACCCTTGGATCTTAGAACAATGAAAAAGCATTCAGTTTTCTTACAAGAAGACTTTTAATAGAAGTAAAAAGGAATCACCTCTGTAAAATCAGGATGGTAGATACCTTACAGGGTAATTAGATTCAAAACATAGAGAATCCGTCTAGGCAAAACCTTAAGTTACAAAAAAGACACACAGACAGGAATATTCATTCTATTCAGCACAGCTATTTTCTCAGCCATTTAAAGAAATCATAATCTAACACATACCTAGCTAGATTACTTACTAAGTTCTAAGACTCCATTCCTGTTCTGTCTCCAGCAAAAAGCATCACACAGACAGACACAGACCCTTTTTTTTTCTCCCTCCTCCCAGCTTTTGAAAGTATCTTGTCTCCTCATTGATCATTTTGGTCAGGTGCCAGCGAGGTTACCTTTAGCTTCTTAACCCTTTACAGGTGAGAGGATTTTTCCTCTGGCCAGGAGGGATTTTAAAGGGGTTTACTCTTCCCTTTATATTTATGACAATCATATTGATGCAGAGCCTGTCCCCATAGCCCAGTCCAGTGCTCTCCTCCACCAGCCCCACTGACTGCCCCTGGGAGCGGTGTGGCCAAGTCTGATGATTTTAGTGGTAATCTCATGGCATTTCATGTTCTACATAAAGCCCCAGGTCTGAGAATCAGGGGCTTCAGTGAGAATCTCGGCTTTCATAAAAAAAAAAAAGTGTAAATTTATAACCCTCGTGTTTGGAGAGAAAAGCCTGAAAATGTGACCTGAGAGACCCCACAAAGAACAAATCCTCCAGGCAAATACAAAGAACCCACACTGGTGACTTGTTGGAAATCCCATGACTTTTAAGTCAATCTCGAGATTGTTGGGGTGACTCGAGTGCTGTGAAAGCTTGGGGCTAGGGACGCCGTGTGAGGAAAGGTTGGCAGGGCAGAGCTGTGTCCAGAGCTCTATTTTCAGAGTTGTTAGGTCCTGATTCAGGAAACCACTTACACACGGGCACAGATGTAATGGCCCTTCCTGACTAGGGGATGCCTTCCTGAACTGCAGCCTTAGTTACCTGCGTGTCGATATTCCATCCGTACACATGCCCCTGGCTGAGTCCTAGATTGTGACCGTCTCTGGGGCAGGGTCTGTCCCCTTCATTACTGATCTGTGCAGCAGCTTGCGCAGTGGAGTCCTGATCCCTGGTTGGGGCTCCATGGCACTACAGTAACATACCTAATAAATAATGTACAGCGCCTAGCACAATGGGGCTCTGATCCCTGACTGGGGCTCCAGGGTGCTACTGCAATACAAATAATTAATCACAGTGATTATCCCTTTCATCATCTCATTGATCGTTGGGCTCAATGGGTAGTGATCAATGGCTCCATGTCCAGTTGGCAGCCAGTATCAAGCGGAGTGCCCCAAGGGTCGGTCCTGGGGCCAGTTTTGTTCAATATCTTCATTAATGATCTGGAGGATGGCGTGGATTGCACCCTCAGCAAGTTTGTAGATGACACTAAACTGGGAGGAGTGGTAGATACGCTGGAGGTAAGGATAGGATACAGAGGGACCTAGACAAATTAGAGGATTGGGCCAAAAGAAATCTGATGAGGTTCAACAAGGACAAGTGCAGAGTCCTGCACTTAGAATGGAAGAATCCCATGCACCGCTACAGACTAGGGACCAAATGGTAAGGCAGCAGTTCTGCAGAAAAGGACCTAGGGGTTACAGTGGATGAGAAGCTGGATATGAGTCAACAGTGTGCCCTTGTTGCCAAGAAGGCTAACGGCATTTTGGGCTGTATAAGTAGGGGCACTGCCAGCAGATCGAAGGACGTGATCGTTCCCCTCTATTCGAAATTGGTGAGGCCTCATCTGGAGTACTGTGTCCAGTTTTGGGCCCCACACTACAAGAAGGTTATGGAAAAATTGGAAAGAGTCCAGCGGAGGACAACAAAAATGATTAGGGGGCTGGAGCTCATGACTTATGAGGAGAGGCTGAGGGAACTGGGATTGCTTAGTCTGCAGAAGAGAAGAATGAGGGGGGATTTGATAGCTGCTTTCAACTACCTGAAAGGGGGTTCCAAAGAGGATGGATCTAGACTGTTCTCAGTGGTAGCAGATGACAGAACGAGGAGTCATGGTCTCAAGTTGCAGTGGGGGAGGTTTAGGTTGGATATTAGGAAAAACTTTTTCACGAGGAGGGTGGTGAAGCACTGGAACGAGTTACCTAGGGAGGTTGTGGAATCTCCAGTGTGTCTGGAATGGTGGGGAGAGAGATGATCAAAGACAAAGTGGAATTGGTCATTTGTTTTTGGGAGTCTGGCTGGGGAGAAAGATCAAAGAGATGATAAAAGGGATTATCATAGTGATCAATTATTTCTATTGCAATAGCACCCTGGAGCCTCAGTCACGGAACAGAAGTTTTTAAGGTCAGGCTTGACAAAGCCCTGGCTTGGATGATTTTGTTTGGGATTGGTCCTGCTTTGAGCAGGGGGTTGGACTAGATGACCTCCTGAGGTCCCTTCCAACCCTGATATTCTATGATTCTATGAGTTTTCTCTCCAGCCAGCCTCCCAGAAACACAATTTCATTGTGTCTTTGATCATCTCTCTCTCCCCATCCCAGACACACTGGGTACAGGGGATCTAAGGGGTTGTCTCTGCCATGTCTGTCTGTACATTTGCTAACACTGGCCTCACTGTCATACCCACCTTTCTTTCCCAGACGATAAAATACCACAGCCAGAACCACGACGGCAGGGATTGTAATTCCCAACAGGAGCTTTAGATCCGGCCCTAGGAAAGAACCTTGTTGTGAATGGCCTCTCCAAGCAGCCACCGGCAAGTCCCCACTGGCTGAGTTCTATGGTAAGTGATCCCTAATGTCCTCATGACCATACCTGGAAGCTCACCCCACGGTTATCTGCAGGGCAACGTTATTCGCTGTTATTTGCAAGTAAAGCTCGTTGAAGTTTTTCCACATTTTGTTTGCCAGACTTTTTTTTAATGCAAACACAGGTTAACTGAAATCAAAATCTTTCTCCCAAACTATTCACTAGCAAGGGCCTTCTTAATCTTTCCACAAAAATAATTTTGAAATGGAAGAAAACGTTTTGTTTTGTTTTGAATTGGCAGTTTTGTTTCATATTGGTTTTCAAAATCCAGAAATGGAAGGAAAATGTCTATTAGCTTTGAAATTGAACAAAGAAAAGCTATTTGTGTTTCTGACATTTTTGTCGCATTTTGGTTCTGAAAACCCAAAACAAATGAAAATGTCTAGTTGAAATGAGGCCAAATGAAATTTTTTTGTTGAGTTTCATGAATATTTTTTCATGAAAACGTTGAAAT
The DNA here is from genome assembly GCF_015237465.2 of Chelonia mydas. Taxonomy (NCBI): domain Eukaryota; kingdom Metazoa; phylum Chordata; order Testudines; family Cheloniidae; genus Chelonia; species Chelonia mydas. The sequence continues at coordinate 13,334,343 of NC_051263.2, read as the reverse complement.
TTTCCATAACAAGTTCTGAATGAAATAGTTTTGTTCACAATTGTTTGTGGAAATAAACCTGGATTTCCTCCCAGCTCTAAGGGTGAGCTCCTCAAGGCAGGAAACATCCCTATGGGAACTGCTCTGCTTCAGGGAATCATCACTTTTCAGGACAGCACCCAGGTACAAACTTAACTTCAAACAATCATTTTAGGTCCAGCAATGGGACTGTAGCAGGTGCTTAAAGTTAAGCACATACATAGGTGCTGTCCTGAATAGGGATGGTCTTGAGCACATGCTTGAGCGCTTTCCTGAGTCAGGGCCACAGATCCATATGGCATGCAGAGATCTGTGCAGAGCCAGTCTACAAATATCCAGTGGAAGACTTTTCCATCAGAAAATGCTGTGTCTTTAAAATCAAAACCTTTTGAAAAGGCTCTTCAGTGTTTTGGAATCTAAAAGTTGCTACATTTCTGTTCCTTGCAATATCTGAAATTTTGACTTTTGATCCTGATTCAGGATCAAAATAAAATGTGAAAGGTCAGAATTTCTCAAGGGACACAAATGCCATTTCCCCTCAAGTTCTGGAGGCACATATATAATTAGTGTCGCTCTGGCAGGAGTCAGTAGGTGGCACTGTTATACAAAGTCTGACCATCTTTTCCTAGCCCTTGGAGGGGTGCACACAGCCTTTGCCAGAATATAATGTTACGTTTCAGAGTAGCAGCCGCGTTAGTCTGTATTCGCAAAAAGAAAAGGAGTACTTGTGGCACCTTAGAGACTAACAAATTTATTTGAGCATAAGCTTTCGTGAGCTACAGCTCACTTCATCAGATGCATTCAGTGGAAAATACAGTGGGGAGATTTATATACACACAGAACATGAAACAATGGGTGTTACCATACACTCTGTAAGGAGAGTGATCACTTAAGATGAGCTATTACCAGCAGGAGAGGGGGGGGGGGAGAAAACCTTTTGTAATGATAATCAAGGTGGGCCATTTTCAGCAGTTAAGAAGAACGTCTGAGGAACAGTGTGGAGGGGAATAAACATGGGGAAATAGTTTTACTTTGTGTAAAGACCCATCCACTCCCAGTCTCTATTCAAGCCTAAGTTAATTGTATCCAGTTTGCAAATTAATTCCAATTCAGCAGTCTCCCGTTGGAGTCTGTTTTTGTAGTTTTTTTGTTGAAGAATTGCCACTTTTAGGTCTGAGATCGAGTGACCAGAGAGATTGAAGTGTTCTCTGACTGGTTTTTGAATGTTATAATTCTTGATGTCTGATTTGTGTCCATTTATTCTTTTACGTAGAGACTGTCCAGTTTGACCAATGTACATGGCAGAGGGGCATTGCTGGCACATGATGGCATATATCACATTGGTAGATGTGCAGGTGAACGAGCCTCTGATAGTGTGGCTGATGTGATTAGGCCCTATGATGGTGTCCCCTGAATAGATATGTGGGCACAGTTGGCAACGGGCTTTGTTGCAAGGATAGGTTCCTGGTTTAGTGGTTCTGTTGTGGGATGTGTGGTTGCTGGTGAGTATTTGCTTCAGGTTGGGGGGCTGTCTGTAAGCAAGGACTGGCCTGTCTCCCAAGATCTGTGAGAGTGATGGGTCGTCCTTCAGGATAGGTTGTAGATCCTTGATGATGCGTTGGAGAGGTTTTAGTTGGGGGCTGAAGGTTATGGCTAGTGGCGTTCTGTTATTTTCTTTGCTGGGCCTGGCCTGTAGTAGGTAACTTCTGGGCACTCTTCTGGCTCTGTCAATCTGTTTCTTCACTTCAGCAGGTGGGTATTGTAGTTGTAAGAATGCTTGATAGAGATCTTGTAGGTGTTTGTCTCTGTCTGAGGGGTTGGAGCAAATGCGGTTGTATCGTAGAGCTTGGCTGTAGACAAGTGCTACCAGCACTCCCAGCTATCTTCGAGACACCACTGACTTCCTGAGGAAACTACAATCCATCGGTGATCTTCCTGATAACACCATCCTGGCCACTATGGATGTAGAAGCCCTCTACACCAACATTCCACACAAAGATGGACTACAAGCCATCAGGAACAGTATCCCCGATAATGTCACGGCAAACCTGGTGGCTGAACTTTGTGACTTTGTCCTCACCCATAACTATTTCACATTTGGGGACAATGTATACCTTCAAATCAGCGGCACTGCTATGGGTACCCGCATGGCCCCACAGTATGCCAACATTTTTATGGCTGACTTAGAACAACGCTTCCTCAGCTCTCATGCCCCTACTCTACTTGCGCTATATTGATGACATCTTCATCATCTGGACCCATGGAAAAGAAGCCCTTGAGGAATTCCACCATGATTTCAACAACTTCCATCCCACCATCAACCTCAGCCTAGACCAGTCCACACAAGAGATCCACTTCCTGGACACTATGGTGCTAATAAGCGATGGTCACATAAACACCACCCTATACAAAAACTTACTGACCGCTACTCCTACCTACATGCCTCCAGCTTTCATCCAGACCACACCACACGATCCATTGTCTACAGCCAAGCTCTACGATACAACCGCATTTGCTCCAACAGACGCTATGGGGGGAGCTGGGGAAACAGCCAGGTTTGAGCTCTGGTAAGGTCAGTTCCTGGAGCTCGGTTGCTGCCAGGGAACTGGGCACTGGTGCTGGACTGAAATAAATTCCTGAAACAGGTTTCCCCGCATGCTATGTGTGACACCTTTGTTCCAGGACTGGAGCACAGAACGTAAATAACTAATTACATGGAGAGAAAGAACATGTCAGCCCAGGTGTGATGATGCATCTGGTGCCTCCTTCCAGAACAACAACAAAACCTTGAGTGGAGAGGGAGGAAATAATTCACTGACTGCCGGTTTAGCAGAGGGGGTCTGTGGGCTCCACAGGAAACTCTTGCCCATCAGAAGGGTTTGGGATTCCCCCTTTGAAGGGGCCATTTTCCTGTCCTGCAAAGATGTTTCCAGGCTCAGCAATGCTGGTAAAAGCCTGGGAGAGCTGCATGGAGAATGCGCTGCATTGGATGAGCCTGTCACCCTGTTGTGTCGTTGTGTATTTCCTCTATATCCATCGTCATGGCAATCACACTCAGACCAGGGGTTGCCCAGCCCAGGAACCATTTTTCCCTAAATACAGTCCCCAGAATAAAGAAACACTTCAGAAGCATTTACCTTGTGGGGGGAACCCCCGACACCACCGCTGCTGGAGTCATCACCTAGGCAATAAATACACAAGAGATCAGAGCAGAGCATGGCCCCACTCCAGGCCCATACGCTGCCCTAGAACAACTACACCATGGGCAATAACTGACTGGTGGCCGTGCTGCTGAAATGGGCCTGGGGTTAGAGTGGATCAGAAACTGAATCTGAGTCAGCAGCGTGATGTAGTTGTGAAAAGGGCTAACATTGTATTTAAGACAAGGGAGGTCATTGTTACATTCAGCTCGCACTGGTGAGGCCTCAGCTGGAGTACAGGGTCCAGTTCTGAGTGTGACACTTTAGGAAAGTTGTGGACAAACTGGAGAGTCCAGAGGAGAACAACAAAAATGATCAAAGGTTTAGAAAACCTGACCTCTGAGGAAAGGTTAAAAAGCTGGGACTGTTTAATCTTGAGAAAAGAAGCCTAAGGTGGAACCTGATAACAGTCTCTAAATATGCTCAGGGTTAGGGTGAGGATGGTGATTAATTGGTTTTAGTGCCCACTGAAGGTAGGAAAAGAAGTAATGAGCTTAATTTGCAGCAAGGGAGGATTAGGTTAGATCAGGGGTGGGAAAACCTTTTGGCCCGAGGGCCACATCTGGGTGGGGAAATTGCATGCAGGGCCATGAATGTAGGGCTGGGGCAGGGGGTTGGGGTGCGGGAGGGAGTACGGGGATGTGGGAGGGGGTGCTGTGTGCAGGAAGGGGCTCAGGGCAAGGGGTTGGGGCAGAGGAGGGGTGTGGCGTGTACGAGGGGGCTCAGGCCAGGGGGTTGGGGTGCAGGAGGGGTGCAACGTGCAGCAGGGTGCTCAGGGCAGGGGGTTGGGGTGCAGGAGGGGTGTGGGGTGCGGCAGGGGTTTGGGGTACAGGCAGGGGGCTCAGGGCAGGGAGTTGGGGTGCGGGAAGCGGCCGGCACCACGTCTCTGCAGCCCCTGGGGGAGGGGGCGCAGAGGGCTCCGCACGCCTGTGGGTACTTCCGCCGAAGCTCCCATTGGCCGCAGTTCCCCGTTCCCGGCCAATGGGAGCTTCGGGGGAGGTACCCACAGGCAAGGGCAGTGTGCGGAGCTCTCTTCCTCCCCTTCCCCCAGGGGCCGCAGGGACATGGTGCCGGCCGTTTCTGGGAGCGGCGCGGGGCTCATGGCGCCACAGGGATGACAATCCCGCAGGCCAGATCCAAAGCCCTGAGGGGCCGGATCCGGCCCGTGGACTGTAGGTTGCCCACCCCTGGGTTAGATAGCAGGAAAAGCTTTCTAACTATATGTTGTGGAATCTCCATCATTGGAGATTTTTAAGAGCAGGTTAGACAAACACCTGTCAGGAATGGTCGAGATCACGGGTGGCCAACCTGAGCCTGAGAAGGAGCCAGAATTTACCAATGTACATTCCCAGAGAGCCACAGTAATACGTCAGCAGCCCCACATCAGCTCCCCACCCTGCTCCCAGTGCCTCCCACACACCAGCAGCCCCGCCAATAAGCACCTCCCCCTCTCTCCCCACACCTCCCGATCAGCCTTTTCATGGTGTGCAGGAGGCTCTAGGGAGGAGGGGGGAGGAGCAAGGTCACGGCAAGCTCAGGGGAGGGGCAGGAAGGGGTGGAGCGGGGGCAGGGCCTGTAGCAGAGCCAGCGGCGGAGCAGTGAGCACCCCCCGGCACATTGGAAAGTTGGCGCCTGTGGCTCCAGCCCCGGAGTCGGTGCCTATACAAGGAGCTGCATATTGACTTCTGAAGAGCCGCATGTGGCTCCGGAGCCACAGGTTGGCCACCCCTGGTCTAGATAATACTTAGTCGTGCCTTGAGTGCAGGGCACTGGACTAGATGACCTCTCGAGGTCCCTTCCAGTCCTACGATTCTATGATTCTATAGGGCTAGTGAAGCTCTGGAATAGGCTTCCAAGGGAGGTTGTGGAATCCCTGTCATTGGAGGTGGACAAACTCCAATCAGGGATGGTCCAGGTTTACTTGGTCCTGCCTCAGTGCAGGGCGCTGGACTTGATGGCATCTTGAGGTCTCTTCAAGCCCAACATTTCTACAATGTCCCTGACCCCACATGCCAGGGCTGAGCAGTCTGAGCTGAGATGGGTGAAAATTGGGGGCGGGGTTCCCTGTGACAAATTTTGAACAAAGCTGTTTCGTTTCAGATGTTGATGAATTTCAGCATTTGGATTTCCAGGGGTTTATTATTTAACTGTGGTTCTCGCTTTGTGTGCTGCTGAGTTGCTCAGCATGGCTGAGCTGGGATACAGACACACACATAAACACTCATCCCTTACCGGTGACGCTTAGGTGCTGGGCAGGGCTGAGCTGGGATCTGGTCACCCGGTTGTCGCTGTCATTGATCTCATACCCACAGGTGTAATTCCCAGAGCTGCCCCCGGGCACCACATGGTCACAGTCATAGGTGGCCTTCTCCTCTGAATCCTGCTGGGACGAAACCTCTTCCCCGTCCTTGCAGAAGACGACACGGGTGGCCAGGAGCTGGGACAACACAGAGCACTTGAGCCACACGGAGTCTCCTGGCTGGGCAGATGTCTGGCTTAGGTAGAGGGCGGGGGCAGGGAGAGCGCCTGGGAAGGGGAATGGGTCAGAGCTGTCAGTGAGGTGTTGGTGGTGCCCAGCACTATCAATGGGACAGGAGTAAATGGCAGGTGGGTCTGTACCATGTCTCAGACGGAGTCTCTGATTCTAGCCCAGCTGTGCAGATAGGGGGATGAGCTCTCTCTTGTGACTGGAAGCTTTACTAAGTGGGATTATTTTGGTTGCTGAAGAGTTGAAGGTTCAGCCAGGCTGGGCTCCCATTGTCGGGTGCTGCTCCCTCTCCTAGAACAAGGGGCCCTGGTGCGGGCACCCCGCTGACCCAGCTGGGGCAGTACGGCCGGGAGAGAGGCGACCACTCAGCGAGGCTGGCCACTGGCGATTGAGGGCTGTCTAGGGCCTGGCCAACACTTCTGTCTGCTCCAGCAGCCCATGCAGCGAAGGCCAATGACTGCCCCAAGGAGCTCGGCAGCCAGCAGACAAGGAGCTGTGTCCAGTCCCTAACCCTCTGACTCTGCTCTAACATCCTCCCTGTCCTTGTGCCCCTCCCGCCCCCCAGGCCCCAGCTGGCGGAGGAGGCACCGGGAGCAATTCCAGGCCCAGGCTAAGGGAAGGTCCCGGAGCAGCGGCAGGGAGCGGATCCCCCTTTCCCGGGAATCGCCAGGGCGATGGGACCAAGCTCCAAACTCGCAGGGGAATTGCTGCTGTCACTGGGCAGGTCAATATCTGCCTGCCACCTTCCTTGCCCCTGCGGTGTCCCTGCTGCTGCCTTGCCCAGGCAGCCAGCAAAGAAACGGCTCTGCCAGCCCCTGCTGGGCTGGACACAGAGTCGCTGGGTGCGGCTCCCTGGCCCGGGTCATACAGGAGCTCACCCTGGGTTATATAATGGTCCCTTCTGGCCGTACCCTCTCGAATGCCGCCTGCCCGCCCAGGGCTGACTATTGAGGGCGCTGCTGACATTTTAGAACGAGGTGCGGGCTGAGTCTATATGGGGGGTGAGCTCCAGGGGAGAGACCTGTGACCACGAGGGACTGACAGTCGGTGCTGTGAGAAGCTAAATCCCTTGGGGTCAGAGCCGTGGCATTCTCTGCTTCCCAGGACCAGTGCCCGGGGGTGGGATGGGCTGTGGACATGGCTCTCTCACCCACCTGTCACACTGGCCCCGGGTCAGACCAGAGCTGAGAGGCAGCGGGACAGGGAGGGGTTGGCTGAATCTCTGCTCGGATCCCACACAGCCCGTTCACCTTCCCATGCCATTGTCACTGGCACCGCACTGAGGGGGGAGCGTCCCAAGAAGTGATGGCTGGACAACTGGAGAGGAAGGGGTAAATGCCATGGGCAGATTGGGGACAGACAGACAGACGGACTCACCGGGAGCTGAGCAGATCTCCTGGCTGCTGGGTCTCAGCACTGGGAACAGAAAGGTGCTGTATGGTTAGTGCTGGAGCTAAAATCTTCCCCTTTTCTAAGGTCCCTCTTCAGGGACAAAAACTGCCTTATGTAACCCTTCTGCCCATCAGAGTTGGCAGCAACAAGGGCCGGGTTCAATATCTAGGGGATCCATTCCAATAACACAATGCAAACCGGCTCGAGCCCCCACCCAGTGACCTGGGACAAATATATACCACCCTTGCTGGGCGCCTCCAAGAGGCAATACTTCCCCTCTTGCAAGCACAGAGTCTGAGTGTAGCAAAAAGCCTTTTAACAGAGAGAAACAATGTGGCATTATGTTGGGGAAACACCACCAACAGGATTCATAACACAACCCATGAGCAAAAAAAACCCACCCCAAGCAAATTTGGGGCATGCCCTTTCCCTTTGGTTCTTGAGTCCAGCAACCCCAAATCACCCAAAGTCCCAAAAGTCTCTGTCCCTGGTCAGGGCAGCCCCAGAGTTTGAAAGTTTATCTGCAGAGCTTTACCTCCCAACCTGGATGGAGATGGGACAGGGGTAAGAGGTACCTTACATGATCTGAAGCTGACCGCCCCACAGCTCCACAGGGCTCTGCTCCGCCAGCCACCCCACAAACTGCTTCACTCAGCTCCGCTCTGCGTCCCACAAGCAGCTCCCGCCGTCCCACGAACTGCTCCACAACATATCTTCAGGCTCCCCAATACTTAACACAATGCTCAGTGATTTCAGCTCTTAGGTGAATTCAGCTTATAGTAGGGGAGCCTCAGTGCTGGTGCACTATTAGCCCAAAGTGAGCTCAGCAGCCTGTAACTAGGCTTTAGGCTTCTAATGAAATCAAAATTAGCTCTGATATTCCACAGTGGAGAGCGGAGGCAGTGCAATTAGCATGTAAGGCCCTCACCAAGGGGCCCATACTACCAAGTATTAATACTTGTCACCAACCTCTCTCAATTCACACAGTTTTGGAACCCTTGACCCTTGCCTAGCGAGTGCTACTTAGTTGATGGTGAGTCCCTCCATCATAACAAAAGGCCAAGTACAGTTCCACTGTCCCCGATTCCCATAATCCGGGTAATAACAATTTATTCTTCCTGCCCCAATAACAGCAACACTGGGGATCCCACAGCAGCCAAAGTGACCATTTGGGCAGCTATGGCCTCATTCTAGGCGGGGTGGGTGTGCCTATGCAAATGAGATCAGCCCCTGAAGTTCTTTTCCACAACTTGCCACACCTCACCACCAGATGTCAGGGCGGAGCTCATCCTGACACTGCTTACATCCTCCCCCCAGACGAGAATTTGTCATCCCGACAAATCACACTCTCTTTATACCAACTCATTGGTTTCCTCCAAAGGGCCTCAGGAAGCCCACTTTAGCTTCCACAAGCCCGTGTGCTAAATGTTTTGGCTCCTCACTAGTCACCCCAGGGGCATCATAAGTTAACCATTTTACTGGTCTTATCACCCCGTCTCGTCTATTGAGACTCTCTGTTGCCGTGGTAGGGGGAACATCCTCCTGATTGACAGATGGAGAGGCTTCCTTTGAGGGTCCCTTGGCTATTGGCGCAGGCCCCTGCACTCCTAGTTCTAACGCTGGAGGGTCCAAGGTGCCCAGGACATCCTCTACCTGTGTGTCTCCACTGTCCAATAACCTGTGTGTGTCATCACACGGGGGTCTCATGAGCTGCACAGGGGTGTCAGAAATGGGCCTAAATAATTCCGCCATGGGGTTTAGGGCGGAAGAGGGAAAACTCTCGTTTGGTTCAGCTGATCGAGACTGAAATCTTGTCTCCATCCCAGGATACACCAGGGTTGTGTCTTCCTCCTCAGACTCACTCTCAGATGTGCAGAATAGGGGTAAGTTAGCTGCACGGGGCCCGCTGTCTGTGTTGGATGGTGGCTTTGGTCTAGCACCTCTGTTCTGCCCGGCTGCCCTGTCGTGGCCCATCTCATAAGGGGTGCTTACCAATTCCCCCACAGGGAGCAAAAGGTTTCTATGCACCGTCTTTATTTGCCCTGGACCGTCTTCAGGTTTGATCTTGTAGACCAGCAGATCTCCCAGCTTTTCCATCACCAGGTAAGGTATTGCCTTCCATCTGTCAGCTATCTTGTGTTTGCCAGCAATACCCAAATTTCGCAGCAGGACTCTGTTCCCTGGCTGGAGCTCCTGCGAACGCACTCTAGCATCATATCGATGTTTGTTGCGGTCTGCGTTCTTCCGAGCCGCAGCGGTAGCTGAGTGATAAGCATCCCGCAGCTTTTCTCTTAGTCGGGATACATATTGCTGATGAGTTTCATAGCTATCTCCATCCTCTGATACACCAAAGCACAAGTCTATGGGTAATCTTGGTTCTCGCCCAAACATCAAGAGATATGGGGTGATTCCCGTAGCATCGTTCTTTGTGGCATTGTAGGCATGCACCAGAAATGTGACATGCTGGCTCCAGGTTGCCTTCTGCTCTGGTCGCAAAGTTCCCAACATATCTAATAGGGTTCGGTTGAACCTCTCTGGCTGAGGATCACCTTGGGGGTGATAAGGTGTTGTCCTAGACTTTTTAATTCCTGCTATCTTCAGCACCTCCTTCAGAAGGTGACTCTCAAAATCCCGCCCCGATCAGAGTGTATCTGAGCTGGGAATCCATAGACTGAGAAATATTTGTCCCACAATACTCGAGTGACGGTGGTGGCCCTCTGATCACGTGTGGGATATGCCTGTGCATACCGTGTAAAATGGTCAGGCACTACTAGAAAGTTCCCAACATTCCTCTTGTCTACCTCTACAGACAAGAAATCAATGCATACCAATTCCAAAGGTTTGTTGCTGGTGATGTTCTTGAGATATGCAGCCCTCGTGGGCAGAGTTTTCCTTTGAACACATCGAGCGCAAGTCTCACATTTCCTGCGAACATCTTCAGCCATTCGGGCCAATAGAACCTACTACGAATAAGTTCCAGGGTCCTCTCCATCCCTAAATGCCCAAAGTCATCATGCAGGGCCCTCATGGCCAGGGCTCTGTACTTTTTTGGCAGTACTAGTTGTGCTCGTTGTTTTTGTAAAGGGTCGGTGACCATTCGGTGTAGCACTCCCTGAATCAGTTTTAGTTTGGTCCATTCTCTCAATAGTAGTTTACCCTCCGGGTTAGGTGGGACAACCGCAGCTGGGCTTCGCCCCTCCCTTTTGGCAAGTAGTGTATCACAAATGTCAATATCTTGCCGCTGGGCTTCTTGCCAGTCAGCCGCATTGAGCATGGGCAAACATACACTGCAATGCTTTGTTCTACAATGATTCCCAAGTACGTGCTACTGGCCTGGCATGATAAAGTGTCCTACCATGGTGGACGGAATAAGGCTACCCTCCCCAGAAACCTTTTGAAAAGGCTTTGGGAGTACATCCAGGAGAGCTTTATGGAGATGTCCCTGGAGGATTTCCGCTCCATCCCCAGACTTTTCCAGTAGCTGTACTGGCCGTGAATGCAAGGGCAAATTAATCATTCAACACGCTTGTTTTTAAACCATATATACTATTTAGAAATATAGAGGTCCCTTCTCCACCTGGCGGGTCCGGGAGGCAGCCTTGGCTGGGTTCGGGGGGTACTGGCTCCAGGTCCAGGGTGAGAAACAGTTCCTGGCTGTTGGGAAAACCTGTTTCTCGGCTTGCTTGCTGTGAGCTATCTACAACCTCATCATCATCATCTTCCTCGTCCCCAAAACCTGCTTCCGTGTTGCCTCCATCTCCATTGAAGGAGTCAAACAACTCAGTTGGGGTAGTGGTGGCTGAACCCCCTAAAATGCCATACAGCTCATCATAGAAGCGGCATGTTTTGGGCTCTGACCCAGAGCGGCCATTTGCCTCTCTGGTTTTCTGGTAGGCTTGCCTCAGCTCCTTAAGTTTCACGCGGCACTGCTTCGGGTCCCTGTTATGGCCTCTGTCCTTCATGCCCTGGGAGATTTTGACAAATGTTCTGGCATTTCGAAAACTGGAATGGAGTTCTGATAGCACGGATCTCCCCATATAGCGATCAGATCCCGTACCTCCTGTTCGGTCCATGCTGGAGCTCTTTTGTGATTCTGGGACTCCATCATGGTCACCTCTGCTGATGAGCTCTGCACTCACCTGCAGGTTGCCACGCTGGCCAACCAGGAAATGAAATTCAAAAGTTTGCGGGCCTTTTCCTGTCTACCTGACTAGTGCATCTGAGTTGAGAGCGCTGTCCAGAGTGGTCACAATGGAGCACTCTGGGATAGCTCCCGGAGGCCAATACCGTCTAATTGCGTCCACAGTACCCCAAATTCGACCCGGCAAGGCCGACTTCAGCGCTAATCCCCTTGTCGGGGGTGGAGTAAGGAAATCGATTTTAAAAGCTCTTTAAGTCGAAAAAAAGGGCTTCGTCATGTGGACGGGTGCAGGGTTAAATCAATTTAACACTGCTAAATTTGACCTAAATTCCTAGTGTAGACCAGGGCTAAGTGATGTACTTTGCACTTGTCTTCATGGACTTTCTTCTTGTTTCATTTCAGAGCAATTCTCCAATTTGTCAAGGCATTTTCAATTCTAATCCTGTCTTCCAGAGTGCTTGCAACCCCTCCCTGCTTGGTGTCATCTGCAGCTTTTGTAAACATACTTTCCACTCCTTTATTCAAGTCATTAATGGTAACATTGAATAGTATTAGACCCAGGACAGACCTCTGCGGGACCTCACTAGATACACTCTTCCTGCTTGACAGACAATCACCGATAATTACTCTTTGAGTTCTGTCTTTCAACCAGTTGTGAACCCACCTTAAAATATTTTCATCTAGGCCACATTTCCCTAGTCTGTTTATCAGAATGTCATGTGGGATTGTGTCAAAAGTTTTATTAAAATCCAGATGTATCACGTCTACTGTTTCCCAGATATCCACTAGGCCAGTAACTCTGTCAAAGAAGGAAAGTTAGGTTGGTTTGGCATGATTTCTTCTTGACAAATCCATGCTGGCTACTAACCCCGTTATCTTCCAGGTGCGTATCAACCGATTGTTTAATAATTTGTTCCAGTATCTTTCCAGTATTGAAGTTAGCTTGACAGGTCTATAATTCCCTGGGTCCTATTTCCCCATTTTAAAAACAGGTGCTATGTGTGCCCTCCTGCTGCATTCTCGACATGCAGAAAAAGAACAAGCACATCTGCCAGTTGCTCTCGGTACCCTTTGAACCCCGGCATGCAGAGCACAATGGATTAGCAATCCAGCACCTTCACCACTCAGTTACTTTATCCACCAAAAGGGGCCCTTTGACTCCAGCTGTCCCTTGGTCAGCCAAGACCAGGCACCTAAGCCAGTGTAGAGAAGTCACAGCAGCGGAGGCCTACTGTTAGGGGGCTTATTCCTTCACCCACTTACTTCCCTGGTCCTTCTCGCATGAACAGAGAGCAACAATACCCGAAGTCCAAAGGTGCAAACAATTCGATGTTTATTGGGGTGAACTTCCAGCAAGCATGATTCCAGTTTCCTTCCTTAGTGTCCCCCTTCCCAGCTCTGACACCACAGAGCCTTACCTGTGTCCCTGTTCCCATTCCCCCCCTTAGCCAAACATGATTCCAATTTCCCCACCCCCATTCCCTGTTCCCATTTCCCCCTTTAGCAAAACATGATTCCAATTTCCCCACCCCCATTCCCTGTTCCCATTTCCCCCACCCACCCCACCCACACGCACTTCCTGATTGACTGCAGACTATATAGTAAAACTTGAGTTCTGCTTAGCTATACAGTAACCAATCATTTTACTGAAATGTAACTAACCAATCCTAACATATTGTAACATGATTATATAACCAATTATATCCCACCACCTTAATTAGTTTACACCCAGCACAATTAATTATACAGCAGACAGAAACAATCACAGAACCAGACAGAGATTATACAGACAAACAATGGGGACATGGGGACTACAGTGATAGAACAAACACAGAAGTGAGGATTTCACATCCCAGCTATTGATAAGTGAGTTCTTGCCAGACAGGATGCTATCAAACTAAGTTTCCTTTTACATCTTCCAGGCACTTCCCTTTCTCTGGAGGCATAGGCATTATTAGGACAGGATTGTATTCCTAACAGCCCAATAGCACCTTATTTCAATGTGACTAGTTTGGAATGTGAGGATGTGACCGGTCGCTTCCCAGCTTATGGCTGCCTCTGTTGCTTAGCCAAAGGCCTTAGCCTAAGAACAGGGCCTCAGACTGTCACAGTAAGAGAAGGACCTTACACTGGCAGACAGTGATTTTGATTCTTTCTTTTATACCTCTAACTAGCCAAGTGATAAGAATACACCTAAATTCTTAGAGCATAGGCCTTTACAGACAGGCCTGAATATCTGTATCCTAACACCTACAAGCAGACTAGTGGTGTAGAGACTTCATGCATAAGTTGCATAATTGTAAACTGAATTTGAGTCCTAGCTGGTGTAGGAAGTGCTCTGGCAGCCAGTTTGTGGGGAGCTTTTCTTCTTTTGGGGACTGGGTGGAAGAAGCATGGAAGAAAGAGCCAGTAGGTGCCTCCACCGAAAGGAGAACAGATGGCCAACAACCAAGGTTATTCAAACACACGTGTGCAGCACACAATTAATTTGTAGCCCACAACCGTAGCCACTCAGCCATCGTGCATGGTACAGCTGTGAGCTGGGTATCTTGGCAGGCCAGGCCTGTGATTTCTTCCCTACATTCGCTTGGGTGCCTAGACTCTGCTGAGTAAATGACAGCTGATATGAAAGAAACACCACAGGGTGAAGAGGTGGCCAAGGCGTTAAGGCTGATCCCTTGTATTCTGCTTGGATAGGTTTCAATCCCAGTTTTGCTAATAACCAGCCTTTCCTTTCACAGTGGCGGCAACTGGCCCTTTCCTCTTCAGGCCCTCACTACCCCAGCAGGTCTTATTGTAAAATGAATTGTTATCTGCAGTGTTGTTGTAGCCGTGTAGGTCCCAAGGTAGCAGAGCCGTGTAGCTCGAAATCGTGTCTCTCTCACCAGCAGAAGTTGGTCCAATAGCAGCTTTGACCTCACCTGCCTTGTCTGGCTAATAAAACCCAGACACACCCAACAAACTGGGGACCCCACAGTCCCTGGGCCAGCTGGACTCCAGGCCGGCTCACAAAGGTGGGAATTTTGCCTGGTGCCTCTCCAGCGCTGGAGCCTCAGCAGGCAGAGCCCGTCTCTTCCCCACGCTCGCTCGGGCGTCTGGCCGCGGCTGAGCAATGCCAGCATAACCCCCGTGTTTGCGTTTCAGGGTGCGGTGACATCACTAGGGGAGCAAACAGTCAGGGGCCACGTGGCCCTTTTGCTCTGTGGGCTGGAGACTTGCTGGAGCCTGGCGGGGCCCTGCTGGGACGGGCCGAACCCTCCAGCCCTGGGTGCAGTGAGCTCAGGGGATGGGCCGGAGCCACCTGCAGCTACTTGGGAAACGCCTGTGGGGGGAGGGGCCTGGCGAGCAGACTCAGTGACAGGACCGTCAAGGGGGGGAACAGCCAACTGTCACCCGGGGCGTTGGGGGAAGCCCAACTGTCACGTGAGGGAGGATGTCCGAAAAAGCCCTCAGATACGAGGGGGCCAATGGGATGGATGGAAGGGACTGGTCAGAGGGAACGGGGGTAGAAATGGGGTTGGGGAGGAGAAGGGAAGGGGCTGGAGATGGGAAAGGAGGACAGGGGATAGAAACAGGATGGAGGAGGGGAGAGGAGCAGGATAGAAACAGGGCAGTGGGAGCCCAGACAGGGCCCAGGGGAGTTGCCCTTTTTGTCCCTGGGTGACTGTGGGTCTCCCCCCCAACACACACATAACTCTGCTCCTTAGAGCATAATTCATGCCCCCGTCTTTCCCAGCTCTCCCTGTCGTGGGGCAGGGATTAATTGACAGGGAAGGGGCGGCTCTGTCAGGTGATCCCTCATATCACATAGGATATGCTGGGACCCCAAGGGACCCCAAAAGGCCAGGGGAAGCCACTGGGAGCCGTACGGCGGAGACCCCTCCTCACCCACACCCTACTCTGACTTCAGAGGAGGTCACCTTCTTAACAGTGAAATCCTTCCTCATCTTGAACACAAAAAAGAAGCTTACAAGAAGTGGAAGATTGGACAAATGACCAGGGAAGAGTATAAAAATATTGCTCGGGCATGCAGGAGGGAAATCAGGAAGGCCAAATCACACCTGGAGTTGCAGCTAGCAAGAGATGTTAAGAGTAACAAGAAGGGTTTCTTCAGGTATGTTAGCAACAAGAAGAAAGTCAAGGAAAATGTGGGCCCCTTACAGAATGAGGGAGGCAACCTAGTGACAGAGAATGTGGAAAAAGCTAATGTACTCAATGCTTTTTTTTGCCTCTGTCTTCACGAACAAGGTCAGCTCCCAGACTGCTGCACTGGGCAGCACAGCATGGGGAGGAGGTGACCAGCCCTCTGTGGAGAAAGAAGTGGTTCGGTACTATTTAGAAAAGCTGGACGAGCACAAGTCCATGGGGCCGGATGCGCTACATCCGAGAGTGCTAGAGGAGTTGGCGGATGTGATTGCAGAGCCATTGGCCATTATCTTTGAAAACTCATGGCGATCGGGGGAGGTCCCGGACGACTGGAAAAAGGCTAATGTAGTGCCCATCTTTAAAAAAGGGAAGAAGGAGGATCCTGGGAACTACAGGCCAGTCAGCCTCACCTCAGTCCCTGGAAAAATCATGGAGCAAGTCCTCAAGGAATCAATTCTGAAGCACTTAGAGGAGAGGAAAGTGATCAGGAACAGTCAGCATGGATTCACCAAAGACAAGTCATGCCTGACTAATCTAATTGCCTTCTATGACGAGATAACTGGCTCTGTGGATGAGGGGAAAGCAGTGGATGTGTTGTTCCTTGAGTTTAGCAAAGCTTTTGACACAGTCTCCCACAGTATTCTTGCCAGCAAGTTAAAGAAGTATGGGCTGGATGAATGGACTATAAGGTGGGTAGAAAGTTGGCTAGATTGTCGGGCTCCATGGGTAGTGATCAATGGCTCCATGTCCAGTTGGCAGCCGGTATCAAGTGGAGTGCCCCAAGGGTCGGTCCTGGGGCCGGTTTTGTTCAATATCTTCATTAATGATCTGGAGGATGGCGTGGATTGCACCCTCAGCAAGTTTGCAGATGACACTAAACTGGGAGGAGTGGTAGATATGCTGGAGGGTAGGGATAGGATACAGAGGGACCTAGAAAAATTAGAGGATTGGGCCAAAAGAAATCTGATGAGTTTCAACAAGGACAAGTGCAGAGTCCTGCACTTAGGACGGAAGAATCCCATGCACCGCTGCAGACTAGGGACCAAATGGCTAGGCAGCAGTTCTGCAGAAAAGGACCTAGGGGTGACAGTGGACGAGAAGCTGGATATGAGTCAACAGTGTGCCCTTGTTGCCAAGAAGGCCAATGGCATTTTGGGCTGTATAAGTAGGGGCATTGCCAGCAGATCGAGGGACGTGATCGTTCCCCTCTATTCGACATTGGTGAGGCCTCATCTGGAGTACTGTGTCCAGTTTTGGGCCCCACACTACAAGAAGGATGTGGAAAAATTGGAAAACGTCCAGCGGAGGGCAACAAAAATGATTAAGGGACTGGAACACATGAGTTATGAGGAGAGGCTGAGGGAACTGGGATTGTTTAGTCTGCGGAAGAGAAGAATGAGGGGGGATTTGATAGCTGCTTTCAACTACCTGAAAGGGGGTTCCAAAGAGGATGGATCTAGACTATTCTCAGTGATAGCAGATGACAGGACAAGGAGTAATGGTCTCAAGTTGCAGTGGGGGAGGTTTAGGTTGGATATTAGGAAAAACTTTTTCACTAGGAGGGTGGTGAAACACTGGAATGCGTTACCTAGGGAGGTGGTGGAATCTCCTTCCTTAGAAGTTTTTAAGGTCAGGCTTGACAAAGCACTGGCTGGGATGATTTAGTTGGGGATTGGTCCTGCTTTGAGCAGGGGGTTGGACTAGATGACCTCCTGAGGTCCCTTCCAACCCTGATATTCTGTGATTCTATGACCCGCACCCGAAGGCTGTAGGCATGTCCTGGAGCTGAGCAGCCGCGCCGGGGTCAGTGTCTGCGGGTTTTATCCATTTCTGATTGGTGTATTTTGCAGACATTGGTGCTGGGTTTACAGGCCTCTGTGAAGTCACTGCATCTGTGTGTTATTGCAGGTCACTTGTGGGTGGAGCTGGGTGAATAATTGATATTTGGTCTGGTAGCAAACTGAAAACTCAAAGCAGGTATCCAGGTCGGTTCCTAACAGTTTTGGAATTTGTCAATAAATCAGGAAAGTCTGTTTCAGGTCATAGAAAACTTTTCACTCAGGGCAGCTTCCTAACAGTGTCTGCCCCTCCAAACCTTTCTCCCGGGGTGAAGGAACTTGCCTGGAATGTGGGAGACCCACATCTGCAACCCCAGTTTGGAGCAAAGTCTTGAACTTAGCATGAGCATCCTCACCCATAGGGCACAGGCCATTCTGGGCTGGGCTGCTCTCCTGTGGAGACTGTTCCACTTTACATAACTACTTAAATATTAATAGGGCCAAAGTGTGAGCGAGAATGATTTGATAGGCTGGGAATTGAGGAGCTCACCTGGGCCGTTGGAGCTATGGATTCAAATCCCTCCTCTGAATGAGGAAGAGAGAAGATTTGAGTCAGTGTCTCCTATCTCCTGAGTGCCTTAATCCCCAGGCTGGAGAGTCATGCTCGTGCTGTTTGGCCCAAGGAATAGCAAATTGTTAGGTGCTGTGATGGGTTGGATCACAGAAAACCCCTTGGGAACTGTCAACTGATGTGCTGGGACTACCTCTAAGCCCGTTTTCCTTGGCAGCTTGAGACTTCAGAACTGTGTCTGGTTGTGCCAGACATGCTAGCCTGCTACAAACACAGACCCAGACCTGAACGACGTCCCACACAAGCTGCAGGCTTAACTGAAAACATCTTAAAGAGTGTTCCTGTCTCCAACACTCAGATGCCCAGCTCCCAATGGTGTCCAAACCCCAAATAAATCCGTTTTACCCTGTATAAAGCTTATACAGGTTAAACTCATAAATCGCTCACCCTCTATAACACTGATAGAGAGATATGCACAGCTGTGTTTGCCCCCCAGGTATTAATACATGCTCTGGGTTAATTAATAAGTAAAAAGTGATTTTATTAAATACAAAAAGTAGGATTTAAGTGGTTCCAAGTAATAACAGACAGAACAAAGTGAATTACCAAGCAAAATAAAATAAAACTCACAAGTCTAAACCTAAACTAAATATAGTAAGAAAACAGAATAGAGATAAAAGCTCACCCTCAGATGTTTCAATAAGCTTCTATCACAGACTGGACGCCCTCCTAGTCTGGGCACAGTCCTTTCCCCGGTACAGTCCTTGTTCCAGCTCAGGTGGTAGCTAGGGGATTTCTCATGATTGCAGCCCCTTTTGTTCTGTTCCACCCCCTTATATATCTTTTGCATAAGGCAGGAATCCTTTGTCCCTCTCTGGGTTCCCACCCCTCCTTCTAAATGGAAAAGCACAAGGTTAAAGATGGATTCCAGTTCAGGTGACATGATCACGTCACTGTAAAACTCCAAGCTCTCATTCCTCCCAGCCTGACCCACAGGAAGGCCTGCAAGCAAACAGAACCATCCTCAGTCAGTTGTCCTTGTTGATGGGAGCCATCAAGATTCCAAACCATTAATGGCCCACATTTTGCATAACTACAATAGGACCTCAGGGTTATATTTCATATTTCTAGTTCCAGATACAAGAGTGATACATTTATACAAATAGGATGACTACACTCAGTAGAAAGAAAAGGAGTACTCGTGGCACCTTAGAGACTAACCAATTTATTTGAGCATAAGCTTTCATGAGCTATAACTCACTTCATCGGAGCTGTAGCTCACGAAAGCTTATGCTCAAATAAATTGGTTAGTCTCTAAGGTGCCACAAGTACTCCTTTTCTTTTTGCGAATGCAGACTAACACGGCTGCTACTCTGAAACCTACACTCAGTAGATTATACGCTTTGTAATGATACCTTACAAGAGACCTTTTGCATGAAGCATATTCCAGTTACATTATATTCACACCCACTAGCATACTTTCATAAAATCATATAGAGTGCAACATCACGGCTGCTATTTAGGGGTCAAACACACACTTCTGAAGCAGCCTGAACAACATATTCAAAACCTTTGTCCGGTGAAAACTAATCAGGTCAAATTCATGAATAGTTTTGCATTGGCCACAACTGCATTGCTCGGTGAGTAAACTATTCGTCCAGAAATTTTCGCCCAGCTCTACTTGGGAAAACACAAACAGTTTGTTGCTGTAGGGTTGTTTGCAAGAGCCAGGACTCCCCATAAAGTGTTTTTTTTCAAGGTTTGTGACTACTGGGGTTCCATTTTGATTTATTTTTGTAGGTTCATCCATGAGCACTCCTGGGACACTTTCCATGTGGGATTGTTATTGTAGGGTTGTCAATAAGTACTGAGGCTACTCATACGTTGGGACTGCATGCATACTGGTTTGTTATCATTGCGTCTTTTTGTGAGCTCTGGGAACCACTTCTGCTGCTTAGTTGCTTGTGAATGCTGGGGTCACACTTGATTATTATTGTAGGGTTGCTCATGAATGTTGGGTTTGTTGTTAATAATAACAGTGAAGTGGAATGAGAATCCCCAGTTGTTTCCATGTGTAAATTGCTGCCTTGTTCAGAGTGGAACTCCCAAGTGGGGTGACCCTGTTCTATGGGGCAGGGGAGGTAACTTCACTGTTGTGGGGAGACCTCCCTGTATTTCTCTGCTTTATTTCCCGAACTCTGTCCCAGAACAGAAACTGCTTGTCTCCCCCAAATTCATCCCTCAGGGGGTTGAGATTTTTTTTTTATAAACCCCACTGTTGGGATAAGGTGCAGTGTGTGGGTTTCGGCCCCAAAAGGCCCCCTGTTTCTCCTAGAGCAGAGTGAGTGAGAAGCTGAATCCACCTATAGTGTGGGAGGGAGCAATCCCAATCGGTGCCCCTCACGTCAGGATCCCCACACTGTGACATGTGACTGAGGGGAGCAGGGGCAGTCACAGCAGTGGACACACCCTGAATGTGCTGTTGGAGAAAAGGAGGCCACGCCCCATCCCAGAGTCTGTGCCCTGAGCAGAAGCCTGGGCCCTTGAACCCGAGATGTCAGGGAATTCCTGGGAGCTGCGATCTAGACCCATGAGCGGGAACAGAGGCAGCGAGGTGAGCAGACTGGATTTTTAAATCATTTTTCTATTGGTTTTACACTTGGTGTGTTTGGCAATGTCAGTGCTGGGTTATAAGATGTTTTATTTTATTTTTTGCAATAATGTTGCTTCTTCTGTACACTGGCTTGTTTATATTGTGGTTGTCTTTCAGATGCTGGGGCTGCATGCACATGCTGCTTTGTTATTGTAGGGTCAGACACTGGGTCTGTGCACACACTGGTGTGTTTTCATTTTCATGTCTGCTTTCAGATTTGCACTGGTTGCTAACACACACATGTTATTTGTCCTGGCTTTAGAAGGGCAAACTGAGGAACCCAGACAGGAGGGGACTTACCAAAGCTCACATGGTGAGTTAGTGCCATAGCTGGGAATAGAACCCAGGAATCCACCAAGCACTGGGTGTTAGTCCCAAGATCTTTCTTCCCACCATCTGCAATGGGAAGTCTCATGACATGTCAGTGCACAGAACTGACACCATTGGCCATGGAAGCAAAATATAGCTGGGGTTGGAATCTGTCTGGATTATGATGCAGTGGTAGTTACACCATAGCTAGGGTTGTGTAAAAGACATTTGTGTTTTGATAATGGAAGGGATGATGCATATACTGTGGTTTTGAGTGAGATTTAATGAAACAAAACTTGAGTTATAATCTTTAATCAGTGATGGACTGTTTGGGGTATTGATTGTAAAATTTGTGTCTCATTCCATATCCCACTGGGCCAGCCAGTTCCCCCAACCTGGGACTGGATCAGAGCCTGAGTCCCCTCTATTGGAAAGGCCACATATCCCATTTCATTTTTGGCTGACACTGGAGGGTTGAAGTCCTGGCTCCCTGATCTCTGTTTTTAGCTGAAGCTGGCATGAGATTCCCCCCTGGGTGGGGGGTGTCAGGATGGGGTCAGAACTTAGGGGAACAGAATCAGAGAGAGGAGAGAGAAATTTTCCTGTTGAGAAATCAGCCTTTTCCTAATGCTGAATTTCCGGAGAAGCTGTTGTGAGGGTGGCCATGGGGATGTTACGCGGGTGCTAATGGCAGGGGAGGCGTCTGCTAGACAGTGTGTGTTGCAGTCAGCTCCTCAAGATGGAGAAGTTCATGAAACTCTGGTGTAGAGACAAAAATGATGACAAATTTTCACAGTTGCAATTATAGCTTTGGTCAGTAGATGGCGGCATTAATGGGTGATTAAAAAAAATAGCGAGCCAAGGTTGGGGAGGTAATATCTTTTATTGGACCAACACAGGTAAGATGGAGTTTTCCAATGAGACTGGTGCAAAGTGCCCATCTAGTGGATGGGAAGGTGCCTTCACCGGGACAAAGTTGCAGGGGTCAGAGATGAAATATTTCCAGGGGTTTCTTGTTATCTCTGTTCCCCTACTTTAAGAATTGTACATTGTCTATAAACTCCACCGTGGAACCCTGGCAGCACCACTGACATTCCCAGGTGTGAAATGCAGCCAAGTGCACATCATTGAAGACCCTGTATAGACGTGAGAAATACAAGGAGACATGTGCCCTTCTAGTGGTGGGAAACGCTCCCACAACCACCCACAGATTAGCCCCCGTCATTGTTCTCTGGCCTGTAATACTGTGACTCCCCTGATGGGAATTTTACACTGATCTGAAAATAAAAACCAAGGAAACTAACAAGAGAAACCCAAATAATTAACAGGAGACGGGACCTTTCACTCAGACACTCTGCATTCTCTGATTTAACATTTCTATTGTGGTAGCACCTAGAGACCAGCTGGGTGCTGTACAAAGAGAGCAAATGACAGCCCCTGCCCAAAGAGCTCACAGTCTAATATCTGAATCCCAAGCATCCCCTGGAGACAGAAGAATACCCGAGTAGGGTACTGTTGACCAATATATGCTGGCTAGCATCTGTATCTCTCATATTAATAACATGTATTATCCTCACCATATATATATGCATTAAGCACAAATAGTATTAAGCACAAATATTAGAGCAATTATATAGCCTAAGTTGATCTACACCTTTATTATAGTCCTGGTCACTTGTGCTAAGTATCCTATCACATCTTGCATTTGCTGAAGTAAGCTTTGGCTTATAAATAGGAAAACTGTCAGGACCAGGATACAAGTGTTTTATCATAGCAACAGACAGGGAGTTACTCTTACAGATCTGTATTCAAATGTCAAAGGAAGAGGGCAAGACATATGAATGTCCCAGCCTAGTACAGACCTAACTGTTGCTGTCACGCCCTTTGGTACTGTGTATTCAGGACAAAGAAATAAGGGGTACACCATGGTACCAGAAAAACAAGGTAGAAAGCTGATGGGTTAAATCTAGTCTCAGATGACATACACAGCACCTTGTACCTTTAAACAGGTAGGTTATGAAAAGATAGCTTTAGGGGTGTAACTTGGGGAGCTCACCTTTTGTATAAGGGGAATGTAGCAACGCTGCACAAGAGGGCTTCCCTGAGACTGGTATCTTATTGAACCTTATCATTGTTGGCTTAGACCAATAAACCTGACTGGTATTGGTTATTTGGGCTGTTGAATACATTTCATAATGAATCAGAGTGTGGTCAAGCCACTGACTTTACAATTTATCCACAGTACAGAAAATCAAATCAGAAACAGAGACCTCGTTCCTTAGCTCTTGTCCACCGACCCCCGACTGCAATTTCCTGTGATTATATAGGTTACAGCAGCCCCTGGAGACCCCAACCATGGTCAGGCCCCTTTGTGCTGGCTGCTGCAGGGACACTAATTGATTCTGCATGGAGAAATTGACCATCAGAACTATACTGGTCTAGCTAAATCACTACAGCTATCCTGGGATAACCCCCGGTGGGGACTCTCTTAGTATTGCTCCAGTGTATGAGGGTTTTTTTCCAGTTTACCTCGTGGTGAAAATGGTTTAAATTAACCCTGACCAAGGCTCTCTAATTCTTGGGGTGTCCCCAAGGGTGTCCCCACAGGGAGTTATCCAGAGATAATTGCAGTAATTATTTACAGTATAGTTCTGCTGGTCAATTTCCTTGTGCAGACAAACCCTTAGTGAGAGACAGTCCCCGGCTGGAAGAGTTCACAGACTAAGGGAGAATTTTCAAAAGCACCTGAGGGACTTAGGAGCACAAGGCAGCAGGCACAGAGCACAGTCATGCATTTGTGCTCCTAAATCCTTTAGGGGCTTTGAAAATTCTTCCCTGACACAAGGCAGAATTATTATCCCCATTTTAAAGAAGGGGAGCTGAGTTCCAGATGGAGGAAGTGACAGGCCCAAGGGCTCTATAGCAGAGCTGGAAATTGAACTCCAATCTCCTAGGTGCCTTAACCATGGTGCCTTAATCATTTAGCTCATCCTCCTCCTCTAAATTTACAGTCCGTTTGCAGGAGGGATTATTTGTACAGAAGGAAGGAGCTGGGCTGGGCTGTCTGGCTGAGACAGTTCATGGCAGTGCTAAAATCTGACAGAGCTCAGCGTGGCCCTGATCTGACTGGGAGTGAGCTGAGGTCTGCAGGTTGCAGGGCAGGGGGTTGCCAATGCCAGGTGCCCAGTTATTCTCCAGAATGTCCGGTCAAAAAGGGGACCTAGCAGTGTCTGGTCAGGGGTACTGATCAGACCCTGAAGGTCCTGTTACTGGGAGAGAGGGCGAGGCACCGGGTCGTCAACCCACGCCAGTCCCTGCTTAGCCGGTGCTGCCTCCTACCTGCAGACAGCCCCTGCATCAGGCTGCAGCAGGTCCCAGACCAGCCCTGGAACAGAGGGAGCCCAGCGGGACAGGAGACAATCCAGAGAGGAGGAATGGAGGGAGAGCAGAGAGTGATGGGGGGAGGTGGGAGAGGAGCAAGCGGGGGGCAGAGCCTAGAAAGAGGCAGAGAAGGGGCAGGGCCTTGGGGGAAAAGGTGGGCAGGGATGAGGCCTCCGGGGTCCGGTTTTCAACCAATAGAAAGTTGGCAACCCTAGTCAGTGACTGACAACATCCCTGATGGGGGAAGGGAGGGGACTGAAGGAGGCTGGAGGAGTTACCTGCGCAAAAGCTGTTACCGCAGGGGCCTATTCTGCAGCACTGACCAACGGTATCTGCCTAACACCTGCTCAGAGCTGGTCACTGGTATCTGCCCAGCCCTCTCCCCACCCTCCCTCCTGCTCACAGCTGGTCAGTGGGGATCCCCCATTGCTCCCCCTCCCCCTCTGCAAAATGCAGATGCTCCCCCCACGAGTCTCCTCCAGCCCTGCAGGCTGGGGCAGGTCCCGTTTCTCCAGCATGAAGATGATGACTGGCGCATACAGCAGGAGCAGCAAAACCAGGGTGCAGCAAGTGGCCCAGATGGCGATGGACAACATGACCGGCCCTGAAACATGGAAAGGGACATGGTGATGGCCGTGAGCAAAGCAGCGTGTGGGACTGCAGTGCCAGCACTAGACACAGAGCAGCTGCTGTGTAACGGGGACCCCGTGCGAGCTCCCAGAGGCCTACATCTAACAGGGGGGATCATGCTGCAGGGGGGCATGTTCTCCTGATGGGAGGTTGTTGGGGAGGTTCCTCCCTTTCCCCCAGCACTGGGTCACTCTTGCCCCAGTTTGCTCAGGCTGCACCAGGATTCTGTGCAAAGGCCTCACAAGAGCCAGCGACAGATTCAGCAGCCCAGACCCTATCGCCCCTCTCCAGTGTCGCTGGCAGTTCACCGCGGGGGTGACCCCGCCCTGGGCAGAGGGCAGCACCAGGCCTTGGCACCAGCTGTGTCCTCGGGAGATGACGGGTTGGTTTGCTGATGCAAATGATTTGGGGAAGCTGAGGTGTGACGTTATTGACTTGAACTGGGACCGTATAGAACATTGTTGCAACCAAGGTCCTATAGTGGCACCAAATCCTGTATAAAGGGGGTCAAATAAGGTGTCTAAGGTGAGGTTATGGTTTGCTGGTTAGGATTATGCTATCTGTTTGCATGTATCATTTTTGTATTCAAAGATATAAGTACTGGCGTCCTGGCCAGAGGAAAAATCCTTTCACCTGTAAAGGGTTAAGAAGCTAGGATAACCTCGCTGGCACCTGACCAAAATGACCAATGAGGAGACAAGATACTTTCAAAAGCTGGGAGGAGGGAGAACATCAAAGGGTCTGTGTCTCTCTGTGTGATGCTTTTTCCGGGGACAGAACAGGAATGGAGTCTTAGAACTAAGTAAGTAATCTAGCTAGATATGCATTAGATTCTGATTTCTTTAAATGGCTGAGAAAATAAGTTGTGCTGAATAGAATGAATATTCCTGTCTGTGTGTCTTTTTGTAACCTAAGGTTTTGCCTAGAGGGATTCTCTATGTTTTGAATCTAATTACCCTGTAAGGTATTTACCATCCTGATCTTACAGAGGTGGTCCTTTTCTTTTTACTGTTTCTTCTATTAAAATGTTTCTTTTCAAGAACTGAATGCTTTTTTCATTGTTCTAAGATCCAAGGGCTTGGGTCTGTGGTCACCTATGCAAATTGGTGAGGATTTTTTCCAAATCTTCCCCAGGAAGTGGGGTGCAAGGGTTGGGAGGATTTGGGGGGGAAAGACGTTTCCAAACAACGCTTTCCCAGTAACCCCGATAAACATTTGGTGGTGGCAGTGGAAGTCCAAGGGTAAAATAGTTTGTACCTTGGGGAAGTTTTAACCTAAGCTGGTAAAAGTAAGTTTAGGAGGTTTTCATGCAGGTCCCCACATCTGTACCCTAGGGTTCAAAGTGGGGAAGGAACCTTGACAGCTCCGAAAGTCGATGCTAGCCTCGGTAGTGTGGATGCACTCCACCGACTTAATGCGCTTAGTGGGGACACACACAATCAACTGTATAAAATCACTTTCTAAAAAATCAACTTCTATAAATTCAACCTAATTTTGTAGTGTAGACTCACCCTGAGTGACTGGTACGCCACACCACCTTTCAGAGTGACTAACCCAGTTTGAAGTGGCCTACTTCTAACCACTCTATGCCACACTTCTCTCCCAGATCTAGGGGTAGAAGCTGTGATTCCTGATCACCAATATTCTATTGCTGACAAGTGAATACTTGTGTAACCCATTGTGAAGGTGTTTGTCACGTTCTTCTCCATTAGCTGGCCTGGATTAAAAAGGGCCTAAATTGTGCATTTGACATGTAAGTGTTCAAATACTGCTGCTGAGCTACATGGTGGGTGACTGTTTTTATGTTCTGGGTTTGTACAGCACCTAGCACAATGGGGTCCTGGTCTGTGACTGGGGTTCAAGGTGCTACTATAATGTAAATAATCAGAGCAGTCTGGGTTTATCTGATTCATAAAGTGAAGAGCCCATTTTAAAACAGGTTTTGTACTTAAATGTTATGATAATCTATAAATTATAGTGTGAATCACCAAAATACTGCACCTGAATTACTTTGCTGGCTGGATCTGTGTATGGGGCACATTCACAGACAGCTCCTAAGGATGTTGTTGCTCCCAGAGGGGATGGCCCCCTCCAGTAAGGAAGTAACCCTGAAAGGATGGGCAGGGGAGAGAGTGTTTCCTTTGCTGCCTAGGGAAAGTGAAAGTGGTTTTGGAGTCAGCAGCACCAGCAGCAGGAGGGGAGCTGCCTCTGTCCCCTCGCCCAGCAAGAGACACCTCTGCTGCTGTTATTGAGCTGTGCCTGCGTCATCATTCCAGGCACTCTGCCTGCTTGGGCCACCCCACCAACCAGGAGAGCCACAGTCCTGCAACACTGGGGACAGCGCTGGGGTCAGCCGCTAGCAGGGAAGGAAAATGACAGATAACAGCAGAGAAGAGGAAGACATGCATCGGGGAGCCCCAGGAGTGGGAAGACCAAAATACCCAGATTTTGTGCCTGAACCATTTCCAGGGTTTAGGGCTGAGGGTGATTGGAGCACCTGGATAGAGCTAAATCAAATTAAGCTGACTTTAATTCTGAATAAGGGCATCCACACAGGGGTTTAATACGGTTTACTTAAACCCCCAGAGCTTCCCAGTTTCTTATCAGGGTCAGCTGAAAATTTTACATCAAGACCTTTTTTGATAGAAGACTAGATTTTCACTAAATATGAGAGAGAGAGAGAGTAAAGTGTCTGCTTTCCTTGGACATTTTCAAGTGTTCATTGCAAAACCAACCCTCGTCCACACACACACACCCCTCCAAATTTTTCATTATTTGAGGTTTTCAGCTGAAAAGTTTTCCCCCACTTCAGTTACAATTTTCTTGTTGAAAGTTTCAATGGAAATTCATTTCAGTTTTCCTCAGGAAAAAACCTTCTTCCACCTGCCCCAGAGTGCATCATGTTTACGTCCTCATTATTGGAATCTGTCATCTGCCATCCTGCCCTTTGTCCTGCATGAGGCCCCTGCAGCCTCTTAGGGGTTAACAGGAATTGGCCAGACAGGCTGTGGAGCTTTTACCCTCCAGCTGGGAGGATGCTGTGATTCCCAGGGACGCTTGGGAGGAGCCTTGAATTGTTCTGGGGGCAAATGTGAATCGGGGCAGGTGTACATGGGCCCGGCGAGATGCTCACTGTCTGGGCTGTGTGCTGTCCAGAACCCAGAGCCATGGAGATCCCAATGCTGTTGCTGGCTGAGTCTCAGAGACAGGGGAGTTCCTGCAGGAGCCTCACTGGATGGTTCAGATGTTTCATCCCCACCCAGCCTTCCTTCCCAGCAATGAGCTGGTCACTGGGCCAACACTCCCATTTGCTTTGGGCGGGGTGTGTCTGGATCACAACAAATGCCCAGAATGGCACAGCCAGCGAGTTCTAAGCAGGCTCTCACACAAGACGAGCTGGATCAGGTCCCAGGTGTAACCCCCGCTAGCCCAGCTGGGCTCCTATACTTATGAGAACAGGAATTAGGTTTCTGGGGTGGCTACAGGCAGGAAGCTAGCAACTTCTCCCTTTCGCCAGGTGATAGTAACAGGTATTTTGCTGTATAGGGCTCAGGTTCAATCGCTGCATCCCACTCAACCAGGGTTATCCAAATGATAAGCAGATAAGAAGTGCTAACAGAGCTCAAGTGGCAGAGGCCTGTGCTATGCCGTGGCAGATCTTGAGTTCAAACCCTACTGATGACGCCTAGTTAAAGCACTTGTTCCCACCGTCACAACAATTCCTCCTTAGAAGTCATTGGGGCTGTTCTACCCTGCACCTCCTATTCCACACTGAAGCCGCTTGCATTGCTTTGCACTGAACTTTAGACCCTTGGGTTGCTGTTTTCTGTACATGACACAGGCTGCTAATGCCCCCACAGTGCTGCACAGGCTGGGACAGGAAGGGCAGATTGATGGTGGGGAAAGGGGATGGGATGGGAGTACGGAGAAGATCCAGGGGCAGGGGAGTATCAGCACTTAGTTCTGAGCTGCACTGGGCCTCCCGAGTGATGGGAGGATGAATGGGAAACCCAACGGCACATTTACTCCTCTCTACTCACCATATCTCCACAGGTAACCGAACACTTGCCCTGGGTCCTGGCCAAATAACAGCTCTGCTGTAATGCACAGGTTAATGTTTGACTGATGCCCTGGTGCTTTCACTTTCCCTTGGTCAGAGTTCACACATAGCTCCGGGACCCATTTCCTCATCTGCCTCAGAACATTCATTCAGTTCCTTGGGTGCTCTGTGTGATGCCAGGACCCCTGGCTCGCTGCATGGCATCACCTGGAACATGCTGAATCCTTAAGGTAGGTCCCTCCCCGTTATTACCCCATTTCCTTCGCTCTCAGCGGTGCTCACACTCCTGCCCCCTGGAGCACGTCTCCCTGCCATGGCCTGTTCCCTCCTCCCATCAGTGCTGGGCAAACCCTGATGGTGGGTGTGATTCACTGCTCAGCTCGTTATCCCCTCACTGCATGGTGTCGCCCTCTGGGGTTCCTTGTGGTCTTTCCCTGGAGGGTGTGATGGGGCGCACGGGTGAATTGGTGCCTCTTCAAAAGGGCCTCACAGCCCTGCCCTGTGGATGCCCCTAGGAGGAGGGGCTGCCAGGTCAGAAGTGTGTGTGGAGAGGGAGCGGGGCAGTCATTTGGCTCAGAGATCTAAATGGAAGGTGCTTCCTGGTTGTTATTATTACATGTATTACAGTAGCACCTAGAGGCGCCAGCTGAGATCGGGGCCCCAATTGTGCTGGGCGCTACCCAGATCACAACTGAGATCAGGGCCCCATTGTGTCAGGTGACACATACAGACCATGAGAGACCATCCGTGGCCCAAAGAGCTCTCAGTCTGGCAATCAGGTGTAGCTGCGCCTAGCTAGGCTCAGACCGTTTCAAGTCTTGTCTCGATGGGACATTACCTTGTGTTAGAACATGTGTTTAACCCAGCACAGGATGCTGAACGCACAGGCCTGGTCTGTGCTGGAGGGATGTGTGGTGTTAGATAACGTATTAACTGTCAGACCTAGTAGTTCATCAAGCCATCAGCCCACGCTCTGCCAACAATGGCAGCCTTGAATGTCGGCCTGTCCTCTCGAGCACCTCCGCGCTTTCTCCCATGCTGCTGCCACGCACGGGAACAGCTCCGCATCAATGTTCACAAAGCCACCACCTTCCCCTTCTTGAAATCCCCCCTTGGAGCCTTTCTCTGCCATGGGGCCTATTGAGCGCTGCCGGCTGGCGCTGGCTAGGCTCGCGGCCAGCTGAGACTCTGCTTCCCTGGTACGCTCTCTCTTCTGTCTTGTTATCTCGTCCTCCCAGCCCCTCAGTCAGGGCCGGTGCAAGGATATTTTGCGCTTTAGGCGAAACTTCCACCTTGTGCCCCGGAGAGCTGCAGTAGCAAAGGGAGCGCTCAGAACCCTGCAGCGCAGCCTCTCCGGAGACCTTTGCTCTGCTGGGGAGCCGGGAGGTGAAGGGGGAGAGGGGTCACGGGGAGAGGCAGTGGTGATTAGTGCTTGTGCTGCTGATTACACATAAATCACCAAATTCAAGTGTCATCATGGTGAGGAGCCCAGGCAGGCAATCACACACACACACACCCCTCCTGGGAAGATTGCAGCCGCAGCAGCAGTGAGGCTGGGCTGGATGCGAAGTGGGATCGGATGGAGCACAGCGCCCTGGCGGAGAGAGGGAAAGCCCACAGCGAGGCGCAGGGACCTCAGCGGCTTGCTCGCTTTGGAGAGGCTGTTCCTCGCACATTGGGGAGCTCCAGGCGGGCGGGGGACAGAAACGCCACCGGAATGGAAAGAAGCAGAGTGCCAGGGGGAGGGAAGGTGTGGGGGACGGACAGAGGCGCACCCTGGAGGGTCAGCCTTGCCTGCTCCACTTCTCCCCGCGTTCCCTGTCCCTGCGTCCTCTCCCCGCTTCCCTCCATTGCTGTGTCTCCTTCCCTCCTTCTCCTCTCTAGCGTTTTCCTCCCTCGCTCCCTCCCCAGAGACAAGGGAAGTGCCTGGGAAATGCAACCAAGGCAGGTCGCCGGAGGGCCGCTCGCCCGTGAGAAGATGCGCCCTGCCTCGGGTCCAGGGCACGGGCTTGTGATAAAGTGCGAGCCGCCATGCCTTGCCACGGACCTCTCCCCGGCAGAGAGAGGCTGGAAGTTTCCCATGGGGGCAATTCCCAAGCCCTCTGATTCCGGCTCCTTGATTTATTTGCTCCAGGCAGAGGTTTTCCCTGGCAGAAGAAAGGAACAAAGATGAACCCTCCTTGCATGCCATGAGGCAACCTGTGCACAGAATGGGTCAGAGCTGCCCAATGTAGTGTGTGGAAGAGACAGAGAGCGAGGGAGACCCGGGTTCGGGGAAGGCGGCTTGGGGAAAGGACCAAACTGCGCCCCATCCCATTTTGGATGAAGCAAAAAAAAAATTGGGGGGCACTGCTTTTTGGCGCCCCCAAATCTTGGTGCCCTAAGCAGCCGCCTAGTTCACCTAGTGGTTACACCGGCCCTGCTCACCACAGAAGGGTTTGTCTATTTCACCCACTGGCTGTGTCCTGTGTGATGGTGAGTCAGACCGTGAGTACTCTGGGGCAGGGACTGTCATTGTTACATGTCTATACAGCACCTGGCACAGCGGGGCCCTGACCCCGACTGGGGATCCTCGTCAATACCGTAATGCAAATCATACACAACAGCAATAACTAGCCTGGTGTGATGAACACTGTGCTGAACAGGGTTTTGTTCTTGGTGTGGAAAAGGACGGCCATGGTCAGCATTGTGTTAGCTAGCCATGGGGAACACCAGGAGTCAGTGTGCTGAGCGCTGCACAGACACAGAACAGAGACAGTCTCTGCCCCAAAGAGCTCACAGCCCAGGGGTAAGACTCTAGGGTTATCCACAACCAGCTGACACCATGTTACACATGACATGTCGTGTCTACACTGAGGCTGAATTCCTGCCCCTGTAGAGACCAATGGGAACCCTCCCACTGATTTCAGTATGGCCAGTATTTCACCCTGAATGGTTAATGTTTTCAACATACGTTCTTGCACCAGGCAATTGCCCTGCACAGAAAGGCCATAAAGGCCCTGGCTGGGCTCCACTCGACTGGGGAGAGCTGGATTTGCTGATCAGAAGCCTGGAAGCTCTGGGGGTTTAAGAGCTGTCCTGTGTGGTGTTGTGTGTTGGTTTCTATTGTGTGTCTGGAGCTCACACTGTTCATCAGCAGGAAGGTCGGGGGGGGGGGGGGGCCTCCAACTGTGCTGACTGGTGGTTAAGTTTTCATAACCACTCAAGTGATTTAGGAGTTTAGGGCTGGAGTCACAGCGTTGCAGGGCCTGACTCCAAGGTGCCCTGCTGCCTAGGGGACGTCACAGCCCTGAGCTGGGTACCCAGGCTCCCCGTACAATGTCTGGGCAGAGCTGGGCACGTACCAAAGGGCCCCTCAGAAGCCAGCACACTGAGCAGGCAGCTGCTTAAGCCAGCCAGTGAAATGCAGAGGAAAAGGGGCAGTGTTTAGGTTTCAGATACACAAAGGGATTTAGGCACCTCACTCACATTGATCTGAGCCTTGGATGCTCATATGAAATGTGATCTTCACTTTACACTGATCAATACCTCTGCTGTGCAAAAAGATTGCAGGCAGGATCAGTGTATTCTCTACAAGTTTGGAGGGAGGGATAGCTCAGTGGTTTGAGCATTGGCCTGCTAAACTCCGGTTTGTGAGCTCAATCCCTGAGGGGGCCATTTAAGGACCTGGGGCAAAAATTGGGAATTGGTCCTGCTTTGAGCAGGGGGTTGGACTAGATGACCTCCTGAGGTCCCTTCCTACCCTAATATTCTATGATTCTTATGACTGACCGGCTGGAGGACGGCAGCCTCCCTCCAGTTGGGATTCTCAGCAGTAAACCCTTCCCTGGAGTTAGGCACCTAAACCGGTCAGCCCTTCCTTGCACAGAGCCAGAGAGATGAGCCCCTCCCCCTGTATTACAGCCAATAGCCCAGGGGTCAGGGCACCCAGAGTCAAATCCCTGCAGAGTCACCCCACAGCCTGTTATTAGGGGACTCACCTGGGAGGTGCAAGACATGGGGTCAAATCCCTGGCCCAAATCGGAGACAGGAAATCAATCCTGATTCTCCCACAGCCCAGGTGTAGTGCTCCAGCCAATTCTGGCCACATGTCCACATCCCACCCCCACCCCCAGGTGTCTTTAGTGCAGGATTTGAACTGGTAGGTGCTCTGAGAGCAGTTAGCCCTTAATCTATCTGTGTCCTATTGAAAGCCAGTGGGACTTAGGTGCTTTTTCAGTATTTTACCCTGTGTTATTAGGCTGAACAAGAGCCCTGTAAAGAAGCTGGAAACTAGAGCTGGTCAAGAAAGTTTCATGAAAAATGTTTGTAATGAAAAATGGCTTTCAAAAGTATATGAACATTCTCACCAAAATATTCCATTTAATTTGAAAATTGTCATTAAAATGATTCACAACAAAAAATGTTCATTTTGATTGCAGTCTGGTGGAATCAAAATCAATGTTTTTTTTTTGCTTTTAAGGAGGAAAAAACTAAGAAGTGAACTTGAAAAAAATTCATTCTGATTCCATTTGATTTTAATTGAATTTCCAATCTATTTGAAATCATTATTGTTTTGTTTTGAGTCATTTTGTCAGAATATTGGAAGATTTCAGGCAAACTTTTGAATGAAAAGAAAATTTTCCTCAAAAAAAAAAATCCCCATTTTCACCAGCCTCCCAGAATGCCCAGTGCCTGCCAGGCCTTGGCTCTGTGGCTCTCCCAGAGCCCTGCTTTGCACGCAGGCAAATAGGTAATAAAATGGCCCAGAAACCTACACTCACCCTTTGCTCTTGGGTGGGGCCAGAGATGCAATGATAACAGAGAGCACTTGGCTGGGGGTCAAACTCCAATTCCTCCTTTCAGGTTTAGCTGGGAGCTCTGCAGAGGGTGGGGCTGTGTGACACAGCAGGGAGTGGGGAGGATTGACCAGGGAATGCCGTCTAGTTCTGCTGGGACTGTCTGCATGGGGGAGGGGAGAGCAGGGGATGACTCCACTGGAGTGAGGATACCTGAGCTGGGAGGGGTTTGGACACAGGTGACACCTTTGCCCAGGAAACTGGACAAAGACTGGAGGAGGAGCCGGAGGGAGGAGGAGTGAGACTGGGGGAGGGGGGGGGTTGGTTTCAGTTTGGGGCTGGGTAGTCGAACACAGGGAACCCCAAGGCTGGGGTCTAAGCTCCCTGCCCCCCAGAAGGACTTGACTGAGGGGTCCTGGTTGTACCCACAAGCTCTGTTTTAGACAGTGTTCCTATTGTCCAATAAACCTTCCATTTTACTGGCTTGCTGAGGGTCATGGCGAATCCCAGGAAGAGGGGTGCAGGGCCCGGACTCCCGCACACTCCGTGACAACTGGTGGTAGAGGTGGGATCTACTTCACCCCATGGACAGGAGGGAGGGATAGCTCAGTGGTTTGAGCATTGGCCTGCTAAACCCAGGGTTGTGAGTTCAATCCTTGAGGGGGCCATTTAGGGATCTGGGGCAAAAATTGGGGATTGGTCCTGCTTTGAGCAGGGGGTTGGACTAGATGACCTCCTGAGGTGCCTTCCAACCCTGATATTCTATGATTCTATGACAGCACTTCCTGCAGTAAGTGACTGGGAGCAGTAAAACAAAGGGGGATTGACGATGACCTGGCATGCTGAAGGCTCAGAGAGGAGTGGTTTAGGGGGGGCGGTTACCCCTGGGAGCGTGTGACCAGCGAGAAGGACTTTTGCAGTAACAGGGTTCCCCTGGGGATTGCAGCGAGCAGTCCCCAGGGGCGGAGGAGTCTGCAGCTCAACCCTGGCAAATAGGTGGTGACCTCAAGAAGGGCTGGCACTCTTGGGGTTCTCCCTGGAAACTGTGGGGAGTGGCGCGCACACAGGCCTGCGAGTGGCCAGCAAGGAGATGTATAGCGAGCGACCTGGTGGAGCTGTGCAGGCAGAGGGGGCTGCACATTGGGAGGCTCACCAAGGAACAGCTGATTGCCCAGCTGGAGGAGGGAGATCTCTCAAACAAACTGATCCCTGTCTCTGAGGGAAGCAACCTGGCAGATGCAGCGCAGGCACCAGTGTCTGTCCCAGCGGGGAGTGAACAGCTGGCTGCTGAGGGCTTCCCGAGACCCCTCCTGCCTATGCCTAGGGGAAGGGCTGGGAGGAGCCCAGCGAATACTGAGGGCACTGTGACCCCCGCGGCCAGCAGGGATCCTCCTGGCAGAGCTCCCCATCACTGGATCTGAGGCGGCTGCAATGGGAGAAGGAGCTAAAACTGAGAGAGTTGGAGCTCAGGCAGCGGGAACTGCCGGAGGAGCGGGAAAAGCAGCGTCAGCATGAGCTGGAGGAGAAGGAGAAACAGAGGCAGCATGAAGAGAACCAGAGACAGCATGAGCTGGGATTGGCCAGGCTGAGGAGTAGCGAGCCCCCGGCTGCAGTGAGTGATGGGGGACCCCAGACGGCACGGAGCTTTGATAAGTGCCTCCTGGCCCAGCGTAAGGATGGGAAGGACATGGATGACTTCCTGGATGCCTTTGAGATGGCCTGCGAACTGCACCAGGTTGATCCTTCGGACAGGCTCCGGTTTCTCACCCCCTTACTGGACCCCAAGGCCGTGGCATTGTACCGCCGACTGGAAGGGGCAGAGAAAGGGGACTATGAACTATTCAAAAAGGCCCTGCTACGCGAGTTTGGGCTGACTCCTGAGATGTATCGGGAAAGGTTCCGGAGTCAGCGTAAAACCCCTGAGGCCTCATATCTGCAGCTATCCATCCGCATGGAGGGATATGCTACCAAGTGGGCAGAGGGGGCCCAGACGAAGGAAGACCTGGTTAAACTGATCATACTAGAGCAACTGTATGAGCGGTGCCCATCCGACCTGAGGCTATGGTTGGTGGACAAAAAGCCAGAGAACCCGCGACATGCAGGGTGGCTGGCCGATTAGTTTGTGAAGAGCCAGACAGGGGTTGACAGGGAGGAGTCCCAAAGGAACAGGCCCGCCACGATGCAGAGAGAGAGTCACCATGGGACCTCCCAGAGGGGAAATATGGAGAACCCCTTCCCAAGGGGAACATCCAGCATCAGGTCCAACAGACCCGGTCGAGGGGACGAACGGGACATGGGCTGCTATTACTGTGGCCAGAAAGGCCACATACGGACCCAGTGCCCCAAGCTCAGGGACAGACTGAGCAGACCGAACCCACACAGGGTTAACTGGGTAGGGACCCAGCCAGATGAGGGGCAGGCTTCCCAGGCAAGGGGGGCTGGCAGCTTATCAACTGCTCGGAGGGGGGAGGGACCCAGGCCAGCTCCTCTGGGGGGCTGGATGCCCCGGACTCAAGGTTCTCCATTTACAGGTAGGCGCGGGGCTGTCCCTGCAGAGCGAGTGCCTTGTTCCCCTGGAGGTGGATGGGAGGAAGGTCATTGGATACTGGGATACGGGCGTGGAGGTGACGCGGGCCCGGCCCGAGGTGGTGGCGCCAGATCGGGTGATGCCCAACACCTACCTGACCCTGACGGGGGTGGGCGGGACCCCCTTCAAGGTGCCCATAGCGAGGGTACACCTGAAATGGGGGGCCAAGGAGGGCCCCAAGGATGTGGGGGTGCACCACCATTTGCCCAGTGAGGTGTTAATGGGAGAGGACCTGGAGGACTGGCCAAGCAAACCCCAGGGTGTCCTGGTTGTGACCCATAGCCAGAGCCGGCGCGGGGCACTGCGCCCTGACCTTGGGGAGGGTACCTTGCCCGAGGCGCAGGACCCTACCCCGGAGGGGAGGGAGCACCGAGGGGCACAGCTCAGAGAGGCTGTGGCCTCAGACCCAGCTAGCGAGAGG
This sequence comes from Chelonia mydas, assembly GCF_015237465.2. Classification (NCBI taxonomy): domain Eukaryota; kingdom Metazoa; phylum Chordata; order Testudines; family Cheloniidae; genus Chelonia; species Chelonia mydas. The sequence goes on along the minus strand of NC_051263.2, from coordinate 13,297,790 downwards.
GAACTGGTCCCCATCCCTTCCCCAGCCGCTGAGTTCCAGGCCGAGTTGCAGAAAGATCCCTCCTTGAGGAAGCTAAGGGAACTGGCCGACCTCAGTGCGATACAGACCATGGGGAGAGGTTGCCAGGAGAGGTTCCTGTGGGAGAGGGGGTTCCTGTACCGAGAATGGGCTCCCCCAGGGGAAATGGAGTCATGGGGGATCAGGAGGCAGCTGGTGGTCCCCCAGAAGTTTTGCCGCAAGCTACTGTACCTGGCCCATGACATCCCCCTCTCAGGGCACCAGGGAATCCAACGCACCAGGCAGAGGCTGCTTCAGAACTTTTACTGGCCTGGGGTCTTTACCACTGTCCAGCAGTATTGCCGATCCTGTGACCCCTGTCAGAGGGTGTGGAAGCCTGGGACAAGGGGAAAGCGTCTTTGAGACCCTTGCCCATCATAGAGGAGCCTTTCCAGAAGGTGGCCATGGACATAGTGGGACCTCTCAACAAGATGACCCAGTCGGGGAAGAAATACATTCTGGTGGTGGTAGATGTTGCTACCCCGAGGCAGTGCCCTTAGCTTCCATTGAAGCAGACACTGTGGCAGATGCGCTGCTGACCATTTTCAGCCGAGTGGGGTTCCCCAAGGAAGTCTTGATGGACCAAGGGTCCAACTTCATGTCGGCCCTGCTCCGGTGCTTGTGGGAGAAATGTGGGATCTGGCACAACGGGGCCTCAGTGTATCACCCCCAGTCCAATGGGCTGGTGGAGAGGTTCAATGGGATGCTAAAGATGATGCTGAAAACCTTTATGAACCAGCACCCGCAGGACTGGGACAAGTACTTACCTCACCTGCTGTTCGCGTACAGGGAGGTGCCCCAGGAGTCTACTGGGTTTTCGTCTTTCAAACTGTTATATGGCAAGAAGGTAAGGGGGCCCCTGGACCTGATGAGAGACGAATGGGAGGGGAAGGCCACGCCCGACAGAGAATCCATGGTGGAGTATGTCTTGATCTTCCAAGAGAGACTTGCTGAGTTCATGGGCCTGGCCAGGGAGAATTTAGCCAGAGCCCAGAGGAAGCAGAAGGCCTGGTATGACCGCACGGCATGGGCCTGCGCCTACACCACCGGGGATCAGGTGATGGTTCTCATCCCCATGAGGAAAAACAAACTACAGGCTGCCTGGGAAGGCCCTTTCAAGGTTGTCAAGCAGCTAAATGAGGTAAACTATGTGGTGGAGCTGTCTAACCGGGTACATCACCGCCGGGTGTACCATGTGAATATGATGAAGCCATATTATGCCGGGGGAATATGGTGTTGGCCGTGTGCGGACATTGGGAGGACCAGGGAGATGACCCTTTAGTAGATCTATTCTCTGGGAGCAAAGCTGGTTCCGCCCTGGAAACAATTCCCCTCTAGGATCAGCTAACCGCTGCCCAGCAAGCTGAGGTCAGGGGGGTGCTGCATCTGTCCCGACAGCTGTTTTCCAACCAGCCTGGATGCACTAATCTGACTGTCCACTGGGTGCAGACAGGATCACATTCCCCTATAAGATGCTCCCCCTTCTGCGTCACAGGGAAAACTGCTCAGGACCTGGAAAGAGAGGTCAGGGACATGCTGGCTTTGGGGGTAATCCAGCCATCTGCCAGCCCTTGGGCCTCACCGGTGGTGCTGGTCCCCAAAAAGGACGGGTCAATCTGGTTCTGAGTGGACTATCGGAAGCTCAATGCCATCACTGTATCTGATGCCTACCCCATGCCCAGGTCTGACGAGCTCCTAGACAAGGTGGGAGGAGCTCGGTACCTTACCACCATGGACCTTACAAAGGGCTACTGGCAAGTGCCGCTGGATGCAGATGCCCGGCTGAAATCGGCCTTTATCACCCCACTGGGGCTCTATGAGTTCCTGACCCTGCCTTTCGGCCTCAAGGGAGCGCCGGCCACCTTCCAGCGCCTGGTGGACCAGCTACTGAGGGGGATGGAGAGTTTTGCCTAGGCATATATTGATGACATCTGTGTCTTTAGCCAGACCTGGGGGGACTATGTGTCCCAGGTTAGACAAGTGCTGGACCGACTCCAGGAGGCAGGGCTGACTGTAAAAGCTGAGAAGTGCAAGGTGGGGATGGTGGAAGTATCTTACCTGGGCCACCAGGTGGGGAGCGGCTGCCTAAAGCCGGAACCAGCCAAAGTGGAGGTGATCAGAGACTGGCCCACTCCCCAAACGAAAAAGCAGGTCCAGGACTTTATTGAGATGGCGGGGTATTACCGAAGATTTGTGCCACACTTTAGTGCCATAGCTGCTCCCATCACAGAGCTATGCAAGAAGGGGAAGCCAGACAAGGTGGTCTGGACCGGGCAGTGCCAGGAGGCTCTCTGCGCGCTGAAGAAGGCTCTGGTCAGTGGCCCAGTCCTGGCAAACTCAGACTTTGACAAGCCCTTTATGGTGTGCACCGATGCCTCAGACACGGGGCTGGGGGCGGTGTTCATGCAGGAGGATGAAAACGGGGAGAGACACCCCATTGTGTACCTGAGCAAGAAGTTGCTATCCTGGGAACAACACTATGAGGCCATCGAGAAGGAATGCCTGGCCATGGTATGGGCCCTCAAGAAACTAGAGCCCTATCTCTTCGGGCGACACTTCACCGTGCACACCAACCATTCTCCCCTGACCTGGCTACACCAGATGAAAGGAGCCAACGCCAAGCTCCTGAGGTGGAGCCTGCTCCTGCAGGATTATGACATGGATGTGGTCCATGTGAAGGGAAGTGCTAACATGATAGCTGATGTGTTGTCCCGGAGAGGGGGCCCTGAACTTCCCCAGGTCACTGGTCAGAGTGACCTCGCTCAGTTCAGTCTCGAAGGGGGGAAGGATGTGACGCAGCAGGGAGTGGGGAGGATTGACCAGGGAATGCCGTCTAGTTCTGCTGGGACTGTCTGCATGGGGGAGGGGAGAGCAGGGGATGACTCCACTGGAGTGAGGATACCTGAGCCTGTAACCTGAGGTGGGAGGGGTTTGGAGACATGTGACACCTTTGCGCAGGAAACTGGACAAAGGCTGGAGGAGGAGTCCGGGAGAGGAGGAGTGAGACTGGGGGAGGGGGGTTTTTGGTTTCAGTTTTGGGCTGGGTGGTCAAACGCAGGGAACCCCAAGGCTGGGGTCTAAGCTCCCTGCCCCTCAGAAGGACTTGACTGAGGGGTCCTGGTTGTACCCACAAGCTCTGTTTTAGACTGTGTTCCTATTGTCCAATAAACCTTCTGTTTTACTGGCTGGCTGAGAGTCACGGCGAATCCCAGGAAGAGGGGTGCAGGGCCCGGACTCCCCCATACTCCGTGACAGGCTGGATTAAGGCAATGCCTTGCCCTAGGCTCTCCCTGACATGTCCCCCTCATAGACCTGCCTCCACCCACTGGAGTGGCTGTGGCTGGGTCCTGCCTTCCCCTCCTAGAGAGACAGGCCAGCACATGGGCCCCCTCTCACCCCCAGAAAGGTTGGGGTATTAACAAGGATTTCCCCCCCTCGTCTTCACTACTTCCCTCAGCAGTGGGGTGCTGGTTGCAGAGATACGTTTGCGTAAGGTTATAATTTAGAGAGGCTCCCGCATAAGGGACAATTATGAGCACAGGAATGTTGAGCAATGCCTGGCAGGAGTGTGGAGAACACAGCGTAGCTTTGTAGTAGTAGGATTTTATGTTTGTATTTTGTATAATTTTGTATCTGATCTGATTTCAAGGCAATAACAGACCTTTTAGGGTCACCACTTTGTTGTAGGTTGTAGGTTTAGCATTTTAAAATAAGTAAAAGAATGCAATAATTGGTTTTCTTTTGCATTGCAACTATCCATCTCCTAGGTGCAAAGAGGCTCCACGTGCTGCCCCCGCCCTGAGTGCCGGCTCCGCAGCTCCCACCGGCTGGGAATCATGACCAATGGGCGCTGCAGGGAGTCTCCTGCAGGCGTGAAGGCAGCGCGTGGACGGAGCCTTCCTGGACGCCCGTGTGCCTAGCAGCCGCAGGGACCTGGCGGCCGCTTCCTGGGAGCCATGGTAAGTGCCGCCGGGACCCTGCACCCCCAAACCCTATAATGGAGCCTATAATGCTTAGGTCTTAACCCTACCCTCAGGAACATCATGCCATTCCCGAGTGACCTTGGATGGTCTCAGAAGGGAGGTCTCTTTGTGGGGAAGGTGTCCGTTGTTATGTTCCTGGCACACACAGAGGAGTTGGATATAAACATAAATCCTCTGGCTGGAAGGTTGCAGGGGAACATGGCTTTAATGCTTAGAATCCAGAGCAATAACACACAAGGACCCAAAACAGAGAGAGACAAAGCAGGGTGCTCCCTAAGGCTGAGAGGCCCAGGTCACCCTGTCTTGCTCTAGGCTGCTCTCTGTACAACTGCCTGCTGCTAGACCCAGATCACACAGATCCATACAGAGCCCCCCACCTGCCATCAGGACCAGGAATACCCCCAGAGCATTTACAGTGACAGTTAACAATTCTAATGCAATTTTTAATGCACCACACATATATGGACAGGCTTTGAGGGAGCTGGAACTGAAACAGAAATAGACTGACAGATGCTAAGGCCAGAAGAGCCCATTGTGTCCATCCAGTCTGACCCTGTGTACACAGGCCAGCGAATTGGGGGCAGGAGTCCTGAAGCTCTGAGCAGACTTGAAATGGCCACTCTTGATCCCCATCATGAATCTTACTGTAACATTTACTGATGTGATGGTCTCCCGTTGATGTCAGAGGACGGGGAACAGGTATCTGACAGCGCCCCCGGTGTCTGTTACAGCCACTGCCAGCCCCGTCCTTGTCACTTGGCAGCATCACTTACCACGGTGGGTGACTTCTGGCCTAGCTGACCACATACAAAGGTGCCCAGGTGTCACCCACTGTCCAGGGTGAGATGGGTCCCCTCTGGGCCTGACGCACACAGCATGTGCATCTGTTACAGCCCCTGCTGCACGGCCTCGCTCTTTCCTCACGCTGTAGGGCCTCATGCAGTTAGCTGTGGAGAGCCCCGGGTCACGCATTGTCTGTGTTGTCCAAGGTAGAGGCAGGCTCAGAGCCAGGCCCCTTCTGCAGGGACAGCGGTGTGGGTACCACTGGGGTTACGTCAGAAGTGACGCTGCTCTGCTGCACGCTCACCCTGCACTGGTATCGGGGGGCATCTGCACCAACGTACGGTCAGAGAACAGACAAGGGGAGGAAATTGGGGTGGATACATGGCACTTCCCAGTGATGGAAATTCCTAGTGCCAGGCCTGGGCAGGCGGCAGGGCAAGCTGGGAGCGTGAAATCCTCTCCTGTCCCTGGGGAGATGCTCTGCCTGGGAGCAGAGTGAGTCAGGTCCGACGATGGATGGGGCATGTTTCCTGCACTGCCGGCCCCCCTCATGCGGTCTGGGGAGGTGTTAACCATCCTTGCTCTCTCCTTACAGATCCCTGCCTGGGGTGTCCCCTTGGCGATGCGGTGGCGGCTCTGTGTGTGCAGCCTGGGGATCCTCCTCCTGGCGCCGTGTTCTCTCTCTGGTAAAAACGTTTGAATCCCAATTATTTCCTTCCCTGTCCCCCATGTACGCTGCCCCCTGCAGGGCTGGGGTAGGGGCATCAGAGGGCAATGACACCCCGCCAGGGCCTCCTCAGTCCTGTAGATTTAAAGGGCTGGGCCCAGGAAGCTGTGGGGTGGGGATGGCGTTAGGGTGACCGGGACGTGTCCTTGCTCTCGGTGGCAGGATTGTTGGATCTTGCGGCAAGTCGCCCAGCTCCTGCTGCCCTTGAGAGAGGCTTCCAGAGCCCCCGACACTGATCCTTCCCTGTCATGCCACAGGATCCAAAGGCACAGTGCTGCTAGACCTGCCCCCTGGGAACCTGGATTCTCATGGCCTGCAAGGCTGAGATCTTCACAGCTGCCTGAGGGATGGGGGTGCCCAATTCCTCTTAGGATGAATGGGAGGCCATCAAAATCTCCTTAATGGCTTTGAAAATCTGCCCCTTATGCCTCCCCACCAGTAGCCACACAGTGAGTGTCAGGTGCTGCAGCTGAGTAGTCATTGCTCTACATGCCCCGAGGTAGGATGGGTGAGCCTGGAGACCCTACAGACGCAGCTATTGTGCAGACATAAAACACCCTCAGATGCTTACTTTCCCCCAGACACCAACCACCAAAATGGTGAATCCCCATCTGAGTCAGTTTCTGTTTTGGGTATTGAATCCATGGAAGGGACGTACATCGTGCCAAAGATCCATCAAAACTCAATAGCCTCAGGCCAGGCAGAAGTCTCCTGAAGTGGCTCCTCAGCAGCCATTGTGGGTCTACGTGGATTTGAAACCTGTTCATCAAAGAAGTTGCTTGCAGTGGAAAGAGCTCATAACTGGGTGCCATGGGCCTGTGCAGGACACTATGAACTGGCAGGTGGCTTCCAGATGGGGCCACCCCTTGCCAATAGAGTGTAGGTAGGTTGCAAGACAGGCAACTTTGGTGGAGTTTCCGGGGGATTGTAGGTCAGGATTGGTGGTATGACTGCACTGCCCTGTGTCCACACTGAGTAACTCAGTTGAACTATACATGACTTAGCCTCGGGAACCTTCTGCTACGAGAAATGCACGACTGAGGAAATTTTGATTAGCTCAGTGTTGCCCCTCCTGCTTCACTCACTGTGTCTGTAGGGCTGTGCCCTGGCTCAGAGATGCCCGCTCCTTTTTCTTGTCACTCACTCTGCTCCTGGGGTTTTCTGTTCCAGAGGAGTTCTCCCTGGCTGGCTCCCCGCACCCCATGGTGGGGGTAATCGGCCGGGATGTGGTGTTACCTTGCCAGCTCTCACCCCCGGCTGGGCTGTCCAGCATGGACGTGCAATGGAGGAAAGCTGGACCAGGATTTATCCTGGTTCATGAGTACATGGATGAGGGTACCCAGGACCTGCCAGGGGAGGGTTACCAGAACCGGACGGAGCTGTTCCTGCAGGAGTTCAGCCGCGGGAATGTCTCACTGAAACTGAAACGGCTCCAAGTGGCAGATGCTGGGACATACCATTGCTTTGTGAGGAACCCAGAGTGGAGCCTGGAAGCCACCACTGAGCTACAGGTTGCAGGTGAGACGGAGCACTAAGGGGTGTAGAAGGATGGAATGTTGTTGCCTTGGTAACGATGTCCAGGCTGCTGGTGCTGTTCCAGCTGCTCAGTGTTTCCGTTCTTGGAGCTCCACTGTTATCAGTACTAGCAGATAGTGCAGCCTGCTAATTCAGCAGACCTTGATGTTACTCATAAAGAACAACCGCCAGAATGGTCTGGTGACAAAGGCACTCGGCCAGATTTATTGCCCTCAAGGTCCTAGTGCCCTGGCTCCGTGGTTACAGGTGCATTAACACATGAGTGCCCAGTGGCCAGGAGTGGCTCAGTCAGCAGCGGGAGTCCCCGCTGTCCCCTCGGTCACACAAAGGGTTAAGGTGAGATATCCCAACATTTATAGACTGAAACAAACAACTGGGATAAACAACTTACACCCCACCTTACGTATTTCATAACATCTCTTTGTTACCTCCCCTTGTTCCTGATATTTCAGACAGAACATCCCTATTCATTGTTCTGTCAAATCATCTGATCTTGTGCTAGATTGGGGTGTATCTGTACCAGCCTTCTGGAAAGTATTTACATAAATATCTCGTGCCTAGTACTTCTTGGGAGTGCCTATGTTTTGGCACGGCTAGCAGCAAATTTGCTAAGTTCATGTACTGGACAGTGAACTTGGAAGCATCTGCTTTAATACATGACCTGACTTTGGTTCACAGCCTCTGATTCAGGCCTCAGATCTTGCAACAGGCCCAGATCTCCAGGTTCTCCTTCCGCTACAGGGGGGACTGTGTCCGGGCATCCAGAGCCTCCTGTACCATGTGGGTGCCCCAGTACCGAGCCCAGCACGGCAGCAGGGTCCTGTGCTGCAGGGAGTGATGTGCAGGACTCCGTAGGGGGCGCTCTCCCCTCACACTCAGCGCTGACCCCACTGGGGTGCTCGCAGGGTCAGTGCTGCATTAAACAACCTCGTTTCAATGAGAGGTAAAGCTACAGCCCTCAGCTCTCATGCTCATGGCGATACTGTTTGAGGGAGTGGGACCTTTATCCCCATGTTCTGCCCAGATCCCAGGTGAGGTCGTAAGTACATTTGGCCTCCCTTAAAACTCCCCCTGCAGTTTCCAAGGGCTGGGATATTGTTTTTTATTCCCTGGGCACTGACCTCACATTCAGTGGTGCACAAGGGCAGTGGAAGGGACGGTCTCTGCCCATTGAGCTCACTGAGTAACCTAGCCCCAGACAATACAGTTCAGAAACACCAAGCCCCATTTGAGGGACTCTCCTGTAATAATGCAGAGCACTGAGGTTGTTTTAAATCATCTCCCTTAGGATGACTCTTTGGTGGCTCCTAGTTCAAAGGCTCCACAGGAGACATCTGCTTTTAGGAAGAGATTTCAATGAGAGGAGGGTGGTTGTGTGCAGCACAGGGAGAGGGAAATCCAAGCACGAGGGGTGGCTTGGCCTGGGGCACTGTTACCAGTGTGAGAGAAGGACACCAGAGGGACAGTATGTAGAAGTGTGTCACAGGAGGAGTGGGAGCAGAGAGGTAGGTGGAGGCCTGTTCTGTACTGAAGTGCAGTGATCCTGACAGCTGCTGGGCTCCACCCCAGAAGTGGCTGAATTTCAGCAGCAGGTGCAGCGATCTCTGTGTAGCAGTTTCACCCTGCACATTCCTCAGTGAGACTTCAGGGCTCAGTTCTCTATGGAAATACAAGACAGCATTATTTAATTTCCCCAGTCGTCAGGATGAGGGATCCCACGGGGGCTTTGCACATAAGGGAATGGAGCTTTCCAGTCACAGCCCCCTATATCCAGTGGTATCTGGGGAATCACATGGTGCTACCAAAGACACAATTTCCTGATACACATACCCTCTGTCTCTCCCTGCAGCTGTGGCTCCAGTGTTCATTGACGTGCTGGGCCCCCGGGGTCAGGGGATCGGGCTGGCCTGTAGATCCACAGGCTGGTTCCCCAAACCCGAACTCCAGTGGGTTGGAAAGAACTGGCAGAACCTCGCAATGGAGATTGTGACCAACATGACTCAGGACAGGGAGAACCTGTATATTGTTGTGAGTCATGTCACTGTCACAGAAGGAGAAGAGAATGGAGACATCAGCTGCATGGTGCGGAATGGCCTGCTGGAGACTGAGCAAAAATCGGCCATTCACCTCTCACGTGAGTCCCCCCATGCAGAAGGGGTCACCATGGGAGTGGGGGCGGGGTGGGGGGCTGGGTCACTTGGGAATTGCACTTGGCTAGGACCTGTTTCTGGTACTGAGACAGGAAATGTCCTTCTCATCTGATTTGTGGGGCTATTTGGGATGTAGGTTTCTGTGATCTGGATAAACTGCCTGTCAGGAGCTGGGCTGAATCTTGTGAAATAGGCTGAGGAGATGACACATGAAGTTGATAAAGGTACCTGGGCTGACCTAAGAGATTCAGGGTCTGTCTACACTAGAAACGCTACAGCGGTTTAAACACTTGCTACAGTGACAGAAGGGATTCTTCCATGGTTGTAATAAATTCACCTCTCTGGGAGGTGGTAGCTAGAATGACAGAAGAATTCTTCCATCGACCTAGTGGTGTCTTCACTGGGGTTAGTTTCACATCCTCTGTGACGTATTTAAGCTGACCTAACTCTATAGTGTAGACCAGGTATCAGACTCTGAAAGGAGTTTCATAGAATCATAGAATATCAGGGTTGGAAGGGACGTCAGAAGGTCATCTAGTCCAACCCCCTGCTCAAAGCAGGACCAATCCCCAACTAAATCATCCCAGCCAGGGCTTTGTCAAGCCTGACCTTAAAAACTTCTAAGGAAGGAGATTCAACCACCTCCCTAGGTAACGCATTCCAGTGCTTCACCACCCTCCTAGTGAAAAAGTTTTTCCTAATATCCAACCTAAACCTCCCCCACTACAACTTGAGACCATTACTCCTTGTTCTGTCATCTTCTACCACTGAGAATAGTCTAGAACCATCCTCTTTGGAACCCCCTCTCAGGTAGTTGAAAGCAGCTATCAAATCCCCCCTCATTCTTCTCTTCCGCAGACTAAACAATCCCAGTTCCCTCAGCCTCTCCTCATAAGTCATGTGTTCCAGACTCCTAATCATTTTTGTTGCCCTTCGCTGGACTCTGTCCAATTTTTCCACATCCTTCTTGTAGTGTGGGGCCCAAAACTGGACACAGTACTCCAGATGAGGCCTCACCAATGTTGAATAGAGGGGAACGATCACGTCCCTCGATCTGCTGGCTATTCCCCTACTTATACATCCCAAAATGCCATTGGCCTTCTTGGCAACAAGGGCACACTGTTGACTCATATCCAGCTTCTCATCCACTGTCACCCCTAGGTCCTTCTCTGCAGCACTGCTGCCTAGCCATTCGGTCCCTAGTCTGTAGCAGTGCATTGGATTCTTCCGTCCTAAGTGCAGGACCCTGCACTTATCCTTGTTGAACCTCATCAGATTTCTTTTGGCCCAATCCTCTAATTTGTCTAGGTCCCTCTGTATCCTGTCCCTACCCTCCATCATATCTACCACTCCTCCTAGTTTAGTATCATCCGCAAATTTGCTGAGAGTGCAGTCCACACCATCCTCCAGACCATTAATGAAGATATTGAACAAAACCGGCCCCAGGACCGACCCTTGGGGCACTCCACTTGATACCGGCTGCCAACTAGACATGGAGCCATTGAGCACTACCCATTGAGCCCAACCATCTAGCCAACTTTCTACCCACCTTATAGTGCATTCATCCAGCCCATACTTCTTTAACTTGCTGACAAGAATACTGTGGGAGACCGTGTCAAAAGCTTTGCTAAAGTCAAGAAACAATACATCCACTGCTTTCCCTTCATCCACAGAGCCAGTTATCTCGTCATAGAAGGCAATTAGATTAGTCAGGCATGACTTGTCTTTGGTGAATCCATGCTGACTGTTCCTGATCACTTTCCTCTCCTCTAAGTGCTTCAGAATTGATTCCTTGAGGACCTGTTCCATGATTTTTCCGGGGACTGAGGTGAGGCTGACCGGCCTGTAGTTCCCAGGATCCTCCTTCTTCCCTTTTTTAAAGATTGGCACTACATTAGCCTTTTTCCAGTCATCCGGGACTTGCCCCGTTTGCCACGAGTTTTCAAAGGTAATGGCCAATGGCTCTGCAATCACAGCTGCCAATTCCTTTAGCACTCTCGGATGCAACGCATCCGGCCCCATGGACTTGTGCATGTCCAACTTTTCTAAGGGTATGTCTACACTACGGAATAAGGTCGAATTTATAGAAGTCGTTTTTTTAGAAATCGGTTTTATATATTCGAGTGTGTGTGTCCCCACAGAAGTGCATTAAGTGCATTAACTCGGCGGAGTGCTTCCACAGTACCGAGGCTAGAGTCGACTTCCGGAGCGTTGCACTGTGGGTAGCTATCCCACAGTTCCCGCAGTCTCCGCTGCCCATTGGAATTCTGGGTTGAGATCCCAATGCCTGATGGGGCTGAAACATTGTCGCGGGTGGTTCTGGGTACATATCGTCAGTCCCCCCTTCCCTCCCTCCCTCCGTGAAAGCAAGGGCAGACAATCGTTTCGCGCCTTTTTTCCTGAGTTACCTGTGCGGACGCCATACCACCGCAAGCATGGAGCCCGCTCAGGTAACCGTCACCGTATGTCTCCTGGGTGCTGGAAGACGCGGTACGGCATTGCTACACAGTAGCAGCAACCCATTGCCTTCTGGCAGCAGACGGTGCAGTATGACTGTTACCCGTCCTCGTCGTGTCCGAGGTGCTCCTGGCCACGTCGGCTGGGAGCGCCTGGGCAGACATGGGCGCAGGGACTAAATTTTTGGTGACTTGACCAGGTCATTCTCTTTAGTCCTGCAGTCAGTCCTATTGAACCGTCTTATGGTGATCAGGCAGGCAATACGGATTGCTAGCAGTCGTATTGTACCGTCTTCTGCCGGGCAGGCAAGAGATGACGATGGCTAGCAATCGTATTGTACCATCTTCTGCCAGGCAGGCAAGAGATGAGGATGGCTAGCAGTCGTACTGTACCATCTTCTGCCGAGCAGCCATGAGATGTGGATGGCATGCAGTCCTTCTGCACCGTCTGCTGCCAGCCAAAGATGTAAAAGATAGATGGAGTGGATCAAAACAAGAAATAGACCAGATTTGTTTTGTACTCATTTGCCTCTTCCCCTGTCTAGGGGACTCATTCCTCTAGGTCACACTGCAGTCACTCACAGAGAAGGTGCAGCGAGCTAAATCTAGCCATGTATCAATCAGAGGCCAGGCTAACCTCCTTGTTCCAATAAGAACAGTAACTTAGGTGCACCATTTCTTAGTGGAACCCTCCATGAACTCCTGCCTGAACTACTCCTTGATTTAAAGCCACCCCCTTTGTGGATTTTAGCTCCCTGAAGCCAACCCTGTAAGCCGTGTCGTCAGTCGCCCCTCCCTCCGTCAGAGCAACGGCAGGCAATCATTCCGCGCCTTTTTTCTGTGCGGACGCCATACCAAGGCAAGCATGGAGTCCGCTCAGCTCACTTTGGCAATTAGGAGCACATTAAACACCACATGCATTATCCAGCAGTATATGCAGCACCAGAACCTGGCAAAGCGCTACCAGGCGAGGAGGCGACGTCAGCGCGGTCACGTGAGTGATCAGGACATGGACACAGATTTCTCTGAAAGCATGGGCCCTGCCAATGCATGCATCATGGTGCTAATGGGGCAGGTTCATGCTGTGGAACGCCGATTCTGGGCTCGGGAAACAAGCACAGACTGGTGGGACCGCATAGTGTTGCAGGTCTGGGACGATTCCCAGTGGCTGCGAAACTTTCGCATGCGTAAGGGCACTTTCATGGAACTCTGTGACTTGCTTTCCCCTGCCCTGAAGCGCATGAATACCAAGATGAGAGCAGCCCTCACAGTTGAGAAGCGAGTGGCGATAGCCCTGTGGAAGCTTGCAACGCCAGACAGCTACCGGTCAGTTGGGAATCAATTTGGAGTGGGCAAATCTACTGTTGGGGCTGCTGTGATGCAAGTAGCCCACGCAATCAAAGATCTGCTGATATCAAGGGTAGTGACCCTGGGAAATGTGCAGGTCATAGTGGATGGCTTTGCTGCAATGGGATTCCCTAACTGTGGTGGGGCCATAGACGGAACCCATATCCCTATCTTGGCACCGGAGCACCAAGCCGGCGAGTACATAAACCGCAAGGGGTACTTTTCAATAGCGCTGCAAGCTCTGGTGGATCACAAGGGACGTTTCACCAACATCAACGTGGGATGGCCGGGAAAGGTACATGACGCTCGCATCTTCAGGAACTCTGGTCTGTTTCAAAAGCTGCAAGAAGGGACTTTATTCCCAGACCAGAAAATAACTGTTGGGGATGTTGAAATGCCTATATGTATCCTTGGGGACCCAGCCTACCCCTTAATGCCATGGCTCATGAAGCCATACACAGGCAGCCTGGACAGTAGTCAGGAGCTGTTCAACTACAGGCTGAGCAAGTGCAGAATGGTGGTAGAATGTGCATTTGGACGTTTAAAGGCGCGCTGGCGCAGTTTACTGACTCGCTTAGACCTCAGCGAAACCAATATTCCCACTGTTATTACTGCTTGCTGTGTGCTCCACAATATCTGTGAGAGTAAGGGGGAGACGTTTATGGCGGGGTGGGAGGTTGAGGCAAATCGCCTGGCTGCTGGTTACGCGCAGCCAGACACCAGGGCGGTTAGAAGAGCACAGGAGGGCGCGGTACGCATCAGAGAGGCTTTGAAAACCAGTTTCATGACTGGCCAGGCTACGGTGTGAAAGTTCTGTTTGTTTCTCCTTGATGAAACCCCCCGCCCCTTGGTTCACTCTACTTCCCTGTAAGCTAACCACCCTCTCCTCCTCCCTTCGATCACCGCTTGCAGAGGCAATAAAGTCATTGTTGCTTCACATTCATGCATTCTTCATTCATTCATCACACAAACAGGGGGATGACTACCAAGGTAGCCCAGGAGGGGTGGTGGAGGAGGGAAGGAAAATGCCACACAGCACTTTAAAAGTTTACAACTTTAAAATTTATTGAATGACAGCCTTCTTTTTTTGGGGCAATCCTCTGTGGTGGAGTGGCTGGTTGGCCGGAGGCCCCCCCACCGCGTTCTTGGGCGTCTGGGTGTGGAGGCTATGGAACTTGGGGAGGAGGGCAGTTGGTTACACAGGGGCTGTAGTGGCAGTCTGTTCTCCAGCTGCCTTTGCTGCAGCTCAACCATACACTGGAGCATACTGGTTTGGTCCTCCAGCAGCCTCAGCATTGAATCCTGCCTCCTCTCATCACGCTGCCGCCACGTTCGAGCTTCAGCCCTCTCTTCAGCCCGCCACTTACTCTCTTCAGCCCGCCACCTCTCCTCCCGGTCATTTTGTGCTTTCCTGCAGTCTGACATTATTTGCCTCCACGCATTCGTCTGTGCTCTGTCAGTGTGGGAGGACAGCATCAGCTCGGAGAACATTTCATCTCGAGTGCGTTTTTTTTTCTTTCTAATCTTCACTAGCCTCTGGGAAGGAGAAGATCCTGTGATCATTGAAACACATGCAGCTGGTGGAGAAAAAAAAAAGGGACAGCGGTATTTAAAAAGACACATTTTATAAAACACTGGCTACACTCTTTCAGGGTAAACCTTGCTGTTAACATTACATACATAGCACATGTGCTTTCGTTACAAGGTCGCATTTTGCCTCCCCCCACCGCGTGGCTACCCCCTCAACCCTCCCCCCTCCCTGTGGCTAACAGCAGGGAACATTTCTGTTCAGCCGCAGGCAAACAGCCCAGCAGGAATGGGCTCCTCTGAATGTCCCCTGAAGAAAAGCACCCTATTTCAACCAGGTGACCATGGATTATATCTCACTCTCCTGAGGATAACACAGAGAGATAAAGAACGGATGTTGCTTGAACGCCAGCAAACATACACTGCAATGCTTTGTTGTACAATGATTCCCAAGTACGTGTTACTGGCCTGGAGTGGTAAAGTGTCCTACCATGAAGGACGCAATAAGTCTGCCCTCCCCAGAAACCTTTTGCAAAGGCTTTGGAGTATATCCAGGAGAGCCGCGAATGCCAGGGCAAAGTAATCCTTTCACATGCTTGCTTTTAGACCATGTATAGTATTTTAAAAGGTACACTCACCGGAGGTCCCTTCTCCGCCTGCTGGGTCCAGGAGGCAGCCTTGGGTGGGTTCGGGGGGTACTGGCTCCAGGTCCAGGGTGAGAAACAGTTCCTGGCTGTCGGGAAAACCGGTTTCTCCGCTTGCTTGCTGTGAGCTATCTACAACCTCCTCATCATCATCATCTTCTTCGTCCCCAAAACCTGCTTCCGTATTGCCTCCATCTCCATTGAAGGAGTCAAACAACACGGCTGGGGTAGTGGTGGCTGAACCCCCTAAAATGGCATGCAGCTCATCATAGAAGCGGCATGTTTGGGGCTCTGACCCGGAGCGGCCGTTCGCCTCTCTGGTTTTCTGGTAGGCTTGCCTCAGCTCCTTCAGTTTCACGCGGCACTGCTTCGGGTCCCTGTTATGGCCTCTGTCCTTCATGCCCTGGGAGATTTTGACAAAGGTTTTGGCATTTCGAAAACTGGAACGGAGTTCTGATAGCACGGATTCCTCTCCCCATACAGCGATCAGATCCCGTACCTCCCGTTCAGTCCATACTGGAGCTCTTTTGCGATTCTGAGACTCCATCATGGTCACCTCTGCTGATGAGCTCTGCATGGTCACCTGCAGCTTGCCACGCTGGCCAAACAGGAAATGAGATTCAAAAGTTCGCGGTTCTTTTCCTGTCTACCTGGCCAGTGCATCTGAGTTGAGAGTGTTGTCCAGAGCGGTCAAAATGGAGCACTCTGGGATAGCTCCCGGAGGCCAATGCCGTCAAATTGTGTCCACAGTACCCCAAATTCGACCCGGCAAGGCCGATTTAAGCGCTAATCCACTTGTCAGGGGTGGAGTAAGGAAATCGATTTTAAGAGCCCTTTAAGTCGAAATAAATGGCTTCATCGTGTGGACAGGTACGGGTTTACATCGATTTAACGCTGCTAAATTCGACCTAAAGTCCTAGTGTAGACCAGGGCTTAAGTAGTCCCTAACCACCTCTTTCTCCACAGAGGGCTGGCCGCCTACTCCCCATGCTGTGTTGCCCAGCGCAGCAGTCTGGGAGCTGACCTTGTTCGTGAAGACAGAGGCAAAAAAAGTATTGAGTACATTAGCTTTTTCCACATCCTCTGTCACTAGGTTGCCTCCCTCATTCAGTAAGGGGCCCACACTTTCCTTGGCTTTCTTCTTGTTGCCAACATACCTGAAGAAATCCTTCTTGTTACTCTTAACATCTCTTGCTAGCTGCAGCTCCAGGTGTGATTTGGCCCTCCTGATTTGACTTAGTACTGCATGAAACACTGATAAAATAATATCAAAATCAATGTAGCCCACATAAAATGGATTAAAATCTGGCTAACTGATAGCTCTCAAAGTAATTGTAATGGGGAATCATCCTCCAATAGGGATATTTCTAGCAGTGTCTCACAGGGATCTGTTCTGGGCCAATGCTATTCAATAGCTTTATCAATGAGCTGGCAAGAAATATAAAATCATTGCTGGTAAAATTTTCAGATGACACGAACATTGGTGGAGAGGTAAATAATGATGGTGACAAGTTGGTACTACAGACTGACATGGAGCGCTTGGTAAGAGGGGGTTCACCCTAACAACATGCTGTCACAGATCCACAGAACCAGTGCAATAGCCCCAGCTTTAGAACAGTCTCTGGGAGGACCCTTCAGTGTGACAGACCCTCTAGGGGTCCTACTTTTCCCCTAGGGAAAACCAAGCGGCTGCACCACCTCCTTAGATTCGACTCCTAGTCCTTCAGCACCCCTGTCTCCCACTGAGAGCTCCGTTCAGCAAATCCCACTGAGACAGACCCCTAAAGGAGACTGGTACAATATTGGGGAGCAATACGTCTCCTCCATCAGCATTTGCAGTGACACTCAGCCAGTGTTATAAAACAGAAGAGTTTATTAGTCGACTGACATACAGCATAGGATGTCCTTGGTTAGCACAAAGCAAAACAAGATACAGCATAGTCCATTCTGGGCAGCAAAGAGCCCAGTGCCCTGTCCTCTGACCTCTCTGTCCCAGTTCAGGTGTGTCTCGCTTCCTTCCTGCAGCCCACACTTAGCTTCCACCTCACACACCCCAGTCCTTTGTTCCCCGGCAGGGCTAACACTGCTTGGCTTCCTGCCGAGAGGTGGGCCAGCCATGGTCATTGGTTACTAGGTATCAAAGTCCCAGTGACTTGGATTTGCCATTGTCTTCTCAGATGCTCCACTGATATCGGACCTTTCTCCCCACTAAGTAACAATACAGCATGTAGGGGAAACCAAGGCACACATAGGCTTCATAAAAATATTACAAAAATTCCCACTTTGTCACACATGCATTTCAACATGATGAAATGCAAGGTGTAACGGGGTACACACTGCGCCCCTCCAGGTTCGGACCCTTGGCTCCTCTCCTCCATGAATCAGGGACACTTCAGTTTGGTGCAACACACGTGTTCTTTATTCTTTATTTTGTTTCCCACCACCAATTTCCAACTATATACAGGCTTTACAACTGCTCGGCCTACCACAGGCCTGGCCAGCAACAGACTAGGAGGCTCCGGCTCCGGCTCCGGCTCCGGCTCCAAAGCCTGACCTCCACTCTTTGTCTCCACCCCTCCTTTCCCTCACTGCCTTCTAGCCTTATAGCTCTTGTTAATGAGGCTTGCAGGTGTGGTCAGTTACCAGGCAAACATAGGGTGGTTCACCCAGCCCCAATCCATTCTCCCTGATTGGGGCTGGAGTGGCAGCAGCTGATTAAGGGCTTCTCCAACAGCACCCTGCCACACACCTCTCCACTTAAGCAACCGCCAGGTGGGGCCTGGTCCGGCCCCCTTCTCCCTCTGCCTGGCAGGTTGGTCTGGGGGAACCCATCGCTTCCCACTGAGTGATCCCCGGGGTCCTCCTCACAGAGTTTGTCCATCCCCCACCCACAGAAGGCACACTGGGTAGGGGGAAGACTGCCCCACAAATCTGCTGGTACCCAGAGGTCCTCACACCAGTCACAGCTTCTCGGTTGTCCTCCCGGCTGCTCCCCATTTCTGGCCGGCAGAAAGGGGTCTGGACATTGCCCTGGCTGCCTGGGGCCTCAGGTTCAGTTACCCGGCCCAGGGGGGTCTGGCTCTCCCTGCCTGGAGGTTCTACCTTCAGGCATTCCCTGGGGGCTTCCCCTTCTAGTCCTCCTTCCTTGGGTGTCCTATACTGGGGAACTCCTTTGGCCCCTCGCCCCCTATTTCTCCCCTGTTTTCATTTTGGCTTTGTTGTCTAGGGTTTGGCTTTCCTGTCCTCTGGGAACCTGTGTCCTCCCCCTCACTGGGGCTGAGGGGCATACGGGTTTTCCCACCTTTCAACGGGGTCTCCCCTCCTTCCTGCTGGCAGGTCCCCTCCCACGGCCTCCTTTCCCCTTTGGGAAGGGACCCCAATCTGTCCCCAGTATCACAGGGTATGGTAACCCCTCTACTATCCCAACCCATTGCCAGGCAATCCTGCCCCCAACTTCTAGGGGCACATGGGCCATGGGGCAGGGCCTCCAATCCTCATGGATGCATTCTAGAATCATTTTTGGCCCCAGGATAAACCATTGTGGCTTTACCAGACCTGTCTGAATGAGGGAGCGGGCCAAGGCTGTGTGCACCAAGCCCCTCTGGGGCTTCCTCCCCACCCGCATGGGGATGGTGGCCAGTCCTCGCCGCTTCTTCCACCCTCCACCATTCGTCCAACCACAAAACTCAGCAGGTCCACACTCCATTTCTGGGTAGCCCCGGCATTTGCGTCCCGGCCACTCACATCGCCAGTACACCAGCTGTCCCCTGTGACTAGGGGCTCCCTTAGTCTCTTCCATCCTTTTCTCTGGGCTTCTCCCGGGGGGAGGTTCTTGGGGTTTCTTCCCACAGTCCAGGTCCCGGCCTATCTGACCCTCTTTTCGAGGAAAATTGTTCAGGAAGGACAGGCAGGGGAGAAAAGGTGGGGGGAGTTGCACTGTATGTAAGAGAGCAGTATGACTGCTCAGAGCTCCAGTATGAAACTGGAGAAAAGACTCTTGAGAGTCTTTGGGTTGAGTTTAGAGGTGAGAGCAATAAGGGTGATGTCATGGTGGGCGTGTGCTATAGACCACCAGACCAGGAGGATGAGGTAGACAAGGCTTTCTTCAGACAACAAACAGAAGTTTCCCAGATCACAGGCCCTGGTTCACATGGGGACTTTAGTCATCCTGACATCTGCTGGGAGAGCCATACAGCAGTGTACAGACAATCCAGGAAGTTTTTGGAGGGTGCTGGGGACAATTTCCTGGTGCAAGTGCTGGAGGAACGAACTAGGGGCCGTGGTGCTCTTGACCTGCTGCTCACAAACAGGGAAGAATTGGGGAAGTAGAAGTGGGTGACAACCTGGGCAGCAGTGACCATGAGATGGTCGAATTCAGGATCCTGACAAAAGGAAGAAAGGAGAGTAGCAGAATATGGGCCTTGGACTTAAGAAAAGCAGACTTTGACTCCCTCATGGAACGGATGGGCAGGATCCTCTGGGAGGCTAATATGAGGGGGAAAGGAGTCCAGGAGAGCTGGTTGTATTTTAAAGAAGCCTTATTGAGGGCACAGGAACAAACCATCCTGATATGCAGAAAGAATAACAAATATGGTAAGTCCTGGAGGGTCTTCTGTTGCTCGGCCTGCCAGGCAAGTAAGGGCTGCCTCTCCACCTGGTGGGATTGCTGGAAGGGCTGCAGTCCTTTCTGCATCTCTTCTTGTTGCTTGGCTAACCACTGCATGGTTCCCTCCATCTTTGGGTTGTCACACCCTGGCGGTGGCTGGAGATCCCAGACAAGCCCCCATGTGTAACGGAGCACACATTGCACCCCTCCGGATTCGGTCCCTTGGCCCCTCTCCTCCGTGAATCAGGAAAACTTCAGTCTGGTGCAACACCCATGTTCTTTATTCGTGATCAGTTTCCCACCACCAGTTTCCAACTATATAAAGGCTCTACAACTGCTTGACATACCACAGGCCTGGCCAGCAACAGACTAGGAGGCTCCTACTCCCTCTGAGCCTGACCTCCCACTTTTAATCTCTGTCTCTCTCCCACCCCTCTGACTTCCTTCCAGCCTTATAGCTCCTGCTAATGAGGCTGGCAGGCATGGTCAGTTACCTTCACCCAGCCCCAATCCATTCTCCCTTACTGGGTCTGGAGTGGCAGGAGCTGATTAAGGGCTTCTCCAGCAGCGCCCTGCCACACAAGTTTACACATCTATGAACAAAGAGAGTAGGTCACAGTTACAGGATGGGATACTATCCAAGAAAGCAGGACTCTGAAAAGGACTTGAATGTGAGCTCCCAGAGTGATGCTGGAGCTAAGATGGTGAATGCAACCCTTGTATGTTTAAATGAGAATATCTAGCAGGAGGAAGGAGGTCCACACTTTCAAAGGGGATGCTGACAAATTGAAAAATGCTAAGAAAATGGCTACAGGAACAATTAGCGATCTGGAAACCTGCCTCAGTCAGACAGGTAGGAGCTCAAGTTATAGAGCTTATCCAAGGGAATCATAGAATATCAGGGTTGGAAGGAACCTTAGGAGGTTATCTAGTCCAACCCCCTGCTCAAAGCAGGACCAATCCCCAATTTTTGCCCTGATCCCTAAATGGCCCCCCTCAAGGATTGAATGCACAACCCTGGGTTTAGCAAGCCAATGCTCAAACCACTGAGCTATCCCTCCCTGCCCCCACATGGTTAAAAGGTGACTTGATCACAGTCTGCAAGTACCTACACAGGGAGGAGATTTGTGACAGTTGATATGTCTCTAATCTAGCAGAACAAGATCTGATGGCTGGAAGTTGAAGCTAGACAAATTCAGATTGGAAATAAGGTGCAGATTTTAACAGTGAGGGGAAGTCACCATTGGAACAACTGACCTAGGGATGTGGTGGATTCTCCATCACTTGGAATCTTTCAACCCAAACTGTTCGTCTCTTTCTATATGATCCGCTCCGGCTGGAACAGAAGTTCTGGGCTGGATGCAGGAATCACGGAAGGAGGGTCTCTGGCCCGGGCTATACAGGAGGTCTGACTAGATGGTCATAATGGCCCCTTCTGACCTTGACATCTATGAATCCATGAACTAATAACACCCAGGAGCCAGCTAGGAAAACAATTGTTCTCTCCTGAACTTATCTGGACTGAACGTGGTGACTGAGAACTGGCAGCTGTGTGACAGTGACCATCCAAACAGCCAGCTGGTGCAGGCAGGGCTGGGCATGGAGCTGTTGGCTTGTAGCAGCAGGAGAGATTTGGACAGAGCAGAGTCCTAGTTCTTGGAACTGATGCTGCGCTGGCTTCTATGGTTCCAGTGCTCCCATTTGTGGCTGTGATTAGAGCATGAAGGGGACATTCCCTTCAGTTCTGGGAATTTCTGGGGTCCCTGAGCTGTCAAGCCGACTGGCAAACTCCATTCTCCAGCTCCAGGATAGGACCGTGCTCCTCACACACTGCACTCTCTGTTTGCCAGGTGACATCTTCCCCCGTGTTTCTCCCTGGCTGGCTGCATTCTGGGTATTGTTCACTCTGGTTCTCATTGCTGCTGGAGCTTGTGCATATCTTGGATTCGCAGGTAATGAGAATGAGTTATTTGCATGTTTAGAGCCCGGCCCTAGAGGGCACTGGGCTCGGGCATGGGAACATTTCATTGTTCAGATATTTACCTTGTGTTGGTTTTAGGAAATAAACCAACTAACAAACACACTGGGGTCCCCGGTCCCACCTGTATTAGCGTATTGCTCAGTGTTTCCCCTTCCTTCCCTGTCTCACTGCAATGTCTGATTCTCTGTCTCACAGTGAAGCGAAAGGCCTCTCAGAAGAAACGCTCTAAAGAAGAGGCTCTGTTAAATCTTGGTAGGTCTCCTGCTGTATTTCTTGCTCTGTCTGTTGAGATGTCTGAGCTCTATGATGCTTGGTGTTATCTGTGGTCTCAGTGCAATGAAGGGATGGAGCCAGGAGGTCTCTGCCTAGTGGTTCCTCATCTCCCCCATGTTCTCACACATGCTGATGGTAACAGGTTGGCAAATGTGTATTTTGCAGCAGAAAACCAAAGGGTCTGTGCTTGTGAGATTCCCTGCACATGGCTGCAGCAGGGAGATGGGCTTGCAGTGAGAATTCTGGGTCAGATTCTGTCCTACTAATCCTGGGCAATTGCTCAGTGACTATTCTCCTTAAAGGAAACGACACTGCAAATCAATGACGCTCTGTGAGATGATTCCATCCCTGTGACTGTCGAATGCACAGGACACAGGGAGGGTGATTAACCCCTGACACAAGCTCCCCAGGGCAGTGGTGAATTCTCCATCTCTTGATGGCATCAGATCCAGACTGGGCACCTTTCTGGAAGCTGCTGTAGCTAAACACAGGTTATTGGGCTCAGGGCAGGGGGAACTGGGAGAGAGTCTCTGGCCTGTGATACCCAGAAGGTCAGACTAGCTGATCTAATGGTCCCTTCTGGCCTGAAACTCTGTGAATCTGTGACATTCGCTCTCTCATATGTGCCAATAGACGCAGCAGCAACATTTTATTAAGTCCACACGTCTAATTTATTCCACTGTGAACTTTTCAATATTTAAGAACAATATTGGTTTGCATGGTGATGGTCCTGAGCGGTGCTGACCCATTCTGCTAGGCACTGCACTCACATGCAGGGAAATACAGATGAAAGGTGCAGAGAATGGGTACAACATGCCAGCACGGTAATGGGGGTTCTCCCGGCAATCACAGCCTGGAAGAGCCCTAAGGATCCCCTCTTTCATCTCCTTTGCCCTCTGCCATGCCCTCTTGTGGCCACCATTCCTCCAGCTGGGGAGGGCTGGATGGGGCTCCCCTTGCAATCAGTGCTGTTCTGTAACTAGCTGGAGGGGTCGCTGTGGAATAACTGACCCCTCCCCATGGTTCTACTGGCCCTGCAGCACCAGCCAAGGCCTGCTCTACACACAGCCCTGCACCGGTTTAACTCAAGGCATGTTTTGAAACCTAATTAGTTAAAGTGGTGCCAGTGTGTGTGTAGACAAGGGCTAAGGAGTGAGAAACTCCCCCATGTCTCCTGTGTGTGGGTGCATATCACTGACCGCCAGCCCTGCTCCCATCAAACCTACCGGCTCTGGCTCTGGCTCTGGCACTGGGAGTGTGGCGCTGGGATGTCTGTAACTAACACTAGTCGTGAAGGAGTGTACAGCACCACACAGTGTGTGTCTCTGGGTCTAACGCTTTCGCTTCCCCATTTCAGACACTGCAAAGAAGACCTTGGAATCAGGTACTTGGCTAAACCCTAGTAAACGTGTGTCTGTGCTTCTATGGTATAATGAGATAGAAAAATCACCACACGCGCTGAATGGACCTTAGTCACCATCATGATCATCTCCCCCTGCCCTGGAAATAGTCAAACACTGCAGAGTTTGCAGCTCAGATTTCAGTTTCATCCTTAACAATGGAGAGTGAATTTAATGCATACGGGATGTCAGGACTCAAGCTATGTCTACACAGCCCAATGTTCAGATTACAGGAGTGTGAATAGTAACGTGCATAAGTGTGCTGCACTGTAACAACCCCGTGTGGATGCTGCGGGTGTGAACTAAAAGGTTCCTAGTTCACATTTCCAATAGTTGTATTTCAAGAGGACCAACTAGGTACTGTTTAGTGGGTAGTTACAGTGCAGCACTTTGGTGCATGCTACATATCGTATCCCCAAATGCCGATCTATGGGGCTGTGTAGACAAACCCTGAGCCAGGGGCTGGGCAAACTTCCTCCATGCAGGTTTGTGGATACATCTCAGTTCTGACCTGCAAAATGGCTGCTATCCCAATGCTGGGCTCCCCACTTACACCCAGCTCTGCCAGTGCCCCTCAATCCCCACCCACTGCCTCCCTTTTATCCAGACCTGAGTTCCACAATTCTGTCCAGCTCTGTGAGCCCCCTCCCCCCCATACATACGATACATGCCAGGTCAGTGGAAGGGGTCCTGGAATTGAGCTTTGCAGTGGGTCCCCACTGGACAAACACTGCCGCTGACTGCAGCCCCCTGCTGTCCCAGCACTGGGCTTACTCCCCCAGCTCCAGCTCTGTTGGCATCCCTCAGTCCCCACCCCAGTTCCTATTCCAGCCCTTAGCTGCTCAGTCCTGTCCTGTTCCGTCCCTCCTAGTCTAGGCCTGGCCCTCGAATGAACAGAATTTCAAAACACTACTGTCAAGGTTCCTTCCCCACTCTGAACGCTAGAGTACAGATGTGGGGACCTGCAAGGAAACCTCCTAAGCTTACTTTTACCAGCTTAGGTTAAAACTTCCCCAAGGTACAAACTATTTTACCTTTTGCCCTTGGACTTTCACTGCCACCACCAAACGTCTAACCGGGTTTATTATTAGGAAAGATTCCGTTTGGAAACATCTTTCCCACCAAAAAATCCTCCCAAAAGTTACCCCCCCCCCTTCCTGGGGAAGGTTTGATAAAAATCCTCACCAATTTCCATAGGTGAACACAGACCCAAACTCTTGGATCTCAAGAACAATGAAAAAGCATTCAGTTTCTTAAAAGAAGAATTTTAATAGAAGAAAAAGTAAAAAGAATCATCTCTGTAAAATCAGGATGGTAAATACCTTACAGGGTAATTAGATTAAAAACATAGAGAATCCCTCTAGGCAAAACCTTAAGTTACAAAAAGACACAAAAACAGGAATATCCATTCCATTCAGGACAGCTTATTTTCTCAGCCATTTAAAGAAATCAGAATCTAACGCATATCTAGCTAGATTACTTACTAAGTTCTAAGACTCCATTTCTGTTCTGTCCCCGGCAACAGCATCACACAGACAGACCCAGACCCTTTGTTTCTCCCTCCCTCCAGCTTTGAAAATATCTTGTCTCCTCATTGGTCATTGTGGTCAGGTGCCAGCGAGGTTATCCTAGCTTCTTAACCCTTTACAGGTGAAAGGGTTTTTCCAGGAGGGATTTTAATGGTGTTTATCCTTCCCTTTATATTTATGACAACTATATGCTCTGTGTGGGCTCTGTGAGGTGCACTCTGATGGGCCCCACCCCCCACATTGTTCTGACAAGAGCTGGGGAGGGACCTGACCCCACAGCTCGAGGGGTGGACAGTAAAACCAATGCCACACAGCCCTACGGACCCTTCCCCAGCAAAGCTTCTGCCAACCACTAACCCTAGAGTTACATACTTCTGCAAATCAGCACCACAAAGGGGTTGGGCATGGCACAAAAATAGGAGGTCTGAGGCCGGGTGACAGGCGGCAGCAGTGCAGGCCTCTCTCTACAGGATACATGTTCTGGTGTGATGCTCCCTTCCCTCATTCCCGGCTGTGCCATCAGCTGGGGGTGCTGACCCCCGGGGCAATTTGTGGGCTCTGTTTAGGGGCTGATCTGAGACCTTTTCTTCCTTCATTACCAACAGTTTTGTCTGACATGTGCTGTCAGTTCGGAGACCCTTGGCTCATTGGGTACGTCTACACTGCAGCTGGCAGGGAGCTTCCCAGCTCGGGTAGCCGACAAACGCTAGCTCTGCTTGAACTAGTGCACTGACAACAGCAGTGTGGGTGGGGTACCGGGGCAGCGGCTCAGGGTGGCCGTCCAAGTACGTACCTGGGGGTCCAAGTGAGTTGGTATTTGAGCAGCTGGCCCAAGCGGCTGCACATGCTACCCCCAGCTCCCCCCCGCTTTTAGCACATCCTCTCAAGCAGAGCGAACACGCGTCTGCTGCCCAAGCAGGGAAGCTCACTCCCAGCTGCAGTGTAGATGTACCCAAAGTTTGGAACAGTCTCATGTCACTGTTCTTGGAACAACCCACACTGAACCCACGATGGTCTCCTTTTCTTCTCTCCCCAGAATGCCAGGAGCTGCGTGAGACGCTTGGTAAGTTTATCCACCTTCCTTTAGAGAGTCCTGGGCAGAGGCTCCCAGCCACACACGGTGCTGAGCAGATCCAGAGGCACCAACACCGCAGAGCAGGGCTCAGGGAACAGTTTGAGCCAAAATCTGAGTCACATCAGAGTCACCCCAGTCCCACGGCAACACCATGAGCTCTCTGCAGCAGACACAGGGTCACCTGCTTTGACAGACAGGTGTCACCTTGCTTTTGACAATCCAATGCCAATCACACTGTTCTGATGCGAGAGAAGGGGGCCAGCCACTCTCTATAGATGAGTGCTGGAGTGCAGGCTCTTCTGGGCCACTCCCAGAACTTGGTTCATGTTTCCATGCTTTGTTGCCAAGCCCAGATCCCAGATGTGAGGCCCAAACAGCAGCACTTCCATCCCCTAGTTACACCTGGAGTGTGTAGCTTTGATGCTCCAAAGGGCTGTTAGTAACACAGAAAAGGAATTCCCCTTTGACAGAAGGGTTGAGAATGTCAGAGCTGTATCGGGATCCACACCCATGTCTTCCATCAAGGTTAGACGCTTTGTAAATCCCAGGTCTACTGTGTGTTGGTGTGTTTTACTAAACGACAGTCCGGCTCCTATCGAAGCTGCTGGCTCCTGCACTGGGACTAGGAGTGAGGCTGTGGGGTGTCTGTTACTAACCACAGTGATTATGGGGCACACAGCATCACATAGCACCTGTCTCTTTGTCTGACTCTTTTCTCCTCTCTATTTCAGATGCTGAGAGGAAGGCCTTTGAATCAGGTACTTGGCTAACCCCCAGTAAACATGTGTCTGTGCTTTTACACTGTAACAAGATAGAAAATCCCCTAAACAATCTATGGACTTCAGTCACCTTCCTGATCATTCTCCCCCTGCCCTGGGAAGTAACAAATACTGCAGAGTTTGTGGCTCAGATTTCAGTATCAACCTTAACAATGGAGAATGAGTGTAATGCACATGGACTGGAGGGACTCAGGCTATGTCTGCACTGCCCAACAGGTCAGATTTCGGGAGTGTGAATAGCAACACGCACCAAAGTGCTGCACTGTAACAACCTGTGTAGATGCTGTGGGCGTGAATTAAAAGGTTCCTAGTGTGCATTTCTGTAGTCCTATTTGAAGAGGACTGTGTTAGTGCCAACTAGGTACTGTTTAGTGCACACCAGCCGCATCCACACAGGGCAGTTACAGAGCAGCACTTTCACGCCTGCTGCAAATCACAGCCCCATACGCTGAACTACGGAGCTGGTTAGACAAGCCCTGAGTCAGGGGCTGGGCAAACTTCCGCCATGCAGGTCTGTGGATAGATCTCAGTTCTGACCTGCAAAATATCTGAGCTGCCTGCATGCAGCTCTGCTGGTGCCCCTCACTCCCCAGCCGCAGTCCCCCTGTGCTTCCCACGGCATCGTTGGTGTCCCTCATTCCCCGCCACTACCTCCCTGCTATGCCAGCCCTGAACTCCTCAGTCCTGTCCAGTCCTGTTCTCTCCCTCCGCACCCCCCCGCTCCTACTCTAGGCCTGGGCCTCAAATGAACACAGACTCCAAGCCTACTACACTCTGTACGTGCTCAGTGAGGCACATTCTGAGCCACAACCCACAGTGTTCTCATGAGAGCCGAGACAGGACCTGACCCCGCGGCTCGAGGGGTGGGCATTAATCCAGAGCCACACAGCCCCACGGACCCTTCCCCAGCTAAGCGCCTGCCAACCACTGACCCTAGAGTTATAAACTTCTGCAAATCAGCACCCCAAAGGGATTGCCCGGCTCAGGAACAGGGGGTCTGAGGCCGGGTGACAAGCAGCAGCAGTGCAGGCCTCTCTCCACCTGATACATGTTCTGGTGTGATGCTCCCTTCCCTCATTCCTGGCTGTGCCATCAGCTGGGGGTGCTGTCCACCCAGGGCAATTTGTGGGCTCCGTTTAGGGGCTGATCTGAGACCTTTTTTCCTTCATTACCAACAGTTTTGTCTGACATGTGCTGTCAGTTCGGAGACCCTTGGCTCATTGGGTACGTCTACACTGCAGCTGGCAGGGAGCTTCCCAGCTCGGGTAGCCGACAAACGCTAGCTCTGCTTGAACTAGTGCACTGACAACAGCAGTGTGGGTGGGGTACCGGGGCAGCGGCTCAGGGTGGCCGTCCAAGTACGTACCTGGGGGTCCAAGTGAGTTGGTATTTGAGCAGCTGGCCCAAGCGGCTGCACATGCTACCCCCAGCTACCCCCCTGCCTTTAGCTCATTCTCTCAAGCAGAGCGATCACGCGTCTGCTGCCCAAGCAGGGAAGCTCACTCCCAGCTGCAGTGTAGATGTACCCAAAGTTTGGATCAGTCTCATGTCACTGTTCTTGGAACAACCCACACTGAACCCACGATGGTCTCCTTTTCTTCTCTCCCCAGAACGCCAGGAGCTGCGTGAGACGCTTGGTAAGTTTATCCACCTTCCTTTAGAGATCCCCTGGGCAGAGGCTCCCAGCCACACACGGTGCTGAGCAGATCCAGAGGCACCAACACTGCAGAGCAGGGCTCAGGGAACAGTTAGGGCCAAAATCAGAGTCACATTAGAGTCACCCCAGTCCCACGGCAACACCATGAGCTCTCTGCAGCAGACACAGGGTCACCTGCTTTGACAGACAGGTGTCACCTTGCTTTTGACAATCCAATGCCAATCACACTGTTCTGATGCGAGAGAAGGGGGCCAGCCACTCTCTATAGATGAGTGCTGGAGTGCAGGCTCTTCTGGGCCACTCCCAGAACTTGGTTCATGTTTCCATGCTTTGTTGCCAAGCCCAGATCCCAGAAGTGAGGCCCAAACAGCAGCACTTCCATCCCCTAGTTACACCTGGAGTGTGTAGCTTTGATGCTCCAAAGGGCTGTTAGTAACACAGAAAAGGAATTCCCCTTTGACAGAAGGGTTGAGAATGTCAGAGCTGTATCGGGATCCACACTCATGTCTTCCATCAAGGTTAGACGCTTTGTAAATCCCAGGTCTACTGTGTGTTGGTGTGTTTTACTAAACGACAGTCCGGCTCCTATCGAAGCTGCTAGCTCCTGCACTGGGACTAGGAGTGAGGCTGTGGGGTGTCTGTTACTAACCACAGTGATTATGGGGCACACAGCATCACACAGCGCCTGTCTCTTTAACTCTTTTCTCCTCTCTATTTCAGGTGCTGAGAGGAAGGCCTTTGAATCAGGTACTTGGCTAACCCCCAGTAAACATGTGTCTGTGCTTTCACACTGTAACAAGATAGAAAATCCCCTAAACAATCTATGGACTTCAGTCACCTTCCTGATCATTCTCCCCCTGCCCTGGGAAGTAACAAATACTGCAGAGTTTGTGGCTCAGATTTCAGTATCAACCTTAACAATAAGAAAAGGAGTACTTGTGGCACCTTAGAGACTAACCAATTTATTTGAGCATAAGCTTTCGTGAGCTACAGCTCACTTCATCAGATGCATACTGTGGAAAATACAGAAGATGTTTTTATACACACAAACCATGAAAAAATGGGTGTTTATCGCTACAAAAGGTTTTCTCTCCCCCCATCCCACTCTCCTGCTGGTAATAGCTTATGTAAAGTGATCACTCTCCTTACAATGTGTATGATAATCGAGGTGGGCCATTTCCAGCACAAATCCAGGTTTTCTCCCCATCCCCTCACAGAAACCCACTCTCCTGTTGGTGGCCCATCTGGATTATCATACACACTGTAAGGAGAGTGATCACTTTATATAAGCTATTACCAGCAGGAGAGTGGGGTGGGGGGAGAGAAAACCTTTTGTAGCGATAAACAACCATTTTTTCATGGTTTGTGCGTATAAAAACATCTTCTGTATTTTCCACAGTATGCATCCGATGAAGTGAGCTGTAGCTCATGAAAGCTCATGCTCAAATAAATTGGTTAGTCTCTAAGGTGCCACAAATACTCCTTTTCTTTTTGCGAATACAGACTAACACAGCTGTTACTCTGAACCTTAAGAATGGAGAATGAATGTAATGCACATGGACTGGAGGAACTCAGGCTATGTCTGCACTGCCCAACAGGTCAGATTTCGGGAGTGTGAATAGCAACACGCACCAAAGTGCTGCACTGTAACAACCTGTGTAGATGCTGTGGGCGTGAATTAAAAGGTTCCTAGTGTGCATTTCTGTAGTCCTATTTGAAGAGGACTGTGTTAGTGCCAACTAGGTACTGTTTAGTGCACACCAGCCGCATCCACACAGGGCAGTTACAGAGCAGCACTTTCACGCATGCTGCAAATCACAGCCCCATACGCTGAACTACGGAGCTGGTTAGACAAGCCCTGAGTCAGGGGCTGGGCAAACTTCCGCCATGCAGGTCTGTGGATAGATCTCAGTTCTGACCTGCAAAATATCTGAGTTCCCTGCATGCAGCTCTGCTGGTGCCCCTCACTCCCCAGCCACAGTCCCCCTGTGCTTCCCACGGCATCGTTGGTGTCCCTCATTCCCCGCCACTACCTCCCTGCTATGCCAGCCCTGAACTCCCCAGTCCTGTCCAGTCCTGTTCTCTCCCTCCGCACCCCCCCGCTCCTACTCTAGGCCTGGGCCTCAAATGAACATAGACTCCAAGCCTACTACACTCTGTACGTGCTCAGTGAGGCACATTCTGAGCCACGACCCACAGTGTTCTCATGAGAGCCGAGACAGGACCTGACCCCGCGGCTCGAGGGGTGGGCATTAATCCAGAGCCACACAGCCCCACGGACCCTTCCCCAGCTAAGCGCCTGCCAACCACTGACCCTAGAGTTACACACTTCTGCAAATCAGCACCCCAAAGGGATTGCCCGGCTCAGGAACAGGGGGTCTGAGGCCGGGTGACAGGCAGCAGCAGTGCAGGCCTCTCTCCACCTGATACATGTTCTGGTGTGATGCTCCCTTCCCTCATTCCCGGCTGTGCCATCAGCTGGGGGTGCTGTCCACCCAGGGCAATTTGTGGGCTCCGTTTAGGGGCTGATCTGAGACCTTTTTTTCCTTCATTACCAACAGTTTTGTCTGACATGTGCTGTCAGTTCGGAGACCCTTGGCTCATTGGGTACGTCTACACTGCAGCTGGCAGGGAGCTTCCCAGCTCGGGTAGCCGACAAACGCTAGCTCTGCTTGAACTAGTGCACTGACAACAGCAGTGTGGGTGGGGTACCGGGGCAGCGGCTCAGGGTGGCCGTCCAAGTACGTACCTGGGGGTCCAAGTGAGTTGGTATTTGAGCAGCTGGCCCAAGCGGCTGCACATGCTACCCCCAGCTACCCCCCTGCCTTTAGCTCATTCTCTCAAGCAGAGCGAACACGCGTCTGCTGCCCAAGCAGGGAAGCTCACTCCCAGCTGCAGTGTAGATGTACCCAAAGTTTGGATCAGTCTCATGTCACTGTTCTTGGAACAACCCACACTGAACCCACGATGGTCTCCTTTTCTTCTCTCCCCAGAACGCCAGGAGCTGCGTGAGACGCTTGGTAAGTTTATCCACCTTCCTTTAGAGAGCCCCTGGGCAGAGGCTCCCAGCCACACACGGTGCTGAGCAGATCCAGAGGCACCAACACTGCAGAGCAGGGCTCAGGGAACAGTTTGGGCCAAAATCAGAGTCACATTAGAGTCACCCCAGTCCCACGGCAACACCATGAGCTCTCTGCAGCAGACACAGGGTCACCTGCTTTGACAGACAGGTGTCACCTTGCTTTTGACAATCCAATGCCAATCACACTGTTCTGATGCGAGAGAAGGGGGCCAGCCACTCTCTATAGATGAGTGCTGGAGTGCAGGCTCTTCTGGGCCACTCCCAGAACTTGGTTCATGTTTCCATGCTTTGTTGCCAAGCCCAGATCCCAGAAGTGAGGCCCAAACAGCAGCACTTCCATCCCCTAGTTACACCTGGAGTGTGTAGCTTTGATGCTCCAAAGGGCTGTTAGTAACAAAGAAAAGGAATTCCCCTTTGACAGAAGGGTTGAGAATGTCAGAGCTGTATCGGGATCCACACTCATGTCTTCCATCAAGGTTAGACACTTTGTAAATCCCAGGTCTACTGTGTGTTGGTGTGTTTTACTAAACGACAGTCCGGCTCCTATCGAAGCTGCTAGCTCCTGCACTGGGACTGGGAGTGAGGCTGTGGGGTGTCTGTTACTAACCACAGTGATAATGGGGCACACAGCATCACACAGCGCCTGTCTCTTTAACTCTTTTCTCCTCTCTATTTCAGGTGCTGAGAGGAAGGCCTTTGAATCAGGTACTTGGCTAACCCCCAGTAAACATGTGTCTGTGCTTTTACACTGTAACAAGATAGAAAATCCCCTAAACAATCTATGGACTTCAGTCACCTTCCTGATCACTCTCCCCCTGCCCTGGGAAGTAACAAATACTGCAGAGTTTGTGGCTCAGATTTCAGTATCAACCTTAACAATGGAGAATGAACGTAATGCACATGGACTGGAGGGACTCAGGCTATGTCTGCACTGCCCAACAGGTCAGATTACGGGAGTGTGAATAGCAACACGCACCAAAGTGCTGCACTGTAACAACCCGTGTGAACGCTGCGGGCATGAATTAAAAGGTTCCTAGTGTGCATTTCTGTAGTCCTATTTGAAGAGGACTGTGTTAGTGCCAACTAGGTACTGTTTAGTGCACACCAGCCGCATCCACACAGGGCAGTTACAGAGCAGCACTTTCATGCATGATGCAAATCACAACCCTGTAGGCTGAACTGTGGGAGCTGTGCTGTTTTTTGTTGACAATGACTTGTTTGTCAGGTGGAATTCCCGAGGCAGAGCGTATCAATGCGAGTGTATCCTGGTGAGGAGCTGTGCTGAGAATGTTACAGCACAGGGTGTCGGCCTGGCCGTTTTTGGTTCTCGGCCAATATGTGAGGATGAAATCAAATCCTGAGAAAAATAGGGCCCAAGGGAGGTGCAGTTGGTTTAAGGCTTTTGCCCTTCATAGGTACTTATACGTATGATTAGTGAATACCTCATACCAATCTGTATCGGCAGAGAGGGGGTGGAAATGAGTTTCAGAGAAGGGCGTGGTGCCCTGCCCCTATGGGATCTTTCCTAGGACAGCCTGAGCCATTCAAACTTGGTGCAGATCATTCAATAGAAGTGACGTGGCTTGGAGGAAGACTTCCCAGTTCGACAGCACCGGGATGTTGCCCTCCAGAAAGGGTTTCAGAGTAGCAGCCGTGTTAGTCTGTATCTTCAAAAAGAACAGGAGTACTTGTGGCGCCTTAGAAACTAACAAATTTATTTGAGCATAAGCTTTCATGGGCTACAGCCTACTTCATCAGATACATAGAATGGAACATATAGTAAGAAGATATATATACATACAGAGAACATGAAAAGGTGGAAGTTGCCATACCATCTGGACAACCTGGGCCTGCAGGGCGTAGTGTCTTCCTGAAGGCAGGCGGCCCACTCGAGCGTGTCTTGTGCTCCAGAGGGCAGCAGTTGGGTAGCTGGATCCATTCTCTCAGCACCTGGCACCCACTCCTGTAGCCTACGTTGTCCATGCAGACTGTCAGAACCGGGACGTGGGTGGTCATGCCTAGTGGTCAGAACAGGGATCAAAAGTCAGGAGCCAGGCCAGGTCAGGCTACCAGGAGATCAGAGACCGAGACAGTGCGGAAGGGCAGACGGAGAGTCAGGTGTCAGCAGGGTCATGTTACCGGGAGATCAGAGTCAGGCAGCAGGTAGCCCAGGGGAGGCAGCAGGTAGCAGGGGAACCCAGTTGCACAGGTGACTTCCTGGTCCTGTGCTTGGTTTAAATAGAAGCAGGGAACCAATCAGGACTCCTGGAGTTCCACCAATCAGATCCCAGGACTGGAGTCCTCTGTCAGAGCTGAGCTTTGCATTGTGGGGACTGTTCACAGGTCACTGTGCGGGGGTGGGGGGCTGGAAGCTACCGGAGTGTTTGATTCTCAAGGGGCCTGCTGTTGATTTAACCTGCCAGTAATAGCCATGTAGCTGGGAGTAGCAGGGCAGCGGCTCAGAGTAGCTGCCCGACTACACACCCAGCAGGTCTGAACAGGTTTGTACTTGAGCGGCTAGCACAAGATACTGTACGTGCCACCCTGCTACTTGTAGCACGCTGGCTTGAGCTGAACTAACATGCAGGGATGGCCCTAGACATTGTGGTGTCCTATGCAGCCCCCCCGCGGGGGGGAAAGGACTGGCCCCAGGGCTCCGCAGGGGGGGCATCCTTAGGCCTCTGTGGGGGGGAGGGGCTGCGCCCAAGGTCTGTGGGGGGCAGGAGCAGGCTTGGGGGGTAGGGAGCAAACACCCCAGCACGAGCCAACATAGCGGGTTGGGGCTGGGTCGCTCCACTTCCTGCCGCCCAGTGATTACAGGGCAGGCCCGACCCCATACTCACGGGGCGGCGGGAAGTGGAATGACCCTGCCCCAGCCTGCTCCACTCTGCTCCCCTGATTCCCAGCCTTGGGAGTTGGGGGCAGCGGGGAACCGCCCCACAGCACTCACCGGCAGCGCCCAACCCCTGCTGCAGTCCCCCAGGATGTAGCTCAGGAGAAGGGGTGGAGTGGGGGTGGGGCGGGGCAGGAATGGGGGCAGCTTTTCTGGCCGGCTCAGCGATTGGGCTGGCCACTGGAGCAGCATGCAGCTGTGTAGGGCACCAGGACATTTGGGGCAATTTGGTGTCTGCCTGCCCAAACTGGGAAGCACCCTCCCAGCTGCAATTTAGATGTAAACGAGTTTGTAACAGCCCCATGTCACTCTGCTCAGAATGACCCACACTGAACCCATGATGGTCTCCTTTTCTTCTCTCCTCAGAGTGCCAGAAACTGCGTGAAACAATTGGTAAGTTCATCCACCTCCACAATAGAGCCCACGTGTCTGCTGCCCAAGCAGGGAAGCTCACTCCCAGCTGCAGTGTAGATGTACCCAAAGTTTGGATCAGTCTCATGTCACTGTTCTTGGAACAACCCACACTGAACCCACGATGGTCTCCTTTTCTTCTCTCCCCAGAACGCCAGGAGCTGCGTGAGACGCTTGGTAAGTTTATCCACCTTCCTTTAGAGAGCCCCTGGGCAGAGGCTCCCAGCCACACACAGTGCTGAGCAGATACAGAAGCACCAACACCGCAGAGCAGGGCTCAGGGAACAGCCTGGGCTGAAAGCAGAGTCACATTAGTTACCCCAGTCCCACGGCAGCACTGTGAGCTCTCTGCAGCAGACGCAGGGTTAGCTGCTCTCATGTCTGGATAGACAGACGTGTTGCCTTGCCTGTGACAATCCAATGCCAATCACATTGTTCTGATGGAACAGGAGCGGGCCAGCCCCTTTCTATAGATGACTGCTGCAGTGCAGGCTCTTCTGGGCCATTTCCCAAAATGTGGCTCACGTTTCCATGCTTTGTTGCCAAGCCAGATCCCAAAGGTGAGCCCCAGTCAACAGCACATCCGTCCTCTAGTTACACCTGGAGTGCGTAGCTTTGATGCTCCAAAGGGCTGTTAGAAACACAGAAAAGGAATTCCACTTTGACGGAAGGGTTGCTAAGGTCAGAGCTGTATCATGATCCAGACCCACATCTTCCATCAAGATTAGATGCTTTGCAAATCCCAGGGCTCCTGCGTGTTAGTGTGTAACACGAACCGCCAGCCCTGCTCCTAGCAAAGCTGCTGGCTGCTGCACTGGGGCTGGGAGTGGGGCTGTGGATGTGTCTGTAACTAACCCCAGTTGTTATGGGACACACAGTTTTAAACAGTGCGTCCAGTGGTGAGCTGGAGCCGCTTCGCACCGGTTCGCTAGAACCGGTTGTTAAATTTAGAAGCCCTTTTAGAACCGGTTGCTCCGCGAGGGACAACTGGTTCTAAAAGGGCTTCTAAATTTAACTGGCCAAAAGTGGCTCCTTAGGCGCCGACTCCATGGGTGCTCCAGGGCTGGAGCACCCAAGGGGAAAATTTGGTGGGTGCAGAGCACGCACCGGCAGCTCCCCACCCCACCCCCAGCCCCAGCTCACCTCCGCTCTGCCTCCTCCCCTGAACGCGCCGCCCCGCTCTGCTTCTCCACGCCCCCCGGCTTCCCGCAAATCAGCTGTTTGTGCGGGAAGCTGGGGTGGGCTGAGACGCAGGCCGAGGCTTCCCGCTCAGGCCCAGGGAGGCGGAGGTGAGCTGGGGTGGGGGGGGGGGGAGGCAGGGGAACCGCTCCCCGCCCCAGCTCACCTCTGTCACCCTCAGCCTGAGTGTGAAGCCACCGCCTGCTTCTCAGCCCTCCCCGGCTTCCTGCCGAACAGCTGATTCGCGGGAAGCTGGTGGGGGGGTGCATTCAGGGGAGGAGGCGGAGCGGAGGTGAGGTGAGCTGGGGCCAGGCGCGGGGCGGGGAGCTGCCGGTGGGTGCTCTGCAACCACCAAATTTTCCCCGTTGGTTCTCCAGCCCCAGAGCACTCAGGGAGTCGGCGCCTAAGGCCCTAGCTACGCTCCCCCCCTAGCTACACTCCCCCACCCCTAGAAGCCAGAGGGACCTGCCGGGTGCTTCCTGGGAGCTGCCCCAGGTAAGCACCGCCGGGACTCCCCACCTCACGCCCCGGCAGGTGCCTCTGGCTCTTAGGGGTGGGGTGGGCACCCACTATGGTGGCCCACGAGACCCTCCTGCCCGGTTCTGGGGGCAGTCAGGGGACAGGGGAGGGGGGTGGATGGGGCAGGGGTCCTGGCAGGGGGGGCATCAAGGAATGCAGGGGGGTTGGATGGGGCAGGAGTCCCGGGGGTCGGGGGGGGAGCAACGACCCCTTCGTGGGATGAGGAGGGAACCCGTTGTTAAGATTTTGGCAGCTCATCACTGAGTGCGTCTCTATGTCTAACTCTTTTCTCTTTCCCATTTCAGCATCTCAGAAGAAGGGTTGGTTCTTCAGTTAGTGTCCCTGCGGGTTCTCCACTCTAGGTGAGCTAGTGCCCCCTGTGCCTTTTATTGGAGATTTCTACTGGCAGTGTCCGTTCAGCCCATACATGTGTGCTAGTCGCCTCATGCCCCCTGCCATAGTTCTATAGCACTGCATGGGCAAGCCACCCTCAGTTCCTTCTCTGCTGCAGAGCTCTCAGCAGCGAACTCTGAAGCAGGGGGGATGGAGGGTGGATAGTGGAGCACCCGTAGGGATACATCTTGAAGAACCACAGTTACAGCACAAGGTGAGTGATCATTTCTTCTTGGAATCAGGTACTTGGATAATCCCTAGTAAACGGGTGTCTGGGCTTTCACACTGTCGTGTGATAGGAAAATCATCACATGCCCTGTATGCAGGGCCGGATTAACCTTTGTGGGCCCTGCTGGGAGGCGACTGTGTCTGCCGGGCTGAGCCAGCAGTGCAGCCAGAGCTGGTCCTGGGGCAGGGAATCGCTCCGGCCCCTCAGGAGCGGCACGATCAGCCAGGCCAGGGCCGTCCCCGGCTGGGCTCCCTCAGGACCCACTTGCCTGGAGGGGCCCAGGCAAGCCCCCCACACTGTCACCTCCTGCACCTGGCTGACACTGGCCAGGCTTCTACACCAGTCCCAGACAGCTCAGCTCCGGGGAGACAAGCGATGTCCACAGGTTGTGGGAAGCAGAGACTGCCCG
Source organism: Chelonia mydas (assembly GCF_015237465.2). Classification (NCBI taxonomy): domain Eukaryota; kingdom Metazoa; phylum Chordata; order Testudines; family Cheloniidae; genus Chelonia; species Chelonia mydas. The sequence goes on along the minus strand of NC_051263.2, from coordinate 13,260,165 downwards.
GAGCCAGAGGTGCACTGGGGTCCAGCCAGGGGGCGGAGAGGAATCCCTGGCCTAAGGAGCAAGTGATGGGCAGTGGGGAGACAGCAGGCTGGCAGGGTCTCGGGACGCAAGCAGAGCAGGCCGGCACCCCTTCTGAGCATGGGCCCGGCTCCATGGAGCCACTGGCGCCATTGTAAACCCAGCACTGGCTGTATGGACTTCAGTCACCTTCTTGATCATCTCCCCCCTGCTCTGGGAAATAAATAAACATTGCAGAGTTTGCAGCTCCGGTTTCAGTATCATCCTTAACGACAGAAAGTGACTACAGTGCATAGGGAATAGCGGGACAGAGGGCTGGGCAAACTTCCTCCACGCAGTCCTGTGGATACAGTATATCCCAATTCTGACTTGGAAAATCTTTGCTACCCAATGATGGGCCCCCTCAGTGTGCCCACCTGCAGCCTCCTGCTATCCTAGCCCTGGGCTCCCACACACACAGCTCTGCCAGTGACTCTCAGTCCTGACCTGCAGCTAGTGATCGCATTAGGCACCTGCAAGCCATACAATTGCAGGGAACCTCAAGGCAACAAGGGACCCCACGAAAGCCAGATCTGGCTCGCCAGGTGTCAGCTGCTCCGTCTTACTCAGTGCTGCCCAGGGCTCTGAATGGCATCCTCTGCACAGCGTGACCTCACACACATGACACATGTCAGGTCACTGGAAGGGGCCCCGGAACTGAGCTGTGCAGGGGGTCCTCATGGGACAAACACCCCCACTGCTTGCAGCCCCCTGCGATCCCAGCCCCGGGCTTCCTCCCCCAGCCTCAGCTCTGCTGGCATCCCTCAGTCCCCACCCACCGCTTCCCTGTTATCCAGCCCTCAGCTCCTCAGCCCTGTTTCCCCCCCTCCTAGTCTAGGCCTGGGCCTTGAATGAACAGAGCCTCCAAACCCTACTATGCTTCTGCCAACCACTATCCCTAGAGTTACACACTTTTGCAAATCAGCACCACAGAGGGATTGCACAGCACAGAAATAGGAGGTCTGAGGCCAGGTGATAGGCTGCAGCAGTGCAGGCCTCTCTCTGCATGATACATGTTCTGGTGTGACGCTCCCTCCCCTCATTCCGAGAACTTCCATCAGCTGGGGGTGCTGCCCTCTGGGGCAATTTGTGGGCTCTGTTTAGGAGCTGATCTGGGACCTTGTCTGTTGTTCATTAATAACAGCTGTCAGTTCTGAGACTCTTGGGTACGTTTACACTGCAGCTGGGAGTGAGCTTTCCAGCTCAGGTAGCCAGACAAACACTAGTCCTGCTTGAGCTAGCACGCTAACAATGGCAGTGTGGCTGGGGTAGCAGGAGCAGTGGCTCTGGGCAGCCACCCGAGCATGGACCCTGGGGATCCAGGCGGGTTTGTACTTGAGCAGCTAGCCCAAGCTGCTGCAACTGCTGCCCACGGCTGCCCTGCTGCTTTTAGCGCCCTGGCACAAGCAGAGCTAATATGTCTCTGCCTGCCCGACTGGGAAGCTCGCTCCCAGTTGCTGGGTAGATGTACCCAGAGTTTGGACCAGCCCCACATCACTGTGCTTGCCACGACCCATGCTGAATCTGAGTCAAATTAGCTACCCCGCAGCACTGTGAACTTGCTACAGCAGACGCAGGGTTACCAGTTCTTGTGCTTGGACAGACAGGTGTCACCTTCCCTTTGATAATTCAGTGCCAGTCACATTGTTCTGATGCAGTGGGAAGAGCACCTGCTTTCTATAGATGAGGGCTGGAGTGCATAGCTCTGACTTTCCTAGGGTTTATTAGTAACACAGAAAAGGAATTCTCCTTAGACGGAAGGGTCGAGAATGTCAGACCTGAATAAGGATCCAGACAGACGTCTTCCTTCAAGGTTAGATGCTTTGCAAATCCCACCCAGGTTTTTTATCCTGTCAATGTCCCTTTAACATCCCCCAATCCATTGGGTCCACGACAACCAAACAGCAGCTTCTTACAGGCCTGAATTCTGCTCTGGGTGACCCGGTGTAAAGTCAGATTCACTCCAGTGACACACATGGAGTTATTGTGGATTTACAGCAGTGTCACTGACAGCAACATTTACTCCATTCCCCAATACTGAGACAATATAAAGGCATCCCTGAGAGCCGGTCACTGCTATTAGCAGATATTTCTGGTCTTTGGAGTGAAGGGTCTGTCTCTCACCTCACACAGCCAGGACATTTCTCCTTCAGCAGCGAGGGCCCATGAACCACGTGTAAAGCGATCACACGGTCACAGAGTAGCCCCCAGAACTGAGCCCTCTGCCTAAATGACAGGAAATAACTTTGTCTCTTTCCATTTCAGACAAGGTGGTCACAGAGCGAGGTAAGAGGACGTGTTTTCATGCCACATTCCACATCACTCAGTTCCTTGCTATCTGCCAATGACCCCTCTCCCAGAACAGCATCTCCTGTCGGAGTGAGTTCCCCACGTTGGCCGGGCCTTTGACCATGTTTGTTCCTCTTCCTTGCAGGTTTCAGGCAAACTCGGAGCTACATGGGTGAGTGGGGCTGCGAGGAGCTGAGCAGACACTGTGCTGGGGTTAGTGGTATCGGCGTTACGTAGCTGAGCTGTCAGAGGTGTGGGGTCCCCATGGGGCGGGAGGGGGAGGGCGTGCGCAGGCTGCAGAGCCATGGGGCTGGATGCCACAAATGGCCCTGAACACACTGCCCTGAGCTGTAAGTCTCACCCCTGGGCAGCTCCCTCACAATCCCCACCTCAGCTAGTCCTTACACGCCCCCATCTCCAATTGGCCCTTCAGCGATGATCCATCCCTACCCCATCAGCTCCCCCAACAGCCCAGTCAGGCCTCCCTCCGCAGCGTGCAGAGTCCTCACCCCCTAGACACCTTCCATGGTCCCCGTGAGCCCTAATGCCGTCCAGGGACAGATCCTGTGCAGGGGGGAGTGAGAGGCTGCAAGAAGCCTAATCCCCCATTCCAGTTCTCTGCACCTCCCCACCATCTCAGGGGCCAGGCCCAGCTACAGCCCTGGAGCTCCCCAGAGCCCACAGCCAGATCCAGGCTAGAAGGGCAGGTCCCACTAGCCACCCCAATGCCTAACGCTCGGTCCTTTGCTGTGTCTCTTGTGGCTGGAATCTCTCTCCTGTGGGATTGTGGGGTCCCCGACTGACCCATGGCTAAAGGGGTCATTCTGGTTTCTATCCCCAGGTCCCATCACCCTGAGCTGGGTTGGAAACACACTGAGTTCGCCATGTCTGAGGATGGCAGAAAAGTCCAACACAAACCCCAGGTCTGAAACCGCATCTGCCAAACCCTCTCATGGGGCAAAGGGAATCACGCAGAGAAAAACACTCAGAATTTGACTCCGAAGGGGATCTCTAGGTCTGACTCTTGTTCCAGGGATACCAGGGCCAGGAAATACGATGGAGGTATTGGAGCCAAATGTCGACACCTTGGAAAGAACCTCGCCCCACAGGGAACGTGGGGAAATGGCAACACATCAGATGTTTCCTTCCTCCTAACTTAAAGGAAAACTGCAGCAATTCGTGATAATGCTTTGACCCACCCCCAGTTACATTGGAATGGGCTAATTGGAGGGAACTGAGGTAACAAGACTGTTAAATGTAGGAAATTCAATACACACAGGTTGGGGGATGCAGAGGGGAAGGGTCTCGTAGTGGCACTGACTTACTCCCATGGCAGAGACACACACAGGCTTCTCCTGCCAGCCTCAGGCCGTGCAAGTGGGTGACAAGATGGGTCACTCTGTGTATCAGACTGGGTTGTGATAGCCTCACACTGAGCAGCACCCCGAGGGCTGAACCCACCCACCCCCAACTGCCAGAGCCCTCCCCTGGGCTCTAGCAGGGCTGGCTGGGCTCACAGGGGAGCAAGGATGATGGACAATGCTGCAGAAGCTTCTCGTGGAACAAGGACGGGTGGAAGTTCAGATGCGGTTGGAAATTGTAGCGAGGGGGTTGGAGTGCAGGAGGGGAACAGACTGCCAGCTGCAGCATTGCCAAGTCTCATGGTTTTTGCTGTTTCCCTTAAAGCCCCAGCTCCGGGAGTCCTGGGATTGTGGGAGCTTTAGTTTAAAACAAATAAAAAGTAAGTTTCTAGCCTATGGCTGTGGTGTGGAGCTGTAAAGTGTGACCCCAATGCCCTTGTGCGCCGTGTCTGGCTTTACTGCTGGGTGTGCTGCATTTAAACCCTAGGGCCTGGCTGTTGGTATATTACAGGTCATGATAGGACCCAGCAGCGAATGGGGGATGGGGAACCCTGGGCAGTGCTGCTTACAAACGCTGGTCCACGCTAAATAAAAGATGTGTGTGCGATGAGCTGGCTGGGCCAGGCAATGCTTTCCTCTTCAGATCCTAGAGGAGACAAAGTCACCTTGGTGCCATGGGTGTTTCACATCCCTGTAGCTGCTGGAGGTGAACCCCAGGGAGGTAGTGTGAGAACACCTTTCTCCTGGTGTAGCCAGCGCCCAACCCAGCCATTTCTACCCCAGCAGCAGATGGCAGTTAGATTCCCAGCGCAGGCTGGACACTGGATGCCATGGGTTGTGGGGACAGGTGGGTGTTCGGGGAACAAATGAGAAGCACTGGGTGTGACGGGATTGGAACTGCCCTGTAATAACCTCTGAACATTGTCTGCTCTGTTTGTCTGACGGCCGTGTGGGGGTCATTGCATGAACACAAAGGGTTAATTAGAGCAGGCCATGGCTGCCCCCCCCCATCTCCTCGTAAACACTGCAGGGGGTAAGAGACATTGCAGAGCCACTGCAGTGATTCCCCCTCTGGTCCCCTCCTGAGCCACTCAGCCCCTTAACCAGGCTGGGGAGGGGGCAGGTAGAGGCTGGGAAGCAGACGGCCCCAAGGTGAGGGCCTTGGGTAGGACAGGCTGCCTAGGCAGGGCTGGATTAACTTTTTGTGGGCCCGACGCCAGACATTTGTGGGCCCCCCTGAGGAATGAAGGGGCCAGGGGCAAGAGCACAGCGGGCAGGTGAATTTGATTTAAATCATGATTTAAATCAGTAGTCAGGAAGACTCAATTTAATCATGGTTTTCTACATAAAAGTGTATTCTTGTTGGTTGTTATAACCTTAATACATATTCTTCACAATTCAGAGATAGATGTAGGTTTCATTTTTAGAACGTACACACTATACATTTTTAAACAGTGATTTATTTTGAAAACTTTTCAGGTGAGTTTTACAGCTATATCAGAAAATGAATGATTGTTTGGTTATTTCATTTACCAAAGATAATTGAAGCAGATATTTATGAAGTCATTGGGAGGTGAACTTCCAATTCAACAAGTTAATCATTAATATTTGGAGGATTTTCTTGCCAGGCTGTATTAGGAGGAGAACATCACCAGACAGACGTTTAAATTGTTTTATTTAACTAAAACAACAACGTTAAGCATTCTGGATTTTTTTCTTCAACAGCAAACATAATATTTTAACAAAAAAGCATATGTCCCTCGCTTCTCACATTTATCTCCAGACTTCTTCTCCTTGTCCAGATCTATTTCTCCCTCAACAGTCTTCTATTCATTGAACTTTTTGAAACTTTTCACTTTTAGAGAGAGGTAAGGGATTGTCTGTGTTTACAAATTTGCAGAGGGACAATAGGGTTGAGGTCTGTTATTTCTCACGTCTATATATTATTTATTTATTTAAAAACATTTTTGCTGTTAACAAGCATGTTACCTCTGGAGACACAAATCCACAGTTTGAGAACTGCAAAACTAAGCATCTCTGATGGTATCTTCTAGACTTAGCACTGAGTCCCATTGGGTAGATAGAAAGATTAACCTAAATAGTCTATACAGAAGCCTGTGGAACCCCATAAGATTGGGTCTCTAATCCATGAACTATTAGAACTCATTTACAAAACTGTTCTTAAACATTACATGAATATATTATCTCATACTATAGAATTAGAATTTATAATCCCTATTCCATGGTGAGATATAATGTATCTTAATTAAAACTATCTTTAGATAGGTTTTTTCCCTCAAAAATCCTATTTAAATTAAAAAAATCTGATTTTTTTATTTTTTTTAAGAAGTCATTGATTTTTCTCCACCCTGACAGTGGGGCAAGGTAGCAGGGAAGGATTGGTCCCCAGCTGGAGTGAGGCAGGAGCCAGGGGCAAGATGAGCACAGTGGGGCATGGGGGGAGGATTAGTCCCTGCTGACTGGAGCAAGGCAGGGGTCAGGGGTAAACTGCAAGCACAGCGGGGCTGGGGAGGGGGTAAACAGGATCCCTCCTTCATCCTTGCCCACAGAGCGGGTATCTACCTTCTCCCTGGTTCTAGCCCATTCTCTTCATCTCTCTCTGAACTGAGCTGAGGGTGGGGGTGCACTGAGCACAGGGCTGAGGGTGCAGGGTCTGGGATGAAAGTGGGGGTGCAGGAGCAGGCTGGGGGGTGCAGGGTCTGGCCAGGAGCTCGGGTGAGGGAGGGGGGCTCAGGGTTGGGGCAGGAAGTTTGGGTGTGGAGCTTTTACCTGGGGCAGCTCCTGTTTGGTGCAACAGGTGCAGGTGGGAATGTGGGTATGTGTGTGCAGGAGCTCCCGTTTGGTGCTAAGGGTGGGGGTGTGGGGGTGCAGGAGTCAGGGCTGCGGTTGCAAAGAGGGGGGTGCAGGAGTCAGGGCAGAGGGCTGGGGGTGTGGGCTGGGGTCATGGGGGTGCTCCCAGCCCTCTGCCCTGAGCGGCTCACGGCAGGGGGCTGGAGGGGATATGCCCTGAATCCACCCCCTTCCCCAAGGCCCCGCCCCCACCTCTTCTCCACCTCCTCCCTCGAGCGGTGAGTGCGCTGCAGCTCCGCTTCTCCCCCTCCCTCGCGCCGGTGAACAGCTGTATGGCGGCAGGAGAAGCACTGGGAGGGGGAGGGGCAGGAATGCGGCAGGCTCCGGGGAAGAGGTGAGGGAGAGGGGAGCTTGTCTGCCAGTGGAGCCTGCCCTGCAGCAGGAATCGGCAGGACCAAACTTCTGCCCGCTGCACCCGCAGGAAAGAGCGGTGGGCAGGGGGCCGAGAAGAGCGGGCTGGGTCGGGGCCCCTTTGGAGCGTGGGCCCGGCACCATGGTAAATCCGGTACTGTGCCTAGGGATGAGGTAGACGTGCGGGGAGTCCTTTAGCTGTGTTAAACCCTGTTCTCTGGCTGGGCCTGGCTCCTGCTGTGGAGATCAAACAAGAGTTTGTGTAAGAAGGTGTTTGGGTCACTGCAATCACGGCTGGTCACAGCTTCCAGGGGCAGAACCACAGGTCCCAAGTCCGGTCGGATGCTCTGGGGGTCAGCATGACTTGTACACGGGGGGCTGTAGCCCAGGGCTGGTCTGAGAGAGGGGAAGGCCTGAGGGATCACTCAGAGACAGCACAGAGGAGCAGCCAGCCCTATAATGGTGACACAATATTTGTGCATTAGCCCGGCTAGGGCTGCTGGGAAAGGGGGATTCTTCGCTGAGTGATGCCCATACGCATTCCACTCTAGGGATGTGCGAACCTCACGCATGGTCACCGGAAAATTTTCCCTCAGTGGCACCTGTCAGGGCAGCTCGAGCACCCTCTGCTGCAGCGCGCTGTTAGCATCGGTATAAAGCACCCAGCCGACCCCACACCCCTCAACTCCTTCTTACTGCCTGAGACAGTTTCTGGAACCGCTCTCCTGGCATCTGCCAGTTCTCTCAGTGGACTGTCTTGTTGTACATAGTGAGTCATAGTTCATTTTAGCAAGTGTGCGTTAATTTTAGTGACTATTAGTAAATTAGTTATCGTGATTTAGCTTTAAGCCCCTACACCAAGGCTGTGCCCCTGAGCAACCCGCACTCCAGCTGCTTGAGGTGACTGGGAGAAGCTCATGTTGGGGACCAACCAGTGACAGATCTGCAAGGACTTTGAGCCTCACACAAAGGACTGGGAGGCCAGGCTCAAGTTCCTGCTCATGGAGGTGGTACTGAGACCTGCATCTGAGTCAGGCTGGTCAGACTCGGCACCAAGTGCCTCGGCCTCTGTAAGGAGTGCTGCTACCGTACCGGAGTCCCGGCACCAATCACCATCCCCATAAGAAACAGCCGGCCGAATGGGGGTGATCCCCGGCACTGAAGACAGCCAGGCATGGGGTTCAGAGTAGAGTGCGTTCTGAGCCAAAGCACTCCTCTGCCTCGGTACTGCAGAAGTCAGGAGCCTTTGACTTTGGCATCTAGACAACGACCATCAACTCTGGCACCAGAAGAGCCTTCTATAGCTGCAGCCCCGTGCAGTATCTCTACTATCTCAGTACCGACCACACTGCAGGCCTTTGCTGCTGCCAGGGACCTTCTCTGGATGTCGGTACCGGTATTGCTGGCAGTTCAGGAGTCGGCGTTATTGGTGCTGGTGGACAGGAGTGAACCGGCTGGGTCATTTCAACGTTCAGTACCGCGCCCTTCAGTACTGTCGAAAGGGGAACCAGTTTGCTTCCCACGGTGCAAACCTCTCCACCACTGCATCGGTCTCCAGCACTGGCAGGAATGGCACCCTGTGGTCAACAGACAGAGATGCGTCCTCTTCCAAGTCGGAGATCGGGTCCTATTCCTCCCATCCGAGGAGCCACTTTTGCTGCTGCTCCTGGCATTTCCACCCTTCCATGGACCCGGGCACAGCAGTAACATCGAGTGGTTGGCCAGGAGGTCACTGGGGACCTACGCTGGTCCAGTGGCCCTTTTGGAACCCCTGAGGTTTTCCCCCCGGTTTCCAGGTCCTCCTATTTGGTGGCCTCGAAAAGAAGGGGGCACAGTTCCATGAGGCGGCACCTGGTCCGGACTCCAGTACTGAGCCTGGTACCGAACTACTGGAGCTGGCTCAAGGGGATCCTGCTAGTGCAGAAAGGAAGGAAGAGCATCCACAGCCGGTGCTGGCCTCCTCTTCCTCCTCCCCGGTTGAGGCAGCCTTGGGAGAGGGTGGATGGGAGAGGGTGGATGTCGCTTCCCCCAGATGACTATAATGTGCACCAGGAGTTGTTAAAGAATCATAGAATCATAGGGCTGGAAGGGACCTCGAGAGGTCATCTAGTCCAGTCCCCTGCACTCATGGCAGGACTAAGTATTAGACCATGCTTGACAGATGTTTCTCTAACCTGCTCTTAAAAATCTCCACTAATGGAGATTCCACAAACTCCCTAGGCAAGTTCTTCCAGTGCTTAACCACCCTGACAGGAAATTTTTCCTAATGTCCAACCTAAACCACCCTTGCTGCAACTTAAGCCCATTGCTTCTTGTCCTATCCTCAGAGGTTAAGAAGAACAATTTTTTCCCCTTCTCCTTGTAACAACCTTTTATGTACTTGAAAACTATTATGTCCCCTCTCACTCTTCTCTTCTTCAGACTAAACAAACCCAATTTTTTCAATCTTCCCTCATAGGTCATGTTTTCTAGACCTTTAATCATTTTTGTTGCTCTTCTGTGGACACAGAAGGGAGGTACACACTCCAATTTGTCCACATCTTTCCTGAAATGTGGCACCCAGAACTGGACACAATACTCCAGTTGAGGCCTAATCAGCGTGGCCTCGAGGGGAAGAATTACTTCTCATGTCTTACAATACTCCTGCTAATACACCCCAGTATGATGTTTGCTTTTTAGGCAAGTATTATACTGTTGACTCATATTTAGCTTGTGATCCACTATGACCCCCAGATCCCTTTCCGCAATACTCCTTCCTAGGCATCATTTCCCATTTTGTATGTGTGCAACTGATTGTTTCCCTCCTAAGTGGAGTACTTTGCATTTGTCCGTACTGAATTTCATCCTATTTACTTCAGACCATTTCTCCAGTTTGTCCAGATCATTTTAAATTTTAATCCTATCCACCAAAGCACTTGCAACCCCTCCCAGCTTGGTATTGTCCGCAAACTTTATAAATGTACTCTCTATGCCATTATCTAAATCGTTGATGAAGATTGTCATAAATATAAAGGGAAGGGTAAACACCTTTAAAATCCCTCCTGGTCAAAGGAAAAACCCTTTCACCTGTAAAGGGTTAAGAAGCTAGGATAACCTCGCTGGCACCTGACCAAAATGACCAATGAAGAGACAAGATACTTTCAAAAGCTGGAGGTGGGGAGAAACAAAGGCTTTCTCTGTCTGTGTGATGCTTTTGCCGGGGACAGATCAGGAATGGAGTCTTAGAACTTAGTAAGTAATCTAGCTAGATATGCGTTAGATTCTGATTTCTTTAAATGGCTGAGAAAATAAGCTGTGCTGAATGGAATGTAGATTCCTGTTTTTGTGTCTTTTTTGTAACTTAAGGTTTTGCCTAGAGGGATTCTCTATGTTTTGAATCTGATTACCCTGTAAGGTATTTACCATCCTGATTTTACAGAGGTAATTATTTTACTTTTTCTTCTATTAAAATTCTTCTTTTAAGAACCTGATTGCTTTTTCATTGTTCTTAAGATCCAAGGGTTTGGGTCTGTGTTCACCAATGCAAATTGGTGAGGATTTTTATCGATCCTTCCCCAAGAAAGGGGGTGTAGGGTTTGGGGAGGATTTTGGGAGGAAAGACGTTTCCAAGCGGGCTCTTTCCCGGTTATATATCTGTTAGACGCTTGGTGGTGGCAGCAATAAAGTCCAAGGGAAAAAGGAAAATAGTTTGTACCTTGGGGAAGTTTTAACCTAAGCTGGTAAAAATAAGCTTAGAAGGTTTTCATGCAGGTTCCCACATCTGTACCCTAGAGTTCAGAGTGGGGAAGGAACCTTGACATGGTGGCAGAGTGGTGGGATTAACTTGAAATCATTTTAAGATCAATTAGAGTTTTTGAACCAGAAGCACAGATTTTAAAAGGAATTTATTTTTTCTTTGGGCTCCTGGAAAGCAGGTTTTAAGCTGAAAGCAGTTAGAGGTTTTTTTTCTCTGCTTGGGGGCCAGAGCACAGAAAAAAGGGAATTGTCTTTTGTGAGCTGGAGTTTTCTCTATCTAAAGGCAGGGTAGTCAACCTCCTGCAGGGAAATTCACAAGTCTTCACAGACCTGAAGAAGTTTTTTTTTTCCTAAGAGCAACTAGAGTCGTTTTCTGCCTATTTACCTGGAGACAAAGGTGTTAGGTTTTTTTTTTTTAGGATTTTTCTGTAGGCTGACAATCACTATCAGAGAACATAGGTATCCGGACAGCATAGCAAAATTTTACAAGCCAAGTTTTTTTTTTGTTTTCTTTCTAACTCTCGGGTGTAAAGTTAGTTAAAACCAGAGAGGTTAGGATGACAGACTGCACTGTTCAACAGAAGCTGGAATTATCCAGATTTGAGGCTGAGGAAAGACAAAAGGAACATGAAAGACGGGTAGAACTCGGACAGATGGAGATGGATGCACAAGCGGCCAAAGAAAAAGAAATGGAGGCTGCCCACAGGAGAGAAATGGAGGCAAGGGACAAAGAACTGGAGGAGAAGGAAAAAGAGAGGAACCATACACTGGAGATGGAGAAGGCAAAGGCTAAGCAGAATATACCAACAAACCCTAGCAATCCTTGTCCAGGTACCACTTCCCATCCCAGAAAGTTCCCCACCTACAAGGCAGGTGATGATACCGAGGCCTTTTTAGAAAACTTCGAAAGGGCCTGCCTTGGGTACAGCATCTCTACAGACCAATACATGGTAGAACTGAGGCTGCAGCTCAGTGGACCCTTAGCTGAGGTGGTGGCTGAAATGCCTAAGGAACACATGAACCAATATGAACTGTTTAAAACCAAGGCGAGAGTCAGAATGGGACTAACACCTGAGCATTCCCATCAGTGATTCAGAGCCCTAAGGTGGAAACCAGACATGTCATTTACCCGACATGCCTACCACATTGTGAAACATTGGGATGCCTGGGTATCAGGAGCAAGTGTTAAATCTCCAGAAGATTTGCCCTTCCGAATGCAAATGGAGCAGTTCTTAGAGGGTGTTCCTGAGGAAATAGAAAGATACATGCTAGATGGGAAGCCCAAAACTGTAATCGAGGCAGGGGAGACTGGAGCCAAAGGGTGGAGGTGGCAGAAAAGAAAAAAACTGGTCGCAGTTGGAGCGGATACCAGAAGGGACAACCTGAGACCACCCCCTACTACCGGGGGCAGCCCAAGGCCCCACCTACACCGTAAGGAACCCTCCAGCCACCTTATCGTCCCGCCACACCATTCTCCAGCAACCCACCTCACCCCAGTGACCCATCAGCTGGACGATGCTTTAAATGTAACGAGACGGGGCATGTAAAGGCCAACTGCCCCAAGAACCCCAACAGATTACAGTTCATTGCACCAGAATCACACCAGAGGTCCTCAGGCCCAGATACCTCCCAGATAACCTCGGAGCGGAGAGAAATTGTGAGTGTGGGCGGGAAGAAGGTCACTGCGTGGAGGGACATTGGAGCACAAGTGTCGGCTATCCATGCTTCCTTAATGGACCCCAATTTAATCAACCCAGAGATCCAAGTGACGATTCAACCCTTCAAGTCAAACTCTTTCAATTTGCCTACAAGCAAGTTGCCTGTCCAGTACAAGGGCTGGTCAGGAATGTGGACTTTTGCAGTCTATGATGATTATCCCATCCCCATGCTGTTGGGGGAAGACTTGGACAATCATGTGAAGCGGGCCAAGAGGGTGGGAATGGTCACCCATAGCCAGGCTAAACAAGCCGTCACGCCTAACTCTGTTCCGGAAACTTCTACCAGGACCCGGTCAGAGGTGATGGACCCGGACCCCAGGCCAATGTCTGCAACAGCAGTGGTGGATCCAGTCCTAGAGACCCAGACAGAGCCAGTCACAGAACCGGAACTGGCGGAACAACCAGCACCAGACCCATTGCCAGCACTGAACCCAGTACTTGCAACCTCAACACCAGAGGGCCCCCCTGAACCTGAACCAGCAGCTGCCAATAACCCTACACAAGAGGCTCAGCTGGAGCCTGAACCCCAACATAGTGCACCAGTGGAGAGCGGTTCACAGTCAACGGAAACAGCCCCATCCCCTACATCGCTTCCAGAGGGACCAAGCATAGGTCCACAATCCAATGAGGAACTGATGTCTCCAGCATCAAGGGAACAGTTCCAGACCGAACAGGAAGCAGATGAAAGCCTCCAGAGAGCTTGGACGGCGGCACGGAACAACCCACCCCCTCTCAGCTCTTCTAATCAATCCAGGTTTGCTGGAGAAAGAGAACTTTTATACAAGAAACTCTTTCTGGTGGACACCAGGAAGACTGGCATCCTCAGAGACAGTTAGTAGTTCCAACTAAGTACCGGGTCAAGCTCTTGAGCTTAGCCCACGATCATCCTAGTGGCCATGTTGGGGTGAACAGGACCAAAGACCATTTGCGGGGGTCATTCCACTGGGAGGGAATGGGCAAGGATGATTCTACCTATGTCCGGTCTTGTGAAGTATGCCAAAAAGTGGGGAAACCCCAAGACCAGGTCAAAGCCCCTCTCCAGCCCCTCCCCATCATTGAAGTTCCATTTCAGCTAGTAGCTGTGGATCTTCTGGGTCCTTTTCCGAAAAAGACACCCAGAGGGAAGCAGTACATACTGACTTTCATGGATTTTGCCACCCGATGGCCGGAAGCAGTAGCTCTAAGCAACACCAGGGCTAAAAGTGTGTGCCAGGCACTAGCAGACATTTTTGCCAGGGTAGGTTGGCCCTCCGACATCCTCACAGATGCAGGAACTAATTTCCTGGCAGGAACTATGGAAAGCCTTTGGGAAGCTCATGGGGTAAATCACTTGGTTGCCACTCCTTACCACCATCAAACAAATGGCCTGGTGGAGAAGTTTAATGGAACTTTGGGGGCTATGATACGTAAATTCGTAAATAAGCACTCCAATGATTGGGACCTAGTGTTGCAGCAGTTGCTCTTTGCCTACAGAGCTGTACCACATCCTAGTTTAGGGTTTTCACCATTTGAACTTGTATATGGCCGCAAGGTTAAGAGGCCATTACAGTTGGTGAAGCAGCAATGGGAGGGATTTACACCTTCTCCAGGAACTAACATTCTGGACTTTGTAACCAACCTACAAAACACCCTCCGAACCTCTCTAGCCCTTGCTAAAGAAAACCTACAGGATGCTCAAAAAGAGCAAAAAGCTTGGTATGATAAACATGCCAGAGAGTGTTCCTTCAAAGTAGGGGACCAGGTCATGGTCTTAAAGGCGCTCCAGGCCCATAAAATGGAAGCATCGTGGGAAGGGCCATTCACGGTCCAGGAGCGCCTGGGAGCTGTTCATTATCCCATAGCATTCCCCACCTCCAACCAAAAGCCTAAGGTATACCATATTAATTCTCTAAAGGCCTTTTATTCCAGAGAATTAAAGGTTTGTCAGTTTACAGCCCAGGGAGGAGATGATGCTGAGTGGCCTGAAGGTGTCTACTACAAAGGGAAAAGTGCTGGTGGTGTGGAAGAGGTGAACCTCTCCATGACCCTTGGGCGTATGCAGCGGCAGCAGATCCAGGAGCTGTGCACAAGCTACGTGCCGACGTTCTCAGCCACCCCAGGACTGACTGAATGGGCATACCACTCCATTGACACAGGTAATGCTCACCCAATTAAAGTCCAACCTTACTGGGTGTCTCCTCAAGCTAAAACTGCTATAGAACAGGAGATCCAGGATATGTTACAGATGGGTGTAATCCTCCCCTCTGGCAGTGCCTGGGCATCTCCAGTGGTTCTAGTTCCCAAACCAGATGGGGAGATATGTTTTTGCGTGGACTACCGTAAGCTAAATGCTGTAACTCGCCCAGACAACTATCCAATGCCACGCACAGATGAACTATTAGAGAAACTGGAACGGGCTCAGTTCATCTCTACTTTTGACTTAACCAAGGGGTACTGGCAGGTACCGCTAGATGAATCTGCCAAGGAAAGGTCAGCCTTCACCACACATGTCGGGCTGTATGAATTTAATGTACTCCCTTTCGGGCTGCGGAATGCACCTGCCACCTTCCAAAGACTTGTAGATGGTCTCATAGTGGGATTAGGAGAATATGCAGTCGCCTACCTTGACGATGTGGCCATATTTTCGGATTCCTGGGCAGAACACCTGGAACATCTATAAAAAGTCTTTGAGCACATAAGAGAGGCAGGACTAACTGTTAAGGCTAAGAAGTGTCAAATAGGCCTAAACAGAGTGACTTACCTTGGACATCAGGTGGGTCAAGGAACTAACAACCCCCTACAGGCCAAAGTGGATGCTATCCAAAAATGGCCTGTCCCAAAGTCAAAGAAACAGGTTCAATCCTTCTTAGGCTTGGCCAGATATTACAGGCAATTTGTACCGCAATACAGCCAAATTGCTGCCCCACTGACAGACCTAACCAAAAAGAAACAGCCAAATGCCATTCAGTGGACTGAAGAGTGTCAGAAGGCCTTTAACCAGCTTAAAGCGACACTCATGTCTGACCCTGTACTAAGGGCCCCAGACTTTGACAAACCATTCCTAGTAACCACAGATGCATCCGAGCATGGTGTGGGAGCAGTTTTAATGCAGAAAGGACCGGATCAAGAATTCCACCCTGTAGTGTTTCTCAGCAAGAAGCTGTCTGAGAGGGAAAGCGACTGGTCAGTCAGTGAAAAAGAATGTTACGCCATTGTCTACACTCTGGAAAAGCTACGCCCATATGTTTGGGGACGGCGTTTCCAACTGCAAACCGACCATGCTGTGCTACAGTGGCTTCATACCGCCACGGGAAATAAAAAACTTATTCAGTGGAGTTTAGCTCTCCAAGATTTTGATTTTGACATCCAACACATCTCAGGAGCTTCTAACAAAGTGGCTGATGCACTCTCCCGTGAAAGTTTCCCAGAATCAACTGGTTAAAATCGTCCTTGAGATGTGGAGAATATTGTTAGTCTTTATATACTTGGTAGTATATTTAGAGGTGCATGTGTCTTATTAACTCTGTTTTCTCCTAGAGCTCCAAGAAGAAATCACAGCCAGCTTTTCACCCTATCTGTGATTTGGGGGGTGTGCCATAAATATAAAGGGAAGGGTAAACACCTTTAAAATCCCTCCTGGCCAGAGGAAAAACCCTTTCACCTGTAAAGGGTTAAGAAGCTAAAGGTAACCTCTCTGGTACCTGACCAAAATGACCAATGAGGAGACAAGATACTTTCAAAAGCTGGGGGGAGGGAGAAACAAAGCCTCTCTCTCTGTCTGTGTGTGTGATGCTTTTGCTGGGGACAGAACAGGAATGGAGTCTTAGAACTTAGTAAGTAATCTAGCTAGATATGCGTTAGATTCTGATTTCTTTAAATGGCTGAGAAAAATAAGCTGTGCTGAATGGAATGTATATTCCTGTTTTTGTGTCTTTTTGTAACTTAAGGTTTTGCCTAGAGGTATTCTCTATGTTTTGAATCTAATTACCCTGTAAGGTATTTACCATCCTGATTTTACAGGGGTGATTCTTTTTACTTTTCTTCTATTAAAATTCTTCTTGTAAGAAAACTGAATGTTTTTTCATTGTTCTTAAGATCCAGGGGTTTGGGTCTGTGGTCACCTATGCAAATTGAGGATTTTTATCAATTCTTCCCCAGGAAATGGAGGTGTAACATTTGGGAGGATTTTTGCGGGGGAGACGTTTCCAAACGGACTCTTTCCTAATAATAATACCGGTTAGACATTTGGTGGTGGCAGCGAAAGTCCAAGGGCAAAAGGTAAAATAGTTTGTACTTTGGGGAAGTTTTAACCTAAGCTGGTAAAAGTAAGCTTAGGAGGTTTTCATGCAGGTCCCCACATCTGTACCCTAGAGTTCAGAGTGGGGAAGGAACCTTGACAAAGATATTGAAAAGAACTGGACCCAGAACTGATCCCTGTGGGACCCCACTCAATATGCCCTTCCATCATGACTGTGAACCACTGATAACTACTCTCTGGGAAGGTTTTCCAACTAGTTATGCACCCATCTTATAGTAGCTCAATCTAGGTTGTATTTCCCTAGTTTGTTTATGAGAAGGTCATAAGAAGAGAGTGGGCTTAAATCTGAGCATACAGAAGGAGGTAGTGGAGGAGTCCTCCCACAGCCTAGTCAATACTTGAGTCACTGCAGGCCCTTCAAAAGTTCCCCTGCCTCTCAATGATGCCATTATGGACCCAGTTAAGACTTTGAGGGAGCTCCCTGTGTCCCTTCCTCCGACTTCAAATACTTTGTTCCTGCCCAGGGTTATGAGTTCCTTTACATCCCATCCCCACCCAGGATCCCTGGTGGTATCCATTGCCCATGAGAGAGAAAGACAGGGTCTTCCCTGTGCAACCCCAAAATCAATGGACTCAAATAAATTAGACTCGTTCAGTAAGACACAAAGTGGGCGCTTTATACCAGCGCTATGAGCGCACGGCAGCAGAGGGCACTCGAGCTGCCCTGCCGGGTGCTACTGAGGGAAAAATTTCCGGCAACTGTGTGTGAGGCGCGTACACACCTGGAGTGGAATGGACACGTGCAACACATCTCGAAGAACAGCAGTTACAAGTGGTAGGTAACAGAGAATCACAGAATATCAGGGTTGGAAGGGACCTCAGGAGGTCATCCAGTCCAACCCCCTGCTCAAAGCAGGACCAATCCCCAATTAAATCATCCCAGCCAGGGCTTTGTCAAGCCTGACCTTAAAAACTTCTAAGGAAGGAGATTCCACCACCTCCCTAGGTAACGCATTCCAGTGTTTCACCACCCTCCTAGTGAAAAAGTTTTTCCTAATATCCAACCTAAACCTCCCCCACTGCAACTTGAGACCATTACTCCTTGTTCTGTCATCTTCTACCACTGAGAATAGTCTAGAACCATTCCCTTTGGAACCACCTCTCAGGTAGTTGAAAGCAGCTATCAAATCTCCCCTCATTCTTCTCTTCTGCAGACTAAACACTCCCAGTTCCCTCAGCCTCTCCTCATAAGTCATGTGTTCCAGACCCCTAATCATTTCTGTTGCCCTTCACTGGACTCTCTCCAATTTATCCACAACCTTCTTGTAGTGTGGGGCCCAAAACTGGACACAGTACTCCAGATGAGGCCTCACCAATGTCGAATAGAGGGGAATGATCACGTCCCTCGATCTGCTGGCTATGCCCCTACTTATACATCCCAAAATGCCATTGGCCTTCTTGGCAACAAGGGTACACTGTTGACTCATATCCAGCTTCTCATCCACTGTCACCCCTAGGTCCTTTTCCGCAGAACTGCTGCCTAGCCATTCGGTCTCTAGTCTGTCGCGGTGCACTGGATTCTTCCGTCCTAAGTGCAGGACCCTGCACTTATCCTTGTTGAACCTCATCAGATTTCTTTTGGCCCAATCCTCCAATTTGTCTAGGTCCCTCTGTATCCTATCCTTACCCTCCAACGTATCTACCACTCCTCCTAGTTTAGTATAATCCGCAAATTTGCTGAGAGTGCAATCCACACCATCCTCCAGATCATTTATGAAGATATTGAACAAAACCGGCTCCAGGACCGACCCTTGGGGCACTCCACTTGACACCGGATGCCAACTAGACATGGAGCCATTGATCACTACCCGTTGAGCCCAACAATCTAGCCAACTTTCTACCCACCTTATAGTGCATTCATCCAGCCCATACTTCTTTAACTTACTGACAGGAATACTGTGGGAGACCGTGTCATAAGCTTTGCTAAAGTCAAGAAACAATACATCCACTGCTTTCCCTTCATCCACAGAACCAGTAATTTCATCATAGAAGGCAATTAGATTAGTCAGGCATGACCTTCCCTTGGTGAATCCATGCTGACTGTTCCTGATCACTTTCCTCTTGTGTAAGTGCTTCAGGACTGATTCCTTGAGGACCTGTTCCATGATTTTTCCAGGGACTGAGGTGAGGCTGACTGGCCTGTAGTTCCCAGGATCCTCCTTCTTCCCTTTTTTAAAGATGGGCACTACATTAGCCTTTTTCCAGTCATCCGGGACTTCCCCCGTTCGCCACGAGTTTTCAAAGATAATGGCCAATGGCTCTGCAATCACAGCCGCCAATTCCTTTAGCACTCTCGGATGCAAAGCATCCGTCCCCATGGACTTGTGCACGTCCAACTTTTCTAAATAGTCCCTAACCACCTCTTTCTCCACAGAGGGCTGGCCACCTACTCCCCATGCTGTGTTGCCCAGCGCAGCAGTCTGGGAGCTGACCTTGTTCGTGAAGACAGAGGCAAAAAAAGCATTGAGTACATTAGCTTTTTCCACATTCTCTGTCACTAGGTTGCCTCCCTCATTCAGTAAGGGGCCCACACTTTCCTTGGCTTTCTTCTTGTTGCCAACATACCTGAAGAAACCCTTCTTGTTACTCTTAACATCTCTTGCTAGCTGCAGCTCCAGGTGTGATTTGGCCCTCCTGATTTCATTCCTACATGCCCGAGCAATATTTTTATATTCTTCCCTGGTCATTTGTCCAATCTTCCACTTCTTGTAAGCTTCTTTTTTATGTTTAAGATCCGCAAGGATTTCACCGTTGAGCCAAGCTGGTCGCCTGCCATATTTACTATTCTTTCTACACATCGGGATGGTTTGTCCCTGTAACCTCAATAGGGATTCCTTGAAATACAGCCAGCTCTCCTGGACTCCTTTCCCCCTCATGTTATTCCCCCAGGGGATCCTACCCATCAGTTCCCTGAGGGAGTCGAAGTCTGCTTTCCTGAAGTCCAGGGTCCGTATTCTGCTGCTTACCTTTCTTCCCTGTGTCAGGATCCTGAACTCAACCAACTCATGGTCACTGCCTCCCAGATTCCCATCCACTTTTGCTTCCCCCACTAATTCTTCCCAGTTTGTGAGCAGTAGGTCAAGAAAAGCTCCCCCCTAGTTGGCTCCTCCAGCACTTGCACCAGGAAATTGTCCCCTACATTTTCCAAAAACTTCCTGCATTGTCTATGCACCGCTGTAGTGCTCTCCCAGCAGATATCAGCATGATTAAAGTCACCCATGAGAACCAGGGCGTGCGATCTAGTAGCTTCTGCGAGTTGCCGGAAGAAAGCCTCATCCACCTCATCCCCCTGGTCCGGTGGTCTATAGCAGACTCCCACCACTACATCACTCTTGTTGCTCACACTTCTAAACTTAATCCAGAGACACTCAGGTTTTTCTGCAGTTTCATACCCGAGCTCTGAGCAGTCATACTGCTCCCTTACATACAGTGCTACTCCCCCACCTTTTCTGCCCTGCCTGTCCTTCCTGAACAGTTTATAACCATCCATGACAGTACTCCAGTCATGTGAGTTATCCCACCAAGTTTCTGTTATTCCAATCACATCATAATTCCTTGACATCACCAGGACCTCCAGTTCTCCCTGTTTGTTTCCAAGGCTTTGTGCATTTGTATATAGGCACTTGAGATAACCTGCTGATCTCCCCTCATTCTCAGTATGAGGTAGGAGCCCTCCCCTCACAGACGTTCCTGCCTGTGCTTCCTCCCGGTATCCCGCTTTCCCACTTACCTCAGGGCTTTGGTCTCCTTCCCCCAGTGAACCTAGTTTAAAGCCCTCCTCACTAGGTTAGCCAGCCTGCTCACAAAGATGCTCTTCCCTCTCTTCGTTAGGTGGAGCCCATCTCTGCCCAGCACTCCTCCTTCTTGGAACACCATCCCATGGTCAAAGAATCCAAAGTCTTCTCTCCAACACCACCTGCGTAGCCATTCATTGACTTCCACGATTCGACAGTCCCTACCCTGGCCTTTTCCTTCCATGGGGAGGATGGACGAGAACACCACTTGCGCCTCAAACTCCTTTATCCTTCTTCCCAGAGCCACGTAGTCCGCAGTGATCCGCTCAAGGTCATTCTTGGCAGTATCATTGGTGCCCACGTGGAGAAGCAGGAAGGGGTAGCGATCCGAGGGCTTGATGAGTCTCGGCAGTCTCTCCGTCACATTGTGAATCTTAGCCCCTGGCAAGCAGCAGACTTCTCTGTTTTCCGGGTCAGGGCGACAGATAGATGACGCAGTCCCCCGGAGGAGAGAGTCCCCGACCACCACCACCCGCCTCCTTCTCTTGGGAGTGGTGGTCGTGGAACCCCCAACCTCAGGACAGCCCATCTCATGCCTTCCAACCAGCGGAGTCTCCTTCTGCTTTCTCCCCCCAGACGTATCATCTGGTTCACTCTCCACAATGGTACCTTTGGAGAGAACATGAAAACGGTTACTTACCTGTGTCCGCGTTGCTGGTACCCGGACATTCCCCCTTCTTCTTCTGGAGGTCACATGTTGCCAAGCTTCTTCACTGGCCTCTTGGCTCCGCTGTGCAACCTGCTCTAAATCTTTAGAGCTTTGTGCCCATAGAAGCATATCCTGACTTTTGTCCAGAAAATCCTCAGATTCTCGTATGCAACGCAGGGTAGATATCTGCTGCTCCAGACCTTCGATCTTCTCTTCCAATATGGATACTAGCTTGCACTTTGTACAGACAAAGTCGCTTCTGTCCTGTGGAAGAAAGACAAACATGGCACATCTAGTGCAGGTCACAACAGCTGAACCCCCCCCTTCCATATCACCTACCTACTATGAGCTTCCACAGAGAAGCTGGCAAGATGTAAGCCTCACTGGGCTCACTCCAGGCGAACTCCCAGGCAAACTCCTGCTGTGTGCTGCTCTGCTGGTCCGCCGCCACTCAGCTGGTTCGCGGAGCTCTGGCTATTTTTAAACAGCGAGGCTTCCCTGAAACAAACAAACAGACAGCCCCAATGCCCGCCCCCTGCAGGCTACCACGCAATCAGGCACTCACTCAGGCTTTCAAGCTGCCCTCCCAGCAAACACACCCTCGGATACTCACTCAGCAAACACGCACTCGGATACTCACCAATCCCAGGCAAACTCCTGCTGTGTGCTGCTCTGCTGTTCCCCGCTGCTCAGCTGGTTCGTCGCCGCTCAGCTGGTTTGCGGAGCTCTGGCTATTTTTTTGTATTCGGGTTGTTGGGCATGGCCAAGGCTGGGGGATGGGTTTACTTTCCTAAAGTCCACAAAACACCTCATGGTTTTATCCTTTCTAGCTTCCATCACAACAGGAGATGCCCAGGGGCTTTTGGTCCGAGCCCCAAGGGACTCGCTCACTTTCCCGCACTCTGTGAGGGCGGCTCTGTCACTGCTCAGACCCCCGGCTCTTGGGCTTCAGACCCAGGTTCCCCTGGAGAACGTCAGAGACGGAGAGAACGAACCACAGACACTGGCTGGGCCAGAAATATCACAGTGTGAGAGGTTCTGCAATCCCACATCACAGCGTGTGATACCCCCCCGCCCCACTGGGCTGCTAGCTCTGGGTCAGGCCGGGGAGAGCTCACTGCTGGGTGGGGGGAAGAGCTGTCTCCACAAGGGACCCTGCAGATGCTCAGGGCGCTGTCGGCTCAACCTGCAAGTGCAGCTGGACTGTGTGTGCAGAGACTCGCTGAGCAGGAGCCTCTGCTCACAGCACTGACTCTCCTCTCCCTTCCCTCTTCTGAGCAGCAGCCAGTCGCTCTCTAGTCCCACAACATTTGGCTCCATCAATATCCCTTGCAGGAGGGGAGATGGGTCTAATTTTGCCTTGGCTGCCCAGGGGGTTGGGCAGGGGGAGGGAGGCAGGATTCAGCCCAGGGTCCAGGCCCAGCAGGGGTGGGACACTCTGTGAGATCAATGAGCCCCCTGTAGCTTATTTCCCAGCCTGTGTCTCTGACACTTGCCCTGTGTTTTCAGGCCCATCCCAGCCCGGCTCTCCCCACACTGGGACACAAACAGCCCCTGTGCGTTTCCAGTCTGACCTGGACTGCCCAGAGACTCCCCCCAACCCCCTGCATTGAGCCAATAGCTTGTGTGGGACCAAAGCCGCTCCCAGGAAGGCCTCCAGCCTGGCTCTGATGCTTTCAGGTGATGGAGAATCCCCCCTGCCCTGGGTGGTTTGTTCCAGGGGTTAATCACCTGCCTGGACAGAAATTGGCTCCTTGGTTCTCACTGGGACTTGTCTGGTGTCACCTGGGACCAGGTTCCCCAAGGCTCAGCCTGTTCCCAGCATTTGATGGGGGAGGAACATGATGGGGAAGGTTTGTGGGATGTGGGAGCTTTGGGTGAATAGCCCCAAGACACTGGCGCCCTGGGCTGTGGACTCAGCTCTGATGTAGCATTATCAGCCCTAGAGCTCAGAGCCCATCATAGAATCATAGAATATCAGGGTTGGAAGGGACCTCAGGAGGTCATCTAGTCCAACCCCCTGCTCAAAGCAGGAACAATCCCCAATTAAATCATCCCAGACAGGGCTTTGTCAAGCCTCACCTTAAAAACTTCTAAGGAAGGAGATTCTACCACCTCCCTAGGTAACGCATTCCAGTGTTTCACCACCCTCCTAGTGAAAAAGTTTTTCCTAATATCCAACCTAAACCGCCCCCACTGCAACTTGAGACCATTACTCCTTGTCCTGTCATCTTCTACCACTGAGAATAGTCTAGAACCATCCTCTTTGGAACCACCCCTCAAGTAGTTGAAAGCAGCTATCAAATCCCCTCTCATTCTTCTCTTCTGAAGACTAAACAATCCCAGTTCCCTCAGCCTCTCCTCATAACTCATGTGTTCCAGACCCCTAATCATTTTTGTTGCCCTTCGCTGGACTCTCTCCAATTTTTCCACATCCTTCTCGTAGTATGGGGCCCAAAACTGGACACAGTACTCCAGATGAGGCCTCACCAATGTCGAATAGAGGGGAATGATCACATCCCTCGATCTGCTGGCTATGCCCCTACTTATACATCCCAAAATGTCATTGGTCTTCTTGGCAACAAGGGCACACTGTTGACTCATATCCAGCTTCTCGTCCACTGTCACCCCTAGGTCCTTTTCCGCAGAACTGCTGCCTAGCCATTCGGTCTCTAGTCTGTAGCGGTGCACTGGATTCTTCCGTCCTAAGTGCAGGACCCTGCACTTATCCTTGTTGAACCTCATCAGATTTCTCTTGGCCCAATCCTCCAATTTGTCTAGGTCCCTCTGTATCCTATCCTTACCCTCCAGCGTATCTACCACTCCTCTTAGTTTAGTATCATCTGCAAATTTGCTGAGAGTGCAATCCACACATCCTCCAGATCATTTATGAAGATATTGAACAAAACCGGCCCCAGGACCAATCCTTGGGGCACTCCACTTGATACCGGCTGCCAACTAGACATGGAGACATTGATCACTACCCGTTGAGCCCAACAATCTAGCCAACTTTCTACCCACCTTATAGTGCATTCATCCAGCCCATACTTCTTTAACTTGCTGACAAGAATACTGTAGGAGACCGTGTCAAAAGCTTTGCTAAAGTCAAGAAACAATACATCCACTGCTTTCCCTTCATCCACAGAACCAGTAATCTCATCATAGAAGGTGATTAGATTAGTCAGGCATGACCTTCCCTTGATGAATCCATGCTGACTGTTCCTGATCACTTTCCTCTTGTGTAAGTGCTTCAGGATTGATTCCTTGAGGACCTGCTCCATGATTTTTCCGGGGACTGAGGTGAGGCTGACTGGCCTGTAGTTCCCAGGATCCTCCTTCTTCCCTTTTTTAAAGATGGGCACTACATTAGCCTTTTTCCAGTCATCTGGGACTTCCCCCGATCGCCACGAGTTTTCAAAGATAATGGCCAATGGCTCTGCAATCACAGCCGCCAATTCCTTCAGCCCTCTCGGATGCAACTCGTCCGGCCCCATGGACTTGTGCACGTCCAGCTTTTCTAAATATTCCCTAACCACCTCTTTCTCCACAGAGGGCTGGCCACCTACTCCCCATGCTGTGATGCCCAGCACAGAGTCTGGGAGCTGACCTTGTTTGTGAAGAGAGAGTCAAAAAAAAGCATTGAGTGCATTAGCTTTTTCCACATCCTCTGTCACTAGATTGGCTCCCTCATTCAGTAAGGGACCCACACTTTCCTTGGCTTTCTTCTTATTGCCAACATACCTGAAGAAACCCTTCTTGTTACTCTTAACATCTCTTGCTAGCTACAGCTCCAGGTGCGATTTGGCCCTCCTGATTTCATTCCTACATGCCCGAGCAATATTTTTATACTCTTCCCTGGTCATTTGTCCAATCTTCCACTTCTTGTAAGCTTCTTTTTTATGTTTAAGATCCGCAAGGATTTCACCGTTAAGCCAAGCTGGTCGCCTGCCATATTTACTATTCTTTCGACACATCGGGATGGTTTGTCCCTGTAACCTCAATAGGGATTCTTTGAAATATAGGCCCATCGCCAAGGGGGGCTGGACAGGTGGGGACTGACTGCCCCAAGCACCCCTGCGAGGGAGCAGCAGAGGGGGATGGAGCCCAGCACCCCTAATGCCTGGGGAATGGACGGCGCCACCTCTCCACAGTCAGCAGTGTGTGGCCCCGAGGTGATGGATGAGAGATCCTCAGGCTACACACGGCCACAGCTGGAGTCCTGGCAGTGACGTCCCAGTGCCCGTGCAGGGCACGGTTCACACATGAGGGCAGGCAGCTGGGGGGCTGCCTGGCCCAGCTCTGCATGGAGAAGGAGCTGCCCTTTCTCAGCTGCTCTGGGTCCTTCAGCACGTGGGGCCAAATTCAGAAGCCCAGCAATGCAGACAGGCGCCTCATGCGACTGACAGAGTGCCCAAGGGAGTGACGTGCGTAACTCTCATTGGCTGCCAACAGGAATCTGGCACCCGGCCTGCCTAGGAGCTCTAGTGAATCCCACTATGCACCTGGCTGTGTCGCTAGGTGCCTAAATACCTTTGTCATGTTGGCCCCTGTGGTAAAGAGAGGCAGCATGGCCTAGTGGACAGAGCACTGGCATGCAAATCAGGAATCCTGGCTTCTGTTCCTGGTTCTGCCCTCTTGGGTATCCTCAGGCCATTCATGTCCCCACCTTCCTGTGCCTCAGTTTCTCCACCTGTTTCCCTCCTGCGTAAAGCACTTTGAAATCTATGGATGGGCAAGGTGTGGTTAATGTTAAACCCACCAGCCAGGCCAGGCCAGGGCCTCTGTTACTAAATCAGGGGAGGATTTTTACAGTGTGTTTGATTCTCAGGCTTCCAGCATTAAATAAAGATGCTGTGGCCGGGGGGGACAGGAAACAGGGAGTGATGACGTGAGGACAGGACGGGGCAGAGCAGAGAGGGGCCTCGGTGTCCCTGTTGCTTCAGCCATATGGCCCTGATAGGGAATCAGAACAGTGACAGCGTTTGGGTTCACAATTTAGCCCTGAGGGGCTGGCAGAGATGCCAAACAGAGAGAGAGGCCTTCCACCCTGAGCCCTGGGGGAGTGGGGGGCAGAGGCCGAGGGGGAAGGTCGGAGCAGGGAGAGACTGCAAATTGTCCCCACCCGACCCTTTTAGGAGCAGTCATTGCTGGGCCATTTCTGTCTATCTCGGTTCCCCCACTGCCCCGATGATCCTGTCTCTGTGCCTCTTGCTTCCCGGTGAGTATCTGGGAACCCTATGTTAATTCGTAGCAAGTTGGGAGGAAACAGAACCAAGAGCAGCCCCTGGCCCAGGGAGTCGGCAGATCCCCTTTAGTGGCAGAGAGGGTTGTGCTGTTGCGATGTTCGAGGGAGTGGGACTGTCCCAAACCAGCACAGGGCCAGTGCTCAGGGCTAGGGATGGGTCGGGGCTAGCAGTCGGCACACGCTGGGGTTACAGTCACAGCTTCACAGAGTTTAAGGCCAGGAGGGACCATTAGCCCATCCAGTCTGACCCCCTGATAGCCCAGAGAAGAGAACTTCCCCCAGCTCCCCTGGACTGAGCCCAATAACTTATATTAAAGCATCCCCCAGAAAGGCCTCTGGCCTGACTGTGACTCCCCCACTTCCCTGGGGAGCTGGCACCGGGGGGTTAATCCCCCGCAAGGGGAGAAACTGCTGCCTCCTTTCTCACTGGAGTTTGCCCAGACTCTGCGTCTGGCCCTTGGGTCTGGTTCTGCCTGTCTCTGCTGCACTGAGGAGCCCGTTAGACACCGTGACCAGATCTGTGTTTTCAGGAGGGGTTGGGATCGAGGGTTCTGCTTTGGGCCTGTGTCTCAAACGTCCATACCAGATCTGGGCCTGACCCTCTGTCTGTCCCTGCTGCAGGCTTGGCTGGGGAAGTGAGGGGCTGAGCTCAGTTATCGGGGCTGGGGATGAATGTAGGCACTGCTGGGCTGTTAGCAAAGCCCCGTGCAGAGAGGCTCACTGCTGATCCCCTTGGGGGCATGGGAACCCTCCAGGCCGCTCCCTATGGGAGTCACGGGCCCAGAGGGGACCTGTGGGGGGTCAGGGATCTGCACAGTGCCTGGCACAGCCTCATGGAGCAGGTGGGGATGCCCATGGAGGGATGGTGCAGCGGGAACCGGGCCCCATGCTCCTCTGTGCGGAAGAGAGAGGGGTCAATATCTGCCCACCACCTTCCCCACCCCACTGCTACTGCCTTTGCCGGCAGCATCACCTGCCCATTCAGACCCCCCGGTGCCTGCATGTGAATCCCGTTCAGTACATGGGGCTGGGGAGGGTGATGGGGTGTGTTACAGACCCAGAAGCACCAGTCTCTGCAGGGGGCACTATCACCTCAGGAGCGGGGCCATGTGGGGAGCAGAGACTCCATCAGTTATTCAGGGCATCTCACAGCAGGGGAGATTCTAGCCCGGCACTAACCACACGTCACCTTTCTGTTCCCAGCGCTGAGTCCCAGCAGCCAGGAGATCTGCTCAGCTCCTGGTGAGTCCATCTGTCTGTCTGTCCCCAATCCATGGAGGGCCTTTAGTCCTCCCTCTCCAGGCCTCCAGCCACCCCCCTTGGGCCACTCTCTGCTCAGTGCGGTGCCAGTGGCAATGGCAGGGGAAGGTGGACGGGGCTGTGTGAGATCTGAGCGGGGCACGCAGGTCTCCCGGCCGACCCCTCCCTGCCCCGCTGCCTCTCTCCTGTGACCAGGCGGATGTGTCATGCAGTTAAGAAGAGAGTCACATCCACGGCCCATCCCACACCCGGGCACTGGCCCTGGGAAGCAGAGAACACCACGGTTCTGACCCCAAGGGATTTACCTTCCCATGGTACCGGCTCCCAGACCCTCGCAGCCGCAGGGCTGTCTCTGGAGCTCCCCCCCGCACACACACATGGATGCAGCCTGCACCTTGTCCTTAAATATCAGCAGCACCATTAACAGTCAGCCCTGGGTGGGCAGGCAGCATTCGAGAGGGCAGGGCCAGAAGGGACCTTTAGGTCACCCAGGCTGAGCTCCCCAGCAGGGGCTGGCTGAGCTGGGATGATTTTTTTTGGTCAAGGCTGCGTTTCTTTGCTGGCTGACTGGGCAGCAGGGGCAGGGGATCCTGCCAGCCAAGGCACCAGCAGGGGGCACTTCAGGGGTGGGGAAGGTGGTGACAAATATTGACCTGCCCAGCAGCTTCAGCAATTCCCCTGCGAGTTCAGAGCTGGGTCCCATCGCCCCGGTGATTCCCAGGAAAGGGGGATCCACTCCCTGCAGATACTCCAGGACCTTCCCTTAGCCTGGGCCTGGAATTGCCCCTGATGCCCACTGTGCCAGCTGGGGGGAAGGAGGGGCACAAGGACAGGGAGGATGTTAGAGCAGATATCAGAGGGGTTAGGGACGGGACACAGCTCCTTGGCAGTTGGCTGACGAGCTCCATGGGGCAGTGACTGTCCTTCACCTTATGCAGATGGGCCGAGGTGTTGGCCATACCCTAGACAACCACCAACAGCCAGGGGCTGCCCTGGCTGAGGGGTCACCTCTCTCCCATCTGTACTGCTCCAGCTGGGTCAGTGGAATGCCAGTGCTTGGGCTCCTTGTACTAGGAGAGTGCGCAGTGCCAGCCAATGGGACCCCAGCCCAGCCGAGCCCTTAGGCTCTTACACAACCTAAATGATCCTGGGGAATGAAACTTCCAGGCATCAGAGAGAGCTCGTCCCCTTGTCTGCCCAGCTGGGCTGGAATCAGAGACACTATCCAAGACGTGGCCCAAACCCACAAGCCATTTACCTCCTGCCCCACCCACAGCTCCGGGCACCAACAACAACCCGTGACAGCTCTGATCCATTCCCCTTCCCAGGTGCTCTTCCTGCCCCCATCCTCTACCTGAGCTGGACATTCGCCTGGCCAGGGGATTCCATGCAGCTCACGTGCTCCGTGTTCTCCTGGACCCCAGCCACCCACATCATCTTCTGTAAGGACAGGGAGGAAGTTTCATCTCAGATGGGCTTAGTGGGGAAACTCACCTATGACTATGACCATGTGGTGTCCAGGGGCAGTTCTAGGAATTACTCCTGTGGGTACGAGATCAAGGACAGCGACAGCCGGATGACCAAATCCCAGCTCAGCCCCGCCAAGCACCTCAGCATCATTGGTAAGGTCAGTGTGTGTGTGGGTGTCTGTGTGTGCGACCATATCAGCTTAGTCCTACTCAGCATCCTGGGAAGGTGAGTGGGGGCCAATGGCAGAGCGAAGATGGGGCTTTCGAAAGGGTACGGTCAGAAGGGAAAAGTAGCTCACCCAGGCTGAGCTCCCGTATGACCCGGGCCAGGGATCCGCCCCCAGTGACCCTGTGTCCAGCCCAGCAGGGACTGGCCAAGCCAGGAGGTGGCTTTTCAGTCGTGGCCGCGTGTCTTTGCTGGCTGCCTGGGCCACAGGGGCAGGGGATTCTGCCGGCCAACGCAGTAGCAGTGGGGTGGGGAAGGTGATGGGCAGATATTGACCTAGCCAGCGGCAGCAGCAATTGCCCTGCGAGTTAAGAGCTGGGTCCCGTTGCCCTGGCGATTCCTGGAAAAGGGGGATCCGCTCCCTGCCGCTGCTCCAGGACCTTCCCTTGGCCTGGGCCTGGAATTGTCTCCAGTGCCCCCTGTGCCAGCTGGGGACTGGGGGGCCGGAGGGGCACAAGGACAGGGAGGATGTTAGAGCAGATGTCAGAGAGGTTAGGGACTGGAAACAGCTCCTTGGCTGTTGGCTGATGAGCTCCATGAGGCAACTGGCTTTCACTGCATGGGCTATGGGGGTAGGCCGAGGTGTGGATCGTGCCCTAGACAGCCCCCAATGGCCTGTGGCCTCCCTTTCTGAGGGGCTGCCTCTCTCCTGGCTGTACTCCCCCAGCTGGGTCAGTGGGGTGCCTGCGCCAGGGCCCCTGGTTCTAGGACAGCGCGCAGTGCCAGACAATGGGAGCCCAGCCCAGCCAAGCCCTTAGGCTCTTGCACAACCCAAAAGATCCGAGGTAATAAACATCCTGGGCATCAGAGAGAGCTCGTCCCCCCGTCTACCCCGCTGGGCTGGAATCAGAGCCTCCATCTCAGACGTGGCACAGACCAACCCCTCATTGACTTCTGGTGCCACTAACAATGCCGGGTTCCACCAATGGCTCCATTCTCCTTCCAGGTGCTCTTCTTGCCCCCACCCTCTACCTGAGCCAGACGTCTGCCCAGCCAGGGGACTCTGCGCAGTTCCAGTGCTCCGTGATCTCCCTGGCCCCGGCCACCCGGGTTCGGAGGAAAAGGTGTCCTATGGCTATGACCATGTGGTGTCTAGAGACAGCTCTGGGAATTACTCTTGTGGGTACGAGATCAAGGACAGCGACAACCGGGTGACCAGATCCCAGCTCAGCCCTGCCCAGCAACTCAGCATGGGGTGGGAGGAGGTGTACAGACAATTAAATAACAAACACCTGAAAATCTTAAAGCTGAAATTCATCCATTTTTAAAATCTGAAATGAAAAATTTCTAACAAAGCATCTGTGTTCAAAACATGTCACAGGGAACCCCTCCCCCATCCCTATTTTTCACCCATCTCAGCTCAGATGGCCCAGGCCAGATAGGTTGGGGACAGCGACATCATAGAAATGTCAGGCTAGAAGGGACCTCAAGATGTCGTCAAGTCCAGCCGCAGCTCTGAGACAGGACCAAATAAACCTAGACCATCTCTGACAGGGGTTTGTCCAACCTGTTCTTAATAACCTCTGAAGACAGGGTTATTGGAAGCTGTTCCAGTGATTAACTACCATTATCATTAGAAAGTTTTTCCCAACAACTAACCTGAATTTCCCTTGCTTCAGATTAAGCCCATTACTTCCTGTCCTACCTTCAGTGGACATGGAGACCAATTGATCCCCGTCCTCTTTATGGGTCTGAAGTCGGGCCATTGTCTGGCTCTGGTATCTTACATATTTATTGCCGAGGTAGTGACTCCAGCAGTGGCGGTATCAGGGGTCCCCCCTCCCTCAAGGTAACTGATTCTGAATCGTTTCTTTATCCGGTGGATTCTATTTGGGGAAAGTTGAGTCCTGGGCTGAGCAACCCCTAGTTTGAGTGCGATCACTGTGACGATGGATGTAGAGGAAACACCCAACAGGTGACATGCTCGCCAATGCGGCGCCATCTCTCCCAGACTTTCACCAGCATTGCTGACTGGGCAACATCTTTGCAGGGCAGGAAAATGGCTCTTTCAAAGGGGGAATCCCAAACCCTTCTCATGGGCAAGAGTTTCATCTGGAGTTCATGGACATCCTCTGCTAAACTGGCAGTCAGTGAATTATATCCTCCCTCTCCACTCACTGTATTTGTTGTTGCTCTGGCAGGAGGCACCAGATGCATCATCACACCTGGGCTGACATATTCTTTCTTTCCATGAAATTTGTTATTTACACTCTGTGTTTGAGTCCTGGAACAGAGGTGTCACAAACAGCACGTGGGCAAAACCCTCTTTCAGGTATCTCAGCCCAGCACCAGTGCCCGGATTCCAGGGAGCAACAGAGCCCCAGGAACTGAAGTCAGCAGAGTCCAAACCTGACTGTTTGCTCCAACTCCCCCCAAAGCATCTGCATCAGCAAACCAACACCTACATCAGGGGTTCTCAAACTGGGGGTCAGGACCCCTCAGGGGGTCGCGAGGTTATTACATGGGGGGTCGCAAGCTGTCAACCTCCACCCCAAATCCCGCTTTGCCTCCAGCATTTATAATGGTGTTAAATATATTAATAAGTGTTTTTAATTCATAAGGGGGGGGTCACACTCAGAGGCTTGCTATGTGAAAGGGGTCACCAGTAAAAAAGTTCGAGAGCCACTGACCTACAGAGTATGTTTGCAAAGGCTTTGAGCACCCCTCCCATTGCAAGGAAAAGATGGTGTCAGACTTTGTGTAATATCGCCACCTAGTGATCCTTCCAGGAATTTCATTCAAAACTTAGGAAAATTCAAATGTTTTGATGAAAACGTGTTCATGAAATTCAAGAAAAAAAATTTCATTTAGCCTCATTTCAACAGACATTTTCCTTTGTTTTGGGTTTTCAGAAGTAAAACGAGACAAAACTGTCAGAAACATAGAGAGTTTTGCTTTGTTTCCTTTCAAAGGAACATTTTCCTTCCATTTCTGGCTTTTGAAAACCAAAATGAAAAAAAAAAGTCAATTCAAAACTAAACAAAACATTGTTTTTAATTTCATAATTATTTCTGTGGAAAGACTAAAAAGGTCCTTCCATGTGAATTGTCTGGGGAAAAGTTTTTTATTTCAGTTAAACAGTGTTTGGATTAAAATAATGTTGGGTCAAAAAAAAATTGTGGAAAAATTTCAACCAACTCTACTAACAGAGAACAGCCAGTAATGTCACCTTGAAGATAACCGCAGGGTGAGCTCACCGGTATGTTCATGAGGATATTAGGGGTCACCACTTACCACGGGCCTCAGCCAGCTCCAGCCAGTAGGGACTTGCCGGTGGTTGCTTGGAGAGGCCATTCACAGCGAGGTTCTTTCATAGGTCTGGATCTAAAGCTCCTGTTAGGAATTACAATCTCTGCTGTCGTGATTCTGGCTGTGGTGCTTTATCTGCTGGGAAAGAAAGGTGGGTATGACAGCGAGGCCAAGCCCTGTTATCAGATGTAGAGGCAAACGTGGCAGAGACAACTCCTTAGATCCCTTGTACCCAGTGTCTCTGGGATGGGGGGAGAGAGATGATCAGAGACACAGTGAAATCAATCATTCATTTTTGGGAGGCTGGCTGGGAAGAAAGATCAAAGAGATGATGAAATGGATTATCATTGTAATTAATTATTTATATTATGGTAGCACCTTGGAGCCCCAGTCAGGGATCAGAGCCCCATTGTGCTAGGCGCTGTACATTATTTATTAAGTATATTACTGTAGTGCCCTGGAGCCCCAATCAGGGGTCATGACCCCACTGTGCCAGGCTCTGCACGGATCAGTAATGAAGGGGACAGCCCCTGTTTCACAGATGGTCACAATCTAAGACTCAGCCAGGGAGTGTATGGATGGAATATCGACACACAATTTATCCACATCCTTCTTGTAGTGTGGGGCCCAAAACCGGACACAGTACTCCAGATGAGGCCTCACCAATGTCGAATAGAGGGGAACGATCACGTCCCTCGATCTGCTCGCTATGCCCCTACTTATACAGCCCAAAATGCCATTGGCCTTCTTGGCAACAAGGGCACACTGTTGACTCATATCCAGCTTCTCATCCACTGTCACCCCTAGGTCCTTCTCTGCAGCACTGCTGCCTAGCCATTCGGTCCCTAGTCTGTAGCGGTGCATTGGATTCTTCCCTCCTAAGTGCAGGACTCTGCACTTGTCTTTGTTGAACCTCATCAGATTTCTTTTGGCCCAGTCCTCCAACTTGTCTAGGTCCCTCTGTATCCTATCCCTACCCTCCAGCATATCTACCACTCCTCCCAGTTTAGCGTCATCCGCAAACTTGCTGAGGGTGCAATCCACACCATCCTTCAGATCATTAATGAAGATATTGAACAAAACCGGCCCCAGGACCGACACTTGGGGCACTCCACTTGATACCGGCTGCCAACTAGACATGGAGCCATTGAGCACTACCCGTTGAGCCTGACAATCTAGCCAACTTTCTACCCACCTTGTAGTGCATCCATCCAGCCCATACTTCCCTAACTTGCTGACAAGAATACTGTAGGAGACCATGTCAAAAGCTTTGCTAAAGTCGAGGAGTAACACGTCCACTGCTTTTCCTTCATCCACAGAACCAGTTATCTCATCATAGAAGGCAATTAGATTAGTCAGGCATGACTTTCTCTTGGTGAATCCATGCTGACTGTTCCTGATCACTTTCCTCTCCTCTAAGTGCTTCAGAATTGATTCCTTGAGGACGTGCTCCATGATTTTTCCGG
Source organism: Chelonia mydas (assembly GCF_015237465.2). Classification (NCBI taxonomy): domain Eukaryota; kingdom Metazoa; phylum Chordata; order Testudines; family Cheloniidae; genus Chelonia; species Chelonia mydas. The sequence continues at coordinate 13,226,128 of NC_051263.2, read as the reverse complement.
GGACTGAGGTAAGGCTGACTGGCCTGTAGTTCCCAGGATCCTCCTTCTTCCCTTTTTTAAAGATGGGCACTACATTAGCCTTTTTCCAGTCTTCCGGGACTTCCCCCGATCTCCATGAGTTTTCAAAGATAATGGCCAATGGCTCTGCAATCACATCCGCCAATTCCTTTAGCACTCTCGGATGCAACGCATCCGGCCCCATGGACTTGTGCACATCCAGTTTTTCTAAATAGTCCCGAACCACTTCTTCCTTCACAGAGGGCTGGCCACCTCCTCCCCATGCTGTGCTGCCCAGTGCACTAGTCTGGGAGCTGACCTTGTTCGTGAAGACAGAGGCAAAAAAAGCATTGAGTACATTAGCTTTTTCCACATCCTCTGTCACTAGGTTGCCTCCCTCATTCAGTAAGGGACCCACACTTTCCTTGGCTTTCTTCTTATTGCTAACATACCTGAAGAAACCCTTCTTGTTACTCTTAACATCCCTCGCTAGCTGCAACTCCAGGTGTGATTTAGCCTTCCTGATTTCATTCCTACATGCCCGAGCAATATTTATATACTCATCCCTGGTCATTTGTCCAATCTTCCACTTCTTGTAAGCCTCTTTTTTGTGTTTAAGATCAGCAAGGATTTCACCGTTAAGCCAAGCTGGTCGCCTGCCATATTTACTATTCTTTCTACACATCGGGATGGTTTGTCCCTGTAACCTCAATAAGGATTCTTTAAAATACAGCCAGCTCTCCTGGACTCCTTTCCCCCTCATGTTATTCTCCCAGGGGATCTTGCCCATCAGTTCCCTGAGGGAGTCAAAGTCTGCTTTTCTGAAGTCCAGGGTCCGTATTCTGCTGCTTTCCTTTCTTCCTTGTGTCAGGATCCTGAACTCGACCATCTCATGGTCACTGCCTCCCAGGTTCCCATCCAGTTTTGCTTCCCCTACTAATTCTTCCCAGTTTATGAGCAGCAGGTCAAGAAGAGCTCTGCCCCTAGTTGGTTCCTCCAGCACTTGCACCAGGAAATTGTCCCCTACATTTTCCAAAAACTTCCTGGATTGTCTGTGCACCGCTGTATTGCTCTTCCAGCAGATATCAGGATGATTGAAGTCGCCCATGGGAACAAGGGCATGCAATCTAGTAGCTTCTGCGAGTTGCCGGAAGAAAGCCTCGTCCGCCTCATCCCCTGGTCCAGTGGTCTATAGCAGACTCCCACCACGACATCACCCTTGTTGCTCTCACTTCTAAACTTAATCCAGAGACTCTCAGGTTTTTCTGCAGTTTCATACTTGAGCTCTGAGCAGTCATACTGCTCCCTTACATACAGTGCAACTCCCCCACCTTTTCTGGCCTCCCTGTCCTTCCTGAACAGTTTATACCCATCCATGATAGTACTCCTGTCATGTGAGTTATCCCACCAAGTCTCTGTTATTCCAATCACATCATAATTCCCTGACTTTGCCAGGACCTCCAGTTCTCCCTGCTTGTTTCCCAGGCTTTGTGCATGTAAGCAATGTCAGGATGAGCTCCACCCTGACATCTGGTGGTGAGGTGTAGCAAGTTGTGGAAAAGAACTTCAGGGGCTGATCTCATTTGCATAGGCACACCCACCCCGCCTAGAATGAGGCCATAGTTGCCCAAATGGTCACTTTGGCTGCTGTGGGATCCCCAGTGTCTCTGTTATTGGGGCAGGAAGAATAAATTGTTATTACCCTGATTATGGGAACTGTGCTTGGAACTGTACTTGGCCTTTTGTTATGATGGAGGGACTCACCATCACTCAAGTATCACTCACTAGGCAAGGGTCATGGGTTCCAAAACTCTGTGAATTGAGAGAGGCTGGGGATAAGTATTAATGCTTGGTGGCATGGACCCCTTGGTGAGGGCGTTACATGCTAATTGCACTTCCTTCTCTCTCCACTGTGGACTATCACAGCTAATTTTGATTCTATTAGGAGTCTAGTTACAGGTTGCTGAGCTCACTTTGGGCTAATAGTGCACCAGCACTGAGGCTCCCCTATTACAAACTGAATTCACCAAAGAGCTGAACTGACTAAGCGTTGTGTTAAGTAGTGGGGGAGCCTGAAGATATATTGTGGAGCAGTTTGCGGGATGGCTGGAGTGCCTTGTGGACAGGCTGGCGGAGCAGTTCGTAGGACGGCGGGAGCTGCTGGTGGGATGCGGAGCAGTTCGTGGATCGGCTGGTGGAGCAGTTTGTGGATCGGCGGGAGCTGTGTGTGGGCTGCGGAGCTGAGCGAAGCAGTTTGTGGGGTTGCTGGTGGAGCAAAGGCCTATGGAGCTGTGGGGCGGTCAGCTTCAGATCATGTAAGGTGCCTCTTACCTCCGCCCCCATCTCCACCCAGGTTGGGAGGTAAAGCTCTGTAGATAAACTTTTGAACTCTGGGGCTGCCCTGACCAGGGACAGAGACTTTTGGGTCATTGGACTTTTGGGACTTTGGGTGATTTGGGGTTGCTGGACTCAAGAACCAAAGGGAAGGGGGCATGCCCCAATTTGCTTGGGGTGGGTTTTTGCTCATGGGTTGTGTTATGAATCCTGTTGGTGGTGTTTCCCCAACATAATGCCACATTGTTTCTCTCTGTTATTAAAAGGCTTTTTGCTACACTCAGACTATGTGCTTGCGAGAGGGGAAGTATTGCCCCTTGGAGGCGCCCAGCGGGGGTGGAATATATTTGTCCCAGGTCACTGGGTGGGGGCTCGAATCAGTTTGCATTGTGTTATTGGAATGGATCCCCTAGATACTGAACCCGGCCCTTGTTGCTGCCAACTCTGACGGGCAGAAGGGTTACATGCATTTGTATATAGGCACTTGAGATAACCCGCTGATCGCCCCTCGTTCTCAGTATGAGTCAGGAGCCCTCCCCTCTCGCTTGCTCCTGCTCGTGCTTCCTCCCGGTATCCCACTTCCCCACTTACCTCAGGGCTTTGGCCTCCTTCCCCCAGTGAACCTAGTTTAAAGCCCTCCTCACTAGGTTAGCCACCCTGCTCACAAAGATGCTCTTCCCTCTCTTCGTTAAGTGGAGCCCGTCTCTGCCTAGCACTCCTCCTTCTTGGAACACCATCCCATGGTCAAAGAATCCAAAGCCTTCTCTCCGACACCACCTGCGTAGCCATTCATTGACTTCCACGCTTCGACAATCCCTACCCAGGCCTTTTCCTTCCACGGGGAGGATGGACGAGAACACCACTTGCGCCTCATACTCCTTTATCCTCCTTCCCAGAGCCACGTAGTCTGCAGTGATCCGCTCAAGGTCATTCTTGGCAGTATCATTGGTGCCCACGTGGAAAAGCAGGAAGGGGTAGTGGTCCGAGGGCTTGATGAGTCTCGGCAGACTCTCCATCACATCGCGAATCTTAGCCCCTGGCAAGCAGCAGACTTCTCTGTTTTTCCGGTCAGGGCGGCAGATAGATGACTCAGTCCCCCTGAGGAGAGAGTCCCCAACCACCACCACCCACCTCCTTCTCTTGGGAGTGGTGGTCGTGGAACCCCCAACCTTAGGACAGTGCATCTCAAGCCTTTCAACTGGTGGAGTCTCCTTCTGCTCCCTTCCCCCAGACGTATCATCTGGGCCACTCCCCGCAATGGTACCTGTGGAGAGAACATGAAAACGGTTACTTACCTGTATCTGCATTGCTGGTACATGGACGTTTCCCCTTCTTCTTCTGGAAATGGATATAAACTGCTCATTGGGAAGTTTAGACTTGCAATTAGATGAAGGTTTCTAACCATCAGAGGAGTGAAGATTGGAAGAGGCCCTGGAGGTTTTTCACCTTCCTCTGTAGCATGGGGCACAGGTCACTTGCCGGAGGATTCTCTGCACCTTGAAGTCTTTAAACTACAAGTTCAGGACTTCAGTAGCTCAGACATAGGTCAGGGGTTTGTTACAGGAGTGGGTGAGTGAGATTCTGTGGCCTGCGTTGTGCAGGAGGTCAGACTAGACGATCTTAATGGTCCCCTCTGATGTTAAAGTCTATGAGTCTATGAGTCTGTGCCATCTCTTGGATGTCTACTCTGATTCCAGCCTGGCTTGGGCAGTATGGCTGGAAGAGAGGTGACCCCTCAGTGAGGCCGGCCCTTGGCCATAGAGGGCTGTCTAGGGCACGGCCAACTTGGCTTTCCCCCAACAGCCCATGCAGTGAAGGCCACTCGCTGCCCCATGGAGTTCACCAGGCAACAGCCAAGGAGCTGTGTCCAGAGCCTAACCCCTCCGGCATCTGCCTAACATCCTCCCTGTCCTTGTGCCCCTCCGACCCCTAGCGTTGCCAACTTTGTGATATTTAAAAACTGGACACTCTAGCAGGAGTTCTGGAACCTCCCATGCCCCCCTCTTCCCTCTGAGGCCCTGCCCCTGCCCTGCCTCTTCCCTCAAGGCCCCATCCCCCATTCACACGTCTTCCCCCCTCCCCCTGTTGCTCGTTGCTCTTCCCCTCTACCCTGCCCCTGCCCACCCACTCACCCTAGTCGGGAGGGACTTGCCTACAGAGCCGTGGCTGGGAGCTGCAGCTGCCCAACACAGGTAGGAGTTGGCCCCGGCTGAGTAGAGGCTGATGTGGGTGATGACCTGGTGCCTCCTCTGCCCACAGTAACTGGACTTTTGGTGTCCGGTCAGTAGATCTTACCAGACACTGTCAGGTCCCCTTTTTGACCGGATTTTCCTGTTGAAAACCAGGCACTGGGCCACCCTAACGATAGGATGAGAACGGGGAGTGGATTCAGGGGAGGGCGTAACAGCACTCAGAACTGACCTGCAGTGGGCCTTCCCTGGAATGGAAAGATGAACAGGAACCCATTGGCATATAAACTACTCATTGCTCCCCTTGTCTCCGCAGGTAACCGAACACCTGCCCTGGATCCTGGCCAGATCATACCTCTGCCAGGTTAATGTGTGATAGGTGCCCAGGTGCTTTCACTTTCCCCTGGTCAGAGTTCACACACAGCTCCGGGACCCATTTCCCCTTCAGCACCAGCATATCAGTTCAGTTCCTTGGGTGCTTTGTGTGGGGCTGGGACTCTAGCTTGCTGCATGGCAACTCCTGGGACACATTGAATCTTTAAGGTAAGTTCCTCCCCATTATTACACCCATTCCTTTGCTCTCGGGGGCTGCTCACACTCCTGCCCCCTGGGAGCACACCTGCACCCTGCCATGGCCCATTCCTATCTCCCATAAGTTCTGGGCAAATCCCAATGGTGGGTGTCATTCACTGCTCAGCACGTTGTCCCCTCACTGCATGGTGTGGCCAGCTGGGGTTCCTTGTGGCCTTTCCCTGGAGTGTGTGATGGGGCTTACAGGTGATTTGGTGCCTCTTCAAAAGGTCCTCACAGACCTGCCCCACCCTGCTCCACTGATGCCCCAGGAGTAGGGGATGCCAGGCCAGAGTGTGTGTGTGTGTGGGGGGGTCATCTGGGTCAGAGATCTAAATGGAAGGCACCCCTGTGGTTGATATTATGTGTATTACAGTAGCACCTGCAGGCCCCAGCTAATATCAGGGTCTTCATTGGGCCAGCTGCTGCCGAGACCCCATGTGAGATTAGGCCCCACTGTTCTGGGCAATGTACAGACCCAGACGCCTCCCTCCAGTTGGGATTCTCAACAGTAAACCCTCAAGTGGAATTAGGCACCTAAACCAGGTCAGCCCTTCCTTGTACAGAGCCAGCGAGATAAACCCCTCCCCCTGCATTACAGCCAATAGCCCAGGGGTCAGGGCACCCAGCTGGGTTGTGAGGGACCCAGAGCTAAAGCCCTTGTGACATTCCCGAGGCTATTCCTGGGGGTGCCTTTTACGCTGCTTTGCAGTGAGAGCAACCACCCTTGGTCATCTCTCACAGAGCCTCCAGCATGTCAATCGCTCCCAGCTGTAGTGTATGAGTGCTATGGCCACCCACCTGTGAATTACACTGCACGGCAACACCCCCACCTCCCAGTCCCAGAGTTTCCCCCAGCAATGTGTATCTTGTACTGCGCAGCACCCTCCTGGACAATACAAACTCATTTAAAGTCCGTCATTTTATTAATAGAAAATGATATGCACAAATTCTGTTATTTCCAATGGAGTTTCCCAAACACTTCAATCCAATCACGCACTGGTTTAGATAAAACACTAAAACAAGTTTATTAACTACAGAAAGATAGATTTTGAGTGATTTCAAGTAATGAGGCATAAAAGTCAGAATTGGTTAAAAGAAAATAAAGGATAAAACACAATTAATATCTAACTTAACAAGCTAAAAGAAAAGGAGTACTTGTGGCACCTTAGAGACTAACCAATTTATTTGAGCATAAGCTTAGCTCACGAAAGCTTATGCTCAAATAAATTGGTTAGTCTCTAAGGTGCCACAAGTACTCCTTTTCTTTTTGCGAATACAGACTAACACGGCTGTTACTCTGAAACTTAACAAGCTAAATTAATTCAAAGCAAAGGTTTCTCTCATCACATACTTCAGCATCTTACTGGCTGGAATCCTTTCAGCCAGGACCCCTCTCCAGTTAAATGTTAATTTCCTTGTCCTTCAGGTTTTGTTGATGACATGGGTAGAGAGAAAGGGAGGAGTATTTTGGGGTCATCTTTCCCCCTTTCTTATAGCTCTCTTTTTCTTTGAAAATCATCTGCAGCAGGAGATAGAAGATCGGGGGGGGGGGGGCACCTCTAGTTGTTTCTTTGCCAAAATATAGATTTCTTGCTCACAGTCTTTTTTTTCTGGCCACTTTACCAGGTGATAGTCCATTTAATTTTGTTGACCCCCTGACTGAGGCATCAGTTTGCCTTGTGTCTTTGAGGAACTGGTTTTGCCTGCTTATCTAAACTTGGAACATGTCTCAGTAATGTCATACAGTAAAATCTTTTAACTTTACAAACAATGTTGCCACACATATTTTACCAAGACAATAATGATCAGCAAATTATGCGTCTTCAAATGATACCTCACAATGCATACGTTGTACAAAATCCATTACAGGTTTGTAAAAATGGAGAACATTGGGATACAGACTATAAAAGCCCTACTCCAATAACTATTTAATTACTTATCCAAAGTGAGCCAACTCCAATGGGATAGATTCACCCCACAGCCTGTTACTAGGAGACTCACCTGGGATAGGAAAGACCTGAGGTCAAATACCGACCCCAAATCAGGAGGGTGGGAGAAAATCAAACCTGGTTCTCCAACCCCCAGGTGGGTGCTCCAGCCAAAGATTCTTAGGTATTCTGGCTACGTGTCCACACTCTCTGTCTCTCTCTCTCTCTGTCCCCAGATGTCCTTAAAGCAGAGCCTGAACTGGTAGCTGCTGTCAGAGCAGTTAGACCTTTAGCTGTCTATGTCCCTTTGTGTATCTGGCCCTTAACTCATATTGAAATCCAATGGGACTTAGGTGCTTTTTCAATATTTTATCCTGTGTTATTAGGCTGAACAAGAGCCCTGTAAAAAAGCTGGAAACTAGAGCTAGTCAAGAATGTTTCATCAATAATGTTTGTAATTTAAAAATGGCTTTCAATAGTGTATGAACATTTTCACCAAATATTTTCATTTCATTTGAAAATTTTCAATAAAATGAGTTCCAACAAAAATGTTTATTTTGATTCCAGTCTAAGGGAATCAAAATGAAAAATGTTTGTCTTTTAAGGAGGAAAAAACTAATAACTGAAATTAAAAAAAATATTATGATTCCATTTCAACTGAATTTCCAACCTATTTCAAACCATTATTGTTTTGGTTTGAATCATTTTGTCAGAGTATTGGAAGATTTCAGGAAAACTTTTCAATGAAAAAAAAATCCTCAAAAACCCCCACAACCAACCATTGTCACCAGCCTCCCAGACTGCTCAGGGAGGCTCTCAGAGAACTACTTTGCACAAGGGCATACAGGTAATAAAATGGCCCAGAAACCGAGGCTCACCCTTTGCTCTGGGGCTGGGCCGGAGATGCATTGATAACAGAGAGCACTTGGATGGGGGACAGACTCCAGTCCTTCTTTCCTGGGCCAGCTGGGAGCTCTGCAGAGAGTGGGGCTGGATTGAGGCAATGCAGGGCCCTAGGCTCTCCCTGAAATGGGACCCAACATACACCTACCCACTACTAGTTGGAGTGGCAGGGTCCCCCTTCCCCTCATAGAGAGATAGGGTCAGCACATGCCCCCCCACACCCCGAGAAAGTTTGGGGCATTAACAAGGATTTGCCCCCTAGTCCCAACTGCTTCCCTCAGCAATGGGGTGTCAGTTGTAGATCCATTTGTGCAAGATTATAATTTAGACAGGCTCCTTCAAAAGGGTGGTATTATGAATATAGGAATTTTGAACTGCACCTTGGAAACAAAGTTGGTTAATACCATGTAGCTGTGCATGGCAGTTCACCACAGATGCTCTCTAGTTTGTTTTTAATGGAAGTTTGATTCCTTTCTCACTCACTGAGTTGTTGTTTAATGAACCCCGAGATCCTGGGGCATCAGTGGAGCAGGGTGGGGCAGGTCTGTGAGGACCTTTTGAAGAGGCACCAAATCACCTGTAAGCCCCATCACACACTCCAGGGAAAGGCCACAAGGAACCCCAGCTGACCACACCATGCAGTGAGGGGAGATTTGGTAGAATCTCCTTCCTTAGAGGTTTTTAAGGTCAGGCTTGACAAAGCCCTGGCTGGGATGATTTAACTGGGACTTGGTCCTGCTTCGAGCAGGGGGTTGGACTAGATGACCTTCTGGGGTCCCTTCCGACCCTGATATTCTATGATTCTATGATTCTATGATCATTCCATGGTATCAAAAGGGCTGAATGAGAAAGAGACTGACAAGGTCATTTTGAGGTTAATTCCTGTGCTTGAAACTGAAAGCAGAGGCAAGAGGAGCAGGCGGAGCGGCAACCAGAGAACAAACAAAAGCTTTAATATGTATTTTATGTGCTTGACTAGCTTAAGAAGGGGAGAAAGCCAAACATGGATATGGTGCGAGCTCCATCCAGTCTGCCATTGTCACACAATGTTGAACAGAACTGGAAGAAATTCCAACAGAGATTTCAATTGTATTTAGCAGCTACAAGGCAGAAGAGAAAAATGAGAAAGTGAAATCATCAGTCTTTTTGCATGTTGTTGGGGAGGAAGCATTGGATAATTATAACAACTTTGAAGAAGGTGAAAGCATGAAGTTAAGTAAAATACTGACTAAATTTGGGGAACATTGCATACCAAAAAGGAATGAGACAATTGAGAGATATAACATTTTTATATGCATGCAAAAAACTGATGACACCATAGAGCAATATGTCAGAGGATTAAGGAGAGTCAGTAAAACCTGTGACTTTGGTGAGCTGACTGTGACTGTGTGGCTGGGATGAGTCACACTGAAAATACCACACTCAGGGCAGACAGTAAGGAGACAATCCCCAAAACTGGGGTTTATTGTATAATTAGCTTCACCAAGCCAGTAACAGAATAGCTTCCGCAGTACCACGCTGGTTATCCAGAAGCCAAACACAGTCCCCCTTAGGCATTCCAGCCCTTGGCTCCCATCTAGGTAAACAGGTCTAATATGGTGAGGGGTTATTGAAAACCTAGTTCACCATATGTGAAGTTCTGACTAATTCCAGAGGATCAGACATATACTCAGGTCAAAACATATTTCATATCAATACATATTTCAGATCTTACCCAAGTATCACGCTGTCAGCCAATCCTTAGTAAACCAACTAAAGATTTATTAATAAAAGACAAGAAGAGAGTTATAAATGGTCACTAGATCATACACATACAAATGATTGAAGAGTCCTTATATCAGGATAGTAGCAATGATGGAATAGACTGCTGGCTTGTAAAGTTCCTCTGGTAACTTCCAAAAGATTGGAAGGTCCTCAGTCCTTAGTTCAAGATGCTCCTTTTAGTTGTAAATCCACAGTCCAGAGAATTAGGGTAGGAAAGAGACAAAATGGAAATGTCTTAGGTGTCTTTTATATCTTCTGCCATGTGCATGGAAAATTCCTGTCCCAAACAAGGCCCAGAGCCTCTGTCTGTGGAAAGGTACTGGCCCAGGATGGAGTCCAAACTCATATGAGCACATCTCATGTCCTTACATGGTTTGCTGACCCACAGGGGGTGACCACTGGCTCCTCGCTCTCTGAGGCATCCTCAGGAAGAGCTGTCTGGATAAGATGAGTTTCTTCTATGGCCCATTGTGAGAGTGGAGAGTCCTTGATGGGCCGTCAACACAGAGCTGTCTAGCCCTGATGTAAATCCATCTGAAGGGTGAAGGGTGTCACCCCAAGAACAGATTTGAGATACAAATACGTGGCCAATATTCACATCTTCAGATACAAAGATGATACATGAATATAAACAGGATAATCACAGTTAGCGAATCATACCTTTTCCATTGACACCTTCCATTGTATACTTTGTATAAGATTTTTGGAAATTGTGTGATAGTGGTAACAACAGTGGTCACCTTTCTTAACCACAGCATCACACTGACAGAATCTCTGGTCAGAGATAGAATCATTTGTGGCATTAAAGACAATGTATTAAGAGAGAGCCTGCTCCGTGAAGCTGATTTAACTTTAGAAAAAGCTCCCCAGATCTGCAGGGCAGCAGAAACTGTGAAAGCACAAGCCAGATATAGCTGAATTCACCAGAAGGGGCTATCCGTGTGCTAAGTACAAATGAATACAGCCAGAATAGGTCAAACCAAAGAGTGCAACCACTCGCTATGAAAACTTCTGCTAGTGGGGAGATAGGGTACAGATGGTTATGTGTGAGGTGTGGGTCACAGCATGGCCCCAAACAGTGTTTGACTTTGGGAAACTCTGACAAATATGTGGGGGAAAAAATCATTTTGCAAAATGCTGCAGATCCCAAAGGAAGAAAAGTCAAGTGCCTGCAGTTGAAGACAACCTTGTTGAAGAGATGTGCTGGGATCAAGCAAACTTGATGAGAGGGACTGGATACTGCTTATGAAAGTGAATGAAACAATTATTCCACTCAGACTGGACACAGGAGCTCACTGACTGAACAAGGTTATGAGAGACCGAAAAAAGACCAAAACTGGGATCAACAAAAATAAAATTAACCGTTTTTTCTGGAACAAATATACCAGTGAAGGGGAGTTGCAGTGCTAGCATCAACTATAAAAACACCATGTCAGGGTTCCCTCCCCACTCTGAACTCTGGGGTACAGATGTGGGGACCCACATGAAAGACCCCCCCTAAGCTTATTTCTACCAGCTTAGGTTAAAAACTTCACCAAGGCACAAATTCTTCCTTGTCCTTGGACTGTACTGCTGCCACCACCAAGTGAGTTAGACAAAGATTCAGGAAAAGGACCACTTGGAGTTCCTATTTCCCCAAAATATCCCCCCAAGACACTTCACCCCCTTTCCTGGGGTGGCTTGAGAATAATATACCAACCAAATAGGTAGACAAGGTGAGCAGAGACCAGACCCTTGAAGTTTTAGGACACTAAAAACAAATCAGGTTCTTAAAAGAAGAACTTTATTATAAAGAAAAAAGGAAAAGAAGCACCTCTGTAAAATCAGGATGGAAGGTAATTTTACAGGGTAATAAGATTTAAAACACAGAGGATTCCCCTCTAGGCAAAACTTCAAAGTTAAAAAAAAAGGGATAAACCTCCCTCTTAGCATAGAGAAAATTCACAAGCTAAAACAAAAGATAATCCAACGCATTTCCTTGCTTTACGTACAACTTTTGTAATCTTAGATGCTTATTTCAGGTAGGGTTTTAGGAGGGGCTTTTTTCTGCCTGGTCCCTCTCTCTGTCCTGAGAGACCACAAACAAAAACCTCCCCCCACAGATTTGAAAGTATCTTCTTCCCTTATTGGTCCTTTTGGTCAGGTGCCAACCAGGCTATTTGAGCTTCTTAACATCTTACAGGTAAAGGAGGGATTTTATGCTACCCTTAGCTGTATGTTTATGACACACCACATAAAGGTTCCCATTCACTGTGGTGCCAAAGGAAGTGACACCAATTTTAGGCCTGGCTGCCTGTGAAAAACTCAAGCTGGTACAATAGGTGCTCTCACTACAAGGTCATACTGAATGTGGCTCTGAGGCACTCATTTGGGAATATCATGATCTGTTTCAACGGTTGGGTTGATTACAGGGTGAACATACAATCCAGATAAACAAGCAGGTACCTTCATTTATCCATTCATGTAGAAAGGTGCCATTTGCACTCCGTGATAAACTGAAGGCTGAGCTCACAAGTGTGGAAGTAATGCAAGTAAAACAAAAAATTGAGGCACCAATGGAATGGGTGAGCTCTCTAGTCATTGTGGAGAAAAATAATGGCCAGCTACGCATATGCTTAGATCCTAGAGACCACAGCATGGCTATAAAAAAAGAACATTTCATACTGCCAGCCGTAGAAGAGATTATGGCTCAACTTGTGAATGTATAATATTTCATGCGTCCTCAGTATTTTGGCAGCTAAAATTATTCAAGAAACCTCAAAGCTATCACATTTAATACCTCATTTGGAAGATACAGATTCGTACACTTACCCTTCGGCATAGCTTCAGCACCAGAAGTGTACCACAAAGCCGTAATATGATCTATGAACATATTAATGGTATCAGCGCATCAGGGGATGACATCACCATCTGGGGTAGACTTTGGGAAGTCTTGGATGCAACTAACGCTGCAAACTTGACACTAAATAGGGAGAAATGTGTTTTAGGGTTACAGAATTGACTTTTGTTGGAGATATTATTTTGAAGGAAGGTGTAAGACCTGATGAGAGGAAGGTTTCAGCTATTGAAATGATGCCACATTGCCAGTCAAAGAAAGATGTCCAAGGGTTCGTGGAAATGGTTAATTGTCTTGGAAAATTCATACCTAATCTACCTACAAAAGCAGCAGCTTTCAGGCAACTGCTAGAGAATAAAAGTGAATGGCACTGGAGTGCAGAACAGGAGGAATCATGGGACAGTTTGAAACAACAATTGATACAAGAGCCAGTGTTGCAATTCTATGCACCAGGCAGGCATATTAAAATTTCAGCAGATGTTTCACTATCTGGGTTAGGTGCAGTGATTCTACAGAAACATGAGGATTTTTGGCAACCAGTGGCATCCAAATCACTGACTGAAGCAGAAACCAGATACACACAGAGAAAGAGCTTTTGGGAATATTGTTTGCCTGTGAGAAATTCAATCAATATATTTATGGCCAGACTGTGGAACTTGAAACAGACCACATGCCCCTGATAGTGTTATTTAGCAAACAGCTAAAGTAATAACTTTACCTTAATGATTCAAAGAATGATGATAAAGCAGCAGAAGTATGGTTTGGTTGTGACCTACATGCCCAGTAAATTCATGTTCACTGCAGATACACTTTCCAGAATGGTGACTCCCACTACGAAATCAGAGTAGACCTTAGAGATAGAGATGCAAGCCTGTGTAGATCTGACTGTAAAGTCAATTCCCATAGTAATTAACAGGAAACTACAACAAATAAGAGAGGAATGGAGAAAGATGAATTGTTGTGGATCCTTAAAAATGTGATAATCAAAGCATGGCCTGAAGAAATAAGCAGTTGCTGTCCAAGTATAAGAGACTGTTGGAACTGCAGACATGAACTTACTGTGATAGGGTAATTTTCAAGGGCAGCAAGGTTGTAATGCCAGTGTGCCTCCGGAAAGAAATGCTATAGAAGATCCAGGAGGGTCACTGAGGAATTGAGAAGTGCAAACAACGAGCATGAGAGGTGATATAATGGCTGCGGATCAATCACATAAGAACATTAGAACAGCCATACTGGGTCAGATCAAGGGTCCATCTAGCCCAGTATCCTGTCTTCCAACAGTGGTCAGTGCCAGGTGTAATCACAACATTACTAATGCAGTAGAAAACTGCTTTTCATGATTTAAATACAATCCATGCCAACATGCAGAGCCGCTGAGACCTCACCTAGTTCCACAAAGGCCTTATGAGAAGGTAGGCAGTGACTGATTTACCTGGCAATCAAAAGACTATTTAATAATCACAGATTATTATTCTCTGTGTCCAAAAATTTTTGCACTGCATAGTACTAACAGTAAGTCAAGCCGGCAAGAAGAGAATCTTTTGCAGATATGGAATTCCAGATGAAGTTTTTAGTGATAATCAGCTGCAATTATCCGGTGCATATTTTAGTCAATTTTCTTCAGACTGGAATTTTAATCACAAACCATCAAATCCAAATTATCCCCAATTGAATCAACCCGTGGAAAGATCTGTACAGATAGTAAAGAACCTTAGGAAAAAGATATTTGACTCTGGGAGTGATTTTCCTAAAGCTTTATTGATTTACCAAAGTAGAGCTCTGGAAAATGGCTCTTCTCCACCTCAGCTGTTAATGGGAAGAAGGATCAGATCTAATTTGCCAATCACTGAGAACTTGCTGAAATCTCATGACAATGAAATCATACGGACGATAAAAGAAAACGAGAAGTGGAAGCAGAAATATTATTTTGAGAAAAGGCCCTGTGATTCCCGTCTCTTCACCCGGGTGATGGAGTGGGCCCGAGGAATCGCATCTCTCATACTTGGGGCCAAAGGGGTACCATTAGAGAACAGCTGCATCCAAGATCTTATATAGTCCAGAGAGACCAAGTGGACACATTTCGGCATAATCAAAGGGATTGAAGAGTAATCCCAGAATGTTCCAAAACACTGACAGTAGATGTAGACTCTGCTATTTACCAACCAAGTGATCGCTTATCATCAAAGGACAGAGGAGAAACTGGCAAGCAAGAAGAGAACAACTCAGACTGTAATGAAAGGCTGATACTGAGAAGATTAGAGAGGGAGATTAAAGGTCCTGAAAGACTTGCCTGAAGAAGGGGTAATTGAGGAAAGTGAGTGGTAAAGTCTCACTCCTGCGTGATGTGCTGGTAACTTAACTCTAGGTAGCTGAAAGGTTGGGTTTATGGAAAAGAACTAGACAGGTGGAGAATTTAATGAATGTGTTATTAGATAGTTGTTAGCTGTTTATATATGTGTATGTAAGAGCTAATGGGTTTTTTTAGGAGGAAAGATGTAGAGATATGTTTATGCAAGGTTATAATTTAGAGAGGCTCTGTGACAGGATCCCCGGGGTACAACCTGGGACTGAGGGACTGCTGTGTCTCCTTAACTCACTAATCTGGATTGTCTCTCACAATGCTTTACTGGTGACAAGCAGGAAACCCCTCCAGGTGCTGTTACCACTCAGGACAACAGAATCCCACACCCAGCTAGATTGCATAAATGCTGCCAGAGCCACTCATGAATCACACAGAGAAAGGCACCAACCAAATCTTCCCTTCTCCCAGCCTTGTACTTCAGGAGTATGTATCTTGCACTGCTCAAGACCCTTTCTTGAGCAATGCAAGTTTATTAATAGGTTCCACCACTTCATCAATGGAAAGTGGATATACACCAGCCTTTGTAACTGAGCAGATTTACCAAGCACTTCAGTCAAACTCACTTGTAAGGATAAACACTAAAATAAGTTTATTGATTACAAAAAGATAGTTTTTAAGTGATTATAAGTGATAGGTAAAAAGTCAGAGTAGTTACTAAAAGAAAATAAAAGATGAAGATAAAGTCTAAATTCTCAACCTTATTAGACTAGGCAATATCTGGAATAAGCAATTTTTCTCACCCAACTGGATAATGCAGGTTGGGTACAGTCTTTCTTATGCAGGCTCCCTCTGTTAGCCTGGGGACCTGTCTCCTCAGCTCCAGCATTCTCGTTGCCTTCAGCGTAGGTGAAGAAAGAGACAGGACCAAACCATGCGGCCTCTGTCCTCTATTTTATATCCTCATTCTATGTTCTTGGAGAATTTAAGTCCAGGCATGTCTAGTGAGCATTGCTGAATTGCCCTGGTGTGGCCTTGTACAAGTGAGTCCTTGAATTCATAGATTCATAGATACTAAGTCAGAAGGGACCATTATGATCATCTAGTCTGACCTCCTGCACAACGCAGGCCACAGAATTTCACCCACCCACTCACTCCTGCAAAAAACCTCTCACCTATCTCTGAGCTATTGAAGTCCTCAAATTGTGGTTTAAAGACTTCAAGGAGCAGAGAATCCTCCAGCAAGTGACCCGTGCCCCATGCTACAGAGGAAGGCGAAAAACCTCCAGGGCTTCTTCCAATCTGCCCTGGAGGAAAATTCCTTCCCAACCTCAGATATGGCAATCAGCTAAACTCTGAGCATATGGGCAAGATTCACCAGCCAGTTATTACAGAAAATTCTTTCCTGGGTAACTCAGATCCCACACCATCTAACATCCCATCACAGGCCATTAGGCCTATTTACCATGAATATTTAATCACCAAAATCATGTTATCCCATCATACCATCTCCTCCATAAACTTATCCAGTTTAATCTTAAAGCCAGATAGATCCTTTGCCCCCACTGCTTCCTTTGGAAGGCTATTCCAAAACTTCACTCCTCTGATGGTTAGAAACCTTCGTCTAATTTCAAGACTAAAGTTCCTGGTGGCCAGTTTATATCCATTTGTTCTTGTGTCGACATTGGTACTGAGCTTAAATAATTCCTCTCCCTGTCCGGTATTTATCCCTCTGATATATTTATAGAGAGCAATCATATCTCCCCTCAACCTTCTTTTATTTATGCTAAACAAGCCAAGCTCCTTGAGTCTCCTTTCATAAGACAAGTTTTCCATTCCTCGGATCATCCTAGTAGCCCTTCTCTGTACCTGTTCCAGTTTGAATTCATCCTTCTTGAACATGGGAGACCAGAACTGCTCACAGTATTCCAGGTGAGGTCTCACCAGTGCCTTGTATAACGGGACTAAAACCTCCTTATCCCTTCTGGAAATACCTCTCCTGATGCATCCCAAGACCGCATTAGCTTTTTTCACAGCCATATCACATTGGTGGCTCATAGTCATTCTATGATCAACCAATACTCCAAGGTCCTTCTCCTCCTCTGTTACTTCTAATTGATGCGTCCCCAGCTTATAACTAAAATTCTTGTTATTAATCCCTAAATGCATAACCTTACACTTCTCACTATTAAATTTCATCCTATTACTATTACTCCAGTTTACAAGGTCATCCAGATCCTCCTGTATGATGTCCCTGTCCTTCTCTAAATTGGCAATACCTCCCAGCTTTGTATCATCCACAAACTTTATTAGCACACTCCCACTTTTTGTGCCGAGGTTAGTAATAAAAAGATTGGTCCCAAAACCGATCCTTGAGGAACTCCACTGGTAACCTCCCTCCAGCCTGACAGTTCACCTTTCAGTAGGACCTGTTGTAGTCTCCCCTTTAATCAATTCCTTAGCCACCTTTCAATTTTCATATTCATCCCTATCTTTTCCAATTTAACTAATAATTCCCCATGTGGCATGGTATCAAACGCCTTACTGAAATCTAGGTAAATTAGATCCACTGCATTTTCTTTGTCTAAAAAATCTGTTACTTTCTCAAAGAAGGAGATCAGGTTGGTTTGGCACAATCTACCTTTTGTAAAACCATGTTGTATTTTGTCCCATTTACCATTGACTTCAATGTCCTTAACTACCTTCTCCTTCAAAATTTTTTCCAAGACCTTGCATACTACAGATGTCAAACTACAGGCCTATAGTTACCCGGATCACTTTTTTTTCACTTTCTTAAAAATAGGAACTATGTTAGGAATTCTCCAATCATACGGTACAACCCCTGAGTTTACAGATTCATTAAAAATTCTTGCTAATGGGCTTGCAATTTCACGTGCCAGTTCTTTTAATATTCTTGGATGAAGATTATCTGGGCCCCCCAATTTAGTCCCATTAAGCTGTTTGAGTTTTGCTTCTACCTCAGATATGGTAATATCTACCTCCATATCCTCATTCCCATTTGTCATGCTACCATTATCCCTAAGATCCTCTTTAGCCTTATTAAAGACTGAGGCCAAGTATTTGTTTAGATATTGGACCATGCCTAGATTATCCTTCACCTCCACTCCATCCTCAGTGTTTAGCGGTCCCACTTCTTCTTTCTTTGTTTTCTTCTTATTTATATGGCTATAGAACCTTTTACTATTGGTTTTAATTCCCTTTGCAAGGTCCAACTCTACTTGGCTTTTAGCCTGTCTCACTTTATCCCTACATGTTCTGACCTCAATAAGGTAGCTTTCCTTGCTGATCCCTCCCATCTTCCACTCCCTGTAGGCTTTCTGCTTTTTCTTAATCACCTCTCTGAGATGCTTGCTCATCCAGCTTGGTCTACAACTCCTGCCTATGAATTTTTTCCCCTTTCTTGGGATGCAGGCTTCCGATAGCTTCTGCAGCTTTGATTTGAAGTAATCCCAGGCCTCCTCTGCCTTTAGATCCATAAGTTCTTCAGTCTAATCCACTTCCCTAACTAATTTCCTTAATTTTTGAAAGTCAGCCCTTTTGAAATCAAAAACCCTAGTTGCAGATTTTTTTTTTGTTAATCCTTCCATTCAGTTTGAACTGAATTAGCTCATGATCACTTGAACCAAGATTGTCCCCTGTTGCAGTTCAAATACAAGACAGAACAAGGCTTTAAGCAAGCAAGCAGGCTGGTCTGCCGACGGGCTGGTCTGCCTGTCAGCTTTTCACCCTCTCTTTTATTTCTCTCTCTCCCCCTGTGCATTACATACTCCAACAGATAAAAGGAATACACTGGCTTTGTATAATATTCTTATTTACCAATATCTATCTACCGCATTCCTTGCTCTCGGGCCTTGAGCCCAGTCCTGGGAGGCTTCCCACGGTTCATGTCATCTGGGCGAGATTCCAAGGTTCATGCCCTTGAGAGGAACCGTGTGTGCACTGCTCCTATACAACACTCAGGGTGTGCCCTGAATGTTGCCAAGTGCATGAACCCCATATGAATCCTACAGTCCCCTACAACTATTTCTTCTATGAGGTCCTCACTACTCACCAAAACCAAATCTAAAATGGCATCCCCTCTAGTCGGTTCAGCAACTACTTGATGAAGGAATCCATCAGCTATCGCACCTAGGAAAATCTGAGCCCTATTATTATTACAAGCACTCATCCTCCAGTTTATATCTGGGAAGTTAAAGCCTCCCATGATCACACATTTTCCATTAGTATTTACTTTAAAAAGGGCTCTATCCATATCCAAATTTGATCCTGGCGGTCTATAGCACACCACAAGCACTATCCCAGGGGAGGCTCTAATAGTTTTCTTCCCCAATGTAATTTTTACCCAGATGGACTCTGTCTTATCCATTCCATCGCTTCTTATTTCTTTACATTCTACCTCATCAATGATATACAATGCTACTCCACCACCTTTACCTTTATTTCTGTCTTTCCTAAACAGCACATACCCTTCAATACCTGTAGTCCAGTCATGACTACTATTCCACCAAGTTTCTGTTATCCCTATAATATCTGGTTTCACTTCCTGCACCAGTAGCTTTAGTTCCTACATTTTGTTACCTAGGCTCCTCGCATTGGTGTACAAACATCTTAATTTTTGCTGTTTGGCCTCGCTCACATTCTGTACCCTATTAGGCACGGTCATTCTACAGCCAGCATAACCTATTAGACTGGCATCCACACTGCCCGTCCTCCTTATATCCATTCTCCTACTCACGGCTGTATCCTTTCTTACTTCGTTTTCTTCCCTCTCAATGTTAAATCTGTCGTGGAGATTACCTGGACATCTCCCAACCATCTCCCCCAGATTCCTAGTTTAAAGCTCTCTTAATCAGTTGTGCCAGCCTCCATCCTAGAAGTCTATTTCCTCCCCTACTCAGATGAAGTCCATCCCGAGAGAACTGTCCTCTGTCCATGAATGCCTCCCAGTGGCCATACATCCCAAAGCCCTCCTTATAGCACCACTGCCTAAGCCATCTGTTGATAGTCATAATCTTGTCACACCTTTGTTGCCCTTCTCTAGGAACAGGCAGAATCCCACTAAAGATTACCTGAGCCTTGATTTCCTTAAGCGTCTTCCCCAGCCTAGCATAGTCTCCCTTCATACTTTCCAGCGAGAATCTAGCCGTATCATTTGTTCCCACGTGAAGGATAATTAAGGGATTCTTTCCTGCTCCCTTTAGGATCCTTTTCAACCTCAGGTCTACATCCCGTATCTTAGCACCTGGAAGACAGCACACCCTTCTATTCTCTGGATCAGCTCTGGTTACAGGCCTCTCTATTCTTCTCAGTAAAGAGTCCCCGATCACATAGACCTGCCTTTTCCTGGTGACGGTGCTATTCTCCAGTCTATCCCCTGTTCCCTCTGGCTGCAAGTTCTTTCCATTCCTGTTCTCCCTTGTAATCCTCTTCAACCCATCCTGTATCCTCCTGGGGCTCATATTTGGTGTAGTCTCCATTGACTCTTCCCCTTTTCCTATAGGACTAGCCGCTCTTCTCTTCTTCCTTGCCCTTCCACCTTCAGTGACTACCTGCTGAGCCCCTTCTTCATTTTCCAACTCTGCAAACCTGTTCCTGAGCTCTATTTCTCCTTCACTAGCCTGTCTTTTCCTCTGCCTGGTTCTTTTAGTCACATGCTTCCACTGACCACTTTCCTCACCCAGCAGTCTCCCCTCCAGAATTCCCCAGTCCTGCTTCCATCTGCAAGTCTGAGCTTTTCCCTTCAGATACCTCATGTCTTTGCTCCATAATCTGCTCAAACCCCTTCCTTAACTTAACCAGACTTTCCACCTGCATCTCCAAACCTCGGATCTTTTCCTCCATCAGCTCTATTAGATGGCATTTCATGCAGACAAAACTCTTACCAGGTGCCCCCTCCAGGATCATGTACATACCGCTGCTTCCACACCCAGTCATCCTCATTGTGTCTTCCACGACATGGGTCACTCCCACTGCTGCCTCTGTGTCTGTCATAGCCTTGCCACCTAAACCCTGTTCATCTGGGAAACACAAACCACACCAAAACCCCACCACCCACAGCAAAACCAAACCCCAAATGAGCACCACAGCACAAACTCCCCTTGCGAATTCCCACTGAAACTCCCCTGTTTATAGCTCTGGTTGCTGGCTCCTGGGCCGCTGCAGCTGTCTGTGCCGCTGCCTGACTGGCTGGCTAGCTTTATAGGATCCCTAGTCAGGGAAGCCCTTGCTGGACAATTGTAACTCCCTTGCTGGACAATGGCTGTTGATGGCTGTTCAACACCCACCTGGGCATTGGTTATTTTCCTTGCTGTTGTCTCTGGGGATTTAATATCTGAGCTATTCCTCAATTCACAACATATTTTAGTGACAACCATACAACAAAAAGAAAAGGAGGACTTGTGGCACCTTAGAGACTAACCAATTTATTTGAGCTTAAGCTTTCATGAGCTACAGCTCACTTCATTGGATGCATGCACTGGAAAATACAGTGGGGAGATTTTATATACACAGAGAACATGAAACAATGGGTGTTACCATACAGACTGTAACAAGAGTGATCCGGTAAGGTGAGTTATTACCAGCAGGAGAGCGGGACCGGGGGCGGGGGGGGGGGGGAGAAGCTTTTGTAGTGATAATCAAGGTGGGCCATTTCCAGCAGTTAACAAGAACGTCTGAGGAACAGTAAGGGGGAAATAAACATGGGGAAATAGTTTTACTTTGTGTAATGACACATCCACTTCCAGTCTTTATTCAAGCCTAAGTTAATTGTATCCAGTTTGCAAATTAATTCCAATTCAGCAGTCTCTCGTTGGAGTCTGTTTTTGAAGTTTTTTTGTTGAAGAATTGCCACTTTTAGGTCTGAGATCGAGTGACCAGAGAGATTGAAGTGTTCTCTGACTGGTTTTTGAATGTTATAATTCTTGATGTCTGATTTGTGTCCATTTATTCTTTTACATAGAGACTGTCCAGTACATGGCAGAGGGGCATTGCTGGCACATGATGGCATATATCATATTGGTAGATGTGCAGGTGAACGAGCCTCTGATAGTGTGGCTGATGTGGTTAGGCCCAATGATGGTGTCCCCTGAATAGATATGTGGACAGAGTTGGCAATGGGCTTTGTTGCAAGGATAGGTTCCTGGGTTAGTATTTTTGTTGGGTGCTGTGTGGTTGCTGGTGAGTATTTGCTTCAGGTTGGGGGGCTGTCTGTAAGCAAGGACTGGCCTGTCTCCCAAGATCTGTGAGTGAGATGGGTCATCCTTCAGGATAGGTTGTAGATCCTTGATGATGCGTTGGAGAGGTTTTAGTTGGGGGCTGAAGGTGACGGCTAGTGGCGTTCTGTTATTTTCTTTGTTGGGCCTGTCCTGTAGTAGGTAACTTCTGGGTACTCTTCTGGCTCTGTCAATCTGTTTCTTCACTTCAGCAGGTGGGTATTGTAAGTTGTAAGAATGCTTGATAGAGATCTTGTAGGTGTTTGTCTCTGTCTGAGGGGTTGGAGGAAATGCGGTTGTATCGCAGAGCTTGGCTGTAGACAATGGATCGTGTGGTGTGGTCCGGATGAAAGCTGGAGGCATGTAGGTAGGAATAGCGGTCAGTAGGTTTCCGGTATAGGGTGGTGTTTATGTGACCATCGCTTATTAGCACCGTAGTGTCCAGGAAGTGGATCTCTTGTGTGGACTGGTCCAGGCTGAGGTTGATGGTGGAATGGAAATTGTTGAAATTATGGTGGAATTCGTCAAGGGCTTCTTTTCCATGGGTCCAGATGATGAAGATGTCATCAATGTAGCGCAAGTAGAGTAGGGGCATTAGGGGACGAGAGCTGAGGAAGCGTTGTTCAAAGTCAGCCATAAAAATGTTGGCATACTGTGGGGCCATGCGGGTACCCATAGCAGTGCCGCTGATTTGAAGGTATACATTGTCCCCAAATGTGAAATAGTTATGGGTGAGGACAAAGTCACAAAGTTCAGCCACCAGGTTTGCCGTGACATTATCGGGGATACTGTTCCTGACGGCTTGTAGTCCATCTTTGTGTGGAATGTTGGTGTAGAGGGCTTCTTCATCCATAGTGGCTAGGATGGTGTTTTCAGGAAGATCACCGATGGATTGTAGTTTCCTCAGGAAGTGAGTGGTGTCTCAAAGATAGCTGGGAGTGCTGGTAGCATAGGGCCTGAGGAGGGAGTCTACATAGCCAGACAATCCTGCTGTTAGGGTGCCAATGCCTGAGATGATGGGGCATCCAGGATTTCCATGTTTATGGATCTTGGGTAGCAGATAGAATACCCCAGGTCGGGGTTCCAGGGGTGTGTCTGTGCGGATTTGTTCTTGTGCTTTTTCAGGGAGTTTCTTGAGCAAATGCTGTAGTTTCTTTTGGTAACCCTGAGTGGGATCAGAGGGTAATGGCTTTTAGAAAGTGGTGTTGGAGAGCTGCCTAGCAGCCTCTTGTTCATATTCCAACCTATTCATGATGATGACAGCACCTCTTTTGTCAGCCTTTTTGATTATGATGTCAGAGTTGTTTCTGAGGCTGTGGATGGCATTGTGTTCTGCACGGCTGAGGTTATGGGGCAAGTGATGCTGCTGGTGGCTGAACTTTGTGACTTTGTCCTCACCCATAACTATTTCGCATTTGGGGACAATGTATACCTTCAAATCAGCGGCACTGCTATGGGTACCTGCTTGGCCCCACAGTATGCCAACATTTTTATGGCTGACTTAGAACAATGTGGTCCACTTGATCTTGTTGACACTTGGCTGAAGTGTTGGCTAACCTTTTGTCTCTTGAGAACTGGTTTGAGGCTGCTTCCCCAGACTTGGACCATGTCTTATACCGTAGAAGCTTATAATTTTAGATACAATATTTTACTAGGACAATAATGATCAGAAAATCTTGAGTTTTTAAATAATATCTCAGAAGGCATAGTTTGTACAAAATTTATCATCCCCATGCATATGGGGATACAGACTGTCACACTGTTAAATCCAGAGCATGATTCTGAGCTTTTCTCCTCACACACAAAACTGGTAAACTTATGTTTTCTTCTAAATGCAAGACAAGAGTCTGCTGGGGCCCTGAGTACAAGCCCATAGTGCCTAGGCCTTAACCCTGCAGAGGTCATGGGCTATAGTACTTAGACTTTAACCCTGCCCTGAGTATAGGACAACAGTGTCTAAGCTGTTCATGTCATTCCCCTGCTCAGAAGGGAGATCTCTTTGTGGGGAGGGTCCCCATTCTTATGCTTCCGGCAGGCACAGAGGAGTTAGATATAAGCATACATCCTTTGGTTGGAAGATTGCTGCTTAACACAGCTTTAATGCTTAGAATCTAGAACGATAACACACAATGACCCAAAACAGAAAGAGACAAAGCAGGCTGCTCCCTAAGGCAGAGAGGCCCAGGTCACCCCGCTTTGATGTAGGCTGCTCTGTGTACAACTGCCTGCTGCTGGACCCAGATCACACACTTCCCTACAGAGTCCCCTGCCTGCCAGCAGGACCAGGAAAACCCTCATTTACAGTGATAGCTTACAATTCCAATACAGTTTTCATAGAGTCATAGAATATCAGGGTTGGAAGGGACCTCAGGAGGTCATCTAGTCCAACCCCCTGCTCAAAGCAGGACCAATCCCCAATCAAATCATCCCAGCCAGGGCTTTGTCAAGGCTGACCTTAAAAACCTCGAAGGAAGGAGATTCCACTACCTCCCTGGGTAACCCATTTCAAAGCTTCACCACCCTCCTAGTGAAAAAGTTTTTCCTAATATCCAACCTAAACCTCCCCCACTGCAACTTGAGACCATTACTCCTTGTTCCGTCATCTGCTACCACTGAGAACAGTCTAGATCCATCCTCTTTGGAACCCCCTTTCAGGTAGTTGAAAGCAGCTATCAAATCCCCCCTCAGTCTTCTCTTCTGCAGACTAAACAATCCCAGTTCACTCAGCCTCTCCTCATAAGTCATGTGCTCCAGCCCCCTAATCATTTTTGTTGCCCTCCTCTGGACTCTTTCCAATTTTTCCACATCCTTCTTGTAGTTTGGGTCCAAAACTGGACACAGTACTCCAGATGAGGCCTCACCAATGCCAAATAGAGGGGAATGATCATGTCCCTCGATCTGCTGGCAATGCCCCTACTTATACATACCAAAATGCCATTCGTCTTCTTGACAACAAGGGCACACTGTTGACGCATATCCAGCTTCTTGTCCACTCTAACCCCTAGGTCCTTTTCTGCAGAACTGCTGCCTAGCCATTCGGTCCCTAGTCTGTAGTGATGCATGGGATTCTTCCGTCCTAAGTGCAGGACTCTGCACTTGTCCTTGTTGAACCTCATCAGATTTCTTTTGGCCCAATCCTCTAATTTGTCTAATTTGTTTCAATGCACCATGCACATGATGGACCATTTTGGAGGGAGCTGGAAGTGAAACAGAAATAGATTCACAGATGTTAGGGTCAGAAGAGCCGATTGTGTCCATCCAGTCTGACACTGTGTATACAGATTGGAGAATTGGGGGCAGGATGATGCCTGAGACTCTGCGCAGAGCTGAGATGGTGCCTCTGACCCTCTCATTGTGTATCCTGCTGTAATGTCTACCGATGTGATGGTCTCCAATTGATGTCAGGGGAGAGGGAGCAGGTATATGACAGCGCCCCCTGGTGTCTGTCACAGCCACTGCCAGCCCCGTCCCTGTCACTTGGCAGCATCACTTATAGAGGTGGCAGAGTAGCAGCCATGTTAGTCTGTATTCGCAAAAAGAAAAGGAGTACTTGTGACACCTTAGAGACTAATAAATGTTAGTCTCTAAGGTGCCGCAAGTACTCCTTTTCTTTTTATAGAGGTGGGTGACTTCCGGCCAAGCTGACCCTGCAGAAAGGTGCCCAGATGTCACCCATTGGCCAGGGTGTGAGACAGATCCCCTCTGGGCCTGATCCACACAGCACGTGAGTCTGTTACAGCCCCAGCTGCTCGGCCTTGCTCTTTAGCTCATGCTGTAGAGCTTCATGCCATTAGCTGTGGAGAGCCCTGGGTCACTCATCAGCTGTGCTGTCCAATGTGGTGGCAGGCACAGAGCCAGGCCCCTTCTGCAGGGGGACAGCGGTGTGGGTACCACTGGGGTTACGTCAGAAGTGGCCCTGCTCAGCAGCAGGCTCACCCTGCACTGGTATCGGGGACACCTGCACCAATGGATGGTCAGAGAACGCACAAGGGGAGGAAATGGGGTGGATACACGGCACTGCTTGGGGGTGGAAATTCCTAGTGCCAGGACTGGGCAGGAGGCAGAGCAGCCTGGATGGGATGAAATCCTCTCCTGTCCCTGGGGAGCTGCTCTGCCTGGGAGCAGAGTGGGTCAGGTCAGACGATGGATGGGGCATGTTCCCTTTCCTGCCAGCCCCCCTCACGCAGTCTGGGGAGTGTTAACCATCCCTGCTCTCTCCTTACAGGTCCCTGCCCGGGGTGTCCCCATGGAGATGCAGTGGCGGCTCTGTGTGTGCGGCCTGGGGATCCTCCTCCTGCCACCGTGTTCTCCCTCTGGTAAAAGCATTTGAATCCCAGTTATTTCCCTCCCTGTCCCCCATGTACACTGCCCCCTGGAAGGCTGGGGTACGGGCATCTGATACCCCAATGACCCTTCCCCCATCCCTAGACATCCTCAGTCCTGCAAAGTAAAATGGTCAGGCCCAGGAGGCTGTGGGGAGGGGATGGCATTAGGGTGACTGGGGCGTGTCCTAGCTCTGGGTTGCAGGATTGTCGGATCTTACAGCAAGTCGCCCAGCTCCTGCTGCCTCTGAGAGAGGCTCCCAGAGCCCCCAACACTGATCCCTTCCTGTCATGCCATGGGACCCAAAGGCTGCTAGACCTGTCCCACTGGGAACCTGGATTCTCATGGCCTGCAAGGCTGAGATCTTCACAGCTGCCTGAGGGATGGGGGTGCCCAGTTCCCACTAGGATGAATGGGAGCTTCAGTGTTGCCAGCTCCAAGTCTTCAACCACCACGAGTCAGGCCTCAAAAATCAGGAGATTGGCTAAAAAATCATCAGAATTTAAATCAAACCAAACCAAAATCACCTTTCAGGGTGTTCTTGTTTCCCTTGTTTTTTGAGGCTTTGGTCACACTTTCGAGCTTTTCTCTGCAACCACTAGAGCTATATACTGACTTTTTTCTTTTTAAATGAAGCTGACATTCTCACAGGATCACATGCTTCCAGGAGCTGGGGCTTTATGAATAACACACAGTAGCCCAAGAGCTGGCTACATTGGTATCAAAATCTCCTCCGCGACTTTGAAAATCTGACCCTTTTCCCTCCCCACCTGTAGCCACACAGTGAGTGTCAGGTGCTGCAGCTCGGCAGTAATTACTCTACTTGCCCCATGGTGGGATAGACGAGCCTGGAGACCCTTCAGACACAGCTATTGCAGACATAAATCACCTTCAGTTGCTTAATTTCCTGCAGACACCAACCACCAGAACAGTGAATCCCCATCTGAGCCAGTTTCTGTTTGGGGTATTGAATCCATGGAAGGGACGTGCATTGGCCCAAAGGTCCGTCAAAGACTCGATACCCTCAGGCCAGGCAGAAGCCCTCTGAGCTGGCCTTTCAGCAGCCATTGTGGCGCTATGTGGATCTGAAACTGGTTTATCAAAGAATTGCTTGCAGTGGAAAGAACTTGTAACTGGGTGCCATGGGACTGTGCACTGGAGGACTAGCTTGTGCCAGCTGTGGTCTGGCTGCACTGCCCTGCATCCACACTGAGAGTAACTCAATAGAGCTAAACAGGACTCAGCCTCAGGAACCTTCTGCCACGAGCTATGCACGACTGAGGGAATTTTGTTTAGCTCAGTGATGCCACCTCCTCTTTCCTGTCACTCACTGCATGTCTGTACCAGCTGGGCCCTGGCTCAGTGATGCTTTGGAGGGGCAGGTATGCCCCGTCACACATTACTAGTGGCGTTATGGCCCTGCGATTAAATCCAATGGACCGCTCCTCCTTTCAAGGCAGTATAGCCTAATGGTGGGTCAGCGGGGGGTGGGGGGGCATCCTTAGGTTCAGGACCATCTGGCCTAGTGGCTGGAGTCAATGGGACAGCGTTAATAGGGCTGCCCTCCTGTACAGGTCAGCATGGCCTAGTGGCCAGAATCACAAGGGCTGGCCTCCAGTGCAGGGCAGCATGGCCTAAGGGACAAAATAAATAGGAATACCGTTCTGAGTGGGGCAGTGTGTCCTTGTGGCTAGGCAGGAGATGGGCTGCCACCCAGGCATGGATTGAAGGCTGGGGTAGGGGGACCCGGACCCCCCTATTTGACCAGGTCCCAGCTCAGGCTCCTATCAGTGACGAATGTATCTGCCACTGAGTCAGCGGTTAACCCACCAAAAGATGCTGACTCTGTTCCCAGCTCCACAACTGGATCAATGTCTGGTTCTCCTGCTTCTTAGCAGGCCCAAATAGACCTGCAGTGCACAGCCCTTGTCCCCCCTTATAATTTATGGTCATGTTCCATTTTGGGGGGTCGTGAGTCTGTGCTCATTGTCCCACCTCTTTTGTATCCCATGGGAGGGGGAAGTAGTGAAGTTGTGTCCTGGCAAAGGCCAGGCTTTTCTTTGGCTTTTAGTGTTTCTTGTGCCTCCTCTCCCATCCCCCATTGCCCCTCCTAACTGGTTGCTTGACCTTGGCTTGAGAGAGGAGCCAGGCAGCCTCCCACTATATGTTCATAATTTTATTAAGATAATGTTTAAAAAGAAAACAGTACAGAGTTTAGGCATAGAAGTTTCTGGTTATCAGGGAATAAGATACAGATTATCAAGGAGTGTGAAATTCGGTTTAGGAGTGGGTGGCATAAGGAATACATAATCTGCAATCTCCCCGATTGGGGTAGAGGTTCACCCGGTGAAAGTACAGACATTGAGCTATGGGGGTATGTTGTCCATATAATGGCTATGTTCAGGTGTGGAGTACAATGAGCGGATACAGTGATGAGGATGGATCTACCCTCATTTGGCAGGATTTAATGTTCAGTGAGTTTATAGTTCCAGTTCTTATGGTCCAATGGAAAAAGTCTCTCAGTCCCTTTCCCATAGTTGATTCACGATATCGTACCAGCTCACACCTCCTGGTACTGTCGGTGGCCGGTGATGTGTTCGATGGAGATGTCCCTGGACCATCGGATGGTGTCCGAGACCATGAGGCGCTGCATGAGCCGTGCGTAGCGTCCACCGATCCCACAGGTCCGCAGCACAAGGTCGTTGCAGGGGTCCCAAGCGCCCAGGGCTCCGATGATCAGGGCATCCATCTGCACCTTGTAGCCCTTCACTCTCAGGGTGTCGGCCAGGGGGGTGTATTAATCCAGGTTATGAGCTCGGGTTTCTCGGAAGGTCGGGGTCCTGTTCTCGAAGGCGACCGTGTTGTCGACGAGGATGATCTTTTTCTGGGCCTCGTCAGTGACTACCACGTCAGGTCGCAACTGGCCATTGGTACCAGGGATGGCGCAGTTCACGGCGACCTCCCCCAGGCGCGGTGCGATGGCTTTCACTAGGCGGTTCTGGATGGCTTTGTGGCTCAGCTGCCAGGCTCTGGAGTGGGGCTTGCAGCTGCACAGGACGTGGGGCAGGGTCTTGTTGGAGTAGCCGCACTTCCTGCAATGCTTGTCTCGGTTCCCGTGACGGACGGCTCCGTTGAGCAGGACACAGTTGAGCCGGGCGCGGTGTATGAACCACCAGTCAGCGAAACGGGTGAAGCCGCTCCTGGCGAGGAAGTGGTTGCTGGCGTCCCATTTGCTGGTCAGTTCGAAGGCTTTACCCTGGTCTGGTTTATGCTTCAGGGTTTCCATGTACAGCGATTGGATGGCCGCCTTCAGGGTCCTCTCCAGCATGCTCCTGGCGCTCGGGGTGACGATGGTGTTGTCACCGGACCTGATCTGCGGCACCAGGACTCCTAGCTCCTGGCGCTCCTCGCACCACTCCCAGCGGCAGCCGATGCGCTTCCCCAGGTGACGCGTGGCATTGCGAGCGCAGGAACACAGTGAAGCGAAGTCGCTCCCGTCCCGTCCGAATTCGCCATCCAGGGAACCGCTCAGGAAGCTGGCGATGTCTTGGTTGGAGGGGTCTCTGCCAATCCGCTTCTTTGTTGCGTCATGGAGGGCGTTTGCTGCGATGTTCCTTACCATGGCATCGGGACACGTCAGCAGGTGGAAGGCGTGGGTGATCACCGTGATGTCACACAGGTACCCATGCAGGGGACATTGGCACCACCATGCCTGTGGGCGATATAAACCAGCTCATTGCTGGCTCTCTGGGGGAGGAACAGCCACTTCTTCACCAGCTGCCGGACGATCTTGTCTGCCTTGTTGAGGGGTACCTTTGCCACTGCAGATCCCCTTAGGACGAACGAGATGCGGGGGATCAGGAACGTGTTCAGGGCGTTTATCTTCTGCCACGGTTCTAGCAGGGAGGCGTTGATCTTGGCGGCATCCTGCAAGATCTCGTGGATGGTGTCCTCGGGTGTCTGCCGGACACGGAAACCTGTCGGCGTGCCGTGGTGCTGGTACGCCTGCCCCTCTGCCAGTGGGATGACGGGCTCGCCCTGGATCTGGAACCCTGTCGTCTGCACCGAGTCCCTTTTGCTGCCGTCAATGTGGAGAGATGCGCACTTCTTTGCATTGAAGCGGAGCTCCATCCAATTGGCAGCTCGACTGGTGGCATCTAGCATACGTTGGAGGTTCTCTGGGTCGTCCGCGGTCAGGACCAGGTCATCCGCGTAAGCCAGGACGCTCACCCTCTCACCATGGAGGTTGAAGCCATCTGCGCCATTGGAGATCGCTCGCAGCAAAGGCTCCATGGTGAGGTTAAAGATGATGGGGCTGAGGGGACAGCCCTGCTTAACTCCGCTCCGGATCAGGATCTCGGCAGTCTCCCCTTCTACCGAGCGAATGGTGGTGCTGCATCCCTCGTATACCTCTCGGATCACACGGAGGAAGTTCTCTGGCATCCCAAACTCCTGGAGCATGGCAAAGATGTGGTGGTGGGGCATGGACCCAAAGGTGTTAGCCAGGTCAAGCCATGCTACCGTGCACTGCCTCCACGCCCTTCTGGCCATTTTGATGGTGGTTTGGAGGACAAAGTTGTGTTCATAGCAGCCCTCACAGGACATGAAGCCTTTCTGGGTGGAGCTGATGGCTCCCCCGCTCACCGACCACTCCGTGATCCTCGATGCCAGGCAGCTGGCATAGAGCTTGTACATCGTGGAGCAGAGGGAGATGGGCCTCCAGTTGCTGGGGTCATCCTGCTCACTCTTCTTGTACACCAGTACCATCATGGCCTTCTTCCAGGAGCTGGGAGTCCGGCAGAATCGCTTGCACTGGTTGAAGAGCGTGGCGAGGACCAAGCAGCCGGGATCTCGCGTTTTCAGGAGGCTGTAGGGGACGCCGTCTTTCCCAGAAGCTGTGTTTTTTGTTTTGGAGAGTCTGGCCATCACTTCCTTGGGCGTATAGTCAGTTTCCAGGACACCTGCTTCGTCGACACGGGGCAGGGGGCAGAGGCACTCTGGGCACTGCGCGTCATTCTGGGCTGTGCGGTCGAATACATCCTTGAAGTAGCTGTAGAGACGCTCAGATGGGATCGTGCAGTAGGGCGAGGGCCCGTCGAGGATCTCCCTCATGGCCTTGGAGTGGTTTGCCCGGTACAGCTTTTGGATCCTTGAAGCGGCGGCTGGAGTCTCTACTACTGGCTCCCTGGTGGTGGTGTTGAGATTTGGAGCAGGCGTTCTGTGGGCAGGCGGGGCATTCTCCTGGTTGGAACTTCTCCTGTGAGCGGTTTCCGCAGACAGTACTTGGGTGAGCCTGTCTACGAGGAGGCTGAAGTCGTCAAAGGAAGCTGTCGCTTGTAGCTCCTCGGTCCAGGCAGTCTGCCACGGAGTGGCAGCCCTCACCACCGGCTGCTGGCCCTCATGGTCCTCGACCTCGTCTGGTGCAGGCTTAAAGCCTGCATGGTCGGCCTGCCGTCTATCTTGTGGGTCAGTATTCCCATCGGTTGGGTGCTGGGGCGGGATCTCTGGCAGGATGCTGGCGTTGCTATGTTCATATATTACACTCCCACCATACCCAGTAACACTTTAGCTGTGCTCCGTTTCTTATCTCTTTCTCATTGTTCTAACAAATCCATCTGGCTGGTCAGAAGCAACACACAGTGTCTTTGTCCTTTGTCCTCAGGCATTAGAGTTAGATATAGGAATATATAGATATGAGAGTATCAAAAATCAAACGGGCAAACAAGACACAACATTCTATCTCAGGCAAAAATACAGGCCTGAATCCTACATTGTCACTAACACTCCTAACAGAGGTGCTGGAGGTTGTTTCCAAATTGGCAGGTTGGGGGGAGGGATAGCTCAGTGGTTGGGGGGAGGGATAGCTCAGTGGTTTGAGCATTGGCCTGCTAAACCCAGGGTTGTGAGTTCAATCCTTGAGGGGGCCATTTAGGGATCTGGGGAAAAAATTGGCGATCGGTCCTGCTTTGAGCAGGGGGTTGGACTAGATGACCTCCTGAGGTCCCTTCCAACTCTGATATTCTATGATTCTATGATTCTATGGCATGGTAGATCACAATATCATTGATGTATGCTTCTGTGTACTGATCGTATGGCTGCAGGATCTGGTTCACCAGCCACTGGAATGTGGTGACCGCCCCGTGCAGCCCAAACAGCATTGTCACAAATTGGAACAGGTCAAATGGCGTAGGGAAGGCTGTCTTTGCCTGCAAGTTTGGCATCAGGGGTATTTGCCAATACCCTTTGGTGAGGTCCAGAGTGGAGAGGAACATGGCCACCCCTGCTGCTCCAGGAGCTCTTCTACCTGGGGTATTGAGTAGGCATCAGATCGGGAGATGGCGTTTACTTTCCAAAATTCAATACAGAATCGGATGGCCCCATCTGGTATTGGGACCAAGACTATCAGGTTCCGCCATTCACTTCATGATTACTCCACGACCCCCAGGGCCAGCATTGTCTCTAGATTTTTCTGGACAGCTCCTCACATTTTCTTAGGGAGTGGCTGGTGGTTGTCACATACCTTCTGACCTGGGATAGTGGCAATGTGGTGGCTCATTGCATTCGTCCACCCCAGGTGGGCCGACAAGCCTTCTGGGAAGATCTTCCCTAGATGTCACAATTGTTCCTGCTGCTCGGGGCTGAGCTCTTGGTCAGTTGTCACAGGCCTCCAGAGGTATCCAGAGGTCATAGAATCATAGAATATTAGGGTTGGAAGGGACCTCAGGAGGTCATCTAGTCCAACCCCCTGCTCAAAGCAGGACCAATCCCCAACTAAATCATCCCAGCTGGGGCTTTGTCAAGCTGGGCCTTAAAAACCTCTAAGGAAGGAAATTCCTTCACCTCCCTAGGTAACCCATTCCAGTGCTTCACCACCCTCCTAGTAAAATAGTTTTTCCTAATATCCAACCTAGACCTCCCCCACTGCAACTTGAGACCACTGCTCCTTTTTCTGTCATCTGCCACCACTGGGAACTGTCTAGCTTCATCCTCTTTGGAACCCCCTTTCAGGTAGTTGAAGGCTGCTATCAAATCCCCCTCACTCTTCTCTTCTGCAGACTAAATAAGCCCAGTTACTTCAGCCTCTCCATGTAAGTCATGTGCCCCAGCCCCCTAATCATTTTTGTTGCCCTCTGCTGGACTCTCTCCAGTTCGTCCACATCCTTTCTGTAGTGGGGGGCCCAAAACTGGACGCAATACTCCAGATGTGGCCTCTCCTGTGCCAAATAGAGGGGAATAATCACTTCCCTCAATCTGCTGGCAATGCTCCTACTAATGCAGCCCAATATGCCATTAGCCTTCTTAGCAACAAGGGCACACTGTTGACTCATATCCAGCTTCTCATCCACTGTAATCCCCAGGTCCTTTTCTGCAGAACTGCTGCTTAGCCAATTGGTCCCCAGCCTGTAGCAGTGCATGGGATTCTTCCTTCCTAAGTGCAGAATTCTGCACTTGTCCTTGTTGAACCTCATCAGATTTATTTTGGCCCAAGCCACCAATTTGTCTAGGTCCCTCTGGACCCTATCCCTACCCTCCAGCATATCTACCTCTCCCCGCAGTTTACTATCATCTGCAAACTTGATGAGGGTGCAATTCTTCCCATCATCCAGGTCATTAATGAAGATGTTGAACAAAATCGGCTCCAGGACCAACCACTGAGGCGCTCCACTTGATACTGGCTGCCAACTAGATATCGAGTCATTGATCGCTGCCCATTGACCTCGATGATCTATCCAGCTTTCTATCCACCTTATAATTCATTCATCCAATCCATACTTTTTTAACTTGCTGGCAAGAATACTGTGGGAGACCGTATCAAAAGCTTTGCTAAAGTCAAGATATATTACGTCCACTCCTTTCTCCATATCCACAGAGCCAGTTAACTCATCATAGAAGGCAATCAGGTTGGTCAGGAATGACTTGCCCTTGGTGAATCCATGTTGACTGTTCCTGATCACCTTCGTCTCCTCCAAGTGCTTCAAAATGGATTCCTTGAGGACCTGCTCCATGATATTTCCAGGGACTGAGGTGAGGCTGACCAGTCTGTAGTTCCCTGGATTCTCCTCCTTCCCTTTTAAAAAGATGGGCACTATATTAGCCTTTTTCCAATCGTCTGGGACCGCCCGCAATCACCATGAGTTTTCAAAGATAATGGCCAATGGCTCTGCAATCCCATCAGCCAACTCCCTCAGCACCTTCGGCTGCATTAGATCTGGACCAATGGACTTGTGCATGTCCAGTTTTTCTAAATAGTCCTTAACCTGTTCTTTCCCCACTGAGGGCTGCTCATCTCCTCCCCATACTGTACTGCCTAGGGCAGCAGTCTGGGAACTTACCTTGTCTGTGAAGACAGAAGCAAAAAAAGCATTGAGTACTTCAGCTTTTTCCACATCATCTGTCCCCAGGTTGCCTTCCCCATTCAGAAAGGGTCCTACACTTTCCCTGATCATCTTCTTGTCACTAACATACCTGTAGAAACCCTTCCTGTTGCCCTTCACATCCCTCGCTAGCTGCAACTCCAATTGTGCTTTGGCCTTCCTGATTACACCCCTGCATGCTCAAGCAATATTTTTATACTCCTCCCTAGTTATCTGTCCAAGTTTCCACTTCTTGTAAGTTTCCTTTTTGTGTTTAAGCTCACTAAAGATTTCTCTGGTAAGCCAAGCTGGTCATCTGCCATATTTGTTATTCTTCCTGCACACTGGCCTCAACTAGAGACCTCAGTTCCATTTCCAGAGTGTAAGGGACAATCAGTAGGTCTTCCCTGGCTTTCAGGAGACTTACATGGTACGTGTGTACTACTTTTTGCTGTCCGGGTAACCAGA
The DNA here is from genome assembly GCF_015237465.2 of Chelonia mydas. NCBI lineage: Eukaryota > Metazoa > Chordata > Testudines > Cheloniidae > Chelonia > Chelonia mydas. Next base: position 13,190,928 of record NC_051263.2, on the reverse strand, counting down.
TCTCGTAATCCACCGGCCCTACCTACCACATCACCTCAAAGGGACCTTGCCTGGTTTGGATTCAGCAAAGGGTAACAAGAGTAAGATCTGGTCTCCAGGTTCAAAGTTCAATGTCCAAGTTCAACGTCCTCTGTTGTACTGTCACTCTTGTGAATGTTGTGCTGGTAGTAGGTTCTCTTGGGTGAAGGTCCCCAGTATTTGGAGCTGTTTGCACTGTTGTAATACATTGGGTTGACCCCATGACCCAGGTTTCTTGTTCCTCCCAGTTCTCCCTCAGGAGGTCGAGGATGTCCCTGGGCTGCGTCCTGTAGGGGAGCTCAAAGTTGGAGAAGCCTGTGGATGCTTGGGGGACCTCCCGCACTGTGAACAACAGGGCTGGTGATAATGTCTCCCAGTGTCATGGCTTGTCCTCCACAAATTTGCATAGCATCACCTTCTGGGTTCCGTTGAACTTCTCCACCAGCCCATCCATCTGGGGGTGGTACATCAAAGTCTTGAGGGCCCGAATGTTCAATAGGCAGCATAATTCAGCCATTAACCATGATGCCACATTGGTGCCCCCGTCTGTCAGTATTTCCTGCGGTGTTCCCATCCTCCAAAGATCTTCATGAGTTCTGTGGGGATTGTTGGGTGCCCTGGTTGCACGTAAGGGGACAGCCTCAGGATACCAAGTCATGTAGTCAACAACCACGAGGATGTAATGATATCCTGTGCCACTTTTTTCCAGCGGTCACACTAGGTCCATGCCAGTGTGCTGAAAGGGTACCCTGACCATGGGGAGTGGGATTGCGGTACCTTTGGTATCGCCTTTGGCCCAGCTCATTAACACTCAGAGCAGGAGGTGCAGTAGTCCTTTATCTCATGATGTATGCCTGGCCAAAAGAATCTTCATGCCACCCACTGAACGGTCTTCTCCCTTCCCAGGTGCCCTGCCCAGGATTGGCTGCCACACTCCTGTAAGATTTTGCAGAACCACAGCCAGTCGCACCCTAGGATCATGGGGTATGACAACTTGGGGGCTGGAGTCTAGGCTGACCTAGCAGACCTCTTCATGTCTGGAGGTCTCCAGCCATACCCAGGAAGTCAGGTATGGCTGTACATCCCCGTGGATTCACTCCAGGTGGATCTCTGTTCCCACTGGTTTGGGGGTTTCGATCAGGCCTGCTCAGATATGGGTCTGGCTACACCCCAAGTCGACTAGGGCTGTCACAGAAGTTCCATTCACCCGTACGGGGACTCAGAGTTTCTCCAGGCTCCTCTTGTGGGCCAGGGAACCTGTCACCCAAATCTGGCCATAGTTACAATCCATTTATGGGCATACCCATTGGAAGCGTCCCTCTTGCCCACATTCGTAACAGCAGTCTCAGCCCCCTCCAGCTGGTGGGTCTGCTTTTGTTGGGGTGGGTCCTCTCAGTGAGTCTTCTTTCCTCCAGGTTGGGGGCTGGCTGACCGGCTGCTTCTGGTTGGTGTTTGGGATGAAGGCCGGTGATCTGGGCAGGTGTTGCAGGCCTCCTGCTTCAGCTTGGCAGGGGCCCCATTTGGTCCATCTCTCTTAGGTGCCTGAGCTTTCCAGTTTATGATGTCACAGCTCTGACCCTTCAGCAGCCAAGCAATCCTCCATCAACTCCAGGGCCTCAGCAAGTGTCGCCAGCTGGTGTTGCTGAACCCATCTCTCCCCTCCCCCCGCTTCCCAGGAGGATTTGGATGAAATGTTCTAGGACAGGGGTTCTCACAAAAAAATTTTTGGTGGCCTCAAAGTGTGGCCACCAACTCTTGCTGGTAGCCACACTGACACTTTTTCCTAAAATTATTTATTTTTCCTAAAGTTAATAAAGTAATGTGCACAGATATACAGCCACCGATTTTAATTTATTTATGTAGGGTTTGGGTTTTTTTTTTTTTTGCAGACTCAGTAATAAAAATAATGCACAGTTATCTCTATTCTTTACTGGACCTAACAGAATAGAAACACAGATGTAAGCAGAGTCAGGATGAACTCCACCCTGACATCTGGTGGTGAGGTGTGGCAAGTTGTGGAAAAGAACTTCAGGGGCCGATCTCATTTGCATAGGCACACCCACCCCGCCTAGAATGAGGCCATAGCTGCCCAAATGGTCACTTTGGCTGCTGTGGGATCCCCAGTGTCTCTGTTATTGGGGCAGGAAGAATAAATTGTTATTACCCTGATTATGGGAATCAGGGACAGTGGAACTGTACTTGGCCTTTTGTTATGATGGAGGGACTCGCCATCAACTAAGTAGCACTCGCTAGGCAAGGGACATGGGTTCCAAAACTCTGTGACTTGAGAGAGGTTGGGGATGGGTATTAATACTTGGTGGCATGGGCTCCCTAGTGAGGGCTTTACATGTTAACTGTACTTCCTCCTCTCTCCACTGTGGAATATCAGAGCTAATTTTGATTCCATTAGGAGTCTAGTTACAGGCTGCTGAGCTGAATTCACTTTGGGCTAATAGTGCACTAGCACTGAGGCTCCCCTACTACAAGCTGAAATCACAAAAGAGCTAAAGTTACTAGGAGCTGAAATCAGTGAGTGTTGTGTTAAGTAGTGGGGGAGCCTAAAGATATATGGTGGAGCAGTTTGTGGGATGGTGAGCAGAGTGGCTTGTGGAGCAGAGCATTGCAGTTTGTGGGACGGCAAGCAGAGCAGCTTGTGGAGCAGAGCAGTTTGTTGGATGCCTAGAGCAGCTCATGGGGGCGGCTGGCAGAGTGGAGCCCCAGGGAGAGGTGGGGCAATCAGTTTTGGACCATGTAAGGTGCCCCTTAACCCCCCCCCCCCCCATCTCCACCCAGGTTGGGAGGTAAAACTCTGCAGATAAACTTTTGAACTCTGGGGCTGCCCTGACCAGGGACAGAGACTTTTGGGTCGTTGGACTTTTGGGACTTTGGGTGATTTTGGGTTGATGGACTCAAGAACCAAACGGAAAGGACATGCCCCAATTTGCTTGGGGTGGGTTTTTTGCTCATGGGTTGTGTTATGAATCCTGTTGGTGGTGTTTCCCCAACATAATGCCACATTGTTTCTCTCTGTTATTAAAAGGCTTTTTGCTACACTCAGATTCTGTGCTTGCGAGAGGGGAAGTATTGCCTCTTGGAGGCGCCCAGCGGGGGGTGGTATATATTTGTCCCAGGTCACTGGGTGGGGGCTCGAGCCGGTTTTGCATTGTGTTATTGGAATGAAACCCCTAGATACTGAACCCGGCCCTTGTTGCTGCCAACTCTGACAGGCAGAAGGGTTACACAAATAAGGTCCTTTGCATGTTCTTGTCGTTTTTGTTGTTTCTTTTGCTTTTTCGGTAAAAAGTGGTTGTCTGTACAACAATTCTGAAGTAAATTTAAAAATGCTTTGCCATAATAGAAGTCCTGTCAAGGTTCCTTCCCCACTCTGAACTCTAGGGTACAGATGTGGGGACCTGCATGAAAACCTCCTAAACTTACTTTTACCAGCTTAGGTTAAAACTTCCCCAAGGTACAAATTAATTTTACCCTTTGCCGCTGGACTTCCACTGCCACCACCAAACTTTATCTGGGTTCCTGAAAAAAAGTAGTTTGGACACGTCTTTCCCCCCCAAATCCTCCCAACCCTTGCACCCCACTTCCTGGGGAAGGTTTGGTAAAAATCCTCACCAATTTGCATAGGTGACCACAGACCCAAACCCTTGGATCTTAGAACAATGAAAAAGCATTCCGTTTTCTTACAAGAAGACTTTTAATAGAAGTAAAAAGGAATCACCTCTGTAAAATCAGGATGCTAGATACCTTACAGGGTAATTAGATTCAAAACACAGAGAATCCCTCTAGGCAAAACCTTAAGTTACAAAAAAGACACACAGACAGGAATATTCATTCTATTAAGCACAGCTATTTTCTCAGCCATTTAAAGACATCATAATCTAACACATACCTAGCTAGATTACTTACTAAGTTCTAAGACTCCATTTCTGTTCTGTCTCTGGCAAAAGCATCACACAGACAGACAGACACAGACCCTTTGTTTTTCTCCCTCCTCCCAGCTTTTGAAAGTATCTTGTCTCCTCATTGGTCATTTTGGTCAGGTGCCAGCGAGGTTACCTTTAGCTTCTTAACCCTTTACAGGTAAGAAGATTTTTTCTCTGGCCAGGAGGGATTTTAAAGGGGTTTACCCTTCCCTTTATATTTATGACAAATCCAAATAATAATGAAAAAACATATCTGCAAATATGTCCAAACTTTTTCTTTCAGAAACAGACAGAAAAATCAGTCTAATCCAGTAATAATGATAATAGTAATAACAAACATAATCCTATTATATTGTACTTTAGTAATACAGTGTGATAATGAAATTAAAGTTCTGGGTTTTAACACATTCACTATGTGCATCAGACTACTTGCAAAAATTCAGGAGCTTCTTGAATGGAAAGTCTGCAGGATCTTGGGTCTCCTGTGAAATTAGAAGGAAGCTTCCAGGTTAGCATCAGTGAGGCAGCTTTGGTACTTGTTCTTCAGACAATGCAGTACACTGAGTGCCCTCTCACACAGCACAGTAGTAGAAAACAGGGACAAGAAAAGCAAAGCCACTTTAGCGAGGGGCTTGTAGGTGTCCTCAAACAGATACACATTACTCCAGAACTCCTGTACGGTAACACTGGACTGACTGAAGTATGTTTTCATTCTTGAATCATTGCACATTTTCAGCATGAGACACTTGAGATGTTGCTTAAATTGAAAGAGTCAAAGGAAGCTAATCAGTCTTGCAAGGCAATTAGTTTGTGACTGACCCATTCAACAATTCGGGTTCAGATTTTTTGGCTGCAAACATCTTTGTATCACATTCAGGGGCACTTTCTTGCACTGATTTTTTGTAAAACTTCCTGATATCCATTTGTGTCTTTAACTCTTTTGCCTTCTGCCACAAACAATCTCAGCCTACTCAAACACCACGCAGTGATCTTGCCAACGATGACATTGACCAATAGCTGCTTACAGAGCTACAGTAGTGGGAGATGTTAACACAGTGTGAATATGTTTTGTGATTTGAAAGGAAACCACATCTATTTAATTCAGCTCTGCCTGCACTGTGGTAATATTTAGAAGGGAATGAGAGTGAAATATGGTGTATGGTGTTTACAAGGCAACATTAAAACTTTACATCTCAGTGATTGTTGGGGTGCTCTGGTGCATAGGAGTATTTGACTTCTATATTGTGGATTTAACCAGGGCCTTATGGTGGGCGATGTGGGCAACCACCCACAGTGCTGTGGTGGGAGGAGCGCTGTCATAAATATAAAGGGAAGGGTAAACACCTTTAAAATCCCTCCTGGCCAGAGGAAAAATCCGTTCACCTGTAAAGAGTTAAGAAGCTAGGATAACCTTGCTGGCACCTGACCAAAATGACCAATGAGGAGACAAGATACTTTCAAAAGCTGGGAGGAGGGAGAAAAACAAAGGGTCTGTGTCTGTCTGTGTGATGTTTTTGCCAGGGACAGAACAGGAATGGAGTCTTAGAACTTAGTAAGTAATCTAGCTAGATATGTGTTAGATTATGATTTCTTTAAATGGCTGAGAAAATAAGTTGTGCTGAATAGAATGAATATTCATGTCTGTGTTTCTTTTTGTAACCTAAGGTTTTGCCTAGAGGGATTCTCTATGTTTTGAATCTAATTACCCTGTAAGGTATTTACCATCCTGATCTTACAGAGGTGATCCTTTTTTTTACTGTTTCTTCTATTAAAATGTTTCTTTTCAAGAACTGAATGCTTTTTCATTGTTCTAAGATCCAAGGGTTTGGGTCTGTGGTCACCTATGCAAATTGGTGAGGATTTTTACCAAACCTTCCCCAGGAAGTGGGGTGCAAGGGTTGGGAGGATTTGGGGGGGAAAGACGTTTCCAAACAACGCTTTCCCAGTAACCCAGATAAACATTTGGTGGTGGCAGTGGAAGTCCAAGGGCAAAGGGTAAAATAGTTTGTACCTTGGGGAAGTTTTAACCTAAGCTGGTAAAAGTAAGCTTAGGAGGTTTTCATGCAGGTCCCCACATCTGTACCCTAGAGTTCAGAGTGGGGAAGGAACCTTGACAAGCGCCATGATCAAGAGGCAAGGAGCAGGGCAGGCCTGGGGTATGAGGCTGCAGAAGGGACCTCAGGACAATGAGAGGGAGGCAGCAGTGCCCATGGGTGATGGGGCAGTTGGTGGGGAGCCCGGGGAAGCAGAGGGAACTAGGGTCAATGGGGGAAGTGCTTAATTTGTAATGAAAGAGGTGTCAGGGCTCAAGCTGGGCAGCTGGAGAGTGGCGGCTGATGGCAGGCGCCTAGCTCTGAAGGCAGGGTGGCTTTGGGGTGCTAAGTGTGCTGTGAAAAGTGCAGGGCAGCATGGCCTAGGGGCCAAAGTCAATAGGACTATCCTTCTGAGTAGGGCAGTATGGCCTAGCAGCCAGGCAGGAGTTAGGCTGCCACCCAGGGGTGGATTTTCAGCTGGGGTAGGGGGACCCGGACCCCTACTCCACCAGGTCCTAGTCAGGGCCCTAGCAACACCAAGTGTATCCGCCACTGAATCAGCGGGAATCTCTCCGAAACATGCTGACTCTGTTCCTAGCTCCACAACCAGATCAATGTCTGGTTCCCTTGGGCTACTTCCTATCCGGTCTTCTTGCTCTGTAATCCATGGGTCCTCTGGGGTAGTCGTCAGGTGAAGTTCCCAATGACTCCTTCCTCTCATGGGCATCTACAGTCAGCCAGGTGTTAGCCTGGGTCTCGGTGGCCTCTGTGCCCCGGGACTCCAACAGCTCCTGGGTGGGAGCTTGCAACACACATCCTCTCTCCTCCTCAGTCATGGCAGACTGAGCTGTGCTGCTCCCTTTTATACTGTGGTTCAAGTTGGAGCATGCCCAGCAGTATGTCATTAACCTCTTCCTGCCCATTGCGGGGCAGGTATACCCCATGACAGATGCCCTCTCCTCTTTGCTCACACTGAATCTGCTCCTGGGTTTGTCTGTTCCAGAGAAGTTCTCCCTGGATGGCTCCCCAAGCCCTGTGGTGGGGGTAGTTGGCCAGGATGTGGTGTTACCCTGCCAGCTCTCACCCCCAGCCCGGCTGCCCAGCATGGACGTGCTGTGGAGGAAAATTGGAACAGGATTTATCCCAGTTCACGAGTATGTGGATGAGGGTTCCCAGGACCTGCCAGGGGAGGGTTACCAGAACCGGACGGAGCTGTTCCTGCAGGAGTTCAGCCGCGGGAACGTCTCCCTGAAGCTGAAACGACTCCAAGAGGCAGATGCTGGGACTTATCATTGCTTTGTGAAGAACCCAGAATGGAGCCAGGAAGCCACCACTGAGCTCAGGATCGCAGGTGAGATGCAGCACTAGGAAGTGCTGTGCTTGGGCAGCCAGAGCCTCCTGTACCCCTGGGGGCACGCCGACACTGAGCCCAGCCCGGTCATAGGGTCCTGTGCTGCAGACAGTGGTCTGCAGGACTCAGTAGGGGGCGCTCTCCCCTTGCACTCAGCGCTGACCCCACTGGGGTGCTCGCAGGGTCAGTGCTGCATTAAACAACCTCTTTTCAATGAGAGGTAAAGCTACAGCCCTCAGCTCTCATGCTCATGGCGATGCTGTTTGAGGGAGTGGGACCTTTACCCCCATGTTCTGCCCAAATCCCAGCTCAGGTGATAATTATATTTGGCCTCCCTGAAACTCCCCCTGCAGTGTCCAAGGGCTGGGATATTGTTTGTTATTCCCTGGGCACTGATCCTGCATTCAGTGGTGCACAAGGGCAGTGGAAGGGATGGTCTCTGCCCATTTAGCTCACTGAGTAACATAGACCCAGACAATACAGTTCAGAAACATCAAGCCCCAGCTGAGGGGCCCACCTGTGATAATGCAGAGCATTGAGGTTGTTTTAAATCATCTCCCATCTTCGGTAGCTCCTAGTCCAAAGGCTCCGCAGGAGAAATGTGCTTTTAGGGAGAGAATTCAATGAGGGGAGGGTGGTTGTGTGCAGCACTGGGAGAGAGAAATCCAAGCATGGGTGGTGGTATGGTCTGGGGCACTGTTACCAGTGTGGAAGAACGACTCCAGAGGGGACAGTATTTAGGAGGGTGGCACAGGAGGTGTGGGAGCAGTGATGTAGGCAGGGTCACCAACTGTCACCTCCTGCTCTGTGCTGAAGATCTTGACAGATGTTTGACTTCACCCCAGAAGTGGCTGCATTTCAGCAGCAAGTTCAGTGATCTCTGTGTAGCAGTTTCACCCTGCACATTCCTCAGTGAGCCTGCAGTGCATAGTGCTCTATGGAAATACAAGACGGTATTATTTAATTTCCTCAACTGTCAGGATGAGGGATCCCAGGGAGGCGTTGCACATATGGGAATGGAGCTTTCCAGTCACAGCCCCGTATATCCAGAGATAGCTGGGGAATCACCAGAATGGTGCCACCAAAGACACGATTTCCTGATACACATACTCTCTGTCTCTCCCTGCAGCTGTGGCTCCAGTGTTCATTGACGTGCTGGGCCCCCGGAGTCAGGGGATCGGGCTGGCCTGTAGATCCACAGGCTGGTTCCCCAAACCTGAACTCCAGTGGGTTGGAAAGAACTGGCAGAACCTGGCGATGGAGATTGTGACCAACATGACTCAGGACAGGGAGAACCTGTACAGTGTTGTGAGTCACGTCACTGTCACGGAAGGGGAAGACAATGGAGACATCAGCTGCATAGTGCGGAATGGCCTGCTGCAGACCGAGCGACAATCGGCCATTCACCTCTCAGGTGAGTCCCCCATGCAGAATGGGTCACCACAGGAGCGGAGGGCAGCTGGGTCACTTGGGAGTTTCACTCAGCTAGGACCTGTTTCTGGTACTGAGACAAGAAATATCCTTCTCACGTGATTTGTGGGGCCATTAGTGATGGAGGTTTCTGTGATCTGGACAAGTTGCCTGTCAGGAGCTGGGCTGAGTCTTGTGAAATGAACTTGATTTCGTTCTTGGAGGAGATGACGCAATTGGTTGATGAAGGTAACTGGGCTGACGTAATAGACTCAGGGGTGTGTCTACACTAGAAACGCTACAGCTGTAATGCTGTGGTTTAAACACTTACTATAAGGACAGAAGGGGTTCTCCTGTGAGATAGTAAATTCACCTCTCTGGGAGGCGGTAGCTAGAATGACGGAAGAATACTTCCATTGACCTAGTGGTGTCTACACTGGGGTTAGGTTGGCTTAAATACATTGCAGAGGAGACGAAATTTTTCACAGCTCTGAGTGAATCAATTAAACCAACCTAACTCTGTATTGTAGACTGGGTCTCAGACTCTGAAAGGGTTTGATTTTCTCCTGCATGAAACTCTGATGAAAAATTAACACTGTACAAAATCAATGTAGTCCACACTATATGGATTAAAAACTGGCTAACTGATAACTCTGAAAGTAATTGTAATGGGGAATCATCCTCCAGTGGGGATGTTTCTAGTGGGGTCCCACTGGGATCTGTTCTGGGCCAATGCTATTCAATAGCTTCATCAATGAGCTGGACCTCTGACCTCTCTGTCTCAGTTCAGGAGTGCCCCGGCTGCTTCCTGCAGCCCACACTTAGCTTCCACCTCACACAACCCAGTCCTTTGTTCCCCAGCAGGGCAAACACTGCTTGGCTTCCTGACAAGATGTGGGTCATCCATGGTCATTGATTACTCGGTATCAAAGTCCTGATGACTGGATTTGACATTGTCTTCTCAGATGCTCCACTGATATCAGACCTAGGGCCCCAGACAGCTACACACCATTCACACCTGTGTTTCAGCTGGCCCAGAGAGCAGACATTTCCCCCCAGTAAGTAACAATACAGCATGTAGGGAAAACCAAGGCACACATAGCCTTCATAAAAATATTATAAATATTCCCACTTTGTCACACATGAATTTCAACATGGCCAACTGCAAGATCACACCTCTACAAACAAAGAGTGTAGGTCACAGTTACAGGATGGAAGACTATATCCTGGAAAGCAGTGACTCTGGAAAGGACTTGAACACGAGCTCCCAGAGCAATGCTGCAGATAAGATGCAACCCTTTAATGAATAGGCGCTGACTCTGTGGGTGCTCTGGGGCTGAAGCACCCAGGGAAAAAAATAGGGGGTGCTCAGCACCCATCGGCATCCCCATGGAACAGATCCCTCCCCTACCCCCCAGCGCCTCCCGCCCACCAGTGATCAGCTGTTCAGCGGCATGCAGGAGGCACTTGGGGTGGAGGAGGAGGAGCAGTGGCAGGAAGAGGCAGGGGGAGGGGGCAGAGCGGGGCAGGAAGAGGTGGGATGGGGCAGGGCAGGGGTGGGGGCTTAGGGGAAGGAATGGAGTGGAGGCGGGGCCTAGGGCAGAGTGGGGTCGAGCACCCCCCCCCCCCACCCCCCGGGAACTTAGAAAGTCGGCATCTCTGCTTGAATGTGTAAATGAGACTATCTAGCAGCCTAAAGGAGATGACATTTCTGCTGTATAAGGTGTTAGACCACTACAATATTCTGTGTCCAGTTCCCGTGTCCACACATTCAAACGGGATGTTGACACATTGGAAAGTGCTCATAAAATAGCTACAGGAACAATTAGAGGTCTGGAAACCTGCCTTACAGTCAGAAACCTAGGGGTTACAGTGGACGAGAAGCTGGATATGAGTCAACAGTGTGCCCTTGTTGCCAAGAAGGCCAATGGCATTTTGGGATGTATACATAGGGGCATAGCCAGCAGATCGAGGGATGTGATCGTTCCCCTCTATTTGACATTGGTGAGGCCTCATCTGGAGTACTGTGTCCAGTTTTGGGCCCCAAACTACAAGAAGAATGTGGAAAAATTGGAAAGAGTCCAGCAGAGGGCAACAAAAATGATTAGGGGACTGGAACACATGACTTATGAGGAGAGGCTGAGGGAACTGGGATTATTTAGTCTGCGGAAGAGAAGAATGAGGGGGGATTTGATAGCTGCTTTCAACTACCTGAAAGGAGGTTCCAAAGAGGATGGATCTAGACTGTTCTCAGTGGTAGCTGATGACAGAACAAGGAGTAATGGCCTCAAGTTGCAGTGGGGGAGGTTTAGGTTGGATATTAGGAAAAACTTTTTCACTAGGAGGGTGGTGAAGCACTGGAATGCGTTACCTAGGGAGGTGGTGGACTCTCCTTCCTTAGAAGTTTTTAAGGTCAGGCTTGACAAAGCCCTGGCTAGGATGATTTAGTTGGGGATTGGTCCTGCTTTGAGCAGGGGGTTGGACTAGATGACCTCCTGAGGTCCCTTCCAACCCTGATATTCTATGATTCTATGAAACGTAGGGAGCTCAAGTTATGTAGCTTATCCAAAGGAAGGATAAAAGATGACTTGATCACAGTCTGTAAGTACCTACACAGGGAGGAGATTTCTGACAGTAGGTAGGTCTCTAATCGCGCAAACAAAGGCAGAACAAGATCTGATGGCTGGAAGTTGAAGCTAGATAAATTCAGACTAGAAATAAGGTGCAGTTTTTAACAGTGAGGGGAATTAACCATTGGAACAACTGACCTAGGGACTTGATGGATTCTCCATCACTTGGTATCTCTCAACCCAAACTGGGCGTCTCTTTCTATAAGATCCGCTCCGGCTGGAACAGAAGTTCTGGGCTGGATGCAGGAATCACGGAGGGAGGGTCTCTGGCCCGGGCTATACAGGAGGTCTGACTAGATGGTCATAGTGGCCCCTTCTGGCCTTGACATCTATGAATCCATGAACTAATAACACCCAGGGGCCAGCTAGGAAAACAATTGTTCTCTGCTGAACTTATCTGGACTGAACGTGGTGACTGAGAACTTGCAGCTGTGTGACAGTGACCATCCAAACAGCCAGCTGGTGCAGGCAGGGCTGGGCACGGAGTCTCTGGCTTGTAGCAGCGGGAGGGACTTGGGCAGAACAGAGTCCTGGTTCTTGGAACTGATGCTGTGTTGGCTTCTCCAGTTTCAATGGCTCCATATGTGGCTGTGATTTGAGTATAGAGGGGATGTTCCCTTCATTCCCATGATTTTCTAGGGTCCCTGGGCCAGGACTCAGCTGTCAAACCAAGTGGCTAACCCCGTTCTCCAGCTCCAGGATGGGACCATACTCCTCACACACTGTGCTCTCTGTTTGCCAGGTGACATCTTCCCCCAGGTTTCTCCCTGGCTGGCTGCATTCTGGGTATTGTTCACTCTGGTTCTCATTGCTGCTGGAGCTTGTGCATATCTTGGATACACAGGTAATGGGAATGTGTTATTTGCATATTTTAGAAATGGCACTAGATGGCACTGGGCTGGGGCATGGGAGTGTCTTATTGTTCAGATATTTACCTTGTGTTGGTTTGAGGAAATAAACCAAACTAACAAACACACTGGGGTCCCGAGTCCCACCTGTATTAGCGTTTTGCTCAGTGTTTCCCCTTCCTTCCGTGTCTCACTGCAATGTCTGATTCTCTGTCTCACAGTGAAGCGAAAGGCCTCTAAGAAGAAACCCTCTAAAGAGGAGGCTGTGTTCATTCATGGTAAGTCTCCTGCTCTATCTCTTGCTCTGTGTGTTGAGATGTGTGAGCTCTGTGACTACTTGGTATTATCTGTGGGCTCGGTGCAATGAAAGGGATGGAGCCAGGAGGTCTCTGCCTAGTGATTCCTCACCTCCCCCATGTTCTCACACACTCAGATGATAAGAAACAGAAACTAGCAGAAACCCAAGGGTCAGTGCTTGTGAGATTCCCTGCATGTGGCTTCAGCAGTGAGATGGGCTTGCAGTGACAATTCTGGGTCAGATTCTGCAATCCTGAGCAATTGCTCGGTGGCTCTTTCTCCTAAAAGGAAAAAACAAAGCAAGGTCAATGACACTATGTGAGATGATTCCATCCCTGTGATTGTCGAATGCACAGAACACAGGGAGGGTGTTTAACAACTGGCACAAGCTCCCCAGGGCAGTCGTGAATTCGTCATCTCTTGATGGCTTCAGCTCCAGACTGGGCACCTTTCTGGAAGATGCTGTATCAAAACCCAACTTATTGGACTCAGTGCAGGGGGAAATGGGTGAGATTCTCTGGCCTGTGTTACACAGCAGGTCAGAGTAAATGATCTAAAGGTCCCTTCTGGCCTGAAACTCTGTGAAACTGTGACATTCACTCTCTTGAGCTGTGCTAATAGACACAACAGTACTGGTACGTAACTGCACACGTCTAATTTATTCCACTGTGAACTTTTCAATATTTAAGAACAATATTGGTTTGCATGGTGATGGTGCTGAGTGGTGCTGACCCATTCTGCTGGGCACTGCACTCACATGCAGGGAAATACAGATGAAAGGTGCAGAGAATGGGTACAACATGCCAGCACGGTGACTGCTATTCTCCCATCAATCACAACCCAGAAGATTCCTGAGGATCCCCTCTTTCATCTCCTTTGCCCTCTGCCATGCACCCTTGCAGCCACCATTCCACCAGCTGGGGAGGGCTGGCTGGGACTCCCCTAGCAATCAGTGCTGTTCTGTAACTAGCCAGAGGGGTCGCTGTGGAGTAACTGACCCCTCCCCATGGTTCTACTGGCCCTGCTCCACCAGCCCAAGGCCTGCTCTACACACAGCCCTGCACCGGTTTAACTCAAAGCTTTCTATAGATGACTGCTGCAGTGCAGGCTCTTCTGGGATATTTCTGAGAATGTGGAGATGAGCAAGAGACCAGACTCAGGCTCATGTTTCCATGCTTTGTTGCCAAGGCCAGATCCCAGATGTGAGCCCCAATCATCTGCATGTCCATCCCCTAGTTACACCTGGAGCGTGTAGCTTTGATGCCCCAAAGGGCTGTAAGTGTAACAGAAAAGGAATTCCCCTTAGACGGAAGGGTTGAGAATCTCAGAGCTGTATCAGGATCCAGACCCAAGTCTTCTGCCAAGGTTAGATACTTTGTAAATCCCAGGGTTCCTGTGTGTTGGTCCGTATCATTAACCACTAACCCAGATCCTATCAAAGCTACTCCTTCCTGCATTGGGGCTGGGAGTGTGACTGTGGGGTGTCTGCAACTAACCCCAGTTGTTCTAGGGCACACAGCATCACACAACCCCTGTCTCTGTGTCTAACTCTTTTCTCCTCCCCCCTATTTCAGAAGTGCAGAGCAAGGCTTATGAATCAGGTACTTGTCTAATCCTGTAGTAAACGAGTGTCTGTGCTTTCACACTGTAATGAGAGAGAAAAATCCTCCTACAATTTATGTACTTGAGTCTCCTTCATGACCATCTCTCCCTGCCCTAGAAATAAGGCAACATGGCAGACTTTGCAGCTCACCATTTCACTATTTGCAGCTCACTATTTCACTATTGTCCTTAAACAACAGAGAGTGAATTTAATGCATATGGAATGGCAGGACTCAGGCTAGGTCTACACTGCCCAGTGGTTCAGATTACAGGGGTGTGAATAGCAGGACACACTAAAGTGCTGAGCTGTAACAACCCCATGTGGATGCTGTGGGTGTAAACTGAAAGCTGCCTAGTTTATATTAAAGTAGTCGTATTTGAAGAGGACTACGTCAGTGTGATCTAGGTACCATTTAGTGTGCACCAGCAGCATCCACGTGGGGCCGCTACACCCCCTCAGGCCGAACTAGGTACCGCTTAGTGGGCAGTTACAGTGCAGCACTTTGGTGCATTCTGCAAATCACAGCCCCATACGCTGAACTACGGGGCTGGTTAGACAAGCCCTGAGTCAGGGGCTGGGCAAACGTCCGCCATGCAGGTCTGTGGGTAGATCTCAGTTCTGACCTGCAAAATATCTGAGTTCCCTGCATGCAGCTCTACTGGTGCCCCTCACTCCCCAGCCACAGTCCCCCTGTGCTCCCCACAGCATCGCTGGTGTCCCTCATTTCCCCTCCCCCCCACTACCTCCCTGCTATGCCAGCCCTGAACTCCCCAGTCCTGTCCAGTCCTGTTCTCTCCCTCCGCACCCCCCTGTTCCTACTCTAGGCCTGGGCCTCAAATGAACACAGACTCCGAGCCTACTACACTCTGTACGTGCTCAGTGAGGCACATTCTGAGCCACGACCCACAGTGTTCTCATGAGAGCCGAGACAGGACCTGACCCCGCGGCTCGAGGGGTGGGCATTAATCCAGAGCCACACAGCCCCACGGACCCTTCCCCAGCTAAGCGCCTGCCAACCACTGACCCTAGAGTTACACACTTCTGCAAATCAGCACCCCAAAGGGATTGCCTGGCACAGAAATAGGGGGTCTGAGGCCGGGTGACAGGCGGCAGCAGTGCAGGCCTCTCTCCACCTGATACATGTTCTGGTGAGATGCTCCCTTCCCTCATTCCCGGCTGTGCCATCAGCTGTGGGTGCTGTCCACCCAGGGCAATTTGTGGGCTCCGTTTAGGGGCTGATCTGAGACCTTTTTTTTCTTCATTACCAACAGTTTTGTCTGACATGTGCTGTCAGTTCGGAGACCCTTGGCTCATTGGGTACGTCTACACTGCAGCTGGCAGGGAGCTTCCCAGCTCGGGTAGCCGACAAACGCTAGCTCTGCTTGAACTAGTGCACTGACAACAGCAGTGTGGGTGGGGTACCGGGGCAGCGGCTCAGGGTGGCCGTCCAAGTACGTACCTGGGGGTCCAAGTGAGTTGGTATTTGAGCAGCTGGCCCAAGCGGCTGCACATGCTACCCCCAGCTACCCCCCTGCTTTTAGCTCATTCTCTCAAGCAGAGCGAACACGCGTCTGCTGCCCAAGCAGGGAAGCTCACTCCCAGCTGCAGTGTAGATGTACCCAAAATTTGGATCAGTCTCATGTCACTGTTCTTGGAACAACCCACACTGAACCTACGACGGTCTCCTTTTCTTCTCTCCCCAGAATGCCAGGAGCTGCGTGAGACGCTTGGTAAGTTTATCCACTTTCCTTTAGAGAGCCCTGGGCAGAGGCTCCCAGCCACACACGGTGCTGAGCAGATCCAGAGGCACCAACACCGCAGAGCAGGGCTCAGGGAACAGTTTGGGCCAAAATCAGAGTCACATTAGAGTCACCCCAGTCCCACGGCAGCACTGTGAGCTCTCCGCTGCAGACACAGGGTCACCTGCTCTCATGTCTGGTTAGACAGACAGGTGTCACCTGGCCTTTGACAATCCAATGCCAATCACATTGTTCTGATGCGAGAGAAGGGGGCCAGCCACTCTCTGTAGATGAGTGCTGGAGTGCAGGCTCTTCTGGGCCATTTTCCAGAACATGGCTCATGTTTCCATGCTTTGTTGGCAAGGCCAGATCCCAGATGTGAGCCCCAATCATCTGCACGTCCATCCCCTAGTTACACCTGGAGTACGTAGCTTTGATGCTCCAAAGGACTACTTGTAACACAGAAAAGGAATTCTCCTTAGACAGAAGGGTTGAGAATGTCAGAGCTGTATCGGGATCCAGACCCACGTCTTCCATCATAGTTAGACGCTTTGCGGATCCCAGGCCTCCTGCACGTTGGTGCGTATCACTAACTGCCAGCCCTGCTCCTATCCAAGCTGCTGGCTCCTGCACTGGGGCCGGGAGTGTGGCTGACACTAACCCCAGTCATTATGGGGCACACAGCATCACACAGCATGTCTGTGTCTAACTCTTTTCTCTTCCCCATTTTAGCATCTAAGGAGAAGAAGAACAAGGAACTGGAATCAGGTACTTGGATAGTCCCTAGTAAACATGTCTGTGCTTTCACATTCTAACGTGACAGGAAAATCACCACACACACTGTACGGACTTCAGTCACCTTAGAATCATAGGTTACCTTCATGATTATCTCCCCCTGTCATGGAAATATTCAAACACTGCAGTGTTTGCAGCTCATATTTCAGTATCATTCTTAATGACAGAGCATTAGTTTAGTGCACATGGAATAGCAGGACTTAAGCAGGGGCTGGGAAAACTTCCTCCCTGCAATTCTATGCATCTCTCGCAATTCTGACTTGCTCTGCTGGTCCCCCGTGCCCACCCACAGCTCCCTGCCACCACTCTGCCAGGGTCCCTCAATCTGGACCTGCCGCCCCCTGCTATCCAGCCGTGGACTCCCATACACAAAGCTCTGCTGGTGCCACTCAATCTTCACCTGCAATCCCCTACTGTCTCAGCCCTGGCCGCTCCAGTCCCACAGCTCTGCAATGACCCTCAATCCCAGTGTGCAGCTAGTGGTGGTGTTAGGTTCCTGCAAGCCGTACAGTTCCAGGGAACCCCGAGGCAGCGAGGGGCCCCCTGAAAGCCACACCTGGTCCACCAGGCGTCAGCTGCTCCATTTTGCTCAGTGCTACCCAGGGCTCTGAATGGTGTCCTCTGCACAGCGTGACCTTGCACACATCACACTTGCCAGGTCACTGGTAGGGGCCCTGGAACTGAGCTGTGTAGAAGGTCCCCATGGACAAACGCCACCCCTGCCGGCAGCCCCCGGCTATCCCCGCCCCAGGCTTCCTCCCCCAGCCCCAGCTCTGTTGGCATCTCTCAGTCCCCACCCACCGCTTCCCTGCTATCCCAGCCCTTAACGCCGCAGTCCTGCCCCATTTCCCTCCCTCCTAGTATAGGCCTGGGCCTGGAATGAACAGTCTCCAAAAACTACTATGCTCTATCTGGGCTCTGTGAGGTACATTCTGATGGGCCTCACCATTCACATTGTTCCACTAGGAGCCGAGACAGGACCTGACTCCACGGCTCTAGGGATGGACAGTAAAGCCAGGGCCATACAGCCCCATGGACCCTTCCCCAGCTAAGCTCCTGCCAACCACTAACTCTAGAGCTACCCACTTTTGCAAAACAGCACCACAGAAGGATTGTCTGGCACAGAAATAGGAGGTCTGAGGCTGGGTGACAGACTACAGGAGGGCAGGCCTCTCTCCATGACACATGTTCGGGTATGACACTCCATCCCCTCATTCCCGACAATTACATCAGCTGGCGGTGCTGCCCCCAGGGGCAATTTGTTTAAAGGCTGATCTGGGAGTGTCACGGAGTGTGGGGGAGTCCAGGCCCTGCACCCCTCTTCCTGGGAATCACTGTGACTCTCAGCCAGCCAGTAAAACAGAAGGTTTATTGGACAATAGGAACACAGTCCAAAACAGAGCTTGTGGGTACAACCAGGACCCCTCAGTCAAGTCCTTCTGGGGGGCAGGGAGCTTAGACCCCAGCCTTGGGGTTCCCTGCATTCCACACCCAGCCCAAAACTGAAAACAAAATCCCTCCAGCAGGCTCTCTCCTGCAGCCTTTGTCCAGTTTCCCGGGCAGAGGTGTTACCTCCCCCTCCCGGCTCAGGTTACAGGCTCTCAGGTATCCCATCCCCAATGAAACTCCCCTGCCACATTCCCAGGTCAACACTCCCCCCTCCCTGCTGCGTCACAGGGACCTTGTCTGTTGTTCATTAATGTAGCAGATTGCAGACTCACCGACGCAGCGCCTCCTGCTGTTTGTCCTGGGCATTAGCTCTTTCCCAGCACTCGGCGCACCTCCTGATGGCTGGTGGCTCACCTGCCTCAGGCCCTAATGTCCCTCCCAGACCCTGGTGCCCCTTTACCTTGGGGTTCTGCCCCCAGCAGTACCCCCACACTCTGGGTCTCCCCTCCCAAGGGAACCCCCACCCCTCTACACCCACCTTGCTTCAGTGGCTACTGCCAGTCATCATCTAGCCCCCGGTCTCAAGGGGCAGACTGCACTCTGTAATGGCCACTCATCATTGTCAAGGGGGTTGGACCAGCTGCCTCTACCTATTCCCAGGCTCCCCAGCTCCTCTTGCCCTTCCCACCACTGCTCTGTCCAATGTACCTTATTCCCAAGCAGCTAAGTCCTTCTCCCTCCACAGCTGGAGAGAGACTCTTTTCCTTCTGGCCCTGCAGCTCTTTTATAGGGCCCAGCCTGGCCCTGATTGGCTGCCTCCCAGCCTTTTCTTACTGGCTCTCAGCCCCAGCCCTCTCCAAGGGCTGGCCTTTAACCCTTTTAGGGCTGGAGAAGGGTGACATTAATTCATTGATGATCTGGAGGATGGTATGGATTGCACCCTCAGCAAGTTTGCAGATGACACTAAACTGGGAGGAGAGGTAGATACGCTGGAGGGTAGGGATAGGATACAGAGGGCCGTAGACAAATTAGAGGATTGGGCCAAAAGAAATCTGATGAGGTTCAACAAGGACAAGTGCAGAGTCCTGCACTTAGGATGGAAGAATCCCATGCACCGCTACAGACTAGGGACCGAATGGCTCGGCAGCAGTTCTGCAGAAAAGGACCTGGGGTTACAGTGGGCGAGAAGCTGGATATGAGTCAACAGTGTGCCCTTGTTGCCAAGAAGGCCAATGGCATTTTGGGATGTATAAGTAGGGGCATTGCCAGCAGATCAAGGGACGTGATTGTTCCCCTCTATTGGACATTGGCGAGGCCTCATCTGGAGTACTGTGTCCAGTTTTGGGCCCCACACTACAAGAAGGATGTGGAAACATTGGAAAGAGTCCAGCGGAGGGCAACAAAAATGATTAGGGGGCTGGAGCACATGACTTATGAGGAGAGGCTGAGGGAACTGGGATTGTTTTGTCTGCAGAAGAGAAGAATGAGGGGGGATTTGATAGCTGCTTTCAACTACCTGAAAGCGGGTTCCAAAGAGGATGGATCTAGACTGTTCTCAGAAGTAGCAGATGACAGAACAAGGAGTAATGGTCTCAAGTTGCACTGCGGGGGGCTTAGGTTGGATATTAGGAAAAACTCTCTCACTCGGAGGGTGGTGAAGCACTGGAATGGGTTACCTAGGGAGGTGGTGGACTCTCCTTCCTTCGAGGTTTTTAAGGTCAGGCTTGACAAGCCCTGGCTGGGGTGATTTAGTTGGGGATTGGTCCTGCTTTGAGCAGGGGGTTGGACTAGATGACCTCCTGAGGTCCCTTCCAACCCTGATATTCTATGAATTGCAGGTGGAATCAGGAGTGGTATCCTTAGTTAGTGGGAAATGGTCTTTGATCCACAGATGTATGGTCTGTGTTGTTATGTGGAAGCTCTGCAGAAGGGAGAAGCGAGGACTGGTGGTGGCTGGCATAACATCACAGCTACTGTTCGATGATCTGGTTGGTCCTTTCCTTTTGCACACTGGACTTGGGAGGGTAAATGGAGAAAAGACACATGTGGAATGCCATCAGGCAAAGGGCCTCGCATCAGAACTGGGCCATGAACTCAGGCCCCTGATCAGAGGTGATGCGTTCTGGAAGGTCATGGAGGCGGACTGCCTGGTTTATACATAGTTGGGCCATCCCTGCAGCTTAGGTTACGCCTGTGCTGGGGACCAAGAGGGCCATTTTGGTAAAGTATCCACTACTGTCAGTATTGCTATGAATTTCTAGAATAATATCTACAGTGATAGCCACCCAGAGTTGAGACAGGATCTGCAAGGGTTGGAGGAGACAGTAGGTGTGTATGTCATCTTGCCATAGGCACAAAAATCACAGGAGGCAATGAATGACTGTATTTTGGGGTGCATCTGGAGCCACCCAAAGGGATGGGATATTAACCGTTGGGCCTTACAGTTCCCCAAGTGTTCCACTAGAGAAAAATCATGGCACAGTTGCAGGACCACAACTACTGCTTAGCCTGGGGGAACACAGATAGGTTCCCTCCTGTACCTCATCCCTTCCTGGTAGTTTTGCAGTTGTTTGTTGACAATGGCTTGTTTCTCAAGCGGAATTCCTGAGGCAGAGGCAGAGCGTATCAATGCGAGTATATCCTGGTGAGGAGCTGTGCTGAGAACGTTATGGGACAGGGCGTTGGCCTGGCCATTTTTCCTTCTGGGACCATATGTGATGATGAAATCAAATCTTGAGAAAAATAGGGCCCACGGGAGGTGCAGTTTGTTTAAGACTTTTGCCCTTCAGTCCTACAGCACCGGGCTGTCGCCCTCCAGGAAGGGGAGGCCCAGTCTCATGCTTCCCCTGACAGAAGGCTGATAAGCAGGCTCCCTGTTACAAGATCACTAGGGCAGGACTGAGGACGCATCATGAACTGAAGGTGACTTTGGTAAATCCCTGGAATCGCTGGCAGTTACCGTCAAACCATTCAGGCAAATGAATCAGAGAATAGGGCTCCATGGGCCATGTCTGGAGTGCGGCATTTTCCACATGCAGCTGTCCTACTGGCTCCTGCAATAGCTGGTTCTCCGAGGCCAGCTGGACGACCTGGGTCTGCAGGGCTTTGTTGGCTCCCTGAAGGCAGGCGGCCACCTCAAGCATGTCTGGCGCTCCAGAAGGTAGCAGTTGAGTAGCTGGATCCATTCGCCCAGCACCAGGCCCACTCTGTAGCCTACGTTGTCCATGCAGACTGTCAGAACCAGGACATGGGCAGTCAGGCCTAGTGGTCAGAACAGGGATCACAAGCCAGCAGCCAGGCCAGGTCAGGCTACCAGAAGATCAGAGACCAAAGTGTAACAACCCGTGTAGATGCTGTGGGCGTGAATTAAAAGGTTCCTAGTGTGCATTTCTGCAGTTCTATTTGAAGAGGACTGTGTTAGTGCGAACTAGGTACTGTTCAGTGCACACCAGCCGCATCCACACAGGGCAGTTACAGAGCAGCACTTTCGCGCATGCTGCAAATCACAGCCCCATACGCTGAACTACGGGGCTGGTTAGACAAGCCCTGAGTCAGGGGCTGGGCAAACTTCCGCCATGCAGGTCTGTGGATAGATCTCAGTTCTGACCTGCAAAATATCTGAGTTCCCTGCATGCAGCTCTGCTGGTGCCCCTCACTCCCCAGCCACAGTCCCCCTGTGCTCCCCACAGCATCGCTGGTGTCCCTCATTCCCCCCCCCCCCACTACCTCCCTGCTATGCCAGCCCTGAACTCCCCAGTCCTGTTCTCTCCCTCCGCACTCCCCTGTTCCTACTCTAGGCCTGGGCCTCAAATGAACACAGACTCCGAGCCCTACTACACTCTGTACGTGCTCAGTGAGGCACATTCTGAGCCACAACCCACAGTGTTCTCATGAGAGCCGAGACAGGACCTGACCCCGTGGCTCGAGGGGTGTGCATTAATCCAGAGCCACACAGCCCCACGGACCCTTCCCCAGCTAAGCGCCTGCCAACCACTGACCCTAGAGTTACACACTTCTGCAAATCAGCACCCCAAAGGGATTGCCTGGCACAGAAATAGGGGGTCTGAGGCCGGGTGACAGGCGGCAGCAGTGCAGGCCTCTCTCCACCTGATACATGTTCTGGTGTGATGCTCCCTTCCCTCATTCCCGGCTGTGCCATCAGCTGGGGGTGCTGTCCACCCAGGGCAATTTGTGGGCTCTGTTTAGGGGCTGATCTGAGACCTTTTTTTTCTTCATTACCAACAGTTTTGTCTGACATGTGCTGTCAGTTCGGAGACCCTTGGCTCATTGGGTACGTCTACACTGCAGCTGGCAGGGAGCTTCCCAGCTCGGGTAGCCGACAAACGCTAGCTCTGCTTGAACTAGTGCACTGACAACAGCAGTGTGGGTGGGGTACCGGGGCAGCGGCTCAGGGTGGCCGTCCAAGTACGTACCTGGGGGTCCAAGTGAGTTGGTATTTGAGCAGCTGGCCCAAGCGGCTGCACATGCTACCCCCAGCTACCCCCCTGCTTTTAGCTCATTCTCTCAAGCAGAGCGAACACGCGTCTGCTGCCCAAGCAGGGAAGCTCACTCCCAGCTGCAGTGTAGATGTACCCAAAATTTGGAACAGTCTCATGTCACTGTTCTTGGAACAACCCACACTGAACCCATGATGGTCTCCTTTTCTTCTCTCCCCAGAATGCCAGGAGCTGCGTGAGACGCTTGGTAAGTTTATCCACTTTCCTTTAGAGAGCCCCTGGGCAGAGGCTCCCAGCCACACACGGTGCTGAGCAGATCCAGAGGCACCAACACCGCAGAGTAGGGCTCAGGGAACAGTTTGGGCCAAAATCAGAGTCACATCAGGGTCACCGAGTCCCACGGCAGCACTGTGAGCTCTCCGCTGCAGACACAGGGTCACCTGCTCTCATGTCTGGTTAGACAGACAGGTGTCACCTGGCCTTTGACAATCCAATGCCAATCACATTGTTCTGATGCGAGAGAAGGGGGCCAGCCACTCTCTGTAGATGAGTGCTGGAGTGCAGGCTCTTCTGGGCCATTTTCCAGAACATGGCTCATGTTTCCATGCTTTGTTGGCAAGGCCAGATCCCAGATGTGAGCCCCAATCATCTGCACGTCCATCCCCTAGTTACACCTGGAGTACGTAGCTTTGATGCTCCAAAGGACTACTTGTAACACAGAAAAGGAATTCTCCTTAGACAGAAGGGTTGAGAATGTCAGAGCTGTATCGGGATCCAGACCCACGTCTTCCATCATAGTTAGACGCTTTGCGGATCCCAGGCCTCCTGCACGTTGGTGCGTATCACTAACTGCCAGCCCTGCTCCTATCCAAGCTGCTGGCTCCTGCACTGGGGCCGGGAGTGTGGCTGACACTAACCCCAGTCATTATGGGGCACACAGCATCACACAGCATGTCTGTGTCTAACTCTTTTCTCTTCCCCATTTTAGCATCTAAGGAGAAGAAGAACAAGGAACTGGAATCAGGTACTTGGATAGTCCCTAGTAAACATGTCTGTGCTTTCACATTCTAACGTGACAGGAAAATCACCACACACACTGTACGGACTTCAGTCACCTTAGAATCATAGGTTACCTTCATGATTATCTCCCCCTGTCATGGAAATATTCAAACACTGCAGTGTTTGCAGCTCATATTTCAGTATCATTCTTAATGACAGAGCATTAGTTTAGTGCACATGGAATAGCAGGACTTAAGCAGGGGCTGGGAAAACTTCCTCCCTGCAATTCTATGCATCTCTCGCAATTCTGACTTGCTCTGCTGGTCCCCCGTGCCCACCCACAGCTCCCTGCCACCACTCTGCCAGGGTCCCTCAATCTGGACCTGCCGCCCCCTGCTATCCAGCCGTGGACTCCCATACACAAAGCTCTGCTGGTGCCACTCAATCTTCACCTGCAATCCCCTACTGTCTCAGCCCTGGCCGCTCCAGTCCCACAGCTCTGCAATGACCCTCAATCCCAGTGTGCAGCTAGTGGTGGTGTTAGGTTCCTGCAAGCCGTACAGTTCCAGGGAACCCCGAGGCAGCGAGGGGCCCCCTGAAAGCCACACCTGGTCCACCAGGCGTCAGCTGCTCCATTTTGCTCAGTGCTACCCAGGGCTCTGAATGGTGTCCTCTGCACAGCGTGACCTTGCACACATCACACTTGCCAGGTCACTGGTAGGGGCCCTGGAACTGAGCTGTGTAGAAGGTCCCCATGGACAAACGCCACCCCTGCCGGCAGCCCCCGGCTATCCCCGCCCCAGGCTTCCTCCCCCAGCCCCAGCTCTGTTGGCATCTCTCAGTCCCCACCCACCGCTTCCCTGCTATCCCAGCCCTTAACGCCGCAGTCCTGCCCCATTTCCCTCCCTCCTAGTATAGGCCTGGGCCTGGAATGAACAGTCTCCAAAAACTACTATGCTCTATCTGGGCTCTGTGAGGTACATTCTGATGGGCCTCACCATTCACATTGTTCCACTAGGAGCCGAGACAGGACCTGACTCCACGGCTCTAGGGATGGACAGTAAAGCCAGGGCCATACAGCCCCATGGACCCTTCCCCAGCTAAGCTCCTGCCAACCACTAACTCTAGAGCTACCCACTTTTGCAAAACAGCACCACAGAAGGATTGTCTGGCACAGAAATAGGAGGTCTGAGGCTGGGTGACAGACTACAGGAGGGCAGGCCTCTCTCCATGACACATGTTCGGGTATGACACTCCATCCCCTCATTCCCGACAATTACATCAGCTGGCGGTGCTGCCCCCAGGGGCAATTTGTTTAAAGGCTGATCTGGGAGTGTCACGGAGTGTGGGGGAGTCCAGGCCCTGCACCCCTCTTCCTGGGAATCACTGTGACTCTCAGCCAGCCAGTAAAACAGAAGGTTTATTGGACAATAGGAACACAGTCCAAAACAGAGCTTGTGGGTACAACCAGGACCCCTCAGTCAAGTCCTTCTGGGGGGCAGGGAGCTTAGACCCCAGCCTTGGGGTTCCCTGCATTCCACACCCAGCCCAAAACTGAAAACAAAATCCCTCCAGCAGGCTCTCTCCTGCAGCCTTTGTCCAGTTTCCCGGGCAGAGGTGTTACCTCCCCCTCCCGGCTCAGGTTACAGGCTCTCAGGTATCCCATCCCCAATGAAACTCCCCTGCCACATTCCCAGGTCAACACTCCCCCCTCCCTGCTGCGTCACAGGGACCTTGTCTGTTGTTCATTAATGTAGCAGATTGCAGACTCACCGACGCAGCGCCTCCTGCTGTTTGTCCTGGGCATTAGCTCTTTCCCAGCACTCGGCGCACCTCCTGATGGCTGGTGGCTCACCTGCCTCAGGCCCTAATGTCCCTCCCAGACCCTGGTGCCCCTTTACCTTGGGGTTCTGCCCCCAGCAGTACCCCCACACTCTGGGTCTCCCCTCCCAAGGGAACCCCCACCCCTCTACACCCACCTTGCTTCAGTGGCTACTGCCAGTCATCATCTAGCCCCCGGTCTCAAGGGGCAGACTGCACTCTGTAATGGCCACTCATCATTGTCAAGGGGGTTGGACCAGCTGCCTCTACCTATTCCCAGGCTCCCCAGCTCCTCTTGCCCTTCCCACCACTGCTCTGTCCAATGTACCTTATTCCCAAGCAGCTAAGTCCTTCTCCCTCCACAGCTGGAGAGAGACTCTTTTCCTTCTGGCCCTGCAGCTCTTTTATAGGGCCCAGCCTGGCCCTGATTGGCTGCCTCCCAGCCTTTTCTTACTGGCTCTCAGCCCCAGCCCTCTCCAAGGGCTGGCCTTTAACCCTTTTAGGGCTGGAGAAGGGTGACATTAATTCATTGATGATCTGGAGGATGGTATGGATTGCACCCTCAGCAAGTTTGCAGATGACACTAAACTGGGAGGAGAGGTAGATACGCTGGAGGGTAGGGATAGGATACAGAGGGCCGTAGACAAATTAGAGGATTGGGCCAAAAGAAATCTGATGAGGTTCAACAAGGACAAGTGCAGAGTCCTGCACTTAGGATGGAAGAATCCCATGCACCGCTACAGACTAGGGACCGAATGGCTCGGCAGCAGTTCTGCAGAAAAGGACCTGGGGTTACAGTGGGCGAGAAGCTGGATATGAGTCAACAGTGTGCCCTTGTTGCCAAGAAGGCCAATGGCATTTTGGGATGTATAAGTAGGGGCATTGCCAGCAGATCAAGGGACGTGATTGTTCCCCTCTATTGGACATTGGCGAGGCCTCATCTGGAGTACTGTGTCCAGTTTTGGGCCCCACACTACAAGAAGGATGTGGAAACATTGGAAAGAGTCCAGCGGAGGGCAACAAAAATGATTAGGGGGCTGGAGCACATGACTTATGAGGAGAGGCTGAGGGAACTGGGATTGTTTTGTCTGCAGAAGAGAAGAATGAGGGGGGATTTGATAGCTGCTTTCAACTACCTGAAAGCGGGTTCCAAAGAGGATGGATCTAGACTGTTCTCAGAAGTAGCAGATGACAGAACAAGGAGTAATGGTCTCAAGTTGCACTGCGGGGGGCTTAGGTTGGATATTAGGAAAAACTCTCTCACTCGGAGGGTGGTGAAGCACTGGAAATGGGTTACCTAGGGAGGTGGTGGACTCTCCTTCCTTCGAGGTTTTTAAGGTCAGGCTTGACAAGCCCTGGCTGGGGTGATTTAGTTGGGGATTGGTCCTGCTTTGAGCAGGGGGTTGGACTAGATGACCTCCTGAGGTCCCTTCCAACCCTGATATTCTATGAATTGCAGGTGGAATCAGGAGTGGTATCCTTAGTTAGTGGGAAATGGTCTTTGATCCACAGATGTATGGTCTGTGTTGTTATGTGGAAGCTCTGCAGAAGGGAGAAGCGAGGACTGGTGGTGGCTGGCATAACATCACAGCTACTGTTCGATGATCTGGTTGGTCCTTTCCTTTTGCACACTGGACTTGGGAGGGTAAATGGAGAAAAGACACATGTGGAATGCCATCAGGCAAAGGGCCTCGCATCAGAACTGGGCCATGAACTCAGGCCCCTGATCAGAGGTGATGCGTTCTGGAAGGTCATGGAGGCGGACTGCCTGGTTTATACATAGTTGGGCCATCCCTGCAGCTTAGGTTACGCCTGTGCTGGGGACCAAGAGGGCCATTTTGGTAAAGTATCCACTACTGTCAGTATTGCTATGAATTTCTAGAATAATATCTACAGTGATAGCCACCCAGAGTTGAGACAGGATCTGCAAGGGTTGGAGGAGACAGTAGGTGTGTATGTCATCTTGCCATAGGCACAAAAATCACAGGAGGCAATGAATGACTGTATTTTGGGGTGCATCTGGAGCCACCCAAAGGGATGGGATATTAACCGTTGGGCCTTACAGTTCCCCAAGTGTTCCACTAGAGAAAAATCATGGCACAGTTGCAGGACCACAACTACTGCTTAGCCTGGGGGAACACAGATAGGTTCCCTCCTGTACCTCATCCCTTCCTGGTAGTTTTGCAGTTGTTTGTTGACAATGGCTTGTTTCTCAAGCGGAATTCCTGAGGCAGAGGCAGAGCGTATCAATGCGAGTATATCCTGGTGAGGAGCTGTGCTGAGAACGTTATGGGACAGGGCGTTGGCCTGGCCATTTTTCCTTCTGGGACCATATGTGATGATGAAATCAAATCTTGAGAAAAATAGGGCCCACGGGAGGTGCAGTTTGTTTAAGACTTTTGCCCTTCAGTCCTACAGCACCGGGCTGTCGCCCTCCAGGAAGGGGAGGCCCAGTCTCATGCTTCCCCTGACAGAAGGCTGATAAGCAGGCTCCCTGTTACAAGATCACTAGGGCAGGACTGAGGACGCATCATGAACTGAAGGTGACTTTGGTAAATCCCTGGAATCGCTGGCAGTTACCGTCAAACCATTCAGGCAAATGAATCAGAGAATAGGGCTCCATGGGCCATGTCTGGAGTGCGGCATTTTCCACATGCAGCTGTCCTACTGGCTCCTGCAATAGCTGGTTCTCCGAGGCCAGCTGGACGACCTGGGTCTGCAGGGCTTTGTTGGCTCCCTGAAGGCAGGCGGCCACCTCAAGCATGTCTGGCGCTCCAGAAGGTAGCAGTTGAGTAGCTGGATCCATTCGCCCAGCACCAGGCCCACTCTGTAGCCTACGTTGTCCATGCAGACTGTCAGAACCAGGACATGGGCAGTCAGGCCTAGTGGTCAGAACAGGGATCACAAGCCAGCAGCCAGGCCAGGTCAGGCTACCAGAAGATCAGAGACCAAAGTGTAACAACCCGTGTAGATGCTGTGGGCGTGAATTAAAAGGTTCCTAGTGTGCATTTCTGCAGTTCTATTTGAAGAGGACTGTGTTAGTGCGAACTAGGTACTGTTCAGTGCACACCAGCCGCATCCACACAGGGCAGTTACAGAGCAGCACTTTCGCGCATGCTGCAAATCACAGCCCCATACGCTGAACTACGGGGCTGGTTAGACAAGCCCTGAGTCAGGGGCTGGGCAAACTTCCGCCATGCAGGTCTGTGGATAGATCTCAGTTCTGACCTGCAAAATATCTGAGTTCCCTGCATGCAGCTCTGCTGGTGCCCCTCACTCCCCAGCCACAGTCCCCCTGTGCTCCCCACAGCATCGCTGGTGTCCCTCATTCCCCCCCCCCCCCACTACCTCCCTGCTATGCCAGCCCTGAACTCCCCAGTCCTGTTCTCTCCCTCCGCACTCCCCTGTTCCTACTCTAGGCCTGGGCCTCAAATGAACACAGACTCCGAGCCCTACTACACTCTGTACGTGCTCAGTGAGGCACATTCTGAGCCACAACCCACAGTGTTCTCATGAGAGCCGAGACAGGACCTGACCCCGTGGCTCGAGGGGTGTGCATTAATCCAGAGCCACACAGCCCCACGGACCCTTCCCCAGCTAAGCGCCTGCCAACCACTGACCCTAGAGTTACACACTTCTGCAAATCAGCACCCCAAAGGGATTGCCTGGCACAGAAATAGGGGGTCTGAGGCCGGGTGACAGGCGGCAGCAGTGCAGGCCTCTCTCCACCTGATACATGTTCTGGTGTGATGCTCCCTTCCCTCATTCCCGGCTGTGCCATCAGCTGGGGGTGCTGTCCACCCAGGGCAATTTGTGGGCTCTGTTTAGGGGCTGATCTGAGACCTTTTTTTTCTTCATTACCAACAGTTTTGTCTGACATGTGCTGTCAGTTCGGAGACCCTTGGCTCATTGGGTACGTCTACACTGCAGCTGGCAGGGAGCTTCCCAGCTCGGGTAGCCGACAAACGCTAGCTCTGCTTGAACTAGTGCACTGACAACAGCAGTGTGGGTGGGGTACCGGGGCAGCGGCTCAGGGTGGCCGTCCAAGTACGTACCTGGGGGTCCAAGTGAGTTGGTATTTGAGCAGCTGGCCCAAGCGGCTGCACATGCTACCCCCAGCTACCCCCCTGCTTTTAGCTCATTCTCTCAAGCAGAGCGAACACGCGTCTGCTGCCCAAGCAGGGAAGCTCACTCCCAGCTGCAGTGTAGATGTACCCAAAATTTGGAACAGTCTCATGTCACTGTTCTTGGAACAACCCACACTGAACCCATGATGGTCTCCTTTTCTTCTCTCCCCAGAATGCCAGGAGCTGCGTGAGACGCTTGGTAAGTTTATCCACTTTCCTTTAGAGAGCCCCTGGGCAGAGGCTCCCAGCCACACACGGTGCTGAGCAGATCCAGAGGCACCAACACCGCAGAGTAGGGCTCAGGGAACAGTTTGGGCCAAAATCAGAGTCACATCAGGGTCACCGAGTCCCACGGCAGCACTGTGAGCTCTCCGCTGCAGACACAGGGTCACCTGCTCTCATGTCTGGTTAGACAGACAGGTGTCACCTGGCCTTTGACAATCCAATGCCAATCACATTGTTCTGATGTGAGAGAAGGGGGCCAGCCACTCTCTGTAGATGAGTGCTGGAGTGCAGGCTCTTCTGGGCCATTTTCCAGAACATGGCTCATGTTTCCATGCTTTGTTGGCAAGGCCAGATCCCAGATGTGAGCCCCAATCATCTGCACGTCCATCCCCTAGTTACACCTGGAGTACGTAGCTTTGATGCTCCAAAGGACTACTTGTAACACAGAAAAGGAATTCTCCTTAGACAGAAGGGTTGAGAATGTCAGAGCTGTATCGGGATCCAGACCCACGTCTTCCATCATAGTTAGACGCTTTGCGGATCCCAGGCCTCCTGCACGTTGGTGCGTATCACTAACTGCCAGCCCTGCTCCTATCCAAGCTGCTGGCTCCTGCACTGGGGCCGGGAGTGTGGCTGACACTAACCCCAGTCATTATGGGGCACACAGCATCACACAGCATGTCTGTGTCTAACTCTTTTCTCTTCCCCATTTTAGCATCTAAGGAGAAGAAGAACAAGGAACTGGAATCAGGTACTTGGATAGTCCCTAGTAAACATGTCTGTGCTTTCACATTCTAACGTGACAGGAAAATCACCACACACACTGTACGGACTTCAGTCACCTTAGAATCATAGGTTACCTTCATGATTATCTCCCCCTGTCATGGAAATATTCAAACACTGCAGTGTTTGCAGCTCATATTTCAGTATCATTCTTAATGACAGAGCATTAGTTTAGTGCACATGGAATAGCAGGACTTAAGCAGGGGCTGGGAAAACTTCCTCCCTGCAATTCTATGCATCTCTCGCAATTCTGACTTGCTCTGCTGGTCCCCCGTGCCCACCCACAGCTCCCTGCCACCACTCTGCCAGGGTCCCTCAATCTGGACCTGCCGCCCCCTGCTATCCAGCCGTGGACTCCCATACACAAAGCTCTGCTGGTGCCACTCAATCTTCACCTGCAATCCCCTACTGTCTCAGCCCTGGCCGCTCCAGTCCCACAGCTCTGCAATGACCCTCAATCCCAGTGTGCAGCTAGTGGTGGTGTTAGGTTCCTGCAAGCCGTACAGTTCCAGGGAACCCCGAGGCAGCGAGGGGCCCCCTGAAAGCCACACCTGGTCCACCAGGCGTCAGCTGCTCCATTTTGCTCAGTGCTACCCAGGGCTCTGAATGGTGTCCTCTGCACAGCGTGACCTTGCACACATCACACTTGCCAGGTCACTGGTAGGGGCCCTGGAACTGAGCTGTGTAGAAGGTCCCCATGGACAAACGCCACCCCTGCCGGCAGCCCCCGGCTATCCCCGCCCCAGGCTTCCTCCCCCAGCCCCAGCTCTGTTGGCATCTCTCAGTCCCCACCCACCGCTTCCCTGCTATCCCAGCCCTTAACGCCGCAGTCCTGCCCCATTTCCCTCCCTCCTAGTATAGGCCTGGGCCTGGAATGAACAGTCTCCAAAAACTACTATGCTCTATCTGGGCTCTGTGAGGTACATTCTGATGGGCCTCACCATTCACATTGTTCCACTAGGAGCCGAGACAGGACCTGACTCCACGGCTCTAGGGATGGACAGTAAAGCCAGGGCCATACAGCCCCATGGACCCTTCCCCAGCTAAGCTCCTGCCAACCACTAACTCTAGAGCTACCCACTTTTGCAAAACAGCACCACAGAAGGATTGTCTGGCACAGAAATAGGAGGTCTGAGGCTGGGTGACAGACTACAGGAGGGCAGGCCTCTCTCCATGACACATGTTCGGGTATGACACTCCATCCCCTCATTCCCGACAATTACATCAGCTGGCGGTGCTGCCCCCAGGGGCAATTTGTTTAAAGGCTGATCTGGGAGTGTCACGGAGTGTGGGGGAGTCCAGGCCCTGCACCCCTCTTCCTGGGAATCACTGTGACTCTCAGCCAGCCAGTAAAACAGAAGGTTTATTGGACAATAGGAACACAGTCCAAAACAGAGCTTGTGGGTACAACCAGGACCCCTCAGTCAAGTCCTTCTGGGGGGCAGGGAGCTTAGACCCCAGCCTTGGGGTTCCCTGCATTCCACACCCAGCCCAAAACTGAAAACAAAATCCCTCCAGCAGGCTCTCTCCTGCAGCCTTTGTCCAGTTTCCCGGGCAGAGGTGTTACCTCCCCCTCCCGGCTCAGGTTACAGGCTCTCAGGTATCCCATCCCCAATGAAACTCCCCTGCCACATTCCCAGGTCAACACTCCCCCCTCCCTGCTGCGTCACAGGGACCTTGTCTGTTGTTCATTAATGTAGCAGATTGCAGACTCACCGACGCAGCGCCTCCTGCTGTTTGTCCTGGGCATTAGCTCTTTCCCAGCACTCGGCGCACCTCCTGATGGCTGGTGGCTCACCTGCCTCAGGCCCTAATGTCCCTCCCAGACCCTGGTGCCCCTTTACCTTGGGGTTCTGCCCCCAGCAGTACCCCCACACTCTGGGTCTCCCCTCCCAAGGGAACCCCCACCCCTCTACACCCACCTTGCTTCAGTGGCTACTGCCAGTCATCATCTAGCCCCCGGTCTCAAGGGGCAGACTGCACTCTGTAATGGCCACTCATCATTGTCAAGGGGGTTGGACCAGCTGCCTCTACCTATTCCCAGGCTCCCCAGCTCCTCTTGCCCTTCCCACCACTGCTCTGTCCAATGTACCTTATTCCCAAGCAGCTAAGTCCTTCTCCCTCCACAGCTGGAGAGAGACTCTTTTCCTTCTGGCCCTGCAGCTCTTTTATAGGGCCCAGCCTGGCCCTGATTGGCTGCCTCCCAGCCTTTTCTTACTGGCTCTCAGCCCCAGCCCTCTCCAAGGGCTGGCCTTTAACCCTTTTAGGGCTGGAGAAGGGTGACATTAATTCATTGATGATCTGGAGGATGGTATGGATTGCACCCTCAGCAAGTTTGCAGATGACACTAAACTGGGAGGAGAGGTAGATACGCTGGAGGGTAGGGATAGGATACAGAGGGCCGTAGACAAATTAGAGGATTGGGCCAAAAGAAATCTGATGAGGTTCAACAAGGACAAGTGCAGAGTCCTGCACTTAGGATGGAAGAATCCCATGCACCGCTACAGACTAGGGACCGAATGGCTCGGCAGCAGTTCTGCAGAAAAGGACCTGGGGTTACAGTGGGCGAGAAGCTGGATATGAGTCAACAGTGTGCCCTTGTTGCCAAGAAGGCCAATGGCATTTTGGGATGTATAAGTAGGGGCATTGCCAGCAGATCAAGGGACGTGATTGTTCCCCTCTATTGGACATTGGCGAGGCCTCATCTGGAGTACTGTGTCCAGTTTTGGGCCCCACACTACAAGAAGGATGTGGAAACATTGGAAAGAGTCCAGCGGAGGGCAACAAAAATGATTAGGGGGCTGGAGCACATGACTTATGAGGAGAGGCTGAGGGAACTGGGATTGTTTTGTCTGCAGAAGAGAAGAATGAGGGGGGATTTGATAGCTGCTTTCAACTACCTGAAAGCGGGTTCCAAAGAGGATGGATCTAGACTGTTCTCAGAAGTAGCAGATGACAGAACAAGGAGTAATGGTCTCAAGTTGCACTGCGGGGGGCTTAGGTTGGATATTAGGAAAAACTCTCTCACTCGGAGGGTGGTGAAGCACTGGAATGGGTTACCTAGGGAGGTGGTGGACTCTCCTTCCTTCGAGGTTTTTAAGGTCAGGCTTGACAAGCCCTGGCTGGGGTGATTTAGTTGGGGATTGGTCCTGCTTTGAGCAGGGGGTTGGACTAGATGACCTCCTGAGGTCCCTTCCAACCCTGATATTCTATGAATTGCAGGTGGAATCAGGAGTGGTATCCTTAGTTAGTGGGAAATGGTCTTTGATCCACAGATGTATGGTCTGTGTTGTTATGTGGAAGCTCTGCAGAAGGGAGAAGCGAGGACTGGTGGTGGCTGGCATAACATCACAGCTACTGTTCGATGATCTGGTTGGTCCTTTCCTTTTGCACACTGGACTTGGGAGGGTAAATGGAGAAAAGACACATGTGGAATGCCATCAGGCAAAGGGCCTCGCATCAGAACTGGGCCATGAACTCAGGCCCCTGATCAGAGGTGATGCGTTCTGGAAGGTCATGGAGGCGGACTGCCTGGTTTATACATAGTTGGGCCATCCCTGCAGCTTAGGTTACGCCTGTGCTGGGGACCAAGAGGGCCATTTTGGTAAAGTATCCACTACTGTCAGTATTGCTATGAATTTCTAGAATAATATCTACAGTGATAGCCACCCAGAGTTGAGACAGGATCTGCAAGGGTTGGAGGAGACAGTAGGTGTGTATGTCATCTTGCCATAGGCACAAAAATCACAGGAGGCAATGAATGACTGTATTTTGGGGTGCATCTGGAGCCACCCAAAGGGATGGGATATTAACCGTTGGGCCTTACAGTTCCCCAAGTGTTCCACTAGAGAAAAATCATGGCACAGTTGCAGGACCACAACTACTGCTTAGCCTGGGGGAACACAGATAGGTTCCCTCCTGTACCTCATCCCTTCCTGGTAGTTTTGCAGTTGTTTGTTGACAATGGCTTGTTTCTCAAGCGGAATTCCTGAGGCAGAGGCAGAGCGTATCAATGCGAGTATATCCTGGTGAGGAGCTGTGCTGAGAACGTTATGGGACAGGGCGTTGGCCTGGCCATTTTTCCTTCTGGGACCATATGTGATGATGAAATCAAATCTTGAGAAAAATAGGGCCCACGGGAGGTGCAGTTTGTTTAAGACTTTTGCCCTTCAGTCCTACAGCACCGGGCTGTCGCCCTCCAGGAAGGGGAGGCCCAGTCTCATGCTTCCCCTGACAGAAGGCTGATAAGCAGGCTCCCTGTTACAAGATCACTAGGGCAGGACTGAGGACGCATCATGAACTGAAGGTGACTTTGGTAAATCCCTGGAATCGCTGGCAGTTACCGTCAAACCATTCAGGCAAATGAATCAGAGAATAGGGCTCCATGGGCCATGTCTGGAGTGCGGCATTTTCCACATGCAGCTGTCCTACTGGCTCCTGCAATAGCTGGTTCTCCGAGGTCAGCTGGACGACCTGGGTCTGCAGGGCTTTGTTGGCTCCCTGAAGGCAGGCGGCCACCTCAAGCATGTCTGGCGCTCCAGAAGGTAGCAGTTGAGTAGCTGGATCCATTCGCCCAGCACCAGGCCCACTCTGTAGCCTACGTTGTCCATGCAGACTGTCAGAACCAGGACATGGGCAGTCAGGCCTAGTGGTCAGAACAGGGATCACAAGCCAGCAGCCAGGCCAGGTCAGGCTACCAGAAGATCAGAGACCAAAGTGTAACAACCCGTGTAGATGCTGTGGGCGTGAATTAAAAGGTTCCTAGTGTGCATTTCTGCAGTTCTATTTGAAGAGGACTGTGTTAGTGCGAACTAGGTACTGTTCAGTGCACACCAGCCGCATCCACACAGGGCAGTTACAGAGCAGCACTTTCGCGCATGCTGCAAATCACAGCCCCATACGCTGAACTACAGGGCTGGTTAGACAAGCCCTGAGTCAGGGGCTGGGCAAACGTCCGCCATGCAGGTCTGTGGCTAGATCTCAGTTCTGACCTGCAAAATATCTGAGTTCCCTGCATGCAGCTCTGCTGGTGCCCCTCACTCCCCAGCCACAGTCCCCCTGTGCTCCCCACAGCATCGCTGGTGTCCCTCATTCCCCCCCCCCCCCCACTACCTCCCTGCTATGCCAGCCCTGAACTCCCCAGTCCTGTTCTCTCCCTCCGCACTCCCCTGTTCCTACTCTAGGCCTGGGCCTCAAATGAACACAGACTCCGAGCCCTACTACACTCTGTACGTGCTCAGTGAGGCACATTCTGAGCCACAACCCACAGTGTTCTCATGAGAGCCGAGACAGGACCTGACCCCGTGGCTCGAGGGGTGTGCATTAATCCAGAGCCACACAGCCCCACGGACCCTTCCCCAGCTAAGCGCCTGCCAACCACTGACCCTAGAGTTACACACTTCTGCAAATCAGCACCCCAAAGGGATTGCCTGGCACAGAAATAGGGGGTCTGAGGCCGGGTGACAGGCGGCAGCAGTGCAGGCCTCTCTCCACCTGATACATGTTCTGGTGTGATGCTCCCTTCCCTCATTCCCGGCTGTGCCATCAGCTGGGGGTGCTGTCCACCCAGGGCAATTTGTGGGCTCCGTTTAGGGGCTGATCTGAGACCTTTTTTTTCTTCATTACCAACAGTTTTGTCTGACATGTGCTGTCAGTTCGGAGACCCTTGGCTCATTGGGTACGTCTACACTGCAGCTGGCAGGGAGCTTCCCAGCTCGGGTAGCCGACAAACGCTAGCTCTGCTTGAACTAGTGCACTGACAACAGCAGTGTGGGTGGGGTACCGGGGCAGCGGCTCAGGGTGGCCGTCCAAGTACGTACCTGGGGGTCCAAGTGAGTTGGTATTTGAGCAGCTGGCCCAAGCGGCTGCACATGCTACCCCCAGCTACCCCCCTGCTTTTAGCTCATTCTCTCAAGCAGAGCGAACACGCGTCTGCTGCCCAAGCAGGGAAGCTCACTCCCAGCTGCAGTGTAGATGTACCCAAAATTTGGAACAGTCTCATGTCACTGTTCTTGGAACAACCCACACTGAACCCATGATGGTCTCCTTTTCTTCTCTCCCCAGAATGCCAGGAGCTGCGTGAGACGCTTGCTAAGTTTATCCACTTTCCTTTAGAGAGCCCCTGGGCAGAGGCTCCCAGCCACACACGGTGCTGAGCAGATCCAGAGGCACCAACACCGCAGAGTAGGGCTCAGGGAACAGTTTGGGCCAAAATCAGAGTCACATCAGGGTCACCGAGTCCCACGGCAGCACTGTGAGCTCTCCGCTGCAGACACAGGGTCACCTGCTCTCATGTCTGGTTAGACAGACAGGTGTCACCTGGCCTTTGACAATCCAATGCCAATCACATTGTTCTGATGTGAGAGAAGGGGGCCAGCCACTCTCTGTAGATGAGTGCTGGAGTGCAGGCTCTTCTGGGCCATTTTCCAGAACATGGCTCATGTTTCCATGCTTTGTTGGCAAGGCCAGATCCCAGATGTGAGCCCCAATCATCTGCACGTCCATCCCCTAGTTACACCTGGAGTACGTAGCTTTGATGCTCCAAAGGACTACTTGTAACACAGAAAAGGAATTCTCCTTAGACAGAAGGGTTGAGAATGTCAGAGCTGTATCGGGATCCAGACCCACGTCTTCCATCATAGTTAGACGCTTTGCGGATCCCAGGCCTCCTGCACGTTGGTGCGTATCACTAACTGCCAGCCCTGCTCCTATCCAAGCTGCTGGCTCCTGCACTGGGGCCGGGAGTGTGGCTGACACTAACCCCAGTCATTATGGGGCACACAGCATCACACAGCATGTCTGTGTCTAACTCTTTTCTCTTCCCCATTTTAGCATCTAAGGAGAAGAAGAACAAGGAACTGGAATCAGGTACTTGGATAGTCCCTAGTAAACATGTCTGTGCTTTCACATTCTAACGTGACAGGAAAATCACCACACACACTGTACGGACTTCAGTCACCTTAGAATCATAGGTTACCTTCATGAT
This sequence comes from Chelonia mydas, assembly GCF_015237465.2. Classification (NCBI taxonomy): domain Eukaryota; kingdom Metazoa; phylum Chordata; order Testudines; family Cheloniidae; genus Chelonia; species Chelonia mydas. Next base: position 13,153,480 of record NC_051263.2, on the reverse strand, counting down.
TATCTCCCCCTGTCATGGAAATATTCAAACACTGCAGTGTTTGCAGCTCATATTTCAGTATCATTCTTAATGACAGAGCATTAGTTTAGTGCACATGGAATAGCAGGACTTAAGCAGGGGCTGGGAAAACTTCCTCCCTGCAATTCTATGCATCTCTCGCAATTCTGACTTGCTCTGCTGGTCCCCCGTGCCCACCCACAGCTCCCTGCCACCACTCTGCCAGGGTCCCTCAATCTGGACCTGCCGCCCCCTGCTATCCAGCCGTGGACTCCCATACACAAAGCTCTGCTGGTGCCACTCAATCTTCACCTGCAATCCCCTACTGTCTCAGCCCTGGCCGCTCCAGTCCCACAGCTCTGCAATGACCCTCAATCCCAGTGTGCAGCTAGTGGTGGTGTTAGGTTCCTGCAAGCCGTACAGTTCCAGGGAACCCCGAGGCAGCGAGGGGCCCCCTGAAAGCCACACCTGGTCCACCAGGCGTCAGCTGCTCCATTTTGCTCAGTGCTACCCAGGGCTCTGAATGGTGTCCTCTGCACAGCGTGACCTTGCACACATCACACTTGCCAGGTCACTGGTAGGGGCCCTGGAACTGAGCTGTGTAGAAGGTCCCCATGGACAAACGCCACCCCTGCCGGCAGCCCCCGGCTATCCCCGCCCCAGGCTTCCTCCCCCAGCCCCAGCTCTGTTGGCATCTCTCAGTCCCCACCCACCGCTTCCCTGCTATCCCAGCCCTTAACGCCGCAGTCCTGCCCCATTTCCCTCCCTCCTAGTATAGGCCTGGGCCTGGAATGAACAGTCTCCAAAAACTACTATGCTCTATCTGGGCTCTGTGAGGTACATTCTGATGGGCCTCACCATTCACATTGTTCCACTAGGAGCCGAGACAGGACCTGACTCCACGGCTCTAGGGATGGACAGTAAAGCCAGGGCCATACAGCCCCATGGACCCTTCCCCAGCTAAGCTCCTGCCAACCACTAACTCTAGAGCTACCCACTTTTGCAAAACAGCACCACAGAAGGATTGTCTGGCACAGAAATAGGAGGTCTGAGGCTGGGTGACAGACTACAGGAGGGCAGGCCTCTCTCCATGACACATGTTCGGGTATGACACTCCATCCCCTCATTCCCGACAATTACATCAGCTGGCGGTGCTGCCCCCAGGGGCAATTTGTTTAAAGGCTGATCTGGGAGTGTCACGGAGTGTGGGGGAGTCCAGGCCCTGCACCCCTCTTCCTGGGAATCACTGTGACTCTCAGCCAGCCAGTAAAACAGAAGGTTTATTGGACAATAGGAACACAGTCCAAAACAGAGCTTGTGGGTACAACCAGGACCCCTCAGTCAAGTCCTTCTGGGGGGCAGGGAGCTTAGACCCCAGCCTTGGGGTTCCCTGCATTCCACACCCAGCCCAAAACTGAAAACAAAATCCCTCCAGCAGGCTCTCTCCTGCAGCCTTTGTCCAGTTTCCCGGGCAGAGGTGTTACCTCCCCCTCCCGGCTCAGGTTACAGGCTCTCAGGTATCCCATCCCCAATGAAACTCCCCTGCCACATTCCCAGGTCAACACTCCCCCCTCCCTGCTGCGTCACAGGGACCTTGTCTGTTGTTCATTAATGTAGCAGATTGCAGACTCACCGACGCAGCGCCTCCTGCTGTTTGTCCTGGGCATTAGCTCTTTCCCAGCACTCGGCGCACCTCCTGATGGCTGGTGGCTCACCTGCCTCAGGCCCTAATGTCCCTCCCAGACCCTGGTGCCCCTTTACCTTGGGGTTCTGCCCCCAGCAGTACCCCCACACTCTGGGTCTCCCCTCCCAAGGGAACCCCCACCCCTCTACACCCACCTTGCTTCAGTGGCTACTGCCAGTCATCATCTAGCCCCCGGTCTCAAGGGGCAGACTGCACTCTGTAATGGCCACTCATCATTGTCAAGGGGGTTGGACCAGCTGCCTCTACCTATTCCCAGGCTCCCCAGCTCCTCTTGCCCTTCCCACCACTGCTCTGTCCAATGTACCTTATTCCCAAGCAGCTAAGTCCTTCTCCCTCCACAGCTGGAGAGAGACTCTTTTCCTTCTGGCCCTGCAGCTCTTTTATAGGGCCCAGCCTGGCCCTGATTGGCTGCCTCCCAGCCTTTTCTTACTGGCTCTCAGCCCCAGCCCTCTCCAAGGGCTGGCCTTTAACCCTTTTAGGGCTGGAGAAGGGTGACATTAATTCATTGATGATCTGGAGGATGGTATGGATTGCACCCTCAGCAAGTTTGCAGATGACACTAAACTGGGAGGAGAGGTAGATACGCTGGAGGGTAGGGATAGGATACAGAGGGCCGTAGACAAATTAGAGGATTGGGCCAAAAGAAATCTGATGAGGTTCAACAAGGACAAGTGCAGAGTCCTGCACTTAGGATGGAAGAATCCCATGCACCGCTACAGACTAGGGACCGAATGGCTCGGCAGCAGTTCTGCAGAAAAGGACCTGGGGTTACAGTGGGCGAGAAGCTGGATATGAGTCAACAGTGTGCCCTTGTTGCCAAGAAGGCCAATGGCATTTTGGGATGTATAAGTAGGGGCATTGCCAGCAGATCAAGGGACGTGATTGTTCCCCTCTATTGGACATTGGCGAGGCCTCATCTGGAGTACTGTGTCCAGTTTTGGGCCCCACACTACAAGAAGGATGTGGAAACATTGGAAAGAGTCCAGCGGAGGGCAACAAAAATGATTAGGGGGCTGGAGCACATGACTTATGAGGAGAGGCTGAGGGAACTGGGATTGTTTTGTCTGCAGAAGAGAAGAATGAGGGGGGATTTGATAGCTGCTTTCAACTACCTGAAAGCGGGTTCCAAAGAGGATGGATCTAGACTGTTCTCAGAAGTAGCAGATGACAGAACAAGGAGTAATGGTCTCAAGTTGCACTGCGGGGGGCTTAGGTTGGATATTAGGAAAAACTCTCTCACTCGGAGGGTGGTGAAGCACTGGAATGGGTTACCTAGGGAGGTGGTGGACTCTCCTTCCTTCGAGGTTTTTAAGGTCAGGCTTGACAAGCCCTGGCTGGGGTGATTTAGTTGGGGATTGGTCCTGCTTTGAGCAGGGGGTTGGACTAGATGACCTCCTGAGGTCCCTTCCAACCCTGATATTCTATGAATTGCAGGTGGAATCAGGAGTGGTATCCTTAGTTAGTGGGAAATGGTCTTTGATCCACAGATGTATGGTCTGTGTTGTTATGTGGAAGCTCTGCAGAAGGGAGAAGCGAGGACTGGTGGTGGCTGGCATAACATCACAGCTACTGTTCGATGATCTGGTTGGTCCTTTCCTTTTGCACACTGGACTTGGGAGGGTAAATGGAGAAAAGACACATGTGGAATGCCATCAGGCAAAGGGCCTCGCATCAGAACTGGGCCATGAACTCAGGCCCCTGATCAGAGGTGATGCGTTCTGGAAGGTCATGGAGGCGGACTGCCTGGTTTATACATAGTTGGGCCATCCCTGCAGCTTAGGTTACGCCTGTGCTGGGGACCAAGAGGGCCATTTTGGTAAAGTATCCACTACTGTCAGTATTGCTATGAATTTCTAGAATAATATCTACAGTGATAGCCACCCAGAGTTGAGACAGGATCTGCAAGGGTTGGAGGAGACAGTAGGTGTGTATGTCATCTTGCCATAGGCACAAAAATCACAGGAGGCAATGAATGACTGTATTTTGGGGTGCATCTGGAGCCACCCAAAGGGATGGGATATTAACCGTTGGGCCTTACAGTTCCCCAAGTGTTCCACTAGAGAAAAATCATGGCACAGTTGCAGGACCACAACTACTGCTTAGCCTGGGGGAACACAGATAGGTTCCCTCCTGTACCTCATCCCTTCCTGGTAGTTTTGCAGTTGTTTGTTGACAATGGCTTGTTTCTCAAGCGGAATTCCTGAGGCAGAGGCAGAGCGTATCAATGCGAGTATATCCTGGTGAGGAGCTGTGCTGAGAACGTTATGGGACAGGGCGTTGGCCTGGCCATTTTTCCTTCTGGGACCATATGTGATGATGAAATCAAATCTTGAGAAAAATAGGGCCCACGGGAGGTGCAGTTTGTTTAAGACTTTTGCCCTTCAGTCCTACAGCACCGGGCTGTCGCCCTCCAGGAAGGGGAGGCCCAGTCTCATGCTTCCCCTGACAGAAGGCTGATAAGCAGGCTCCCTGTTACAAGATCACTAGGGCAGGACTGAGGACGCATCATGAACTGAAGGTGACTTTGGTAAATCCCTGGAATCGCTGGCAGTTACCGTCAAACCATTCAGGCAAATGAATCAGAGAATAGGGCTCCATGGGCCATGTCTGGAGTGCGGCATTTTCCACATGCAGCTGTCCTACTGGCTCCTGCAATAGCTGGTTCTCCGAGGTCAGCTGGACGACCTGGGTCTGCAGGGCTTTGTTGGCTCCCTGAAGGCAGGCGGCCACCTCAAGCATGTCTGGCGCTCCAGAAGGTAGCAGTTGAGTAGCTGGATCCATTCGCCCAGCACCAGGCCCACTCTGTAGCCTACGTTGTCCATGCAGACTGTCAGAACCAGGACATGGGCAGTCAGGCCTAGTGGTCAGAACAGGGATCACAAGCCAGCAGCCAGGCCAGGTCAGGCTACCAGAAGATCAGAGACCAAAGTGTAACAACCCGTGTAGATGCTGTGGGCGTGAATTAAAAGGTTCCTAGTGTGCATTTCTGCAGTTCTATTTGAAGAGGACTGTGTTAGTGCGAACTAGGTACTGTTCAGTGCACACCAGCCGCATCCACACAGGGCAGTTACAGAGCAGCACTTTCGCGCATGCTGCAAATCACAGCCCCATACGCTGAACTACAGGGCTGGTTAGACAAGCCCTGAGTCAGGGGCTGGGCAAACGTCCGCCATGCAGGTCTGTGGCTAGATCTCAGTTCTGACCTGCAAAATATCTGAGTTCCCTGCATGCAGCTCTGCTGGTGCCCCTCACTCCCCAGCCACAGTCCCCCTGTGCTCCCCACAGCATCGCTGGTGTCCCTCATTCCCCCCCCCCCCCACTACCTCCCTGCTATGCCAGCCCTGAACTCCCCAGTCCTGTTCTCTCCCTCCGCACTCCCCTGTTCCTACTCTAGGCCTGGGCCTCAAATGAACACAGACTCCGAGCCCTACTACACTCTGTACGTGCTCAGTGAGGCACATTCTGAGCCACAACCCACAGTGTTCTCATGAGAGCCGAGACAGGACCTGACCCCGTGGCTCGAGGGGTGTGCATTAATCCAGAGCCACACAGCCCCACGGACCCTTCCCCAGCTAAGCGCCTGCCAACCACTGACCCTAGAGTTACACACTTCTGCAAATCAGCACCCCAAAGGGATTGCCTGGCACAGAAATAGGGGGTCTGAGGCCGGGTGACAGGCGGCAGCAGTGCAGGCCTCTCTCCACCTGATACATGTTCTGGTGTGATGCTCCCTTCCCTCATTCCCGGCTGTGCCATCAGCTGGGGGTGCTGTCCACCCAGGGCAATTTGTGGGCTCCGTTTAGGGGCTGATCTGAGACCTTTTTTTTCTTCATTACCAACAGTTTTGTCTGACATGTGCTGTCAGTTCGGAGACCCTTGGCTCATTGGGTACGTCTACACTGCAGCTGGCAGGGAGCTTCCCAGCTCGGGTAGCCGACAAACGCTAGCTCTGCTTGAACTAGTGCACTGACAACAGCAGTGTGGGTGGGGTACCGGGGCAGCGGCTCAGGGTGGCCGTCCAAGTACGTACCTGGGGGTCCAAGTGAGTTGGTATTTGAGCAGCTGGCCCAAGCGGCTGCACATGCTACCCCCAGCTACCCCCCTGCTTTTAGCTCATTCTCTCAAGCAGAGCGAACACGCGTCTGCTGCCCAAGCAGGGAAGCTCACTCCCAGCTGCAGTGTAGACGTACCCAAAATTTGGAGCAGCCCCATGTCACTCTGCTCAAAACAACCCATATTGAACCCATGATGGTCTCCTTTTCTTCGTTTCCCAGAATGCCAGGAGCTGCGTCAGAGGCTCGGTAAGTTCATCCACCTCCCCAGTAGAGCCCTTGGGCGGAGGCTCCCAGCCACACACAGCGCTGGGCAGATCCAGAAGCACCGACACCGCAGAGTAGGGCTCAGGGAACAGTTTGGGCCAAAATCAGAGTCACATCAGGGTCACCGAGTCCCACGGCAGCACTGTGAGCTCTCCGCTGCAGACACAGGGTTACCTGCTCTCATGCCTGGATAGACAGACAGGTGTCACCTGGCCTTTGACAATCCAAAGCCAATCACATTGTTCTGATGTGAGAGAAGGGGGCCAGCCACTCTCTGTAGATGAGTGCTGGAGTGCAGGCTCTTCTGGGCCATTTTCCAGAACATGGCTCATGTTTCCATGCTTTGTTGGCAAGGCCAGATCCCAGATGTGAGCCCCAATCATCTGCACGTCCATCCCCTAGTTACACCTGGAGTACGTAGCTTTGATGCTCCAAAGGACTACTTGTAACACAGAAAAGGAATTCTCCTTAGACAGAAGGGTTGAGAATGTCAGAGCTGTATCGGGATCCAGACCCACGTCTTCCATCATAGTTAGACGCTTTGCGGATCCCAGGCCTCCTGCACGTTGGTGCGTATCACTAACTGCCAGCCCTGCTCCTATCCAAGCTGCTGGCTCCTGCACTGGGGCCGGGAGTGTGGCTGACACTAACCCCAGTCATTATGGGGCACACAGCATCACACAGCATGTCTGTGTCTAACTCTTTTCTCTTCCCCATTTTAGCATCTAAGGAGAAGAAGAACAAGGAACTGGAATCAGGTACTTGGATAGTCCCTAGTAAACATGTCTGTGCTTTCACATTCTAACGTGACAGGAAAATCACCACACACACTGTACGGACTTCAGTCACCTTAGAATCATAGGTTACCTTCATGATTATCTCCCCCTGTCATGGAAATATTCAAACACTGCAGTGTTTGCAGCTCATATTTCAGTATCATTCTTAATGACAGAGCATTAGTTTAGTGCACATGGAATAGCAGGACTTAAGCAGGGGCTGGGAAAACTTCCTCCCTGCAATTCTATGCATCTCTCGCAATTCTGACTTGCTCTGCTGGTCCCCCGTGCCCACCCACAGCTCCCTGCCACCACTCTGCCAGGGTCCCTCAATCTGGACCTGCCGCCCCCTGCTATCCAGCCGTGGACTCCCATACACAAAGCTCTGCTGGTGCCACTCAATCTTCACCTGCAATCCCCTACTGTCTCAGCCCTGGCCGCTCCAGTCCCACAGCTCTGCAATGACCCTCAATCCCAGTGTGCAGCTAGTGGTGGTGTTAGGTTCCTGCAAGCCGTACAGTTCCAGGGAACCCCGAGGCAGCGAGGGGCCCCCTGAAAGCCACACCTGGTCCACCAGGCGTCAGCTGCTCCATTTTGCTCAGTGCTACCCAGGGCTCTGAATGGTGTCCTCTGCACAGCGTGACCTTGCACACATCACACTTGCCAGGTCACTGGTAGGGGCCCTGGAACTGAGCTGTGTAGAAGGTCCCCATGGACAAACGCCACCCCTGCCGGCAGCCCCCGGCTATCCCCGCCCCAGGCTTCCTCCCCCAGCCCCAGCTCTGTTGGCATCTCTCAGTCCCCACCCACCGCTTCCCTGCTATCCCAGCCCTTAACGCCGCAGTCCTGCCCCATTTCCCTCCCTCCTAGTATAGGCCTGGGCCTGGAATGAACAGTCTCCAAAAACTACTATGCTCTATCTGGGCTCTGTGAGGTACATTCTGATGGGCCTCACCATTCACATTGTTCCACTAGGAGCCGAGACAGGACCTGACTCCACGGCTCTAGGGATGGACAGTAAAGCCAGGGCCATACAGCCCCATGGACCCTTCCCCAGCTAAGCTCCTGCCAACCACTAACTCTAGAGCTACCCACTTTTGCAAAACAGCACCACAGAAGGATTGTCTGGCACAGAAATAGGAGGTCTGAGGCTGGGTGACAGACTACAGGAGGGCAGGCCTCTCTCCATGACACATGTTCGGGTATGACACTCCATCCCCTCATTCCCGACAATTACATCAGCTGGCGGTGCTGCCCCCAGGGGCAATTTGTTTAAAGGCTGATCTGGGAGTGTCACGGAGTGTGGGGGAGTCCAGGCCCTGCACCCCTCTTCCTGGGAATCACTGTGACTCTCAGCCAGCCAGTAAAACAGAAGGTTTATTGGACAATAGGAACACAGTCCAAAACAGAGCTTGTGGGTACAACCAGGACCCCTCAGTCAAGTCCTTCTGGGGGGCAGGGAGCTTAGACCCCAGCCTTGGGGTTCCCTGCATTCCACACCCAGCCCAAAACTGAAAACAAAATCCCTCCAGCAGGCTCTCTCCTGCAGCCTTTGTCCAGTTTCCCGGGCAGAGGTGTTACCTCCCCCTCCCGGCTCAGGTTACAGGCTCTCAGGTATCCCATCCCCAATGAAACTCCCCTGCCACATTCCCAGGTCAACACTCCCCCCTCCCTGCTGCGTCACAGGGACCTTGTCTGTTGTTCATTAATGTAGCAGATTGCAGACTCACCGACGCAGCGCCTCCTGCTGTTTGTCCTGGGCATTAGCTCTTTCCCAGCACTCGGCGCACCTCCTGATGGCTGGTGGCTCACCTGCCTCAGGCCCTAATGTCCCTCCCAGACCCTGGTGCCCCTTTACCTTGGGGTTCTGCCCCCAGCAGTACCCCCACACTCTGGGTCTCCCCTCCCAAGGGAACCCCCACCCCTCTACACCCACCTTGCTTCAGTGGCTACTGCCAGTCATCATCTAGCCCCCGGTCTCAAGGGGCAGACTGCACTCTGTAATGGCCACTCATCATTGTCAAGGGGGTTGGACCAGCTGCCTCTACCTATTCCCAGGCTCCCCAGCTCCTCTTGCCCTTCCCACCACTGCTCTGTCCAATGTACCTTATTCCCAAGCAGCTAAGTCCTTCTCCCTCCACAGCTGGAGAGAGACTCTTTTCCTTCTGGCCCTGCAGCTCTTTTATAGGGCCCAGCCTGGCCCTGATTGGCTGCCTCCCAGCCTTTTCTTACTGGCTCTCAGCCCCAGCCCTCTCCAAGGGCTGGCCTTTAACCCTTTTAGGGCTGGAGAAGGGTGACATTAATTCATTGATGATCTGGAGGATGGTATGGATTGCACCCTCAGCAAGTTTGCAGATGACACTAAACTGGGAGGAGAGGTAGATACGCTGGAGGGTAGGGATAGGATACAGAGGGCCGTAGACAAATTAGAGGATTGGGCCAAAAGAAATCTGATGAGGTTCAACAAGAACAAGTGCAGAGTCCTGCACTTAGGATGGAAGAATCCCATGCACCGCTACAGACTAGGGACCGAATGGCTCGGCAGCAGTTCTGCAGAAAAGGACCTGGGGTTACAGTGGACTAGAAGCTGGATATGAGTCAACAGTGTGCCCTTGTTGCCAAGAAGGCCAATGGCATTTTGGAATGTATAAATAGGCGCATTGCCAGCAGATCAAGGGACGTGATTGTTCCCCTCTATTGGACATTGGCGAGGCCTCATCTGGAGTACTGTGTCCAGTTTTGGGCCCCACACTACAAGAAGGATGTGGAAACATTGGAAAGAGTCCAGCGGAGGGCAACAAAAATGATTAGGGGGCTGGAGCACATGACTTATGAGGAGAGGCTGAGGGAACTGGGATTGTTTTGTCTGCAGAAGAGAAGAATGAGGGGGGATTTGATAGCTGCTTTCAACTACCTGAAAGCGGGTTCCAAAGAGGATGGATCTAGACTGTTCTCAGAAGTAGCAGATGACAGAACAAGGAGTAATGGTCTCAAGTTGCACTGCGGGGGGCTTAGGTTGGATATTAGGAAAAACTCTCTCACTCGGAGGGTGGTGAAGCACTGGAATGGGTTACCTAGGGAGGTGGTGGACTCTCCTTCCTTCGAGGTTTTTAAGGTCAGGCTTGACAAGCCCTGGCTGGGGTGATTTAGTTGGGGATTGGTCCTGCTTTGAGCAGGGGGTTGGACTAGATGACCTCCTGAGGTCCCTTCCAACCCTGATATTCTATGAATTGCAGGTGGAATCAGGAGTGGTATCCTTAGTTAGTGGGAAATGGTCTTTGATCCACAGATGTATGGTCTGTGTTGTTATGTGGAAGCTCTGCAGAAGGGAGAAGCGAGGACTGGTGGTGGCTGGCATAACATCACAGCTACTGTTCGATGATCTGGTTGGTCCTTTCCTTTTGCACACTGGACTTGGGAGGGTAAATGGAGAAAAGACACATGTGGAATGCCATCAGGCAAAGGGCCTCGCATCAGAACTGGGCCATGAACTCAGGCCCCTGATCAGAGGTGATGCGTTCTGGAAGGTCATGGAGGCGGACTGCCTGGTTTATACATAGTTGGGCCATCCCTGCAGCTTAGGTTACGCCTGTGCTGGGGACCAAGAGGGCCATTTTGGTAAAGTATCCACTACTGTCAGTATTGCTATGAATTTCTAGAATAATATCTACAGTGATAGCCACCCAGAGTTGAGACAGGATCTGCAAGGGTTGGAGGAGACAGTAGGTGTGTATGTCATCTTGCCATAGGCACAAAAATCACAGGAGGCAATGAATGACTGTATTTTGGGGTGCATCTGGAGCCACCCAAAGGGATGGGATATTAACCGTTGGGCCTTACAGTTCCCCAAGTGTTCCACTAGAGAAAAATCATGGCACAGTTGCAGGACCACAACTACTGCTTAGCCTGGGGGAACACAGATAGGTTCCCTCCTGTACCTCATCCCTTCCTGGTAGTTTTGCAGTTGTTTGTTGACAATGGCTTGTTTCTCAAGCGGAATTCCTGAGGCAGAGGCAGAGCGTATCAATGCGAGTATATCCTGGTGAGGAGCTGTGCTGAGAACGTTATGGGACAGGGCGTTGGCCTGGCCATTTTTCCTTCTGGGACCATATGTGATGATGAAATCAAATCTTGAGAAAAATAGGGCCCACGGGAGGTGCAGTTTGTTTAAGACTTTTGCCCTTCAGTCCTACAGCACCGGGCTGTCGCCCTCCAGGAAGGGGAGGCCCAGTCTCATGCTTCCCCTGACAGAAGGCTGATAAGCAGGCTCCCTGTTACAAGATCACTAGGGCAGGACTGAGGACGCATCATGAACTGAAGGTGACTTTGGTAAATCCCTGGAATCGCTGGCAGTTACCGTCAAACCATTCAGGCAAATGAATCAGAGAATAGGGCTCCATGGGCCATGTCTGGAGTGCGGCATTTTCCACATGCAGCTGTCCTACTGGCTCCTGCAATAGCTGGTTCTCCGAGGCCAGCTGGACGACCTGGGTCTGCAGGGCTTTGTTGGCTCCCTGAAGGCAGGCGGCCACCTCAAGCATGTCTGGCGCTCCAGAAGGTAGCAGTTGAGTAGCTGGATCCATTCGCCCAGCACCAGGCCCACTCTGTAGCCTACGTTGTCCATGCAGACTGTCAGAACCAGGACATGGGCAGTCAGGCCTAGTGGTCAGAACAGGGATCACAAGCCAGCAGCCAGGCCAGGTCAGGCTACCAGAAGATCAGAGACCAAAGTGTAACAACCCGTGTAGATGCTGTGGGCGTGAATTAAAAGGTTCCTAGTGTGCATTTCTGCAGTTCTATTTGAAGAGGACTGTGTTAGTGCGAACTAGGTACTGTTCAGTGCACACCAGCCGCATCCACACAGGGCAGTTACAGAGCAGCACTTTCGCGCATGCTGCAAATCACAGCCCCATACGCTGAACTACGGGGCTGGTTAGACAAGCCCTGAGTCAGGGGCTGGGCAAACTTCCGCCATGCAGGTCTGTGGATAGATCTCAGTTCTGACCTGCAAAATGGCTGCTATCCCAATGCTGGGCTCCCCACTTGCACCCAGCTCTGCCAGTGCCCCTCAATCCCCACCCACTGCCTCCCTGTTATTCAGACCTGTGCTCCACAGCGCTGTCCAGCCCTGTTACCTTCCCCCTCCCGCCCCGCCCTCACACACACCATACGTGCCAAGTCACTGGTAGGGGACCTGGAACTCAGCTGTGCAGGGGGTACCACTGCCTGCAGCCCTCTGCTATCCCAGCCCTGGGCTTCCTCCTCCAGCCCCAGCTCTGTTGGCGTCCCTCAGTCTCCAACCACCGCTTCCCTGCTATCCAGCCCTCAGCTCATCAGTCCTGTCCTGTTTCCCCACATCCTACTGTAGGCCTGGGACTCAAATGAACAAAGCCTCTGTGGAAGAAAACAAGTCCTCACTCTGTGTTTGTTAGCAACAAGTCAGAGATAGTTTATTACGAGCAATTGCAAGGGAAGACTGCGGTCAGACAGGGGGGTCCCCTGACCTTAGGCAGATCTTCCCCCTACAAGCAGTATAAGACAGGTATTTATACTTTCCCATTACATACATCAATGGCTAACGGTTATCTTTTGTTTATACAAACTCCCTCCAGACACAACCTTATCTCAAGGTTTCTGCTTAAGTCAGCATTCCAGCCTTATCAACTGAAATCAAGGCAAAAACAGCATCTCTTACAACTCTCGCGTTATTAGGTTTAGGGTTAGGGTTTCCTTTCACTCAATTCTTAAATGGTCTGAGACATCTACCCCCAGATCCTTCTTTTTCTCTTATTTTTCTGCTTCCACACCTCCAAACCCCACAATGCTCTGTGTGGGCTTTATGAGGTACACTCTCATGGGACCCCCCACTAGCATTATTCTCACAAGAGCCGGGACAGAACCTGACCCCACATCTCTGTGGGTCGACAGTAAATCCAGTGCCACACAGTCCCACGGGCCCTTGCCCAGCTAAGCTCCTGCAAACCACTAACCCTAGAGTTACCCACTTTTGCAAATGAGCACCACAAAGGGATTGGGTACGGCACAGAAATTGGAGGTGTGAGACCAGGTGACAGGCTGCAGCAGTGCAGGCCTCTCTCTAGGTGAGAAGTGTTCTGGTGTGATGCTCCATCCCCTCATTCCTGGTAATGCCAACAGCTGGAGGTGCTGCCCCTTGTGCAATTTGTGGGCTCTGCTTAAGGGCTGATCAGGGACTGTGTCTGTTCTTCATTAACAACAGTTTTGTCTGACGTGTCCTGTCAGTTCTGAGACCCTTGGCTCATTGGGTACGTCTACACTGAAGCTGGGAGGAGCTTCCCAGCTGGGGTAGCCAGACACATGTTAGATTGAGCTTGTGTGCTAACAATAGCAGTGTGGCTGGAGTAGCAGGGGCAGAGGCTCAGGGTAGCTGCCCGACGATGTACTCAGATGGTCTGAGTGGGTTTGTACTTGAGTAGCTAGCCCAGGCCACTGAACGTGCTACCCCTGGCTACCCAGCTACTTTTAGCGCACTAGCTTGAGCAGAGCTAGCACTCGTCTGCCTGCCCAAACTGGTATCACCTTCCCAGCTGCAGTGTAGATGTACCCAGAGTTTGGAATAACCCCAAGTCACTCTGCTTAGAACGACAACACTGAACTCATGATGGTCTCGTTTTCTTCTCTCCCCAGAATGCCAGGAGCTGCGTGAGAAGCTTGGTAAGAACATCCACCCCCATTAGAGTCCCTGGGCAGAGGCTCCCAGCCACACACGGCGCTGAGCAGATATAGAAGCAGTGACACTGCAGGGCCGGGCTGAGTGAACAGTTTGGGCCAAAATCTGAGTCACCCCAGTCCCACAGCAGCACTGTGAGCTCTCTGCTCTCATGTCTGGAGAGACAGACAGGTGTCACCTGGCCTTTGACAATCCAATGTCAATGACATTGTTCTGATGCAGGAGAAGGGGGGCAACCGCTTTCTATAGATGACTGCTGCAGTGCAGGCTCTTCTGGGCCATTTCTGAGAATGTGGAGATGAGCAAGCGACCAGACTCAGGCTCATGTTTCCATGCTTTTTTGCTCACCCAGATCTGAGCCCCGATCATATGCACGACCATCCCCTAGTTACACCTGGAGTGCGTAGCTTTGATGCTGCAAAGGGCTGTTAGTAACACAGAAAAGGAATTACCCTTTGACAGAAGGGTTGAGAATGTCGGAGCTGTATTGGGATCCACACCCACATCTTCCATCAAGGTTAGATGCTTTGCAAATCCTAGGGATCCTGTGTGTTGGTGCAAATCACTAACCGCCAGCCCCGCTCCTATCCAAGCTGCTGGTTCATGCACTGGGGCTGGGACTGTGGCTCTGGGGTGTCTGTAACTAACCCCATTCATTATGGGGCACACAGCATCACACAGCACTGTGTCTAACTCTGTATAACAGAAAATGTGTAAATGGCAGAAGTGCTGAATGATTTTTTGTTTCAGTTTTCACCAAAAAGGTTAGTAGCAGATCCCAGAGTATTGGAAAAGGGCAAATATACTGCTCATCTATAAAAAGGGGAATAAGGAGAACCCAGGAAATTACCTTTTCAGGACGATATCAGTGACTCAGTGGTTCACATACTTATTGACAATACCACTGTGAGGTATTATGTGAACAGGCAAGGGGGAGCACATGTCCCTGAATCATGCCCTCCAGGGGAGTGGTTTCCTCCCTTTCTGGACCAGAATACAAAGGAAAACCATCAATATTCTCTATGAGATCAGAAGTGGCCTTGGATTGAAGGGGATTCTGCAGGATCTGGGCCAGTGCTGGTTTTATAAAGGAGTCAGCTGTGCGTGAGTCAATGAGGGCCAGTGTGACAGATATTGCTGGGGCTTCCAGGGTATGTGCAACTGGACTGGAACCTGCAAGTGGGGTGCCCTCAGGCAGAGCTCAAAATGGATGACCAGGGCCTGCGGGGCTTGGTTTTCTGCCTGAAGGTGGGCGGCCCACTCAAGGGAGTTATTGCTCCAAAGGGCAGCAGCTGATTAAGTGGATCCATTCTGCCACCACCAGGCCTACTCCTGTGGCCTACATGGTCCAGCCAAACTGTCACAACCAGAACGTGTGTGGTCAGTGCTAGTGGTGAGAACAGGGGTTGGAAGCCAGGAGCCAGGCCAGCTCAGGCTACCAGGAGATTAGAGTCTGAGACAGTGCCGAAGGGCAGATGGAGAGTCCGAAGGCAGCAAGGTCAGCTTACATGGAGATCGGGTCAGGCAGCAGGAGCAGGTAGCACAGGGGAGGCAGCCCTGAGCAGGGGAAACCCAGCTGTACAGATGACTTCCTGGTTCCATGCTTGGTTTAAATATAAGCAGGCAACCAAACAGGACTCCTGGAGTTCCACCAATCAGATCCCAGGACTGGAGTTCTCAGTCAGAGTTGAGCTTCGCATTCAGGGGATTATTAACAGGTTACTGGGTGGGAGATTGGAACATATTGGTTCCCAGGAGGCCTGTGGACCAGAGTTTAATACCCAAAGCCCCTGCTGCTGAGTCAGTGCACTAATAATAGCAGCATATCTGGGGGTGGGGGATAGCATGGGGAGCAGCTCACGATAGCTGTCTGAGTATGTACCCACAAGGTCTGGATGGGTTTGTAATTGGGCAGCTAGCCCATGCTACCCCCTGTCTATCCTGCTGCTTTTAGTACAATAGCTAAAGCAAAATTAGCACATGTCTGTGTACCTGAGCTGGGAAGCATCCTCCTAGCTGCTGTGTAGAATATCCCCAAAGTTTGAAACAACCCCAGACACTCTGCAAAGAGTGATCTACACTGAAGCTATGACTTTTTCCTTTTTTCTCCCCAGAATGCCAGGAGCTGAGCAAGAAAATTGGTAAGTTCATCCACCTCCCATAAGAGCCCCTGGACAGAGTCTCCCAGACTCACACGGAGCTGAGCAGATCCAGAAAAAGTGACACCACAAGGCAGGGCGGACTGAGGCCAAAATCTGAGTCCTTTAAAGTCACCCCAGTCCCAGTGTAGAACTGTGAGTTGTCTGCAACAGACACAGGGTTACCTGTTTTCATGTCTGGATAGACAGACAGATGTCACCTGGCCTTTGACAATCCAATGCCAATCACATTGTTCTGATGTGGTAGAAGGGGCCCAGCCACTTTCTTCGATGACTACTGGAGCACAGGCTCTTCTGGACCATTTCCCAGAATGTAGAAATGAGCAAAAGACTGGACTCCGGCTTCCATTTTCATGGTTTGTTGCCAAGGTCAGATACCAGATCTGAGCTCCAATCATCGACATATGCCTCATCTAGTTACACCTGGAGTGTGTAGCTTTGATGCTCCAAAGGGCTGCTAGTAACACAGAAAAGGAATTCCCCTTAGACGGAAGGGTTGAAAATGGGCTGTCGCCTTCCAGGAATGGGAGACCCAGTCTTGGGCTTCCCCTGACAGCAGGCTGATAACCAGCCTCACCTTTGCACGATCAGTAGGATAAGACTGAGGTAGGGTGACCTGATAGCAAGTGTGAAAAATCAAGATGGGGGTGGCGGGGGTAATAAGCGCCTGTATAAGACAAAGTACCAAATATCAGGATTGATCCTATAAAATCAGGACATCTGGTCACACTAGACTGAGGATGCTTCATGAACAGAAGGCAACATCGGTGATAAACCCCTGGAATCGCTGGCAGTTACCGTCAAACTGTTGAGGCCGATGTATCAGAGAACAGGGCTCCGTAGGCAGTGCCTGGAGTGTGGCATTTTCTGCATGTAATTGTCTGCCTGAAGGTGGGTGGTCACTCAAGTGTGTCTGGTGCTCTAGAGGGCAGCAGTTGGGTAGCTGGATCCATTCTGCCATCACTGGGCCCACTCCTGTGGCATATGTGGTCTGTGCAGGTCATCACAACTGGTACATGGGTGGTCAGGCCTAGTGGTAAGAACAGGGGTCTGAAGCCAGGAGCCAGGCCAGGGCAGGCTACCAAGAGGTCAGCGTCAGGCAGCAGGATCAGCTAGCTTAGGGGAGGCAGCACTAAGCAGGGGAACCCAGTTGCACAAGCAACTTCCCGGTCCTGTGCTTAATTTAAATAGAAGCAGGGAACCAATCAGGACTCCTGGAGTTCCACCAATCAGCACCCAGGACTGAAGTTCTCTGTCAGAGCCGAGCTGCACAATCTGGGGACCATTCACAAGTCACAGTGAGGAGGCTGGAAGATACTGGCTTCTATGAGTCATGTAGAGGACCATTAGATACTCATGGCCCCTGCTGTTGACATAGCGTGCCAATAATAGCAATGTAGCTGTGGGTAGCATGGGCAGCGGACCAGGATAGTTGCCTGACTATGTACCCAGGAGGCCCCAACAGTTTGGTACTTGGGTAGCTAGCCCAAGATATTCCACTTGCTACCCCCAGCCACTCTACTACTTTTAGCGCGCTAGTTTGAGCAGAACTAGCACGTCTGTCTGCCCAAACTGGGAAGCTCACTCCCAGCTGTAATGGTGATGTCCCCAAAGTTTGGAACAGCCCCATGTCACTGTGCTTGGAATGATCCATGCTGATCTCCTTTTGCCCTCTTCCTGGAATGCCAGGACCTGCCCCAAAAGAATGGTAAGATCATCCACCTCCACATTACAGCCTCTGACTGGAGTGCTGAGCAGAAACAAAAGCACAGCAAAGCAGGGCTGAGTGAACAGTTTGGGCCATAATCGGAGTCAATTAAAGTCACCCCAGTCCCACTTCAGCACTGAGCTCTCTGCAGCAGAAGCAGAGTTACCTGCTCTTATATCTACATTGACAGACAATCCTTTGACAATCCAATGCCAATCACATTGTTCTGATGCTGCAGAGGGGGCCAGCCATTTTCTATAAATGACTGCTGGAGTGCAGGCTCTTCTGGGCCACTTCCCAGAAAGTGGCTCATGGTCCCATGCTTTGTTGCCAAGGTCAGATCCAATATGTGAGCCCCAATCATCTGCACGTCCATCCCCTAGTTGTAGCTGGAGGGCGTAGCTTGGATGCTCCAAAGGGCTGTTAGTAACACAGAGAAGAAATTCTCCTTAGATGGAAGGGTTGAGAATGTCAGAGCTGTATCGGGATCCAGACCCACGTCTTCCATCAAGGTTAGATGCTTTGCAAATCCCAGGGCCCCTGTGTGTTGGTGCATATCACTAACCGCCAGCCCCGCTCCGATCAAAGCTGCTGGCTCCTGCACTGGGGCAAGAAGTGTGGCTGTGGGGTGTCTGTAACTAACCCCAGTAGTTATAGGGCACACAGCATCACACAGTGCATCTCTGTGTCTAATTCTGTTCTCTTCTCCATTTCAGAGACCAATGAAAAGAGTCTGAAATCAGGTAATTGGAGAATCCCTAGTAAACGTATAACTGTGCTTTCACACTATGATGAGATAGGAAAATCACCACAAACAATATATGGACTTCAGTCGCCCTTATGATCATCTCCCCCTCTCCTGTAATGTAGTGTGAGCTCTGTGATGCTTGGTGTTATCTGTGGGCTCAATGCAATGAAAGGGATGGAGCCAGGAGGTCTCTGTCTAGTGGTTCCTCATCTCCCCCATGTTCTCACACACACTGATGATAACAGGTTGGCAAATGTGTATTTTTCAGTGGAAACCCAACAGTCATTGCTTGTGAGATTCCCTGCACATGGGTGCGGCAGAGAAATGGGTTTGCTGTGACAAATCTGGGTCAGATTCTGCCATGTTGGGCAATTGCTCAGTGGCTCTTTCTCTGTAAAGGAAAAAAAAAAAGCAACGTCAATGACACTATGTGAGACGATTCCATCCCTGTGACTATATCTGTCTCACAGTGAAGCGAAAGGAATCTAAGAAGAAACCCTCTAAAGACGAGGCTGTGTTCATTCATGGTAGGTCTCCTGCTCTATCTCTTGCTCTGTCTGTTGAGATGTGTGAGCTCTGTGACTGCTTGGTGTTATCTGTGAGCTCAGTGCAATGAAAGGGATGGAGCCGGGAGGTCTCTGTCTAGTGCTTTCTCACCTCCCCCACTTTCTCACACACACTGATGATAACAGGTTGGCAAATGTGTATTTTGCAGTGGAAACCCAACAGTCATTGCTTGTGAGATTCCCTGCACATGGTTGTGGCAGAGAGACGGGTTTTCTGTGACAAATCTGGGTCAGATTCTGCCATGCTGGGCAATTGCACAGTGGCGCTTTCTCCATAAAGGAAAAAAAAAAGCAAGGTCAATGACACTATATGACACTAAATTTCCTACCTGAAATTTTTCAAATTTTTCAAATTTTTATAGCAATGAAGCAATTTACTTACCCGTGTACCCAAAACTTCATGCAAACAGGAATGAAGAATGACTATTCACACTGGACATTAGATGAGCCTAGCATTCTATATAGACAGCGCTAAACAATTTCAGTGGTCCACCAAAATACTTGTTTCTATAGCAGACAGAATGAAAGGTCTCCCAATCGCCTCACAGAGAATTTCATCTTAGGTAACTTCATGTATCCATGCTTGTAATGAACAGGCAGGTATTTTTCCACCAAGGAACCTGACGGCTCATTCCACAAGATACCATACATCCTAAATGGTGTTTTTAACACAAATCCCTATCCAGGGCATTTGTAAAGCAGCAACCTGGTCATTGGGGCACACTTTCTCCTCCCACTAGGTAATCACCCATTATTCTAGGGACAATGTCAGATGTGGTTGAGCTGTACTATAGTCTGTATGTACGTGAAGTCCGATCACTCCACCTTTATTACCACTGGGGAGTCACCAAAAGTGCAATTCACATGTGCAAGCAATCATAGAAGAAACAAAGGACACTAATCTTTTGTAACTGTTGTTCTTTGAGATGTGTTGTACATGGCCATTCCATGACCCGCCCTGGGAGCCCTCTACCTCAGAGTTTGCAGAAAGAGGAACTGAGAGGGTCTGGGGTTGGATGGATGCTTTATACTAGAGCTACCAGCATGTGGCAGTAGAGGGCGCTCGAGTCTCCCCAATAGGTATCACTGACAGAAAATTGTCCAGCAACTCTGCACAGGGCATGCATGCACCAATTCTGGAATGCACATGTGCAACAAATATTGAAGAACAACAGTTACAAAAGGTCAGTAACTTTATCAGCTCTTATGTCTGTATAGACAAACAGGTGTCACCTTGCCTTTGACAATCAGGGAAGGAGAAGAGTTTTTTAAAGTTAAGCACCTGTATGGACACAAGGAAATATGGATATAAACTGGCCATCAACAAGTTAAGATGTGTAATTAGATGAAGGTTGCTAACTATCAGAGGTATGAAGCTCTGGAGCAGCCTTCCAAGGGGAGCAGTGGGTGTAAAAATTTTTAATTGACTTTAATACTGAGCTTGATAAGTTTATGGAGGGGATGGTATGATGAGACTATCTATGATAACATGCAGCCGATCTTTACCTGGTAATAGCAAATATCTCCAACAGTCAGTTATCACTGGATGGGGAGGGCTCTGAGTTACTACACAGAATTCTTTCCCAGATGTTTGGCTGGTGGGTCTTGCCTCCATGCTCAGGATCTAACTGATTGACATATTTGGGGTTGGGAAGCAATTTACCCCCAGGTCGGATTGGCAGAGACCCTCTTTTTTGTTTTCTTGGGATCCCCCTCCCCCGCACTTCCTATGCAGTATGGGGCCTGGCCATGGGGTCACTTGCCGTTTTAAACTAATGTAAATGGTGGATTCTCTGTAACTTGAATACTTTAAACCATGATTTGAGGACTTCCGTGACTCAGCCAGAGGTTAGGGGTCTGTTACAGTTGTGGGTGAGTGAGGTTCTGTGGCCTGCAATGTGCAGGAGGTCAGACTAGATGATTACGATGGTCCAATCTGACCGTAAAGTCTATGACTCACACCCAAAAAAGAACAGGTTACATGATGATATGAGGCATTGGCTTGAGGAGCAAGACAGACAAAGCCGTTCTTAGGCAGACCAAGATCCCTGTTCAGGTTCTAATCATAGGAGTTCAGCAAAGCCCACATGTACGAATGGTGTACTACATCTGACTGTGTGTGCATTCTAGGGATATTTTTTATGTGCATTTTAATATCATATTTCCAGATTCACAAAAATCTTTAGTATGGGTTTCTTTTAATTCAATGTCTGTTTTCTCTCACTCTGATTCCAGAATGGAGAAAGGCTCGCAATAAAATAGGTAACAAACTCCACTTTTCTTCCAAGAACTAATGCTGTCCACATATCAATTTCACACCAGTGTAAGTTCATAGATGTATGTAGAGTCTCTCCTAATTTACAAGGATGTGAGATCAGAATCAGCGCTCATCTGCTGGACCAGGCCACAGAGGCAGTTTAGGCAGGGGAGCCCCCTTGTTTGTGAATCCTGCTGGGGTGTGAGCATGAGTTAGGTACCAAACTGCTAGGCAATGTCAGGACTTAGCTGGCTGAGTACATGACCAGCTGACAAAGTTTAGGACCTTGGGCACTTCAATGATGGAAACCTAGATTCCTAGGTAATTTAGATACAGGCAGAGTTAGGCAGCATTCTGTGAATTTCAATGTCACCTAAATATTGAACTTATTTGCTTATATCTCCTCTTGTGAATGCCACCCAAATAATTCAGAATCACTTTCAGTTTTGTGTGAACCTCACACAACTCTCATATATCTGAAATATTTCCATACAACAAAAACATTATCAAGCCGGCTTCAATCAGGCAAAACTCCCATCTTGAAGGGAGTGCAGGATGGAGTCCACCCTGTAAACATCCCCTTATCCCCACTCAGACTGACATTAGACCAGTGCTTTTAAAAACCCAATCTCTCTTTTCAGAAAACATCACTCTTGATGCAAGAACAGCCCACCCCAACCTCTCCATTTCTGATGACAAGAAGAGTTTGAAACATGAAGCCCAACCTCAAAAAGTTCCACCAAACCCAGAGAGGTTCGATTCGACTGTCTGTGTGCTGGGCTGTGAAGGATTTTCCTCTGGAGAGCACTCCTGGGCGGTGGATGTCGGGAGCAGCACTGACTGGGACCTGGGAGTGGCCAAAAAATCCATACAGAGAAAAGAAAAATTTTCCCTGTCCCCTAAAGAGGGATTCTGGGCTCTGGGTCTGAGTGGGAGAAATTATCGGGCAAAAACAGACCCATGGACCCCGGTCATCGTGCAGAAAAAGGCTGAGAAAATTGGAGTTTACATTAGTTACGAAGAAGGGCGGGTGACATTTTTCAATGAAACTGACAAATCTGTGTTGTTCACATTTAAAAATTGTTCATTCTCAGGTGCTGTTTATCCGTTCTTTAAAAATTCCGACAAAGAAACATCAATGAAAATTTGTTCAGTTAAAGAAGAGGAATAAATTTCTAATGGCAGTGAGGTTCAGTTTTGTTGACCAGTCTAATTTAAAGCTCCCTGATACATTATAGCACAGTTGACCAAACTGAACCAAAGTAAGGGAATGCTTTGCAGCCAGAGGAAAGACAAAGTGGAAAAACATTGCCTGTGAAATTTTAGTTACATACATTGCTAATGCTGCAGGGGTGGCTCCCCGTGTAACAGATGGAACTGTACTGGAATGTACAACTGAGGTCTCACAAACAGAGCTATAAACTAGGATTTTTGTTATTGCTAACTACTAGTTTATCTGGATAAGGTATATTAGCAGTTAAGAATATGTGAAAAATATATTATGCTAATGGACCTGTGCAAAATTGTACAACCAATCTTGGAGTCAGGTAGAAATATATGTGGGGAATGCACACAAACTTGAGAAAATTTGAGCAGCTGCACTGCTGCCTTCAGGATGGGTTGGTAACAAATTGACATTGACTTTTCCTTTCTGTATTATGCTGTGTTAAACTTTGATTAATAATTTTTGATTAACAAAATGTCATTGAGCCTAGTTATTTGACATCTCATAATATTAATTTATATTGATCCGTACCATTTTATACTGATGCATCTTTGAGGAAGAAAAAAAAGATGAGCTGTTGACTGTTTGTGGTGCCATCTTATCTGTATGTTTTCCATCAAATAAGTGTTTGGCCTCTTGGCAAATACTGATATCTGTATAGCCATTAAAGAACATGAAGTTTCTGACACAGACTTTGAGGATTTTACTGAGGAAAACCAAGCACTGTCTCATACCATCATTGGTTAGTATTGTCCTTGGAAACAAAATAACATCAGGTTTATTACTAATTTAATTTCAACATATTTCTGTACAATAAATGGACCAGATTCATGTCTGATTAATAACTATAATCTGGGTCTATATTCAACTGAATGAATCTCTCTGTGTACACCTCACCCCCTGCCAGCAGGGATAACAGGAGCTCAGCTACCGCCAGCAGCAGTCAGGAGCCTTTGAAAGCAATTTCACCCTTCACAGGTAAATGCCGCACAGAGGAGGTGGGGTAGCTGTCCTGTTCCCCTTCTGATATAGAGGATGTTTGAACTATGGATGTGTCTACACTTCCCCCTTATTTCTGCATTGTGTCCTGTACACACACACCTAGTCCTCCTAGGACAGGTGTAAATAGCAGTGTAGCTAATGAGGCATGGCTTAGGCACATGGAGTAAAGCCACACCTGAAGGGTGAGGGTATATATCCAAGTACATACCCTACACAGCTCTCTACTTGCCCAAGCCAGGCCACCTTGTCCACACTGCTATTTTTAGCAGGGAAGGGCTCTGCCAGCTCCCTGCTGCTGGAGCACTTCTCCACCACAGGGAAAGACTCCAAGTTTGGCAGTAGGGAGAGGCTCTGGCAATCAGAAGGCAGTGGGGAAAGGTGTCTCCCACCCCTTCCCCTGAGCCTTTTCTTGTGGCAATGAAAGTGCCTCTGAAGCCTTTTCCCACTGCCAGAGCCTTTCCCTGACGTGTGGAGCTACACAGCGCATTCTGGACGCGGTGTGCATGTCATTGTGGCATGTAGCTACATGCGCACCACACACCTCCATCAGTGGTGGGTGATGGCGACGCATCAGAGACAAACATGTGACTGCATCCATATGATCTGCAGGATGAAGAGTGAGAATCTCGCAGTGGTGTACAGCCCTCCAAATGGAAACACTGTCAACCCAGGAGGAACTCACAGAGCTGCCACCCAGCACAGCAGTGGAATCCCCCATATTCCTTGTCCTCAGGGACAGCTAGCTTCACTTACACAATACAAATGGCACCATAGTATGTGATCTCCTGGTCCACATGGGATTCTCCCAGAAAGTCTCTGGACCTGCACATGGCCCCAGACATATGGTGAATCCTAGCTTCAGTCTACGACTAGAAATTTGAGTTGTCCCCAATGTACCATTCTCCTGATCTGATCACCTCCTCATACAAGCAGAGGTCAGAGTTTTTTCCTCCTACATCTGGTTAGCAAACAGTCAAAGCTGATCACCCCTGAAGAGTCCTGAACTCTCTAGGTTTTCAACTTACCCTAAGAGAACAAGCACCACAATTACAAGGCCAAGGTGCTGATAACTTAGTACAATTACCTAATGACCACTCCCAGATGACTTAGTCCCAAGCTGTCACCTCCCCCAATGCCAACCAGTGAGACCACCGTTTTTGACAGATGAACTGCAGCAGATGAAGTGCACAGGCAGAAAATTAAAATGCCATTGGTGCAAAAATATTCTGAATCCCTCTGCCAGGAGCAAAAACAACACTTAAAGGACTAGGCCTCTGCAGCAAGGGAGGTGAAATGACCGTTCTACTCCCCTGCAGTGAAGACAGCAGGGGTACAGCTAGCAGAGCTGTTCTGCCAGCCACTTGGCTAATCAACCCAGAATGCATAGCCCAGGCACCCAACCCAAACATCAACCATTGTGAAGAGCTGTCATCTTATTTTGCTGATAAGATCAAACAAATCTCTGAAATGCTTCCATTTCCATGTGCAGGGCCAGTTAGACAGGCAGAACTGCAGAGTCTCAATGCATGGATGAGAAAGGATTTAGATTTATTAGGAATTGGGAAACCTTTTGGGAAAGGAGGAGCCTCCACCTAAATCAAAATGGAACCAGATTGCTGGCACATAATATTAAAGAGATAGAAGATGAGTTTTTAAACTAAGGTTGGGAAAAAGCCTACAGGTGTGGAGAAACACATGGTTCCGACAAAAATATCCCTTAGGGGAAGCTTTATTAAAAGTTATATTCTATATCCCAGACAAGATGAGAGAACAGATGTTGATAAAATAAAGGTAGGAACTGAAGAGGAATCAGACTAATGAAAAACAGTATAATTCAATCACATTACATGAAGGCAGACAAATAAATACTGAGAAATGTTATAAGTGCTTATGTAACACCAACAGACCCCGAGCGTTGGCAGACGGGATCAAACCTGAGGCCTCTGGAAAAAGCCAACTGGCTCTTAACTAAGGCCTTAGAGTAGTCTCTCTCTCTCTCTCTTTCTCTCTCCTGGCCACTAGATGGGACAGAACACTACTCCCAGGATCTATGTGGGTTACACTTATATGTGAATGCTAGAAGTCTAAATACTAAGATGAATGACCTGGAGTGCCTGGTATGAAATTAAGCTATTGATATAGTAGAGAATCACATAAATTTGGTGGAATGATTATAATCAATGGGACCCCTTAATACCAGGGTACAAAATATACAGGAATCAAAGAATAGGTTGTGTTGATGTCAGTATTGGACTATATGTGAAAGAAATTCCATGCTTGAATAATGACTCTAGTAGTAGGAATATACTATCGACAACCTGACCAGGGTGGTGATGGTGACTGTGAACTGCTCAAGGAGATTATAGAGGTTACAACAACAGAAAAATTAATAATAATGGTGGATTTCAACGATTCCCATATTGACTGTGAAAATGTCACCTCAGGAAGGGATGCAGAGATAAAATTTCATGACACCTTTAATGACAGTCCTGGAACTCACCAAGGGAGAGGCAATTCTTCACTTAGTCCTAGAGTGGAGCTCAATATCTGGTCCAAGAGCTGACTATAGGTGAACCACTAAGTTACAGTGACCATAACGTAATGAAATTTAACATCCAATAATCTCTCCCACTCAGACCCAGAGCCCAGAATCCCTCTTTAGGGATTCAATGCAAGGAGCCTAGGTAACAAAATGGAGGAACTAGAGCTACTGGTGCAGGAAGTGAAACCAGATATTATAGGGATAACAGAAACATGGTGGAATAGTAGTCATGACTGGACTACAGGTATTGAAGGGTATGTGCTGTTTAGGAAAGACCGAAATAAAGGTAAAGGTGGTGGAGTAGCATTGTATATCAATGATGAGGTAGAATGTAAAGAAATAAGCGATGGAATGGATAAGACAGAGTCCGTCTGGGCAAAAATTACATTGGGGAAGAAAACTACCAGAGCCCTCCCGTGATAGTGCTTGGGGTGTGCTATAGACCGCCAGAATCTAATTTGGACATGGATAGAGCCCTTTTTAATGTTTTTAATAAAGTAAATACTAATGGAAAGTGTGTGATCATGGGAGACTTTAACTTCCCAGATATAGACTGGAGGACAAGTGCTAGTAATAATAATAGGGCTCAGATTTTCCTAGATGCAATAGCTGATGGATTCTTTCATCAAGTAGTTTCTGAACCCACTAGAGCGGATGCCATTTTAGATTTGGTTTTGGTGAGTAGTGAGGACCTCATAGAAGAAATGGTTGTAGGGGATAATCTTGGTTCAAGTGATCATGAGCTAATTCAGTTCAAACTGAACGGAAGGATTAACAAAAATAAATCTGCAACTAGGGTTTTTGATTTCAAAAGGGCTGACTTTCAAAAATTAAGGAAATTAGTTAGGGAAGTGGATTGGACTGAAGAACTTATGGATCTAAAGGCAGAGGAGGCCTGGGATTATTTTAAATCAAAGTTGCAGAAGCTATCGGAAGCCTGCATCCCAAGAAAGGGGAAAAAACTCATAGGCAGGAGTTGTAGACCAAGCTGGATGAGCAAGCATCTCAGAGAGATGATAAAGAAAAAGCACAAAGCATACAGGGAGTGGAAGATGGGAGGGATCAGCAAGGAAAGCTACCTTATTGAGGTCAGAACATGTAGGGATAAAGTGAGACAGGCTAAAAGCCAAGTAGAGTTGGACCTTGCAAAGGGAATTAAAACCAATAGTAAAAGGTTCTATAGCCATATAAATAAGAAGAAAACAAAGAAAGAAGAAGTGGGACCGCTAAACACTGAGGATGGAGTGGAGGTCAAGGATAATTTAGGCATGGCCCAATATCTAAATAAATACTTTGCCTCAGTCTTTAATAAGGCTAAAGAGGATCTTAGCGATAATGGTAGCATGACAAATGGGAATGAGGATATGGAGGTAGATATTACCATATCTGAGGTAGAAGCAAAACTCAAACAGCTTAATGGGACTAAATCGGGGGGGCCCAGATAATCTTCATCCAAGAATATTAAAGGAATTGGCACCTGAAATTGCAAGCCCATTAGCAAGAATTTTTAATGAATCTGTAAGCTCAGGGATTGTACCATATGATTGGAGAATTGCTAATATAGTTCCTATTTTTAAGAAAGGGAAAAAATGTGATCCGGGTAACTATAGGTCTGTTAGTTTGACATCTGTAGTATGCAAGGTCTTGGAAAAAATTTTGAAGGAGAAAGTAGTTAAGGACATTGAAGTCAATGGTAAATGGGACAAAATACAACATGGTTTTACAAAAGGTAGATCATGCCAAACCAACCTGATCTCCTTCTTTGAGAAAGTAACAGATTTATTAGACAAAGGAAACGCAGTGGATCTAATTTACCTAGATTTCAGTAAGGCGTTTGATACCGTGCCACACAGGGAATTATTAGTTAAATTGGAAAAGATGGGGATCAATATGAAAATTGAAAAGTGGATAAGGAATTGGTTAACAGGGAGACTACAACGGGTCCTACTGAAAGGTGAACTGTCAGGCTGGAGGGAGGTTACCAGTGGAGTTCCTCAAGGATCGGTTTTGGGACCAATCTTATTTAATCTTTTTATTACTGACCTCGGCACAAAAAGTGGGAGTGTGCTAATAAAATTTGCGGATGATACAAAGCTGGGAGGTATTGCCAATTTAGAGAAGGACAGGGATATCGTACAGGAGGATCTGGATGACCTTGTAAACTGGAGTAATAGTAATAGGATGAAATTTAATAGTGAGAAGTGTAAGGTCATGCATTTAGGGATTAATAACAAGAATTTTAGTTATAAACTGGGGACGCATCAATTAGAAGTAACGGAGGAGGAGAAGGACCTTGGAGTATTCGTTGATCATAGGATGACTATGAGCCACCAATGTGATATGGCTGTGAAAAAAGCTAATGCGGTCTTGGGATGCATCAGGAGAGGTATTTCCAGTAGGGATAAGGAGGTTTTAGTCCCGTTATACAAGGCATTGGTGAGACCTCACCTGGAATACTGTGTGCAGTTCTTGTCTCCCATGTTTAAGAAGGATGAATTCAAACTGGAACAGGTACAGAGAAGGGATGATCTGAGGAATGGAAAACCTGTCTTATGAAAGGAGACTTAAGGAGCTTGGCTTGTTTAGCCTAACTAAAAGAAAGTTGAGGGGAGATATGATCGCTCTCTATAAATATATCAGAGGGATAAATACCGGAGAGGGAGAGGAATTATTTAAGCTCAGTACCAATGTGGACACAAGAACAAATGTATATAAACTGGCCATCAGGAAGTTTAGACTTGAAATTAGACGAAGGTTTCTAACCATCAGAGGAGTAAAGTTTTGGAATAGCCTTCCAAGGGAAGCAGTGGGGGCAAAAGATCTACTTGGCTTTAAGATTAAACTCGATAAGTTTATGGAGGAGATGGTATGATGGGATAACATGGTTTTAGTAATAGGCCTAATGGCCTGTGATGGGATGTTAGATGGGGTGGGATCTGAGTTACCCAGGAAAGAATTTTCTGTAGTATCTGGCTGGTGAATCTTGCCTATATGCTCAGGGTTTAGCTGATCACCATATTTGGGGTCGGGAAGGAATTTTCCTCCAGGGCAGATTGGAAGAGGCCCTGGAAGTTTTTCGCCTTCCTCTGTAGCATGGGGCACAGGTCACTTGCTCGAGGATTCTCTGTTCCTTGAAGTCTTTAAACCACGATTTGAGGACTTCAATAGCTCAGAGATAGGTGAGAGGTTTTTTGCAGGAGTGGGTAGGTGAAATTCTGAGGTCAGACTAGATGATCATAATGGTCCCTTCTGACCTTAGTATCTATGAATCTATGAAAACCTCCTCCGGAATGTTACCCAGGTGAGAATCGGCTCCAGTGAGATGGATCCTATTAGTGAAGCACCAGAGCCACTCGCTGGTAACCCCCCACCATGAGCCTCCCACAGGAGAAGGAAGACAGGCAATGGGTGAAATCCTGGGAGGTTCCCATTGACTCCAGTGGAGGCAGGATTTCCCGCAATGGGTTTGTATGGGATGTAGGTGTCAGAGGGGCGTGCACGGTCTCACACTGCGAGCAGCGGCTGTGCGGTGGTGCACACACCCTGAGTACCATGTTAGTGGCAGAGAAAGCTGCTAACACAGAGCTTCCTTCCACCAACTGCTTCCTTATGATAATTATTTGTCCTACGCCAGCTGATAGTGGCCATGAAGAATAACCCTGGATTTTTATTCTTCCTCTTCTTATGCTGCATGGGAGTATTTTGGGTCATTCAAGTCTTATTTATTATTATTGCTTTTAATATATACCATTTGATTGAGTGTTTAAAGCACACAAAGTATCACAAAGGGAAGAGCTGTGGGCTCCTATCATGGAGTTTTGTGGGTTGTTCTGTAGAGAGGAGAAAGTGATGACAGAGTCAGGTGTGGGTGTCGATGCAATCCCATTTATTTACGATGAATCTACAAAGTCCTGCATCCCTGAACACAACAGGAACCAAACAACAGGAGGCACGTTCTTTGATCCTAGTTCCAAGTCTCTTTCCAGCCAGCACTCTGCCCAAAAACTCTCTCTCCCTCTCAGCTTTTTCTCAGAGTCCTGCTCCAAAGCCAAAGTCCTGGCTTTGTCTGTCTTTCTTGTTGCTTTCTCTGGTTCCTTCTGAGGTGTTTCTGTTCATTGTGTCACACACACACAGACACACAGCTGCAATCAAATCAACCCCTGCCCCTGCATTTATTAGCAGACCCCTGAGGAACATGGCGCTGCCATTCCCAGGCTTGCCTGCTGTCCAGTCCTTGGGTGGTGGTTGCCCATTGCTTCAGCAGAAACTAAACAAAGGGGCATTTAATGGTTCCCTTATTTAGCCTGAATGGCAGGTGGCTGTCACAGCCACCAGCTTCAACAATGTGCTGCGATTTCCCATAGATCAGAGACACGCTTGTTGGGAGCCACTCAATCTCCAGCATAACAATATTATAATAACTAGCGGAA
Organism: Chelonia mydas; assembly: GCF_015237465.2. NCBI lineage: Eukaryota > Metazoa > Chordata > Testudines > Cheloniidae > Chelonia > Chelonia mydas. Next base: position 13,123,337 of record NC_051263.2, on the reverse strand, counting down.
ATAACCATTATAACTATCGCCATTAACAACATCAGTGATTAAAATACGAAACTGGAGAGGAAAAACAACACTGCCTGCAGCACAGAAGAATCCTTATATCAGACAATAATGCCCCACCACAGGGAGAACCTGGCACTACCTCGATGGGACTGGCTGGCAAAGCCCAGCTGCCTGGGAGGCAGAAAAGGGCCAGACCAAGGCTGGAGAGGGGGAAATCTGAGCTACCTGCCTCAGAGGGGTTGCTGTAGGAAGTGGGGCCGTTGGTGTTTCCCAGCCTGGAAGTCCATTAGAACAACTCCTGATGTATGTACAACAGGTATTTTCTGGCTTCATTTCTCCGGCTTTAAATTGGCATAGCAGAAAAGTAACATTACTGTGTTTTACCTTAAAGCATCCACAGCCCCAGAGAGAAGAAATATACGCGAACATAGCTCTGCAGCGCGACAGACGTCATTAATGCTCCAGTTGATGAAATGCAGGACTTGTCAGTGCGCAGCCGCATCACAGAACCCCTCAAAATCAGAGGCAACCATAGGGGCTGTCCAGCAAGGAAATGGGGACCGTCTCTGGAGCCACAGCTGGACAATGCACAGTGCCCAAAGTGGTGCAGGAAAAAATGTTTCTTCTCAATAAAATTGGGGAAAATACCCCAACTCGATATTCCTACCCTCTCACTCTTTGTATCAACAGCTCAACTCCTGAGTCCACTCAATGCTGTTCAGGATTCCATTGCCAACTCAAAGTTTACAAAAATCAAAAGTTTACTCAAATCCCAAAAGTGAGTATTGCTGAAGGCCCTTTGTATATGTGAGACATCCAAGGGGGTGTGTGTCCTTCCAGTGCTGGGAAACACCCCGGCACCCCATGCAGATTAGTCCCAGTCACTGTTCTCTGGCCAGTCATCCTGTGACGCACCTGACTGGAGCCTTACACTGATGGGAGAGTGAAACCCAAGAAAACTAACAACAGAAACCCAAATAATTAACAGTAGACGGGACCTTTCACTTAAACACTCCACATTACTATGATTTACCATTTTTATTGTGGTAGCACCTAGAGACCGACAGGGTCGGGGCCCTGTTGTGCCAGGAGCTGTACAAACAGAGATCAAATGACAGCCCTTACCCAAAATAGCTTGTGTAACTTTTGGGTGGGCAAAACTACTGCCCCTCTCCTAGTGCTTTAATACAATTCTTATACAGGAGCATGTGGAGAGCCACAATATAGTTATGTGAGGATTTTTAGCAAAGGTTGCATAGGGTTGACCTTTTTACAATTAAATGTAAAAAGAATAAAAGGAATGAACTTAATTTTTTAGGAATTAACTTTATAAAATTTTATCATGACAAAAATAATAGCCTAATTTTTACTAAATTACAAGACTATTTTATAATTTACATATATTACTTGAGTTACATATAAATATAAATAAAAGAAAAATTAAATTTAAACCAGATAGTTTTCACAGTGAGAAGTATCTTAGAGTGCATTCACCTGAGTTTTAGTTAGAGTGTTTATTAATTAACTTTATATGGTTTGCTGAGTGAAAAGCACTGTAAACATTTTTTCTTCTCTTGCTTACACAAGTTTATAAGAAAAGGAGTACTTGTGGCACCTTAGAGACTAACCAATTTATTTGAGCATAAGCTTTCGTGAGCTACAGCTCACATACAATGAAGTGAGCTGTAGCTCACGAAAGCTTATGCTCAAATAAATTGGTTAGTCTCTAAGGTGCCACAAGTACTCCTTTTCTTTTTGCAAATACAGACTAACACGACTGCTACTCTGAAAGTTTGTAAGAGAAATTCATGGAGACAGTTTCTCCTCTGCTGGACTTAATACTAATTAATTAGTTAATTAGCTAAGTATAAAACTCATCAAGACTCATCAAGCCCTCGGATCGCTACCCCTTCCTGCTTCTCCACGTGGGCACCAATGATACTGCCAAGAATGACCTTGAGCGGATCACTGCAGACTACGTGGCTCTGGGAAGAAGGATAAAGGAGTTTGAGGCGTAAGTGGTGTTCTCGTTCATCCTCCCCGTGGAAGGAAAAGGCCTGGGTAGAGACCGTCGAATCGTGGAAGTCAACAAATGGCTACGCAGGTGGTGTCGGAGAGAAGGCTTTGGATTCTTTGACCATGGGATGGTGTTCCAAGAAGGAGGAGTGCTAGGCAGAGATGGGCTCCACCTCACGAAGGGAGGGAAGAGCATCTTCGCAAGGAGGCTGGCTAACCTAGTGAGGAGGGCTTTAAACTAGGTTCACTGGGGGAAGGAGACCCAAGCCCTGAGGTAAGTGGGGAAGTGGGATACCGGGAGGAGGCACGAGAAGGAGCACGTGAGAGGGAAGGGCTCCTGTCTCATACTGAGAAAGAGGGACGATCAGCGGGTTATCTCAAGTGCCTATACACAAATGCAAGAAGCCTGGGAAACAAGCAGGGAGAACTGGAAGTCCTGGCAAAGTCAAGGAATTATGATGTGATTGGAATAACAGAGACTTGGTGGGATAATTCACATGACTGGAGTACTGTCATGGATGGATATAAGCTGTTCAGGAAGGACAGGCAGGGCAGAAAAGGTGGGGGAGTTGCACTGTATGTAAGGGAGCAGTATGACTGCTCAGAGCTCTGATATGAAACTGCAGAAAAACCTGAGTATCTCTGGATTAAGTTTAGAAGTGTGATCAACAAGGGTGATGTCATGGTGGGAGCCTACTATAGGCCACTGGACCAGGGGGATGAGGTGGACAAGGCTTTCTTCCAGCAACTCACGGAAGTTACTAGATCGCAGGCCCTGCTTCTCATGGGAGACTTCAATCACCCTGATATCTGCTGGGAGAGCAATACAGCGGTGCACAGACAATCCAGGAAGTTTTTGGAAAGTGTAGGGGACAATTTCCTGGTGCAAGTGCTGCAGGAACCAACTAGGGGCAGAGCTTTTCCTGACCAGCTGCTCACAAACCGGGAAGAATTAGTAGGGGAAGCAAAAGTGGATGGGAACCTGGGAGGCAGTGACCATGAGATGGTCGGGTTCAGGATCCTGACACAAGGAAGAAAGGAAAGCAGCAGAATATGGACCCTGGACTTCAGAAAAGCAGACTTTGACTCCCTCAGGGAACTGATGGGCAAGATCCCCTGGGAGAATAACATGAGGGGGAAAGGAGTCCAGGAGAGCTGGCTGTATCTTAAAGAATCCTTATTGAGGTTACAGGGACAAACCATCCCGATGTGTAGAAAGAATAGTAAATATGGCAGGCGACCAGCTTGGCTTAAGAGTGAAACCCTTGTTGATCTTAAACACAAAAAAGAAGTTTACAAGAAGTGGAAGATTGGACAAATGACCAGGGGATGAGTATAAAAATATTGCTCAGGCATGCAGGAGTGAAATCAGGAAGGCCAAATCACACCTGCAGTTGCAGCTAGCAAGAGATGTTAAGAGTAACAAGAAGGGTTTCTTCAGGTATGTTAGCAACAAGAAGAAAGTCAAGGAAAGTGTGGGCCCCTTACTGAATGAGGGAGGCAACCTAGTGACAGAGGATGTGGAAAAAGCTAATGTACTCAATGCTTTTTTTGCCTCTGTCTTCACGAACAAGGTCAGCTCCCAGACTACTGCACTGGGCAGCACAGCATGGGGAGGAGGTGACCAGCCCTCTGTGGAGAAAGAAGTGGTTCGGGACTATTTAGAAAAGCTGGACGAGCACAAGTCCATGGGGCCGGATGCGCTGCATCCGAGAGTCCTAAAGGAGTTAGCGGATGTGATTGCAGAGCCATTGGCCATTATCTTTGAAAACTCATGGCGATCGGGGGAAGTCCCGGACGACTGGAAAAAGGCTAATCTAGTGCCCATCTTTAAAAAAGGGAAGAAGGAGGATCCTGGGAACTACAGGTCAGTCAGCCTCACCTCAGTCCCTGGAAAAATCATGGAGCAGGTCCTCAAGGAATCAATTCTGAAGCACTTAGAGGAGAGGAAATTGATCAGGAACAGTCAGCATGGATTCACCAAGGGAAAGTCATGCCTGACTAATCTAATTGCCTTCTATGACAAGATAACTGGTTCTGTGGATGAAGGGAAAGCAGTGGACGTGTTGTTCCTTGACTTTAGCAAAGCTTTTGACACTGTCTCCCACAGTATTCTTGCCAGCAAGTTAAAGAAGTATGGGCTGGATGAATGGACTATAAGGTGAGTAGAAAGTGGGCTAGATTGTCGGGCTCAACGGGTAGTGATCAATGGCTCCATGTCTAGTTGGCAGCCGGTATCAAGTGGAGTGCCCCAAGGGTCGGTCCTGGAGCCGGTTTTGTTCAATATCTTCATAAATGATCTGGAGAATGGTGTGGATTGCACCCTCAGCAAGTTTGCAGATGACACTAAACTGGGAGGAGCGGTAGATATGCTGTAGTGTAGGGATAGGATACAGAGGGACCTAGACAAATTGGAGGATTGGGCCAAAAGAAATCTGATGAGGTTCAACAAGGACAAGTGCAGAGTCCTGCACTTAGGACGGAAGAATCCCATGCACCGCTACAGACTAGGGACCGAATGGCTCGGCAGCAGTTCTGCAGAAAAGGACCTAGGGGTTACAGTGGACGAGAAGCTGGATATGAGTCAACAGTGTGCCCTTGTTGCCAAGAAGACCAATGGCATTTTGGGATGTATAAGTAGGGGCATTGCCAGCAGATCGAGGGATGTGATTGTTTCCCTCTATTCGACATTGGTGAGGCCTCATCTGGAGTACTGTGTCCAGTTTTGGGCTCCACACTACAAGAAGGATGTGGAAAAATTGGAAAGAGTCCAGCGGAGGGCAACAAAAATGATTAGGGGACTGGAACACATGAGTTATGAGGAGAGGCTGAGGGAACTGGGATTGTTTAGTCTGTGGAAGAGAAGAATGAGTGGGGATTTGATAGCTGCTTTCAACTACCTGAAAGGGGGTTCCAAGGAGGATGGACCTAGACTGTTCTCAGTGGTAGCAGATGACAGAACAAGGAATAATGGTCTCAAGTTGCAGTGGGGGAGGTTTAGGTTGGATATTAGGAAAAACTTTTTCACTAGGAGGGTGGTGAAGCACTGGAATGCGTTACCTAGGGAGGTGGTGGAATCTCCTTCCTTAGAAGTTTTTAAGGTCAGGCTTGACAAAGCCCTGGCTGGGATGATTTGATTGGGGATTGGTCCTGCTTTGAGCAGGGGGTTAGACTAGATGACCTCCTGACGTCCCTTCCAACCCTGATATTCTATGACTCTATGATTCTATACTGGAAATACCTTGCCTGATGCATCCCAAGACCGCATTAGCTTTTTTCACGGCCATATCACATTGGTGGCTCATAGTCATCTTGTGATCAACCAGTCCTTCTCCTCCTCTGTTACTTCCAACTGATGTGTCCCCAGTTTATAACAAAAATTCTTGTTATTAATTCCTAAATGCATGACCTTACACTTTTCACTATTAAATTTCATCCTATTACTATTACTCCAGTTTACAAGGTCATCCAGATCTTCCTGTGTGATATCCCAGTCCTTCTCTGTATAGGCAATACCTCCCAGCTTTGTGTCATCCGCAAACTTTATTAGCACATTCCCGCTTTTTGTGCCAAGGTCAGTAATAAAACGATTGAATAAGATTGGTCCCAAAACCGATCCCTGAGGAACTCCACTAGTAACCTCCCTACAGCCTGACAGTTCACCTTCAGTGTGACCCGTTGTAGTCTCCCCTTTAACCAGTTCCTTATCCATCTTCCAATTTTCATATTGATCCCCATGTGCTATGGCAGGCTTAGATATACCAGCTCTGCATACACACTGATTTGTTGTCATTTTCATGGCCTGCTTTCAGATTTGTATTGGTTGTTTACACCCATATGAAGCACACACATATTATTTGCTCTGTCTTTGGAAGGGGCAAACTGAGGCAGCCAGACAGGGGAGACTTACCATACCTCACACGGTGAGTCAGTGGTGCAGCTGGGACTAGAACCTCGGATCCGCCAAGCCCTGGGGGTTGAGCCCAAGAGCTTTCTTTCCCTCTGAATGGGAAGTCTCATGTCTTGTCAGTGGACTAAACTGACACCATTGGGCATGGAAGCAAAACATAACCGGGGGCTGGAATCTGTCTGGATTAGGGTGCAGCAGTAGTTACACCAGAGCTAGGGTTGTGTTAAAGACATTTGTGCTTTGACAGTGGAAACGATGGTGAAAATCTTGTTTTTTTGACAGGTTTCAGAGTAACAGCCGTGTTAGTCTGTATTCGCAAAAAGAAAAGGAGTACTTGTGGCACCTTAGAGACTAACCAATTTATTTGAGCATAAGCTTTCGTGAGCTACAGCTGAGCTGTAGCTCACGAAAGCTTATGCTCAAATAAATTGGTTAGTCTCTAAGGTGCCACAAGTACTCCTTTTCTTTTTGTTTTTTTGAGTGAGCTTTAATAAAACAAAACCTGGGTTATAGTCTTTAGCCAGTGGTGGAATGTTTGGTGGATTGATTGTACAATGTGCAGTTCTGGAAAGTTTATGATAAGCTGTTGAAAAATAGGTGTGTTGGCGATTTTTTTCCTTGTGGAATGTTTCATTTTTTTTTATACTCCTCTAGTGGAAAGATCCAGACACAGACAAGGTCCACACTTGTATACGTAAGCAGAGTCAGGATGAGCTCTACCCTGACATCTGGTGGCGAGTCATGGTGGGTTGTGGAAAAGAACTTTAGGGGCTGATCTCATTTGCATAGGCACACCCACCCTGCCTAGATGGTCACTTTGGCTGCTGTAGGAGCCCCAGTTTCTCTGTTATTGGGGCAGGAATAAACTGTTATTATCCTGATTATTTGAATCAAGGACAGTGGAACTGTACTCGGCCTTTTGTTATGATGGAGGGACTCACCATCAACTAAGCAGTACTCGCCAGGCAAGGGTCATGGGTTCCAAAACCCAATGAAGAGAGAAAGGCTGGGGACAGGTATTGATACTTGGTGGTATAGGCCTCTGGTGAGGGCATTATGTGCTAATTGCACTTTCTCTTCTCTCTACTGTGGAATATCAGAGCTAATTTTGATTCTATTAGGAGTCTAGTTACAAGTTGCTGAGTTGAATTCACTTTAGGCTAATGGTGCACTAGTACTGAGGCTTTCCTACTACAAGCTGAAATCACAAAAGAGGTAAACTTACTAAGAGTTGAAATCTCTGAGTGTTGTGTTAAGTAGTGGGGGAGCAGTTTGTGGAGCAAAGCAGTTTGTGGGACTGCGAGCAGAGCTGTTTGTTGGATGCCTGGAGCAGCTCATAGGGGCGGCTGGCAGAGCAGAGCCCCAGGGAGAGGTGGGGCAATCAGCTTTGGACCACGTAAGGTGCCGCTTAACACTCCCCCCCATCTCCACCTAGGTTGGGAGGTAAAACTCTGCAGATAAACTTTTGAACTCTGGGGCTGCCCTGACCAGGGACAGAGACTTTTGGGTCCTTGGACTTTGGGGACTTCGGGTGATTTTGGGTTGCTGGACTCAAGAACCAAAGGGAAAGGACACACCCCAAATTTGCTTGGGGTGGGTTTTTTTGCTCATGGGTTATGTTATGGATCCTGTTGGTGGTGTTTCCCCAACATAATGCCACATTGTTTCTCTCTGTTATTAAAAGGCTTTTTGCCACACTCAGACTCTGTGCTTGCGAGAGGGGAAGTATTGCCTCTTGGAGGCGCCCAGCGGGGGTGATATATGTTTGTCCCAGGTCACTGGGTGAGGGCTCGAGCTGGTTTTGCATTGTATTATTGGAATGGAACCCCTAGATACTGAACCCGGCCCTTGTTGCTGCCAACTCTGACCGGCAGAAGGGTTACATATATGTCATAGTTTTTTATACTAGGAATTCTAAGAGTACCAGTTTTAGGTCAACGCATGGCATTTTTGTTTCTAAAAAGTACTTTACAATTATAACAATAAATTTGTGTGCCAGTCTGAAGCTGCAAAATTTTAATATGATGACAAAAAATGTAGCATGGCAAAAATGAGACCCAGAGCTAGACCCAGGTTGTTAAGACAACAAACCCCAACCATCCCCACTCAAATTGACTAGTTCACCACACCGCCTTTCAGAGTGACTGATGCAGCTTGGGTTAACCTATTTCTAACCATTGTAAGCCATACTCCTCTCCCAGAGCTACAGGTAGAAGCCATGATTGCTGATCACCAATAGCCTACTGTTGACAAGTGAATGCTTGTGTAACTCATTGAGAAGTCATTTGTCATGTCCTTCTCCATTGGCTGGTGTAAAAAGAGGCTAGTAATTACTCAGGTGGTTCAGCTAGCATGGGCCTAAAGGAGGGAACTGATACTTAAGGGTTCAGACCCTGCGGCTGATCTACATGAGGGGGGGAAGTGTTTTTATGTTCAGGGCTTGTACATCACCTAGCACAATGGGGTCCTCGGTCGTGACTGGGGTTCTAGGTGCTACTACAATGCAAATAATAAGAGCAGTTTGGCTTTATGGGATTCACAGAGTGAAGAGCCAATTTTTAAAACAGGTTTTGTACTTAAAAATGATGATAATCTGTAAATTATGGTGTGAATCACCAAAATACTGTAACCAAGTTACTGTGTGGGCAGGATTGGGTGATGGGGGGCACATCCACAGTCAGTTCCCAAAGGGTGTTGCTTCTCTCAGACAGGATGCCCCCCACCCATACCCAGGAAGTACTCCTGAGAGGACAGCAGTGGTGAGGGTGTTTCCTTTGCTGTCTAGGGAAAGTGAGAGTGTTTTTAGAGTCAGCTGCACTAGGAGCAGGAGGGGAGCTGCCTCTGTCCCCTTGCCCAGCAAGAAACACCTTTGCTGCTCTTACTGAGCTCGCGCCTGCGTCACCATTCCAGGCACTCTCTTGGGCCCCACCAGGCAGGAGACTCACAGTCCCGCAGCACTGGGACAGCCCTGGGATCAGCTGCTAGCAGGGAAGGAAAATGGCAGATGACAGCAGGGAAGAGAGAGACATGCAGCAGGGAGCCCCAGGAGTGGGAAGACCAAAATGTCTGTAACCCTTCTGCCCATCAGAGTTGGCAGCAACAAGGGCCGGGTCCAGTATCTAGAGGTTCCATTCCAATAACACAATGCAAACCGGCTCGAGCCCCCACCCACTGACCTGGGACAAATATATACCACCCCCGCTGGGCGCCTCCAAGAGGCAATACTTCCCCTCTCGCAAGCACAGAGTCTGAGTGTAGCAAAAAGCCTTTTAATAACAGAGAGAAATAATGTGGCATTATGTTGGGGAAACACCACCAACAGGATTCATAACACAACCCATGAGCAAAAAAACCCACCCCAAGCAAATTGGGGCATGCCCCTTTCCCTCGGGTTCTTGAGTCCCAGCACCCAAACGTCTCTTGAGTCCAGCAATCCACAAATCACCCAAAGTCCAAAAAGTCCAGCCCCAGAGTTCAAAAGTTCATCTGCAGAGTGTTACTCCCCAGTCTGGCTAAAATGTGCCTGTGTGTGGGGGAAAGAGGTAAGGGGCACCTTACATGTCCTGAAGCTGACTGCCCCACAGGGCTCTGCTCTGCTACGCTGTCTCACGAACGGCTCTGCTCCACCACGACCGGCTCCGCTCTGCACAGCTCGCCGTCTCACGAACAGCTCTGCTCAGCTCGCCGTCTCACGAACAGCTCCGCTCCACCACGACCGGCTCCACTCCACACAGCTCGCTGTCTCACGACCGGCTCCGCTCTGCACAGCTCGCCGTCTCACAAACAGCACCACTGCACTCTAAATCTTCCGGCTCCCCACTACTTGACACAGTGCTCAGTGATTTCAGCTTATAGTAGTGGGAGCCTTAGTGCTGGTGCACCATAAGGCCAAAGTGAATGCAGCACAGTACCTGTAGCAAAACTCTTAATAGACCCAAAATTAGCTCTGACATTCCACAGTGGAGAGAGACAGGTGCAATTGGTGCTTCAGGCCCTCACAAAGGGGCCCACACCACCAGGTACTAATACCTGCCTCAAGTCTCTCTCAATTCACACAGTTTTGGAAACCATGACCCTTGCCTAGTGAGTGCTACTTAGTTGATGGTGAGTCCCTCCATCATAGCAAAAGGCCAAGTACAGTTCCAAGCACAGTTCCCATAATCAGGGTAATAACAATTTATTCTTCCAGCCCCAATAACAGAGACACTGGGGATCCCACAGCAGCCGAAGTGACCATTTGGGCAGCTATGGCCTCAGTCTAGGCAGGGTGGGTGTGCCTATGCAAATGAGATCGGCCCCTGAAGTTTTTTTTCCACAACTTGCCACACCTCACCACCAGATGTCAGGGTGGAGCTCATCCTGACACTGCTTACATGTCCAGTTTTTCTGCCTGAACCATTTCCAGGGGCTGAGGGTGATTGGAGTCATGCCTAGACAGAGTTAAATCAAATTAAGTCCACTTTCCTTGGACATCTTCAAGTTTTCATTGGAAAACAAATCCCTCCCAGCCCCCCATATTTCTTTTTTGTTGTTGAAGTTTTCAGCCGAAAATTTCTCCCGCACCCCGCTTTTTCAGGCTTTCAGTTTTTTTAATGAAAATTTAAAAATTTCTCATTGAAAGTTTCAAGGGAAATTCATCTCAGTTTTGCCCAGGGGAAAAAAAACATCTCCCACCTGCCCCGAGAGTGCACCATGTTTAAGTCCTCACTGATAGTAAGTGGAATCTGCCATCCTCCTGTCTCATGTTCAAGGCCCTTGTGTTATTTTGCACTGCACCTTCGATGCCTGGGCTGCTGTTGGCTGTGCATGGCACAGCCTGGGACAGGAGGGGCAGCTTGGGAGTGGCGAGCAGATCCAGGGGAGGTGAGTATCAGCACTCAATGCAGACCTGCAATGGGCCTCCCAAGTGATGGGAGGATAAACAGGAACTCATTGGCGCATAAACTCCTCACTGCTCACCGTGTCTCCACAAGTAACCAAACACCTGTGCTGGATCCTGGCCAGATAATACCTCTGGCAGATTAACGTGGTCCCCTGGTCAGAGTTCACACACAGCTCTGGGATCTATTTCCCTCTCAGCCCCAGGATGTCAGTTCAGTTTCTTGGGTGTTCTGTGTGGAGCCATGACCCCAGGCATCTGATGAAGTGAGCTGTAGCTCACGAAAGCTTATGCTCAAATAAATGTGTTAGTCTCTAAGGTGCCACAAGTACTCCTTTTCTTCCAGCAGATAAAGTTATTTTTCTGATAACAGGAAAATCCATAAAAAACCTGACCTGGCCGGTCAAATACCAGTCAGGTGGTAGCCCTACCCAGCAGATCCTAGTGGGAACACTTCCATTGATTTCAGTGGGGCCAGGATTTCACCTGGAGTTTACAGTTGTTAACACACGCTCTAGCACCAGGCAATTGCCCTATGCAGAAAGGACATAAGCAGGGTCGGATTTACACCTTATGTACTCCTAGTCACAGCATCTTCAGCGCCTTCTCTCCCACCCCCGCCTACAGCTGACCTTCATGTTTTCCATAAAAAATGAAACTTTTAACCCACTTTTAACTTTTAGGTGCCCCTAGAACGCTGGTGTCCCTAGGCACGTGCCTACTGTGCCTAATTTGAAATCCAGCCCTGGACATAAGGGCTCAGGCTGGGCTCTCCTTGTTTGGGGAGAGCTGGATTTGCTGATGAGAAGCCAGGAAGCTCTGGGGGTTTAAGAGCTGCCCTGTGTGGTGTTGTTTGTTGGTTTCTGTTGTGGGTCTGGAGCTCACAGACGTTTCATCTGAAGGAAGGTCAGGGGGCTCTGACTGTGCTGGCTGGTGGGTAACATCTTCAAAACCATTCAAGTGATTTAGGAGCTGAGGGCTAGAGTCACAGCACTGCAGGGCCTGACTCCCAGGTACCCTGCCACCTAGGGGACTTCACAGCCCTGAGTTGACCCCCAAGTTCCCCGCACAATGTCTGGGCAGAGCAAGGCACTTCCCAAAGGGCCCCTCGGAAGCCAGCTCGCTGAGCAGGTGGCTGCGTAAGCCAGCCAGTGAAATGCAGAGGAAAGGGGTGGGGCTCAGGGCCCAGAGTCACAAAGGGATTTAGGTACCTCACTCCCATTGATCTGGGCCTTAGGTGCCTGGCTGATGGGCTGGAGGGGCCCTCCCCCAAATCAGGCAGAGGGAGAGAATTAAACCTGGTTCTCCCACAGCCCAGGTGAGTGCTTCAATCAACAACTCTTAGGTATTCTGGCCACATGCCCACTCTCTCTCACCGCCCCCAGCTGTCTGTGGAGCAGGCGCTCTCAGAGCAGTTAGCCTCTGTCCTTTTGTGAATCTGGCCCTTAACTCCTATTGAAAGCCAGTGGGACTTGGGCGCTTTTTCAGTATTTTACCCTGTGTTATTAGGTTGAACAAAGCCCTGTAAAGAACCTGGAAACTAAAGCTGGTTAATAATGTTTAATCAAAATTGTTTTTAATGAAAAATGGCTTTTAATAGTATATGAACATTTTCACTAAAAATTTTAATTCAAAATTTTTCAATAAAATGATTCACAACAAAAAATGTTCATTTTGATTCCAGTCTGATGGAGAAAAGGAGGGAGGGATAGCTCAGTGGTTTGATCATTGGCCTACTAAACCCAGAGTTGTGAGTTCAATCCTTGAGGGGGCCATTTAGGGGTCTGGGCCAAAAATTGGGGATTGGTCCTGCTTTGAGCAGAGGGTTGGACTAGATGACCTTCCAATCCTGCTATTCTATTATGAAAAATGTTTGGCTTTTAAGGAGAAAATAACTAAGAACTGAAATTAAAAATAAAACCATTTTGATTCCATTTGATTTGAATGGAATTTCCAATCTATTTTACACCATTATTCTTTGGTTTGGGTCATTTTATCAGAATATTGGAAGATTTCAGGAAAACTTTTAAATGAAAAGAAAATTGTTCTCAGCAAAAAAAATCCCCATTTTCGCAACCTCCCAGAATCCCCAGCACCTGCTGTGCCCCAGCTCTGTGGCTCTCCATGTCATTTTCAAATGCAGGCTTTAACCTCAAAATACCTGCTGCAGTCTCTTTCTCATTCAGCACTTCTGACACCATGGAATGATCTTGGGGTTCATTAAACAAGAAGTGAGTGAGAAAGGAATCAAACTTTATCACAAACAAACTATAGAGCATCTGTGGTGAACTGCTGAGCACTGCTACATGGTGTTCTCCACCCCTGCTTTCAGGGTGATTCAAAATTCCTGTGTACATAATACTGTCCCTTATGACAGGGAGCCTCTCTAAATTATAATCTTGCTCAAATGTATCTCTACACCTCACACGCTGCTGCTGAGGGAGGTAGTGGGGGAATGAGTGAGTGAAGAAATCCTTGTTAATGTCCCAACCCTTCTGGGGGCAGAGAGGGCCCATGTGCTGGCCTGTCTCTCTAGAAGGGGAAGGCGGGACCCTGCCATTGCCACTCTAATGGGGAGGGGCCAGGTATATGGGGGCCCCATGTCAGGGAGAGCTAGGGCCCTGCATTGCCTGAATCCAGCCCCAGCCTCAGCAGAGCTCCCAGCCCCTGCTGGCCCAGGAAGAAGGGATTGAAGCCTGGCCCCTGTCCAAGCGCTCTCTGTTATCACTGCATCTCTGGCCCAGCCCCACAGCGTAGGTTTCTGGGCCAACTTACTGCCTGAAAGCAGAGGAAAGGGGAGCAGGTAGAGTAGCAAGCACAGAAGAAACAAAAGCTTTTCTGTGTGGTTTATGAGCACAGTAGTAGCTTGACTATCTTAAGAAGGGAAGAAAGCCCCTCCCCAGATTGTGATATGAAGTAGTCCAGGAAAATTAGACTTTAGTCCAGTTTTGCTGTCAGTGCTCAGGTCAGCATGTTTTGGTGGGATTCCCACTGACCCAGTGGTGGATCCCTCTGCCACTTTCAGGGCCTTGGGCTGGGCCCTGGTGGAATAGGGTGAGTCTGGTTCACCCTACCCGCTGCGGCCATCCCACCCTCGCGGTGGCTGCCTACCTACCTTATGCCAAGAGGCCTGCCTTTGTCTGCCATCTGCCTGAGCCAGGAGGCCAGGTGAACGACTGTTGCTCTGACCTGCCTGAGGGTCAAAGGCCCTGCCTAGACTGTTTGTTGCTCTGCCCTGCCTGAGGACCTGAGCACCCTGGGCTCTGTGCTGCTTGAGGGCCAGGGCCTCCTAGACTGCAGCCCTCGATTCGCTAACTCCCCCCTGCAACTGCGCTGTCTCCTCAGTGACACAGTGAGGTGGAGTGGCCTCCCTCCAAGTCGGAGGGGGAGGGACGACTGCCAACACACTATAGGGAAGTATTATAAATACAGGAATTTTGAGCCTTGTCAGGAATCAGGGTGCAGAACTGTGCACAGCAGATCACCACAGATGTGCTGTAGTTTGTTTTATTAATAAAAGTGATGTTCCTTTCTCATTCAGCGGTTTGTTGTTTAATGAACCCGGTTCATGAGTACTCAGATGAGCGTTCCCAGGGCCTGCGCGGGGAGAGTTACCAGTCCCGGACGGAGCTGTTCCCGCAGGAGTTCAGCAGCAGGAATGTCTCCCTGAAGCTGAAACGGCTCCAAGTGGTGGATGATGGGAAATACCAGTGCTTTGTGAGGAACCCAGAGTGGAGCAGCAAAGCCACCACTGAGTTACGAGTTGTAGGTGAGACACGGCACTAAGTGGCACTGTGTTTCTGGGCAACCAGAGCCTCCTCTGACACTGGGGGTTCCCCCAGACAGAGCCCAGCATGGCAGTAGGTTGTGTGCTGCAGACAGTGGTGTACAGGAATCAGTAGGCACTCTCCCCTGGCACTCAGCGCTGACCCCACTGGGTGTTAGAAGGGTCAGTGCTGCATTAAACAACCTCTTTTCAATGAGATGTAAAGCTACAGTCCTCAGCTCTCATGCTCATTGCGGTGATGTTTGAGGGAGTGGGACCTTTACCCCCATGTTCTGCCCAGATCCCAGCTCAGGTTACAGTTATATTCGGCCTCCCTGAAACTCCCCCTGCAGTGTCCCAGGGCTGGGATATTGTTTGTTATTCCCTGGGCACCGATCACGCGTTCAGTGCTGCACAAGGGCAGTGGAAGGGACAGTCTCTGGCCATTGAGCTCACTGAGTAACCTAGCCCCAGACAATACAGTTCAGCAAAATCAAGCCCCAGGTGAGGGGCCCACCTGTGATAATGCAGAGCATTGAGGTTGTTTTAAATCATCTCCCATCTTCGGTGGGTCCTAATTCAAAGGCTCTGCAGGAGATGTGTGCTTTTGAGAGATTTAAACGAGGGGAGGGTGGTTGTGTGCACACAGCGAGAGGGAAATCTCCAAGCATGAGGCTTGGCCTGGAGCACCATTACCACTGCGGGAAAAGGACACCAGAGGGGGGCAGTATTTAGGAGGGTGGAACAGGAGCAGTGGGAGCAGAGATGTAGGCAGGGTCATCATCCCTCATCTCCTGCTCTCTACCGAAGTGCAGTAATCCTGAAAGCTGCTGGGCTCCACCCAAGAAGTGGCTGCAAGTCATGAGCAAGTACAGCAATCTCTGTGTAGCAGTTTAAGCCTTACTCTGTGAGCCTTCAGGGCACAGTACTCTCTGGAAATGCAAGATGGTATTTAATTTTCCCAGTCGTCAAGATGAGGGGTCCCAGGGAGGCTTTGCACATAAGGGAATGAAGCTTTCCAGTCACAGCCCCCTATATCCAGAGGTAGCTGGAGAATCACATAATGCTATCAAAAGACATGATTTCCTGACACACACACTCTCTGTTTCTCTGTGCAGCTGTGGCTTCCGTGTTCATGGACGTGCTGGCCCCCTGGGGTCAGGGGAGCAGGCTGGCCTGTAGATCCACAGGCTGGTTCCCCAAACCCGAACTCTGGTGGGTTGGAAAGAACTGGCAGAACATGGCGATGGAGATTGTGATCAGGACAGGGAGAACCTGTAGAGTGTTGTGAGTCACGTCACTGTCACAGAAGGAGAAGACCATGGAGACATCAGCTGCACAGTGCGGAATGGCCTGCTGGAGACCGAGCGACAATCTGCCATTCACCTGTCAGGTGAGTCCCCCCATGCACAAGGGGTCACCATGCGAATGGGGTGGCTGGGCCACTTGAGAATTGCACTCGGCTAGGGCCTGTTTCTGGTCCTGGACAGGAAATACCCTTCTAACCTGTGGGGCCATTAGTTACAGAGGTTTCTGTGATCTGGAGAAACTGCCTGTCAGGAGCTGGGCTGAGTCTTGTGAAATGAACTCGATATCGTTCTTGGAGGAGATGACACGTCTGGTTGATAAAGGCAACTGTGCTGACATAGACTCAGGGTGTGTCTACACTAGCAATGCTACAGCAGCAATGCAGTAGTGTAAACACTTACTACAGTGGGAGAAGGGGTCCTTCTGTGGCTGTAATAAATCCACCTCTCTGAGAGTTGGTAGCTTGGTTGATGGAAGCTTCCATCGACCTAGTGGTGTCAACACCAGAGTTTATGTCAGCTTAAATACATTGCACAGGGAGTAAAATTTTTCACAGTTCTGAGCAACATAATTAAGCCAGCCTAACTTTGTAGTGTAGACCAGGTCTCAGACTCTGTAAGGGGTTTGACTTAGTCCTGCATGAACTTGTGATAATAAAAACTGGCACTTTACCAAATTAATGTAACCCACATTAAGTGGATTAAAAACTGGCTAACTGATAGATCTCAAAGTAATTGTAATGGGGAATCATTACTGGCTGGGATGATTTAGTTGAGGATTGGTCCTGCTTTGAGCAGGGGGTTGGACTAGATGACCTCCTGATGTCCCTTCCAACCCTGATATTCTATGATTCTATGATTATCCTCCAATGGGGATGTTTCTGGTGGAGTCCCACAGGGATCTGTTCTGGGCCAATGTAATTCAATAGCTTTATCAATGAGCTGGAAGAAAATATAAAATCGTTGCTGGTAAAATTTGCAGATGACCCAAAACTTGGCGGAGCAGTAAAAGATGATGGGGACAGGTCAGTACTGCAGACTGACCTGGATCACTTGGTAAGGTGGGTTCACTCTAACAATATGCATTTAAACATGGCCAAATACAAGGTCACACATCTGGGAACAAAAAAGTGTAGGTCCCACTTATAGGACGGGAGAGTGTGTCCTGGAAAGCAGCGACTCTGAAAGGGATTTACAGGTCATGATGGAAACCAACTGAATGTGAACTCCCAGAGTGATGCTGGAGCTAAGATGGTGAATGCAACCTTTGTATGTATAAATGAGAATATCTAGCAGGAGGAAGGAGGCGACATCACCTCTGTGCTTGGTGTTAGCCAGACCACTGCTGGATACTGTGTCTAGTTCTGGTGTCCACACTTTTAAACAGTGTGTTGACATATAGGAAAATGCTCAGGAAATAGCTACAAGAATGATTACAGGTTTGGAAAACCTGCCTGACAGTCAGAAATGTAGGAGCTCAAGTTATAGAGCTTATCCAAGAGCAGGTTAAAAGGTGACTTGATCATGATCTGTAAGTGCCTACACAGAGAGGAGATTTCTGACAGTAGATAGGTCTTTAATCTAGCACAGTGGTTCTCAAATTTTAGCAACCCAAGGACCCGTATTATTATTTACAATTTTTCAGGGATCCCCTTCACCACCCCTTCACCAAGGCCCTGCCCCTGTCCTGCCCCTTCTCCAAGGCCCTTCCCACTTGCTCCATCTCCCCTCTGTCTGTGGCTCGCTCTCCACCACGCTCTCATTTTCACCTGGCTGGGGCAGGAGTTTGGGGTGTGGGAGGGGTGTAAGGGCTCCGGCTGTGGGTGCAGGCTCTGGGGTGGGGCTGTGGATGAGGGTCTTGGGGTGCAGGAAGTGGCTCCGGGCTGGGGAAGGGGATTGGGGTGTTGGAGGGGGTGGGGTATGGGCTCTGGGAGGGAGTTTGGGTGTGGGAGGGGACTCTGGACTGGGAATTGGGGTGTGGGGAAAAGTGAGGGCTCTGGCTGGGGTGGGGCCAAGGTTGAGGGGTTTGGGGTTCAGGAGGGGGCTCTGGGCTGGTTCAGGGGATTGGAGTGCGAGGGGGTGCAGGCTCTGGGAATGAGTTTGGGTACAGTAGAGGGCTCTGGGCTGGGGCAGGGGGTTGGCGTGCAGGAGGGGGTTCGGGTGTGGGGTACTGGCAGCGCTTACAGTGGCTCCTGGAAGCGGCCGCCAGGTCCCTGCGGCTCCTAGGCACATGGGCGGCCAGTAAGGCTCTATGCGCTGCCCTTGCGCTCCCAGGTGCCACCCCCACAGCTCCCATTGGTCGCAGTTCCTGGCCAATGGGAGCTGCAGAGCCAGCACTCGGGGGGGGGGGGAAGCGTGTGGAGCCTCCCTGGCTGCCCATGCGCCTAGGGGCCACAGGTACCTGGCGGCCACTTCCAGGAGCCACACAGAACCAGGGCAGGTAGGGAGCCTGCCCTAGCCCCAGGCTGTGGGCCCCAGGAGGGAGGGGGAGTAGTTGAGGGAGGTAAGGGGAGGAGTTGATTAGTGGGACCTATGGACACCCAGGAGTTCCCTCACAGACCCCCAGGAGTCCACAGACCCCAGTTTGAGAAATGCTGATCTAGCAGACAAAGGTAGAACAAGATCTGATGGCTGGAAGTTGAAGCTAGACAAATTCAGACTAGAAATAAGGTGTAGATTTTAACAGTGAGGGGAATTAACCATTGGAACAACTGACCTAGGGACGTGGTGGATTCTCCATCATTTGGAATCTTTCAACCCAAACTGGGCATCTCTTTTTATAAGAGCCGCTCTAGCTGGAACAAACCCCATTCTCCAGCTCCAGGATGGGACCGTGCTCCTCACACTCTGCACTCTCAGTTTGCCAGGTGACATCTTCCCCCAGGTTTCTCCCTGGCTGGCTGCATTCTGGGTATTGTTCACTCTGGTTCTCATTGCTGCTGGAGCTTGTGCATATTGTGAATACGCAGATAATCGGAATGTGTTATTTGCATGTTTAGAGCCCAGCCCTAGAGGGCACTGGGCTGGGGCATGGGAGTGTTATTGTTCAGATATTTACCTAGTCTTGGTTTTAGGAAATAAACCAAACAATCACACCTGGGACCCTGGCCCCACCTTTAGTAGTGAATTGCTCAGTGTTTCCCCTTCCTTCCCTGTCTCACTGCAATGTCTGATTCTGTCTCACAGCGAAGCGAAAGGCCTCTGAGAAGAAACGCTCTGATGAGAAGGCTCTGATGATTCATGGTAAGTCTCCAGCTCTAATTCTTGCTCTGTCTGCTGCGATGGATGAGCTCTCTGACTGCTTGGTGTTATCTGTGGGCTCAGTGCAATAAAAGGGATGGAGACAGGAGATCTCTGCCTAGTGGTTCCTCACCTTCCCCCATGTTCTCACACACACTGATGATAACTAAGGGCTAGTCTACACTGGGAACTCTAAAGCGCTGCTGCGGCAGCCCTTTAACGTGGCTTGTGTAGTCACGGCAGAGCGCTGGGAGAGAGCTCTTCCAGCACTCTAAAAAATCCACTTCAACGAGAGGTACGGCTCCCAGCGCTGGTGCACTGTTGACACTGGTGCTTTACAGCGCTGAAACTGGCTGTGCTCAGGGGTGTGTTTTTCACACCCCTGAGCGAGAAAGTTGCAGCGCTGTAAATTGCCAGTGTAGACAAGCCCTCAGGCTACGTTTTAGTCATAGGTATTTTTAGTAAAAGTCATCACAGGCAATAAACAAAAATTCACAGCCTGTGACCTATCCATGACTTGTACTATAAACACCCCTGAACCTTAGGTGCTCTGGGGGACTCAGCGGTGCTGTGACCTGGGACAAATCTATGCTACCCCCCGCTATAGCTTCAGGCTCCCCCACTACTTAACACAACACTCAGTGATTTCAGCTTGTAGGAGGGGAGCCTTAGTGCTGGTGCACTGAAGTGAGCTGTAGCTCACAAAAGCTCATGCTCAAATAAATTGGTTAGTCTCTAAGGTGCCACAAGTACTCCTTTTCACTAGCCCAAAGTGAATTCAGCTCAGCAGCCTGTAATTAGACTCCTAATGGAATCTAAATTAGCTCTGATATTCCACAGTGGAGAGAGGAGGAAGTGCAACTAGCATGTAAGACCCTCACCAGGAGGCCCATACCACCAAATATTAATACCTGCTCCCAGCCTCTCTCAATTCATAGAGTTTTGGAACCCATGTCCCTTGCCTAGCGAGTGCTACTTAGTTGATGGCAAGTCCCTCCATCATAACAAAAGGCCAAGTGCAGTTCCGCTGTCCTTGATTCCCATAATCAGGGTAATAACAATTTATTCTTCCTGCCCCAATGACAGAGACACTGGAGATCCCACAGCAGCCAAAGTGACCACTTGGGCAGCTATGGCCTCATTCTAGGTGGGGTGGGTGTGCCTATGCAAATGAGATCGGCCCCTGAAGTTCTTTTCCACAACTTGCCACACCTCACCACCAGATGTCAGGGTGGAGCTCATCCTGACAAGAGCTAAAAAGTGAGAAACTCCCCAGGGCTCCTGCATGTTGGTGCATATCACTAACCGCCAGCCCTGCTCCTGTCAAACCTGCCGGCTCCTGCACTGGGGCTGGGAGTGTGGGATGTCTGTGACTAACCAGTCATTAGGGAATGTACAGCACCGCACAGTGTGTGTCTTTGTATCTAATGCTTTTCTCTTCCCCATTTCAGAGAGTGAGAAGACCTTGGAATTAGGTATTTGGCTCAACCCCTAGTAAACAAGTGGCTGGGCTTTCACACTATAGTGAGATAGAAAAATCACCACATGCACTGTATGGACTTCAGTCTTCTTAATGATCATCTCCCCATGCCCTGGGAAGAAACAAACGCTGCAGCATTTGCAGCTCACATTTCAGTATCATCCTTAACAACAGAAAGTTAAGTTAATGCACATGGAATGGAGGACTCAACAAGGTCTACGCTGCCCAATAGTTCAGATGACAGGTGTGAGTGTGAATAGCAGTGCCCCCATGGTGACAGGTTTCAGAGTGGTAGCTGTGTTAGTCTGTATTAGCAAAAACAATGAGGAGTCCTTGTGGCACCTTAGAGACTAACAAATTTACTTGGGCATAAGCTTTCGTGGGCTAGAACCCACTTCATCACATGCATGAAGTGAAAAAGACAGGAGCAGGTATAAATACATGAAAGGATGGGGGTTGCTTTACCAAGTGTGAGGTCAGTCTAATGAGATAAATCAATTAACAGCAGGATACCAAGGGAGGAAAAACAACTTCTGAAGTGGTAAGAGAGTGGCCCATTACAGATAGTTGACAAGAAGGTGTGAGTAACAGTAGGGAGAACTTAGTACTGGGGAATACACGGTCCCATCCTGGAGCTGGTGGAAGAATTGCCACTTTTAGGTCTGTTATTGAGTGACCAGGTATAAATACATGAAAGGACAGGGAGGGTACAGGCAGAGACACGGGGACCAGATGGCCCCACCCCCAGAGGTGAGGGCCTGGGGTAGGACAGGCTGCCTAGGTCTAGGGATGAGGTAGACGTGCAGGGAGCCCCTTTACTGTGTGAAACCCTGTTCTCTGGCTGTGCCTGGCTCCTGCTGTGGAGATCAAACACGACTTTTTGTAAGAAGGTGTTTGGGTCACTGCAGTCACGGTTAGTCACAGCTCCAGTGGGTGGAACCACAGGTACCAAGTCCAGTCAGCCCTGCTGGGGCTCAGCATGACCAGTACACAGGGGCTGATGTGAGAGAGGGGAAGACTTGAGGAGTCACCCAGAGAGGGCACAGAGGAGCAGCCAGCCCCATAACTGTGACACGAGGTTTGTGCACTAGCCTGTTTAGAGCTGCCAGGAAACAGGGATTTTCCTGGGAGAATTTTCTTAGGAATAATCCTCACGTGAGATGGTCCCCTTGATTCTCTATATTTCCGTGGGGGCGGCAGATGGGGGGTGAAGGGATAATGATTTTCCAACACTTTGGTTACTGATTTCTAGCTGTCTCAGCAAGAAGGGGTGGCAGTGTTTTGTGTCCCCCACTTTCTCACACTTGGGAATTCTCCTGCAGGATCAATCCCAGCTGCCATCGGCAAATCCTAATTTCAGAGAAACCAGATTTTCTATTGGGAAAATTGTCAACCAGGTTGTAACTCCAGCCACTAACTCCAGGTCTGAGTGTTTTCCCACAGTTAAAGAGAGAGCACGCATATGGCCCCCTCTCCAATGGCACTGACCATCTCCCCTCCCATCCTTCACCCTACGGCACCCCTGGGGCAGCTGCTCCCGCCCCCAACTGCTGATCAGCCCAGCCCCCATTTCTGATAAGCTGGAATTGGTTCCCTGCTGCCTCTTTCACTAGACCAGGGCAGGAGCTGAAATGGGAAGAGCAGCGATGGGGAAATGTCCCCAGCTGCTGCCTGTGTGTGGGAAGCTGGCGGGGCAGGAAATATGCCCCATCTGTCTGTCTGTCAGGCCTGGCACACTCTGCTCTGGGTATTCTCAGCCTGGCAGATGTTTCGCCAGGCGCTGGAGAGGAATCACCCAGGCCGGGCTGTTCTCAGTTCCCAGGGCTGCAGCTGAAACCCCAGCGTCTCCTGGTACAACCAGCAGGACACAGTGAAACCAGTATGAGCTAGATGCATTTGGCGGGAGGTAGGAGGTGTGACAGAGCAATTCCCAGAGCCCCAGGGATCTCTTGTGGCCCCATTTCTGCTTTATCCCCAGCTCTCTCCAGCCCCTTCCCAACCAGGCTGGATTCACCCTCCAAGGAGGGCTCCCTACAGGTCCCATCATTGCCGTATGTCCCGTATCCAAGGTCACCCGTATATGGACCAGGCACTCCAGGGCAGCTGCTCCAAAGGCTTTGCCCCAGGAATGTCTTTGCTGAAAAGCAGGGGATAGTCAGAAATGGGGGGGGCGGTCTTTGGGGGTTTTCATTTTTTTTGGAAAACACATTTTTGACATTTTAACAGGAAATTCCAGCCCAGAGCAATGGTTGGTGTCTATTCGGGTTTTGAAAACTAAAACATCTGGAGATTTCAGTGTGTCGTCCCCCCCGCCCCTCCCCTCATCCTTGTTCCCATGTTCGGTGCTGAAGGCAGCAGTAGGAGTGACATCAAGGGGCGGGGTTCTCTTTGAGTGACAGGCCCCCTCCAGCTCCTCAGCTCCTTGACCCTGCTGGTCACCACTGGGGTGGCTCCATGTCTCGGGGTGGCCATTGTGGGGAAGGGCGGAAGGAGGGATGCAGCATCTGAACCATCCAATGAGGCTCTGCAGGACCTCGCCTGTCTCTGTGACTCAGCCAGCGGGAGCACTGGGATCTCTGTATCCATCAATCTGGGGTCTGGCCAGCACACAGCCAGGAGAGTGCGTGTCCCACCAGGCCCACGTACACCTGCCCCAATCCGTGTCTGCCCCCAGAACAGAAGTTCAAGGCTCCTCCCAGGTGTCATTGGGGATCACAACATCCTCCCAGTTGGAGGGGAAAAGCTCTCACAGCCCATCAGGCCAATGCCCGTTAACCCTAGGAGGTCGCAGGGGCTCATATAGGGCAAAGGGCAGGAGGGAGGATGGCAGATTCCCCAGGGTGCCAGTGCACTGTTAGTCATAATTAGGGATCAGTTCCTCAAAGCAGCGGGGCTGGTGCTTTACAGACCCCGGCCCCGCAGAGCTGGCAGATTCCACTCTAGAAGCAGATTTTTCTTGGCCATCAGCATTTTAGGGAATTTGCCAATACCCATGAGTGAAGTTCAGAGGGCTTAGGAATTTTGCACCCCCATTACAGGGTTGCCAACAGTCCCATATTACAAAGGATGTCCCTTATTTAAATAGAAAATTGCCTGTCCTATGCTAAATCAGTGCGGGGTGCCTTTTATCCTGTATTTCAACAGCAGGGAGCCAGTACTCACGGGTGTATCTTTCCACTCCCCTCCCGACCCTGGCCTTTCAGTTCTGTGCAGAGAAAGCAGACAGGGCTGCACTCAAGGGCCAGGGTCAGGAGGAGAGTGGAAAGATGCACCTATGATTACTGGCCCCTGCTGACTCCATCCCTTGAGCATGGTCCTGTCCACTTTTCCTGCACATACTCTGTTTGGCAGGGCGAGTGGATGGGGCTGTGCACCCTGGAGCTGAGCTGAAGGACCAGGGTCAGGAAGGGGCTCTGTCTGGCAGGGGGTCAGTACTCCTGGAATGTAGCCTCCCAGCTTGTACAGTCTCTGCCAACGTCCCCAGCAGGGTGCTCCGTCTGGCAGCAGGCAAAGACCAGCAACTGCAGCCTCCAACTTGGCTCCTGGTGCCCGTGCAGAACTTGAACAGGAGTCTCAGTCGCTGCTGGCCCCAGCACCTGAGTCCCTGGGCTCTCTGCAGTGTCTGGAGCTGGAGAGAGAAACCCTAGGAAATGCGGGAGGGGGTGGGAGCAGAAAGGGACTTGCTCCCAGAGTTTCAAGTCAAGACTGGGGACATCTGAGGTCCGGCCTGTATTTTTCAAATACAATGTTGCCAACCCTACCCACAACAGATCCAGTAGGTCCCCTGTCTGGGGGGTGGGGTATGGGTCTGGCTGGGGGATGGGTTTACTTTCCTAAAGTCCACAAAACATCTTATGGTTTTATCTTTTTCAGGTGCCATCACAACAGGAGACGCTCAAGGGCTTTTGGTCTGAGCCCAGTTGGACTCACTCACTTTCCCGCGCTCTGTCACTGCTCAGACCCCCAGCTCTTGGGCTTCAGAGCCAGGCTCCCCTGGATAACCTCAGAGATGAAGAGAAGGAGCCACAGAGACACTGGCTGGGCCAGAAATATCACAGTGTGAGAGGTTCTTCAATCCCACATCACAGCCTGTGATACACCCCTGCCCCGCTGGGCTGCTAGCTTGTGGTCAGGCTGAGGAAAGCTCAGTGCTGGACAGGGTAAGAGGCATCTGCACAAGGGACTCTGCAGATGCTCAGGGCGCTGTCGGCTCGTCCTGTAGTTCCCTCTCTGCACAGCTGCACGGAGCAGCCAGACTGTGTGTGCAGAGAGTCACTGAGCAGCAGCCAGTTGCTCTCTAGTCCCGCAGCGTCTGGTTCCATCAATATCCCCTGCAGGGCTGGGGAGATGGGTCTAATTCTGCCCTGGCTGCCCGGGGGGTTGGGCTGGGGGAGGGAGCCAGGATCCAGGCCCGGCAGGTGGGGGACACTCTGTGAGATCAATGAAACCCCCTCAGCCTATTTCCCCCTCAGCCTCAGTCTCTGACACTTGTTCTGTGTTTTTGGGCCCATCCCATGTTGGGACACAAACAGCCCCTGTGCGTTTGCTTCCAGGGCCAGAAGGGACGTTAGCTGAGCCAGTCTGACCTGGACAGCCCAGAGACTCCCCCCAGCCCCCTGCACTGAGCCAATAGCTTGTGTGTAACTAAAGCCTCTCCCAGGAAAGCTTGTGTGGAACTAAAGCCTCTCCCAGGAAGGTCTCCAGCCTGACTCTAACACCGTCAGGGATGGAGAATCCCCCCTGCCCTGGGTGGTTTGTCCCCGGGTTAATCACTTGCATGGCTAGAAATTGGGGCCTGTTTCTCACTGGGACTTGTATGACGTCAGCTGGGCCCAGGCTCCCCAAGGCTCAGCCTGTTCCCAGCATTAGAGAAGGGAGGGATGTGATGGGGAAGGTTTGTGGGAGGTGGGAGCTTTGGATGAATAGCCCCAAGTCACTGAAGCCCTGGGCTGTGGGCTCAGCTCTGACGTAGCATTGTCAGCCCTAGAGCTCAGAGCCCGTCGCCAAGGGGGCCTGTACGGGGGGGACTGACTGCCCCAAGCGCCGCCACAAGGGAGCGGTGGGTGGGGGGTGGAGCCCAGCTCCCCTAACACCTGGGGACTGGACGGTGCCGCCTTCCCGGAGTCAGCAGCGTGTGGCCCCGAGGTGACAGGTAAGGGCTCCTCAGGTGACACACAGCCACAGCTGCCATCCTGGCAGTGACCTCCCAGCACCCATGCAAGGCACGGCTCACACACGAGGGCAGGCGGCTTGGGGGCTCTCTCTGCACAGAGAAGGAGCTGCCCTTTCTGACCTGCTCTGGGTCCTTCATCACCTGGGGCGAGATTCAGGAGCCCAACAATATAGATGGGCTCTTTGTGCAACTGACAGAGTGCCCAAGGGAGTGACGCGCCTAACTCTCATTGGCTGCCAACAGGAATCAGGCACCTGGCTTGTCTAGGAGCTCTAGTGAATCCCACTAGGCACCTGGCTGCAGCACTAGGTGCCTAAATACCTGTGTCACGCTGGCTCTTGGTGCAAAGAGAGGCAGTGTGGCCTAGTGGACATAGCACTGGCCTGGAAATCAGATCTGACTCCTGTTCCTGGCTCTGCCCTGCTGGGTGACCTTGGGCCATTCATGTCCCCACCTTCCTGTACCTCAGTTTCCCCATTTATTTCCCTCCTGCATATAGCACTTTGAGATCTTTGGATGAGCTAGGAGGACTTATTGTTAAACCCTCGAGCCAGGACAGACCTGTGTTTAACAGGGTGGGTTTGGCTGAGTCCTCTGTTACTAAATTAGGAGAGGGTTTTTATTGACGTAGTTGATGTGTGTTTGATTCTCAAGCTTCTGACGCTAAATAAAGACGCTGTGGCCAGGGGGTGTACGGGACAGGAAATAGGGAGCAGTGACGATCAGACGTGAGGACAGGACGGGACAGAGCAGAGAGGGGGCCGTGGCGTCCCTGCTGCCCCAAACGTACGGCCCTGACGGGGGTCTCAGAGCAGCAACAGCATCTGGGTTCACAACCCAGCCTTGAGGGACTGGCAGAGACTCTGAGCAGGGAGAGGATCCTTCTGCCCGGAGCACAGAGGGGCA
Organism: Chelonia mydas; assembly: GCF_015237465.2. NCBI lineage: Eukaryota > Metazoa > Chordata > Testudines > Cheloniidae > Chelonia > Chelonia mydas. The sequence continues at coordinate 13,096,660 of NC_051263.2, read as the reverse complement.
GGTCGGAGGAGGGAGCAACTGCAGATCATCCCATACTGTCCCCATCAGGAGGAGACATCACTGGGCCATTTCCATCCCTCTCGGTTCCCCCCACTGCCCCAATGATCCTGTCTCTGTGCCTCTTACTGCCCGGTGAGTATCTGGGACCCCTGTGCTAATTTGTAGGGGGTTGGGAGGACACAGAACCAAGAGCAGCCCCGGCCCAGGGAGTCGGCAAATCCCCTTTAGCAGCAGAGAGGGTTGCTCTGTTGCGATGTTCGAGGGAGTGGGACTGTCCCAAACCAACACAGGGCCAGCGCTCGGTGCTGGGGATGGGCCGGGGCTAGCAGTCGGCCCAGGCTGGGGTTACAGTCACAGTTTCACAGAGTTTAAGGCCAGGAAGCACGATTTGCCCATCCAGTCTGACCCCCTGATAGCCCAGAGCAGAGAACTTCCCCCAGATCCCCTGCACTGAGCCCAGTCACTTGTGTTTGATTAAAGCATCTCCCAGAAAGGCCTCCAGCCTGGCTTTCACTCCCCCATTTCTCTGGGGAGCTGGTGCCTGGAGTTAATCCCCAGCAAGGGGAGAAACTGCTGCCTCCTTTCTCATTGGAGTTTGCCCAGACTCAGCGTCCAGCCCTTGGGTCTGGTTCTGCCTGTCTCTGCTGCACTGAAGGGCCTGTCAGCACCTTGAGGTTACAGGGACATACCATCCCGATGAGTCGAAAGAATAGTAAATATGGCAGGCGACCGGCTTGGCTTAATGGTGAAATCCTAGCGGATCTTAAACATAAAAAAGAAGCTTACAAGAAGTGGAAGGTTGGACATATGACCAGGGAAGAGTATAAAAATATTGCTCGGGCATGTAGGAAAGATATCAGGAGGGCCAAATCGCACCTGGAGCTGCAGCTAGCAAGAGATGTCAAGAGTAACAAGAAGGGTTTCTTCAGGTATGTTGGCAACAAGAAGAAAGCCAAGGAAAGTGTGGGCCCCTTACTGAATGAGGGAGGCAACCTAGTGACGGAGGATGTGGAAAAAGCTAATGTACTCAATGCTTTTTTTGCCTCTGTTTTCACTAACAAGGTCAACTCCCAGACTGCTGCGCTGGGCATCACAAAATGGGGAAGAGATGGCCAGCCCTCTGTGGAGATAGAGGTGGTTAGGGACTATTTAGAAAAGCTGGACATGCACAAGTCCATGGGGCCGGACGAGTTGCATCCGAGAGTGCTGAAGGAATTGGCGGCTGTGATTGCAGAGCCCTTGGCCATTATCTTTGAAAACTCGTGGCGAACGGGGGAAGTCCCGGATGACTGGAAAAAGGCTAATGTAGTGCCAATCTTTAAAAAAGGGAAGAAGGAGGATCCTGGGAACTACAGGCCAGTCAGCCTCACCTCAGTCCCTGGAAAAATCATGGAGCAGGTCCTCAAAGAATCAATCCTGAAGCACTTACATGAGAGGAAAGTGATCAGGAACAGTCAGCATGGATTCACCAAGGGAAGGTCATGCCTGACTAATCTAATCGCCTTTTATGATGAGATTACTGGTTCTGTGGATGAAGGGAAAGCAGTGGATGTATTGTTTCTTGACTTTAGCAAAGCTTTTGACACGGTCTCCCACAGTATTCTTGTCAGCAAGTTAAGGAAGTATGGGCTGGATGAATGCACTATAAGGTGGGTAGAAAGCTGGCTAGATTGTCGGGCTCAACGGGTAGTGATCAATGGCTCCATGTCTAGTTGGCAGCCGGTGTCGAGTGGAGTGCCCCAGGGGTCGGTCCTGGGGCCGGTTTTGTTCAATATCTTCATAAATGATCTGGAGGATGGTGTGGATTGCACTCTCAGCAAATTTGCAGATGATACTAAACTGGGAGGAGTGGTAGATACGCTGGAGGGGAGGGATAGGATACAGAAGGACCTAGACAAATTGGAGGATTGGGCCAAAAGAAATCTGATGAGGTTCAATAAGGATAAGTGCAGGGTCCTGCACTTAGGATGGAAGAATCCAATGCACCGCTACAGACTAGGGACCGAATGGCTAGGCAGCAGTTCTGCGGAAAAGGACCTAGGGGTGACAGTGGACGAGAAGCTGGATATGAGTCAGCAGTGTGCCCTTGTTGCCAAGAAGGCCAATGGCATTTTGGGATGTATAAGTAGGGGCATAGCGAGCAGATCGAGGGACGTGATCGTTCCCCTCTATTCGACACTGGTGAGGCCTCATCTGGAGTACTGTGTCCAGTTTTGGGCCCCACACTACAAGAAGGATGTGGATAAATTGGAAAGAGTCCAGCGAAGGGCAACAAAAATGATTAGGGGTCTAGAGCACATGACTTATGAGGAGAGGCTGAGGGAGCTGGGATTGTTTAGCCTGCAGAAGAGAAGAATGAGGGGGGATTTCAGGTAGTTGAAAGCAGCTATCAAATCCCCCCTCCTTCTTCTCTTCCGCAGACTAAACAATCCCAGTTCCCTCAGCCTCTCCTCATAACTCATGTGTTCCAGTCCCCTAATCATTTTTGTTGCCCTCCGCTGGACTCTTTCCAATTTTTCCACATCCTTCTTGTAGTGTGGAGCCCAAAACTGGACACAGTACTCCAGATGAGGCCTCACTATTGTTGAATAGAGGGGAACGATCACGTCCCTCGATCTGCTGGCAATGCCCCTACTTATACATCCCAAAATGCCATTGGCCTTCTTGGCAACAACGGTACACTGTTGACTCATATCCAGCTTCTCGTCCACTGTAACCCCTAGGTCCTTTTCTGCAGAACTGCTGCCTAGCCATTCAGTCCCTAGTCTGTAGCGGTGCATTGGATTCTTCCATCCTAAGTGCAGGTCTCTGCACTTGTCCTTGTTGAACCTCATCAGATTTCTTTTGGCCCAATCCTCTAATTTGTCTAGGTCCCTCTGTATCCTATCCCTACCCTCCAGCGTATCTATCTCTCCTCCCAGTTTAGTGTCATCTGCAAACTTGCTGAGGGTGCAATCCACACCATCCTCCAGATCATTTATGAAGATATTGAACAAAACCGGCCCCAGGACCGACCCTTGGGGCACTCCACTTGATACCGGCTGCCAACTAGACATGGAGCCATTGATCACTACCTGTTGAGCCCGACACTCTAGCCAATTTTCTACCCACCTTATAGTCCATTCATCCAGCCCATACTTCTTTAACTTGCTGGCAAGAATACTGTGGGAGACCATGTCAAAAGCTTTGCTAAAGTCAAGGAACAACACGTCCACTTCGTTCCCTTCATCCACAGAACCAGTTATCTTGTCATAGAAGGCAATTAGATTAGTCAGGCAAGACTTGCCCTTGGTGAATCCATGCTGACTGTTCCTGATCACTTTCCTCTCCTTTAAGTGCTTCAGAATTGATTCCTTGAGGACCTGCTCCATGATTTTTCCAGGGACTGAGGTGAGGCTGACTGGCCTGTAGTTCCCAGGATCCTCCTTCTTCCCTTTTTTAAAGATGGGCACTACATTAGCCTTTTTCCAGTCGTCCGGGACTTCCCCCGATCGCCATGAGTTTTCAAAGATAATGACCAATGGCTCTACAGTCACATCCACCAACTCCTTTAGCACTCTCGGATGCAGCGCATCTGGCCCCATGGACTTGTGCATGTCCAGCTTTTCTAAATAGTCCCTAACCACTTCTTTCTCCACAGAGGGCTGGTCACCTCCTCCCCATGCTGTGCTGCCCAGTGCAGTAGTCTGGGAGCTGACCTTGTTCGTGAAGACAGAGGCAAAAAAAGCATTGAGTACATTAGCTTTTTCCACATCCTCTGTCACTAGGTTGCCTCCCTCATTCAGTAAGGGGCCCACACTTTCCTTGACTTTCTTCTTATTGCTAACATACCTGAAGAAACCCTTCTTGTTACTCTTAACATCTCTTGCTAGTTGCATCTCCAGATGTGATTTGGCCTTCCCGATTTCACTCCTGCATGCCTGAGCAATATTTTTATACTCTTCCCTGGTCATTTGTCCAATCTTCCACTTCTTGTAAACTTCTTTTTTGTGTTTAAGATCAGCAAGGGTTTCACTGTTAAGCCAAGCTGGTCGCCTGCCATATTTACTATTCTTTCTGCACATCGGGATGGTTTGTCCCTGTAACCTCAGTAAGGATTCTTTAAAATACAGCCAGCTCTCCTGGACTCCTTTCCCCCTCATGTTATTCTCCCAGGGGATCCTGCCCATCAGTTCCCTGAGGGAGTCAAAGTCTGCTTTTCTGAAGTCCAGGGTCCGTATTCTGCTGCTTTCCTTTCTTCTTTGTGTCAGGATCCCGAACTCGACCATCTCGTGGTCACTGCCTCCCAGGTTCCCATCCACTTTTGCTTCCCCTACTAATTCTTCCTGGTTTGTGAGCAGCAGGTCAAGAAGAGCTCTGTCCCTAGTCGGTTCCTCCAGCACTTGCACCAGGAAATTGTCCCCTACACTTTCCAAAAACTTCCTGGATTGTCTGTGCACCGCTGTATTGCTCTCCCAGCAGATATCAGGGTGATTGAAGTCTCCCATGAGAAGCAGGGCCTGCGATCTAGTAACTTCCGTGAGTTGCCGGAAGAAAGCCTCATCTACCTCATCCCCCTGGTCCGGTGGTCTATGGCAGACTCCCACCACGACATCACCCTTGTTGCTCACACTTCTAAACTTAATCCAGAGACTCTCAGGTTTTTCTGCAGTTTCATTCTTGAGCTCTGAGCAGTCATACTGCTCCCTTACATACAGTGCTACTCCCCCACCTTTTCTGCCCTGTCTGTCATAGAATCATAGAATCATAGAATATCAGGGTTGGAAGGGACCTCAGGAGGTCATCTAGTCCAACCCCCTGCTCAAAGCAGGACCAATCCCCAATTAAATCATCCCAGCCAGGGCTTTGTCAAGCCTGACCTTAAAAACTTAAAAACTGTCCTTCCTGAACAGCTTATATCCATCCATGACAGTACTCCAGTCATGTGAGTTATCCCACCAAGTCTCTGTTATTCCAATCACATCATAATTCCTTGACTTTGCCAGGACTTCCAGTTCTCCCTGCTTGTTTCCCAGGCTTCGTGCATATGTGTATAGGCACTTGAAATAACTTGCTGATCGTGGCTCTTTCTCAGTATGAGTCAGGAGCCCTCCCCTCTCACTCCCTCCTGCTCGTGCTTCCTCCCGGTATCCCGCTTCCCCACTTACCTCAGGGCTTTGTTCTCCTTCCCCCCGGTGAACCTAGTTTAAAGCCCTCCTCACTAGGTTAGCCAGCCTGCTTGCGAAGATGCTCTTCCCTCTCTTTGTTAGGTGGAGCCCGTCTCTGCCTAGCACTCCTCCTTCTTGGAACACCATCCCATGGTCAAAGAATCCAAAGCCTTCTCTCCGACACCACCTGCATAGCCATTCATTGACTTCCACAATTCGACGGTCTCTACCCAGGCCTTTTCCTTCCACGGGGAGGATGGACGAGAACACCACTTGCGCCTCAAACTCCTTCATCCTTCTTCCCAGAGCCACGTAGTCTGCAGTGATCCGCTCAAGGTCATTCTTGGCAGTATCAATGGTGCCCACGTGGAGAAGCAGGAAGGGGTAGCAATCCGAGGGCTTGATGAGTCTTGACAGTCTCTCCATCACATTGTGAATCTTAGCTCCTGGCAAGCAGCAGACTTCTCGGTTTTCCTGGTCGGGGTGGCAGATAGATGACTCAGTCCCCCTGAGGAGAGAGTCCCCGACCACCACCACCCGCCTCCTTCTCTTGGGAGCGTTGGTCGTGGAACCCCCAACCCTAGGACAGTGCATCTCATACCTTCCAATAGGCGGAGTCTCCTTCTGCTCCCTTCCCTCAGACGTATCATCTAGTCTACTCTCCGCATTAGTACCTGTGGAGAGAACATGAAAACGGTTACTTACCTGTATCTGCGTTGCTGGTACATGGATGCTCCTCTTTCTTCTTCTGGAGGTCACATGCTGCCAATTTTCCTCACCATCCTTCTGTCCCCGCTGTGCAGCCTGCTCTGAATCTTCAGAACATTGTGTCCATAGAAGCATATCCTGATGTCTGTCCAGGAAATCTTCAGTTTCTCTTATGCAACGCAGGGTCGATACCTGTTGCTCCAGACCTTGAACCTTCTCTTCCAATATGGAGACCAGCTTGCACTTTGTACAGACAAAGTCGCTTCTGTCCTGTGGAAGAAAGACAAACCTGGCACATCCAGTGCAGGTCACAACAGCTGAACACTCCCCATCCATATTACCTTCCTTCTACGAGCTTCCTCAGGAGTTGTAGTAACTACTCAGAGAAGCCGGCAAGATGTAAGCCTCAGTGGGCTCTCCCCAGGCAAACTCCCTCTGTTAGCCGCTCAGCAGGTTCACAGCTGACTGGCTTTTTATAACAGTCAGGCCCACTCAAGGCTCACCTGGAACAAAGCACTCACAATTCCCACTTTTCAAACAACCAGTGAAGCACAGGATCAAACTGTGAAACTGTCCCCACAACAAACACTCAGATACTCACCAACACAGCCTCCTTAATGCAGCCCTTAGCGTACCTCCTCTCAGGCAGATCCCAGGCAAACTCCCTCTGTTAGCCTCTCTGCTGTTCGCTGCTCAGCTGGTTCGCAAGAACTGGGCCCAAGATCCAGTATCGGCCACACCAAGGCTGCACGCCAGGGGAAATCCCCTCCCTGGTCCTGTTCCCTGCTCCCCTCCTTACACAGCCCAGGAGCGCATCAGCCCTGTTCCCCCACAGTGCCCTGGGACCTCATGTTGAGTTACTTTTCCCTTGGGGCCCTAAATCCTTTTCCGGGTCCCTGCTGTCCCAGCCCAGGCCCCAGGCTTCAGGTCTGGCCGGCGTTCCTTGTTGAGAGCTGTGACCTGGCATTTTGCTGTATTCAACACCTGGTGTGTCACTGGGCCCAGCTCCCCATGCCAAGCACATGGAGTCAGGATGGGCTGGGCTTGGGGGACAATGCTCATGGGATGGCAGCTCAGCCTGGAGGCAGAGAGAGAGGGGGAGGGCCATTGTCGTTGGAGGGTGGGGGATTATCATCCAGCCCCAGGGCTCCCTGTTATGGAGAGGCCAGAGACACTGAGCTGGGATCCAGGTTGGGCTCCGGTTGTGGATCTCCCCAGAATTCAGGGGTTCTGGGTTTGGGGCTCAGGGTCAGACTCATTATAGGGCCAGATCCAAGTCACACAGCTTGGATCTCACCCCAGATCTGTGTTTTGGGAGGCGGGGTTCAGATCAGGGGGCTCTGCTTTGGGCCTGACTCTCTGTCTGTAGCACGTTCCCTGCTGCAGGCTCTGCTGGGGAAGTGAGGGGCTGAGCTGAGTTAATGGGGCCGGAGATGAATGTAGGTGCTGCCAGGCTGTTAGCAGAGCCGTGTACAGAGATGCTTAGTCCCCTGGGGACATTGGAACGTTCCAGGCCACCCCCATGGGTGTCACTGGCCCAGAGAGGACCCAGGGGTCAGGGCTCTGCACAGTGCCTGGCAGAGCCTCTTGGGGCTGCCCCTGGTGGGACGGATGGGGCAGGAACCAGGACTTGGGCTCATGGGGGGAGCAGAGACCCCCTCAGACATATAGGACATCTCACAGCAGGGGAGATTCTAGCCCGGCACTGAACACACTTCACTTTTCTGTTCCCAGCGCTGAGTCCCAGCAGCCAGATCTGCTCAGCTCCTGGTGAGTGCGTCTGTCTGTCTGTCCCCAACCTACCCATGGCATTTACCCATCCCCCTCCACAGCATCCAGCCACCACCCCTTGGGCTGCACGCTGCTCAGAGCAGTGGCCGTAGCAATGGCACAGCAAGGCAGATGGGGCTGTGTGGGATCCGAGTGGGGCGCACGGGTCTCCTGGCCGACTCCTCCCTGTCCTGTTCCCTCTCTGCACTGCGCTTACCTGGAGCCGGTGTGACACTGGGGTGAGAGAGTCACATCCATAGCCCATCCCACCCCCAGGGCACGCCCTGGGAAGTGGAGAACGCCATGTCGCTGACCCCAAGGGATTTACCTTACCACGGTACTGGCTCCCAGCCCCTCATATCTGCAGGGCTGTCCCAGGAGCTCCTGACCCCCTCCCATGGATGCAGCCTTCACCTCTTCCTTAAATATCAGCATCACCGTTAATAGTGAGCCCCAGCTAGGCAGGGGGTTTTCAAGAAGGTATGGCTGGAAGGGACAATTAGCTCACCCAGGCTGAGCTCCCGTATGACCCGGGCCAGGGAGCCACACCCAGCGACCCTCTCTCCAGCCCAGTAGGGATTGGCTGAGCTGGGATGTGGATTTTTGGTCGTGGCCATGTTTCTTTGCTGGCTCCCTGGGCAGCAGGGGCAGGGGATGCTGCCAGACAAGGCACCAGCAGGGGGCACTGCGGGGGTGGGGAAGGTGGTGGGCAGATATTGATCTGCCCAGCGGCAGCAGCAATTGACACTGGCCCGTGCCGTGTACACAGCCCTGAGCCAGAACCCTGGAAGCCCAAATGAGCTGATACGGGTCAGCTGCGCCTCCAGGTTTTTGATTGCAGGGTAGTCAGACCCTTAGAAGCTGCGAGCTGCTTCCATGGCAACCAACTTCCTTTAGTAAAATGTTCCCTGAGCTCCCCGTAAAATGGGAGCCACCAACACCCCACTGACAGCTCTGACCCATTCCCCTTCCCAGGTGCTCTCCCTGCCCCCACCCTCTACCTGAGCCAGACGTCTGCCCAACCAGGGGACTCCCTGCAGCTCCAGTGCTCTGTGATCTCCCAGGTCCCAGCCACTCGCATCGTCTTCTGTAAGGACGGGGAGGAGATTTCATCCCAGATGGGTTTGAACAACAAGGTCATCTATGGTTATAACCATACTGTGTCCAGTGGCAGCTCCGGGAATTATGCCTGTGTCTATGAGATCAAGGACAGCGACAAACGGGTGACTAAATCCCAGCTCAGCCCAGCTAAGCACCTCAGCATGACCCGTGAGTCAGATGTGTGTGTGTGAGAGACAGAGAGAGAGAGAGACCGTATCCCAGCTCAATCCTGGCCAGTAACGGGAATGGGGAGGGAAAAGGCATTTCTCTTCTGCAGGAAATTCTGACATTTCAAATTTTATTTTCATATGGAATCAGGACGAAAAGTCGAAATTTGATATATTTCATGGAACAGAAATTCAGCAACATTTTCATTCAGTGACATCGAAGCACCTTGTCGAGATGTTTTTATTTTGCAGAAACAGCATTTTCTGGTGGAAAACTGTTCCATTGGAGATTTGTTGACCAGCTCCACACACATCTCTACATGCCCTACAGCTCTCTGGCCCCAACCCAGGAAACTAGTGAACATGTGGGTGCTGTCAGGGAGCTGCCTGGGAAATTAATTATCACCAAGAACTCCTGCCCCCCAAATTCAGTGTCATTTTTTTTCTTAATAAAGAAAAGGGGAGGGATAGCTTAATAAAGGGGAGGGATAGCTCAGTGGTTTGAGCATTGGCCTGCTAAACCCAGGATTGTGAGTTCAATCCTTGAGGGGGCCGTTTAGGGATTTGGGACAAAAATTGGGGATTGGTCCTGCTTTGAGCAGGGGGTTGGACTAGATGACCTTCTGAGGTCCCTTCCAATCCTGATATTCTATGATTCTATGTGCTCAAGTCCAACCCTATCCAGGACAACGCCTTCTATGTAGGTGCTTATCTTTAAGCACCTGCTAAAGTCCCACTGATGGAACTAAAGTGGTTGTTTGAAGTTAAGTTTATACCTGGGCACTGTCCTGAATAGTGATGCTTCCCTGAAGCAGGGCAGTTCCCACAGGGATGTTTCCTGCCTTGAGAAGCTTGCACTTAGAGCTGGGGGGGAATCCAGATTTATTGCCACAAAAAATTGGGAACAAAACTATTTCATTCAAAACTTGTGATGGGAAATGTCAATGTTTTGATGAAAAAAATATACATGAAACTCAAACATTTTCCTTTGATCTAATTTTGACTAGACATTTTCCTTTGTTTTGGATTTTCAGAACAAAAATGAGACAAAATGTCAGTTGGAAACACAGAGAGTTTTGCTTTATTTCCTTTTAAAGGGACGTTTTCCTTCCATTTCTGGATTTGGAAAACCAAAATGAAACAAAACTGTCAGTTCAAAACAAAACAAAATGTTTTCTTTCATTTCAAAATTATTTTTCTGGCAAGACTAAGAAGATCATTACATGTGCACATTCGGGGGTGGTGGGACACATTTGAATCAATTAAACTGTGTTTGGAATAAAATCTGTTGGGTCAAAATAATTTGTGGAAAACTTTACTCACAAAGAACAGTCAATAATGTCACCTTGTAGATAACCGCGGGGTGAGCTCCCTGGGTAGGTTTATGAGGACATTAGGAGTCACTTACCACAGGGCTCAGCCAGCTCCAGCCAGTGGGGATTTGCCGGTGGCTGCTTGGAGAGGCCATTCACATCGAGGTTCTTTCCTAGGGCCGGATCTTAACCTGCTGTTGGGAATTACAATCCCTGCCGTCCTGGTTCTGGCTGTGGTGCTTTATTGGTTGGGAAAGAAAGGTGGGTATGAGAGTGAGGCCAAACCCTGTTAACAAATGTACAGACAGACGTGGCAGAGAGAACCCCTTAGATCCCCTGTACTCAGCATGTCTGGGATGGGGGGAGAGAGATGATCAAAGACATAGTGAAATCGATCATTCATTGCTGGGAGGCTAGCTGGGGAGAAAGATCAAAGAGATGATGAAAGGGATTATCATTGTGATTAATTATTTGTATTGCAGTAGCACCCTGGAGCCCCAGTCAGGGATCAGAGCCCCACTGTGCTAGGCACTGTACATTATTTATTAGGTGTGTTACTGTCATGCCCTGGAGCCCCAGGCAGGGATCAGGACCCCACTGTGCCAGGCGCTGCACAGATCAGTAATGAAGGGGACAGTCCCTGCCCCACAGATGGTCACAATCTTGGACTCAGCCCGGGACATGTATATGGATGGAATATGAACATGCAGGTAACTAAGGCTGCAATTCAGTAAGGCATCTCCTAGTCAGGAAGGGCCCTTACATCTTGCCTGTGTGTAAGTACTTTCCTGAATCAGGGCCTAACAGCTCTGAAAATAGAGCTCTGGACACAGCTCTGCCCTGCCAACCTTTCCTCACACAGTGTCCCCAGCCCCAAGCTTTCACATCACTCAAGTCATCCCAACAATGTCAAGATTGGCTTAAAACTCATGGAATTTCCAAAAAGTCATCAGTGTGGGTTCTTTGTATTTGCCTGGGGAATTTGATCTTCATGGGTGTTTGGGTCACATTTTCAGGCTCTTCTCCCCAAACAAAAAGTTTATAACCTTTTTTTGTTTTAATGAAAGCCAAGACTCACTGAACCCCCTGGCTCTCAGACCTGGGGCTTTACGCAGAACATCAAATGCTGCAAGACTGGCAGTTAAATCATCAGACTTGGCCACACTGCTCCCCGGGGCAGTCAGTGGGCTGGTGGAAGAGAGCGCTGGGCTGGGCCATGGGGATGGGTCTCTGCGTCAATACAATTAGGAATTGAGGCTGTGTCACTCAGTTTCCATCTCTCTCTTTCTCTGCCCATGCGGAAACCTGTCCACATCTCTGATCACATTTTTTCACTGCTTCCAGTTGCATCTCTACCAAGGGATCAAAGGTAGGAGGAGATTATTCCCTCTCCTGTCTCATTTCCTTTCTGGGTCCCTTCTCTCTGCCTCACAGAGCTCAGCTCACCTGCTGGGAGTAGGGGGGAGGAGTTTGTCTGTTTGCTGTGGAAGAGTTTTTGAAAAGACCAGGGATGGATGAACTCCCTGGTTGCAGTGGGATCTGGGGGTTAGGAGGAGACGCTTTAAGGAAGAGGTTTGCCAAAGCAGCATGTTCCCATCGAATTCACTGGCAGCAGAGTGAGCGCATTTGAAAATCGCCCTTGGGTGTGTGAAAAAATGAAAGTGACCCTGTTTTACACTCCAGGGTGTCAGGGCTCGTTGGCCACAAAGCAACACCAACCGACCCAGCCAGTTCCCTAGAACTGGGTCTGTTCTTCTGGGACAGGGCTGGAGGTGGCCAGGCCTGGCTGGGAACCAAGGGTCTCCCGTTCATCTAGTTCTAACTGAGCACAGATGACAATGTTCTCTGTAACTTCTGTCCCAAGATGTCAGGGATTTTTGGTCCCTGCCCCCCATTTTAACTACAGCCTGACTGAGTGGAGTTTCAGCTGGGTTTTTTATTGGCTGTTTTGCTGAAGTAGGACAGGATGTTCAATTCTCATCTGTATTAGACATTCCCTGCATAAATGGTAAAGCCGCCACATTTCCTGATTATCCAGAAGTAGGGCTTGCTGCCTTTTCACTGAGTGTGAACTGAATCAAGATGCAAGTCCCAGCAGAAGATCCAGCCATCTTGGAAAGAAATCTGCTCACAGTTGGATCGGTGAAAACTGAGATTGAACACAGAGTCACTGATATGCACTGTCCTTATTCCTCCCCACAGGGAACGAGTCCAGCACGACACCAGCAACGCTTGTGAAGATGATATTCACTGTAAGAGCATTTGGAGAGTACTGGGGTTAGTGGGGTCACCTGCACATGAGGGAGAAATGCAGGGTCTGGGAGTAAATGTGTTAACTGGTGGCAGATGGACAGATCCCAGATCAGACTGTCTGGCCAAGAGTTACAACAACAAACTGCTGTTAGGATATAGATATTCAGGCCTGTCTGTAAAGGCCTATACTCTAAGAATTTAGGTGTATTCTTATCACTTGGCTAGTTCTAGAGGTATAAAAGAGAGAATCAAAATCACTGTCTGCCAGTGTAAGGGCCTTCTCTTACTGTGACAGTCTGAGGCCCTGTTCTTAGGCTAAGGCCTTTGGCTAAGCAACAGAGGCAGCCATAAGCTGGGAAGCGAACGGTCACATCCTCACATTCCAAACTAGTCCCATTGAAAGAAGGTGCTATTGGGCTGTTAGGAATACAATCCTGTCCTGATAATGCCCATCGCCTCCAGAGAAAGGGAAGTGCCTAGAAAATGTAAAAGGAAACTTAGTTTGATAGCATCCTGTCTGGCAAGAACTCACATCAATAGTTGGGATGTGAAATCCTCACTTCTGTATTGTTTTGTCATTATAGTTCCCACTTTGCTATTGTTTGTCTCTATAATCTCTGTCTGGTTCTCTGATTGTTCCTGTCTGCTGTATAATTAATTTTGCTGGGTGTAAACTAATTAAGGTGGTGGGATATAATTGGTTACATAATCATGTTACAATGTGTTAGGATTGGTTAGTTAAATTTCAGGAAAATGATTGGTTAAGGTATAGCAAAGCAGAACTCAAGTTTTACTATATAGTCTGCAGTCAATCAGGAAGTGAGTGGGTGTGTGGGGGTGGAGATGGGAACAGGGAATGGGGGCGGGGAAATTGGAATCATGTTTGGCTAAGGACAGGAATGGAAACAGGGACACAGGGGTAAGTCTCTGTGGTGTCAGAGCTGCGAAGGGGGACACTAAGGAAGGAAACTGGAATCATGCTTGCTGGAAGTTCACCCCAATAAACATCGAATTGTTTGCACCTTTGGACTTCGGGTATTGTTGCTCTCTGTTCATGCGAGAAGGACCAGGGAAGTAAGTGGGTGAAGGAATAAGCCCCCTAACAACTGCCTGTGATAAAAGTGAATGAGGAGAAAGAGTTCTTGGGCTCCCAGGGCTCATGCATCTGAGTCCCTCAAGTCCCTTTGTCCCACCCTTTGCCTGTAATCCCCAGTCTTGCATTGCCATGGCTTAAGGGACTGAGCCAAACTATTACCACTTCCCTTCCTTCATGGAAAGAACACATCCCGGGGAAAGTTCCCACTGGAAAGTGTTCCAGCCCCTTCACTGGGAGCTGGGTCTGCCCGGTGCTGACCAGTCCTTTCCACCCTATGCAAATGTAGACCAGGATATGACAACACAGCAATAAGTCCCAACAGACTGTGGCTTGGTGACCAATAGGTGCTCACCCATTGGCTGTATTCTGAGGCCCAAGGCTGAAGGCTGAGATACGTACTTGGGGGATATTCTTATCTCAGGATATGTGAGGTTCAAAGTATAAATAGAGAAAACTCTTGTTTAAAATCCTCTAAATATATAAGGTGTTTGGAAGCCCTGTGGAGTTCGTGTCAAGTCCCAGAGGGAGATTTAGCCCCCTGAGAAGCACAGTCATGCACAATCTGCCAGGCTCTGCTCAGCTCACAGTCTGGCTTCCTAATTTTACATTTTTATTTAAAAAATTAAAAAGTAAATCGTAAATCTGATTGGAAAATAGGAATTTTTCCTGTAGAACTTTTAGACGACAATGTTTTTTTTTTAGCATTCACCAAATTTTTTGTGGGACACTTCAACTTTTCAGTGAGAATCAAAAATCAAAATCTTTGAGCTGAAAAAGAAAATATTTTGATTTAAAATAGTGTAAGAGTTCCTTGGATCTGTAATTCAGGTTCCTCATGCTCCTGGTCTCCTCTTTCAGCCAGGCTCTCTGGCTCTCCCGTGATGCACCACTTTCTCCCCTCTTGGTGACAGGAAGTAGTACATGATGGGACTCCTTGGTTCCAGTGCATCATGGGAGATGAAGCTCACCCAGCCCAGTCCAGAGAGGAGAATATCCATATGATGCAACTGAACTACAAGTCCCCTGCAGCACCATGGTGGTATTTTTAATAACAATGTTTCCATTTTGGTGCATTTGTTTTTTGAAAACGAAATGTGCCTCTGTTTGTGACAAAATAGCTCTGTGGAAAACCCAGACAGACAGTTTCCACTGAACATCTTCAACAGCCGTATTTAAAAATTCTTCTGCTACAGTATCCCCTAGCGACCCTGCTCAGGATCAGGCTCCATTGTGCTCAGTGCTGCCCGTGGGGGAGCCCTGCCCTGGCTGGGGGAGAGGTGGGAGCTGGGGGGTTATAATTCATGCCCAGCAAGGTGCCTTCTCTTAAGGGCATTTACACCCAAGTGACAATGTGTAACTGTCATTCTCTCCGCAGATGCCTCCATGAATTGGCTGGGAAGCACCACAGTGAGTCACAGCTTTTATTAACGACAAAGTGAAGTGATAGAAAAGAGTGATTGGTTTGCCTGTTCCAGCTCGGCAGTGACCTGTGGGCTGGGAACATGGATTTACTTGGTATTCCCAGGCTTCAGATTACGTGTCTGGTAACCCTCCCCACTACAGGCCTCCCAAAGGGGAAGGAAGACAGGCAAGGGGTAGAATCCTGGGAGTTTCCCATTGACTTCAGTGGGGGCAGGATTTCCCCCACTGGGTCTTGTAGCACAGTGAGCACTCACCGCCACGGCATCTCCTGCTCATCAGTCCGGGAATTAGCTCAGTCCAGCCTTGGAGCGCCTCCTGCTGGCCGGTATCTCCCTACCGGTACCTGCTTCCTCATCAATTCCCACCACTGTACTTCAGGCACTTCAGGTCCCGCATCCATCCCTAATGCTGGTGCCCCTCATCCTGGGGTGCTGCCCCATAGCAATGCCCCCACACGCTGGGTCTCCCCTCCCAGGGAAACCCCCGTCCCATGCCCACCTTGCCTCAGTGGCTACTGCCAGTCATCATCTAGCTCCCTTTCTCTGGGATGAACTGCAGTATGTAATGGCCACTCATCATTGGCAAGGGGGTTGGACCTGCTGCCTTTGTAGCCCCAGCTGTCTCCCTGCAGCCCCAGTATCTCCTTAGGCCTTCCTGCCAGGCCTCAGCCTGGGAGGGAGCCAGGCCTGAGCTCCCCAGCTCAGCCTGCCCCTTCCCCAGCACTGCTCTGCCAAAGGTACCCTGTCTCTCCCAGGCAGCTAGGTCCTGCTCAGTCCAGGGCTGAAGTGAGACTTTCACGGCTCCTTACTCACAGCCCTTGTATCAGGGCCAGTTGTGCCCTGATTGAGCTGGCCACACCTGGAGCCTCCCTCAGCTGCTCTCACTTCTTTTATCCCAGGAGCGGGGTAGCTGCCCCGCTACAGGTTTCCATGTGATGTAGGGTCTCAAAGGGACGTGCATGGGCCCCTACTGCTAGCAGTGGCTGTGTGGTGGTAGATGTTAGTGGCAGGGAAAGCTGCTAACACAGAGCTTCCTTCCACCAACTGCTTCCTTATGGTAATTATTTGTCAATACTCCAGCTGATATTGGCAATGAAGAATGAATAACCCTGGATTTTTATTCCTCTTCCTGTAAAGCTGCATGGGAGAAGTTTGGGTCACTGAAGTTCGTCCTTTTATTATTGTTTTTAATATGTATTATTTTATTGAGTGTTTAAATCAGTGTCACAAAGGGAGGAGCTGTGCTCTGCTATCATGCAGGCATAGCTGGTCTCCTCAGAGTTAAGGTTGAAGTTAGTATCCCGTTATCAGCCTGATTTTCACACACACCCTCTCTCCCGCGGACATGAAATTTTCATTGCCACATCTCATCACTGGAGACATCTTGTCCTGAAAGCTTGGGGTCAAGAACGTAAACAATCTCAGAGAAATGGAGGCTCATTAACTTTCCAGAGACTTTTCCTAGGATTATATGATTTACCCCTTAGAGCTTTTAGTATATGACTGTAGGACAGGGTACTACTTACAGAGATATTTATGACTCATGTGAATTCAGAAGCTTGTTTAACCCTATCAGAATCATACATATTGGTCCCCCTTTGATCGAAGCAGATAGCCAATGTTTGGGGTCTTCTGGGTTGTTTTGTTGAGAGGAGAAAGGGATGAGAGAGTCAGGTATGTTCATTGATGCAACCCCATTTATTTACAGAATCCTGTTTCCCTGAACACAACAGGAACCAAACACCAGGAGACACTTTTCTTTGCTCCCGGCTCCAAGGCAGCACTCTGCCCAAAATCTCTCTCTCTCTCTCTCTCTCTCTCTCTCAGGGTCCTGCTCCAAGTCCTTCTCTGGCTGTGTCTGTCTTTCTTGTTGCTTTCTCTGTTTGCTTCTGAGGTGTTTCTGCTTCTCCTTCACACTCACCACCCCTGCATTTCTTATCAGACCGAGAGGAACCCCATTGGACCACATGGCCCTGCCATGCCAGGGCTTGCTTGCTCTCTAGTCCTTGGGTGGTGGTTGCCTATTGCTTCAGCTGAAACTAAGCAAAGGGGCATTTAATGGTTTTCTTATTTAGCCTGAATGGCAGGTGGTTATCACAGCTATCAGCTTCAGCAGTGTGCAGCAATTGCCCGTAGATCAAAGAAACGCTTGTTGGGAGCCACCCAATCTCCAGCATAACAATATTATAATAACAAGTGCAAATAACCGTTATAAATATCATCATTAATAACATCAAATTAAATTGATTAAAATATGAAACTGGACATGAAAAAACAAAACCGCCTGCAGCACAGAAGAATCCTTATATCAGACAATAACACCCCATCGAGGGAGAATCCAGCACTACCTCAATGGGGTGGCTGGCATCAAGAGAGGGAGAAGGGTTCCTCTGCCCAGCTGGCAGGTGTCAGGGCAAAGCCCAGCTGTCCTAACTGGGGGGCAGAAAAGGGACAGACCAAGGCTGGGGAAGGGGAAATCTGAGCTTCCTGGCTCAGAGGGGTTTATGCAGGAAGTGGGGCCGCTGGTGTTTCCCAGCCAAGATTCCCATTAGAACTGCTCCTGATGTATGTACAGCAGTGCTGTCAGATGGACATTTTCTATCTTCATTTCTCTGGCTTCAGGCTGTCTTAGCAGAAAAGTAACATTACTGTGTTTTGTCTAAAAGGATCCACCACCCCAAACAGAAGAGACTTTGACATACGTGGACATCGCTCTGCAGCAGGACAGATGTCATTAATGCTCCGGTTGCTGAAATGCAGGACTCGTCAGTGCACAGCCGCATTACAGAACCTCCCAAAATGAGAGGCCACCATAGGGATTGTGCAGCAATGAAGAGGGGGACCTTCTCTGGGGCCACAGCAGGACAATGCACAGCTCCCCAAGGTGCTGTAGGGCACTTAAATATTCTCAGGGCACATGCTGCCTGTTTGCCTTTTGGTAAAAATGTTTCTTCTGAATAAAATTGGGGGAAAATACCCAAACTCTGTATTTCTATCCCCTGACTCTTCATACAGATAGCTCAGCTCCCAAGTCCTCTTGGCTCTGTGCAGTGATTCCACTGCCAACCCAAAATATCCAACAATCATGAGGCAGCCCCCATCCCCTCCCAAATCCCAAGTCTGACTTAAAATTAATGAGGTTTTTTAAAAAATATGTTCTTTGCATCCTTTTCTTTGCCTTCTGGTGTTTGAACTTTTAGGGATCACATTTAAAAAAAATCTTTTGATTTTTAAGCCAATTAGTGTTGGGTTCTTTGTAGGGAAAAATTAGAAAGGCCAAGGCATAAAACAAGATTCAACTAGCTAGAAACATAAAGGGTAAGAACAAAACATTCTACAAATACATTAGAAGCAAGAGGAAGACCAAGGACAGGGTAGACCTGTTACTCAGTCCTGGAGAAAGACAATAATAGAAAATGTGCAAATGGCAGAAGTGCTAACTGACTTTTTTGTTTCAGTTTCACCAAAAACGTTATTAGCAATTGGACGTCTAACATAGAATCACAGAATCATAGAATATCAGGGTTGGAAGGGACCTCAGGAGGTCATCTAGTCCAACCCCCTGCTCAAAGCAGGACCAATCCCCAATTAAATCATCCCAGCCAGGGCTTTGTCAAGCCTGACCTTAAAAAGTTCTAAGGAAGGAGATTCCACCACCTCCCGAGGTAACGCATTCCAGTGTTTCACCACCCTCCTAGTGAAAAAGTTTTTCCTAATATCCAACCTAAATCTCCCCCACTGCAACTTGAGACCATTACTCCTTGTTCTGTCATCTGCTACCACGGAGAACAGTCTAGAGCCATCCTCTTTGGAACCCCCTTTCAGGTAGTTGAAAGCAGCTATCAAATCCCCCCTCGTTCTTCTCTTCCGCAGACTAAACAATCCCAGTTCCCTCAGCCTCTCCTCATAAGTCATGTGTTCCAGTCCCCTAATCATTTTTGTTGCCCTCTGCTGGATTCTTTCCAATTTTTCCACATCCTTCTTGTAGTGTGGGGCCCAAAACTGGACACAATACTCCAGATGAGGCCTCACCAATGTCGAATAGAGGGGAACGATCGTGTCCCTCAATCTGCTGGCAATGCCCCTGCTTATACATCCCAAAATGCCATTGGCCTTCTTGGCAACAAGGGCACACTGTTGACTCATATCCAGCTTCTCGTCCACTGTAACCCCTAGGTCCTTTTCTGCAGACCTGCTGCCGAGCCATTCAGTCCCTAGTCTGTAGCGGTGCATTGGATTCTTCCATCCTAAGTGCAGGACTCTGCACTTGTCCTTGTTGAACTTCATCAGATTTCTTTTGGCCCAATCCTCTAATTTGTCTAGGTCCCTCTGTATCCTATCCCTACCCTCCAGCGTATTTACCTCTCCTCCCAGTTTAGTGTCATCTGCAAACTTGCTGAGGGTGCAATCCACACCATCCTCCAGATCATTTATGAAGATATTGAACAAAACCAGCCCCAGGACCGACCCTTGGGGCACTCCACTTGATACCAGCTGCCAACTAGACATGGAGCCATTGATCACTACCCATTGAGCCCGACAATCTAGCCAGCTTTCTACCCACCTTATAGTCCATTCATCCAGCCCATACTTCTTTAACTTGCTGGCAAGAATACTGTGGGAGACTGTGTCAAAAGCTTTGCTAAAGCATAGTGAATGCCAATGAAAATGAGATAGGATCAGAGGTTTAAATAAGGAAAAGAACAAGTTTAAAATTACTTAGATAAGTTAGATGTCTTCAGGTCACCAGGGCCTGATGAAATACATCCTACAATAATCAAGGAGATGACTGAGGAGATATTTATTATCTGAGGAGATAGCAATTATCTTCAAAAAGTCATGGAAGACAGGAGAGATTCCAGATGACCGGAAAAGAGAAAATATAGTGCCCACCTATAAAAAGGGAAATAAGGACAACCCAGGGAATTATAGACCAGTCAGCTTAAATTCAGTACCCAGAAAGATAATGGAGCAAATAACTAAGTAGTCAATTTGCAAACATCTAGATGACAATAAGGTGATAACTAACAGTCAGCATGGATTTGTCAAGAACTAATTGTGTCAAATCAGCTTAGTAGCTTTACTAAGACAAAAGACTAAGACTAAGACTTTAGACAGGGTAACAAGCCTTGTGGACAGGGTAAAGCAGTAGATAAGGTATATCTTGACTTTAGTAAGGCTTTTGATACTGTCTTGCATGACCCCCTCATAAACAAACTGAAGAAATACAACCCAAAGGGAGCTACTATGAGGTGGGTGCATAACTGGTTGAGAAAACATTCCCAGAGACTAATTATCAGTGGTTCATAGTCAAGCTGGAAGGGCCTATCAAGTGGGGTCCTGCAGGAATTAGTATTGGGTCCAGTTCTGTTCAATATCTTCATCAGTGATTTATATAATGGCATAGAGAATACACTTATAAAGTTTATGGACAATACCAAGCTGGGAGGAGTTGAAAGTGCTTTGGAGGATAGGATTAAAATTCAAAATTATCTGGGCAAACTGGAGAAATTGTCTGAAGTAAATAGGATGAAATTCAATAGGGACAAATGCAAAATTTGGAATGGTGACCCTAGCCTCTGTTTGCCAGAAGCTGGGATTGGGTGACAGGGCATGGATCACTTGATGATAACCTGTCTGTTCATTCCCTTTGGGGCACCTGCCATTGGCCAATGTCAGAGGACAGGATACTGGGCTTGATGGACCTTTGGTCTGACCCAGTATGGCCACTCTTATGTTCTTATGTTCTTAAAATACTCCACTAAGGAAGGAAGAATCAGTTGCCCACATATAAAATGGGAAATGACTGGCTAGGAAGGAGTACTGTGGAAAGGGATCTGGGGGTCATAGTGGATCACAAGCTAAATATGAGTCAACAGTGTAACACTATTGCAAAAAAAGCAAACATCATTCTGGGATGTTGTCATAAATAGAAAGAGAAGGGTAAACCCCTTTAAAATCCCTCCTGGCCAGAGGAAATCTCCTCTCACCTGTAAAGGGTTAAGAAGCCAAAGGTAACCTCGCTGGCACCTGACCAAAATGACCAATGAGGAGACAAGATACTTTCAAAAGCTGGGAGGAGGGAGAGAAACAAAGGGTATGTGGGCTGTCTATATTTTGTCTTTGCCGGGGATAGACCAAGAATGAAGCCTTAGAACTTTTAGTAAGTAATCTAGCTAGGTACGTGTTAGATTATGATTTCTTTAAATGGCTGAGAAAAGAATTGTGCTGAATAGAATAACTATTTCTGTCTGTGTATCTTTTTTGTAACTTAAGGTTTTTGCCTAGAGGGGTTCTCTATGTTTTGAATCTAATTACCCTGTAAAGTATTTACCATCCTGATTTTACAGGGGGGATTTTTTTTTTATTATTTCTATTTACTTCTATTTCTATTAAAAGTCTTTTTGTAAGAAAACTGAATGCTTTTTCATTGTTCTCAGATCCAAGGGTTTGGGTCTGTGGTCACCTATGCAAATTGGTGAGGCTTTTTATCCAACATTTCCCTGGAAAGGGGGGGGTGCAAGTGTTGGGAGGATTGTTCATCGTTCTTAAGATCCAAGGGTCTGGGTCTGTAGTCACCTAGGCAAATTGGTGAGGCTTTTTACCAAACCTTGTCCAGGAAGTGGGGTGCAAGGTTTTGGGAAGTATTTTGGGGGGAAAGACGTGTCCAAACAGCTCTTCCCCAGTAACCAGTATTTGTTTGGTGGTGGTAGCGGCCAATCCAAGGACAAAAGGGTGGAATATTTTGTACCTTGGGGAAGTTTTGACCTAAGCTGGTAAAGATAAGCTTAGGAGGCTTTTCATGCAGGTCCCCACATCTGTACCCTAGAGTTCAGAGTGGGGGAGGAACCTTGACAGATGTATTAGCAGGAGTGTTGTAAGCAAGACACAAGAAGTAATTCTTCCACTCTACTCTGCGCTGATTAGGCCTCAATTGGAGTATTGTGTATAGTTCTGGGAGCCACATTTCAGGAAAGATGTGGAGAAATTGGAGAAAGTCCAGAAAGGAGCAACAAAAATGATTAAAGGTCCAGAAAACATGACCTGTGAGGGAAGATTAAAAAAACTGGTTTTGTTTCGTCTGGAGAAGAGAAGACTGAGAGGGGACATGGTAACGATTCTCTAGTACCCAATAGGTTATTACAAGGAGGATAGGACAAGAAGCAATGGCCTTAAATTGCAGCAAGGGAGGTTTAGGTTGTACATTAGGAAAAATTTTCTAACTGTCAGGGTGGTTAAGCCTAGGGGGGTTGTGGAATCTCCATCACTGGAGATTTTTAAGAGCAGGTTCGACAAACACCTGTCAGGGATGGTCTAGATAATATTTTGTCCTGCCATGGTGCTGGGGACTGGACTAGATGACCTCTCGAGGTCCCTTCCAGGTCTATGATTCTATCATTCTAATATAGCCCTCCTGTCAGGTGGAGTCGGCAGCAATAAGAGCCTGATTCAATGTCTAGGGGTCTGTCTTAACAATAAAACAGAGAACTGGCTCAAGTAACCTAGGAAAATTAAATGCAACTCTGGGCACCTCTAAGAGGCAAAACTTCCCCTCTCATAAGCACTGAATCTGTGTCTAGCAGAGAAAACTTTTAATAAAAAAAGGAAAGGAACCTGGAATAATTTGGGAAAACACCACAACCATGATTTGAACACGTCTGGCCATGAGCAACACTCTCGCTGCAGTGTCCTTTGCCTCCATTTCACCCCTTGCAGTGTGAAAGCCCCGCTCAGGTGACAGTTGGACTCCCCCCATTGCCTCCCACAGGTGACAGTTGCGGCCCCCCTCAGGTGACAGTTGGGCTCCCCCCATTCCCCCCCAGGTGACAGTTGGCCGTTCCCCCCCTTGACAGTCCTGTCGCTGACTCTGCTCGCCAGGCCCCTCCCCCCACAGGCGTTTCCCAAGTCGTTGTAGGCGGCTCCGGCCCATCCCCCGAGCTCGCCGCACCCAGAGCTAGAGGGTTCGGCCCGTCCCAGCAGGGCCCCGCCAGGCTCCAGCAGGTCTCCAGCCCACAGAGCAAAGGGCCCACGTAGCCCCTGACTGTTTGCTCCCCTAGTGATATCACCATGCCCTGAAATGCAAACACGGGGGTTACATTGGCATTGCTCAGCCGCGGCCAGACCCCCGAGCGAGCGTGGGGAAGAGACGGGCTCTGCCTGCTGAGGTGCCAGCGCTGGAGAGGCACCAGGCAAAGTTCCCACCTTTGTGAGCCGGCCTGGAGTCCAGCTGGCCCAGGAACTGCTGGGACCCCTAGTTTGTTGAGTGTGTCTGGTTTTTATTAGCCAGACAAGGCGGGTGAGGTCAAACCTTCTATTGCACCAACTTCTGCTGGTGAAAGAGACGCGTTCCAGCTACACGGCTCTGCTATCCTGGGACCTACACGGCTACAACAATTTTTATTTTTATGGTAAGGCATGCAGGGGTAGCGAAGGCCTGAAGAGGAAAAAGCCAGTGGCACCATTGTCAAATGAAAGGCTGGGTAGCAACAAAGGTGGGATTCAAATGTACCCAAGCAGAATACATACATGGATCAACCTTAATTCCTCGGCCACCTCTTTACCTGCTGGGTTGTCTTTCACATGAGTCTGTTAATTAATTAGCCAAGACCAGACACCCAAATGAATGTAGAGAAGAAAACACAGGGCTGGCCTGAAGGCATACCAAGCCCACAGCTACATCATGCAAGTTGGCCGAGTGGTTAGGGCTGTGGCCTATTAATCTATTCTATGCTGCACACAGGTGTTTGAATCCTTTCGTTATTGGCCATCCCTTCTTCTTTTGGTGGAGGCAGCTACTGGCTTGTTCTTCCGTGCCTCTTCCACCCAGGCCCCAAAAGAAGAAAAGCTCCCCACAAATTGGGTACCAGAGCACTTCCTACACCAGCTAGGACTCAAATCCAGCTTACGATAATGTGACTGATGCATGAAGCCTGACTACTTGTCTACTTGCAGGCCTCCCTTGCTATGTCTTCTCCTACCTAGCTTGGGTGCCTGGCTTTGGCTGACTAAGGGACAACTGGTGGCAAAGGGGCAATTTTGGCTGACAAAGTGACAGTGTTAATTAAATTTGTGACTGAACTCCTTGGTGGAGAATAATATTTCTCCTGTTCTGTTTTTCCCACATTCTGCCATATATTTCATGATTTAGCAGTTTTGGATGATGACCCAGCATATGTTCATTTTAAGAATGCTTTCATGGCAGATTTGACAAACCGTAATGTGAGATTTCCAAAAATAGCTACAATACTTGACCCAAGGTTTAAGAATTTGAAGTGCCATCCAAAATCTGAGTGGGACAAAGTGTGGAGCATGCTTTTAGAAGTCTTAAAAAAGCAATACTTTGATGCAGAAATTACAGAACCCAAACTAGCAAAAAATAAAATCAACCTTCTGCTGGTGGCATCTGACTCAGATGATGAAAATGAACATGTGTCAGTCCACACTGCTTTGGATTGTTATCAAGCAGAACCCATCATCAGCATGGAAGCATGTCCTCTGGAATGGTGGTTGAAGCATGAAGGGACATATGCCTCTTTAGCGCATCTGGCACATAAATATCTTGCAACACCAGCTACAAGGGTGCCGTCTGAATGCCTGCTCTTATTTTCAGATGACATTGTAAACAAGAAGCAGGCAGCATTATCTCCTGCAAATTGTAACCAAACTTGTTTTTCTGAGTGATTGGCTGAACAAGAAGTAGGACTAACTGGACTTGTAAGCGCTAAAGTTTTACATTGTTTTATTTTTCAATGCAGTTCTTTTTTGTGCATAATTCTACATTTGTAAGTTCAACTTGCATGAAAAAGAGATTACACTACAGTACTTGTATGAAGTGAATTGAAAATTTTTTTTTTGTTTTTTACAGTGCAAATATTTGTAATAAAAATAAATATAAGGCGAGCACTGTGCACTTTGTATTCAGTGTTGTAATTGAAATCAATATATTTGAAAATGTAGAAAACATCCAAAAATATTTAAAATAAATGGTATTCTATTATTAACAGCATGAGTAATCGTGTAATTAATCACAATTAATTTTTTAACCGCTTGACACCTTAATATGAAGTTAATAAACAAAGACTATAATTGAAACACATGTGAACTCAATCTAAGCTTTTAGAATGCTACGTTACTTCTCACTTTCTGTTAAAACTAGCCTGTTTAAATTTATTTTTTTCTTTATATTTGTATATAATGAAAATAATATATGTAAATTATAAAGTAGCCTTGCTAGTTAGTAAAATTAAGCTATTATTTTTACCATTATAACATTTTATAAAATGAATTCCTAAAAAATAAAATTCATTCCTTTTAAACTTAATTGCACAAAGGTTAACCCTATGCATTCCTTCCTGAAAATGTTCAAAAAACTAAATTGTGGCTCTCCATCTGCTTTCCTTAAAAACGTGTGTTAAAGTGGTAAAGTAAACTCTAGCCTAACACGTGCTACATGTTACACATGGTCTTTTGGGGCATGTGCTGCCATTTGCTCTCTGTTTGTACAGTGCCCAGCACAACGGGGCCCCACCCAGTCAGTGTCTATGTGCTACCACAATAGAAATGATACATGTGTCCTTCCAGTGGTGGGAAACGCCCCTGCACCCCACGAGAGATTAGCCCCAGTCTCTGTTCTCTGGCCAGTCATCCTATGACTCACCTGATGGTAACCCTACACTGATGGGAATATAAAACCCAAGGAAACTCACAAGAAAAACAAAAATAATTAACAGTAGATGGGATCTTTCACCCAGATAGTCTGCATTATTCTGCTTTAACATTTCTATTGTGGTAGCAGCTCGATATTGAACAGATGGGAGGCCCATTGTGCCAGGCACTGGAGAGAAATAGAACAAATGACAGCCCGTGCCCAAAAGAGCTCATGTAATTTTTGAGTGGGCTAAAGTTTGCTTTACTGCCCCTTTCCTACTGCGTTAACACAATATTTATAGAAGAGCACATGGAGAGCAAGAATTTAGTTATTTGAGGATTTTCAGCAAGGATTGCTGAGGGTTTTTTGTATGATTTAAAAAAAATAAAAGGAATTAACTTACTTTTTTTAGGAATTAATATTATAACATTTTATAATGATGTAACCCTTCTGCCCATCAGAGTTGGCAGCAACAAAGGCCGGGTTCAGTATCTAGGGGTTCCGTTCCAATAACGCAATGCAAAACCGGCTCAAGCCCCCACCCACTGACCTGGGACAATTACATACCACCCCCCTGGTCGCCTCTAAGAGGCAATACTTCCCCTCTCGCAAGCACAGAGTCTGAGTGTAGCAAAAGCCGTTTAATAACGGAGAGAAACAATGCAGCATTATGTTGGGGAAACACCACAAACAGGATTCATAACACAAACCATGAGCAAGACCCACCCCCAAGCAAATTGGGCCATGTCCTTTTCCTTTGGTTCTCGAGTCCAGCAACCCAGAAGTCATCCAAAGTCCCAAAAGTCCAGCAACCCAAAAGTTTCTGTCTCTGGTCAGTGCAGCCCCAGAGTTCAAAAATTCATCTGCAGAGTTTACCCCCCAGCCTGGGTAGAAATGCGGCACCTTACGTGCTCCAATGACCAACTGCCCTGCTCTCCTTGGGGTTCTGCTGCAGCCTTCACCGCAAGCTCTCCACCAGCCATCCTGCTAGCTGCTCCTCTCTGCTAGCCATCCTGCCAGCCACTCCTCTTTGGTAGCCGTTCTGCTAGCCACGCCTCAATATATCTTCAGGCCTCCCCAATACTTAACACAGCTCTCAGTGATTTCAGCACATAGCAGGGGAGCCTCAGTGCTGATGCACCATTAGCCCAAAGTAGATCTAATGTTTAGACCTAAGTAACAGCAATTTCAGCTCTGCAACACATAACAGGACTCCTAATGGAGTCAAAACTAGCAAAACTCTGCTATTACACAGTGGAGCAAGGGGATCAAAGTGGTGTTTTGGGCCCTCAGAAGGCTCCTACACTACTAGACACAAATACCCACCCCCCACCTCTGTCAATTCACTGGGTTTTGGAACCCATGTCCCTTGCCTAGCAAGTGCTACTTAGTTGAGGGCAAGTCCCTCCATTATAAAATGCCAGGTACAGTTCTACCTTCCCTGATTCACATAACCAGGCTAGCAACACTTTATTCATCCTGCCCCAATAACAACGAGACTGGGGATCCCACAGCAGTCAAAGTGACCATTTGGGCAAGCAGTCCCATCGTGCTAGGCAGGGTGGGTGTGCCCATGCAAACGAGATCAGCCCCAAAGTCCTTTTCCAGAACTCGCCACAACTTACCACCAGATGTCAGGGTACAGCTCATCCTGACTCTGCTTACAATGATAAAAACAATAGACTAAGTTTTACTAAGTTACAAGGCTATATTATAATGTACATATATTATTTTAGTTACATATAAATATAAATTTCAGACTAAAAGAATTTAAACAGTCAGTTTTCACAAACAGTGAGAAGTAATTTAGAGCTCTTAAAGCTCAGATTGAGTTCACCTGATTTTTAGTTACAGTCTTTGTTTAATAACTGTATGTTGTTTGTTGAGTGAAAAGGACTGTCATTTTTTTTCTTTTGCTTACAGAAATTTTCTCCTCTGCTGGACTGGGGAATTACTTAGTTAACTAATTAACTAATTCATTAGTATTAAGTATATAAATGAAAAAAGCTGTTACAAAAAATAAAAAAACTGAGAATAGCAAAATATAGTTGACATATTCTTTATTATTACATTTAAATAAGATGAGAGTTGGTGAACTAGGATGGTTAAGACAATTTGACTAAAATTAAATAACATTTAAGGTATAGAATTAAATTGAAAGAAGTTAGTTTTCTTCCCCATTTTTTAAAATAACTAATACTATTCATGTTTCTCTGTTGGGACGTTAACACTAGCACTAACCTGCTGCAAAGTAATTCAGAGCTAGAAGAAAACAACTCGCTTTTTGCTCCTGTGGCTGAGTTTCTCCCAGCCCATGCGGGTCACGGGGTTTTTTTTGTAAAGCAGATGCCCTGACTACTTGCTTTCAGTGGAGTTTATGAGTCCAGCTACAGGGAGCTTGAGCATGCCCAAAACTGCTACACACAATTTCAATAACTGCTGGGTGTGCAATGTAAGGGGGAGATTTTCAAAAGCACTTGAGGGATTTACCAGCACAAGGCAGTCAGCACAAAGCATAGTCAAAGACTTGTGCTGGTAAATCCCGTAGGGGCTTTGGAAATTCTCCCCTGAGACAAGGCAGAATTATTGTCTCTGTTTCACAGATGGGGAGCTGAGGCCCAGGGAGATGAAGTGACAGGCTCAAGGATGCTGTAGTACAGCTGGGACTTGAACCCCAGGCTCCCAAAAGTCCCATCCTTGGGACTTAAACATGATCCCATCCTTTCCCCCTAATCATACAGCCTTTCTCGAAAGATGGATTCTTCTGCTTCTGAAGGATGCTGGAGGAGTTACTTGGGCAAAGACAGTTACTGCATGGGCCTATTGTGCAGCACTGATCAATGGTGACTCCCCAACACCTGCTCAGAGCTGGGCACTGGTATCTCCTCAGAACATTCAACCCCCCACTAACAGCTGGTCTATATGGTTCCTCCACTCCCAGCTCCTTTACCCTCCATGATGCTGCTTTCTCCCTAAATTTGAGGCCTCTCTGCAGGAGGGATTATTTGTACAGGAGGAAGGAGAAGTGCTGGGCTGTCTGGCTGGGACAGTTCATGGCAGGACTAAACTCTGACAGAGCTTGGTCTGTCCCTGGCCCGGCTGGGAGTGAGCGGAGGTCTGCAGGCTGCAGGGCAGAGTGACTGACAACATCCCCGATGGGGAAGGGGAGAGAGACTGAAGGAGGCTGCAGGAGTTACCTGGACAAAGACAGTTACCGCAGGGGCCTATTCTGCAGCACTGACCAATGGAGTCTCCCCAACACCCGCTCAGAGCTGGGCACTGGTATCTCCCCAGGCAACTCCCCAAGCCTTGCCCCACCCTCTGTCCCACCCCTTCCCCAGCGCCCCACCCCTGCCCTGCCCCTTCTCTGGGGCTCCGCCTCCCGCTCATTCCATCCCCTTCCGTCCATCACTTGTGTGGGGTGTGCGGTGCGGGCTCCAGGTGGCGCTGACCTCAGGCACCTTCCGGTAAGCGGTGACATATCCCTCTGGCTCCTAGGCAGAGTGATGGCCAGGGCGCCAATGGGAGCTGTGGAGTCAGCACTCAAGGCAGCACCTGTGGGTGGGGGCAGCATGCGAGTCCCCCTGGACCCTCCTCCACTTAGGAGGCAGACATGCCAGCTGCTTCCCAGGAGCCACACAGAGCTGGGCAGGGAGCCTCCAGCCCCACTGTGCCGCCAACTGGACTTTTAACAGCCCAGTCAGCAGTGCTGACCAGAACCACCAGGGTCCCTTTTTGACCTGGTTTTCTGGTTGAAAACCGGACACCCGGCAACCTTACTCCCTCCCATGATGCTGTTGCTCCCTTCATGAGTCTCCTCCAGCCCTGTGGGATCAGGCAGGCTCCGTTTCTCCAGCATGAAGGTGATGATGGGTGCAGAGACCAAGAGGAATAGGACCAGGACACAGCGGGTGGCCCAGATGGCGAGGGACATGACCGGCTCTGCAACATGGAAAGAGACATGGTGATGGCTGTCAGCAAAGCAGCATGTGGGACTGCAGTGCCAGCAGTAGCACAGAACAGCTGTGTGAGCTCCCAGAGGCCTAGCTCTAAGGGGGATCATGCTGCAGGGGGGCACATTCCCCCTACGGGAGACCTGAGTGATGGAGGCTGTTGAGGAGGTGCCTCCTTTTGCCCAGCACAGCGCTAAGGGGTCGGAGGAGCAGGGAACAGCCCAGGTTTGCTCAGGCTGCACCAGGACTCTGTGCAAAGGCCTCACAAGAGCCAGCAACAGACGCAGCAGCCCAGACCCTATCGCCCCGCTCCAGTGTGGCGGGCAGGTCACCACTGGGGTGGCCCTGCCCTGGGCAGAGGGGCAGCACAAGGCCTTGGCGCCAGTTGTGCCCTCAGGAGGGGGTGGATGTGGGACATAAGCGATGCCGGGGGCTGTGCTGCCCCTCTGCCCTGAGGGAATTGCACCGGCAGAGCCCAGCCCATCCGGGTTGACTGCGCTGCAGGCCAAGGAGTTACCCACCCTGGGGTGAATTTGGCTCAGACTTTATGCCCTGAGGTCAGAGCTGGGGGCACAGAGCCGGGCTCTGATAATCAGGGTGTGACAGAGCAATAGCCAGTTACCTGGGCGGGTCGGCTCCTCCCCTCCTCCGCTGCTGCTCGCGCCGCCTGTGTGACAAGGGCAAAGAGAATCGCACCGTGTGGGAGAGACGCCTGCAGCCTCCGCAGGAACGCGGCTCCCAGCGACAGACAGAGCGGTTCTGCCAGCCACTGGGGCAGATCTCCAGCTGGTGTAAATCAGCATCACCCTGCTGGAGTCAATGGCCAGATCCCTAGTGGGTGTAAATTGGCGCCCCTCCTTTGGAGTCCATAGGGCTCTGCCAGCTTACACCAGCTGAGGAGCTGGTCCCTGGACTCTCTCCCTTGCTCTGAGTGTCACACTGAGTTTCCCCACTGCAGACTCAGTGAGGACGTCACTGTCCATTTAACAAACCCTCATTTCACTGATCCCTGGGACTTTTCACTGAGGTTGAAGCTCCGCGGTGGTGAAAATGCCCCAGGAAGCCCTGAGCCAGGATTAGGGTTGCAAGGTGTCCAATTTCTGACTGGAACACCCGGTCAAAAAGGGATGCTGGGGGCCCTGGTCAGCACTGCTGATGGGACTGTTAAAAGTCTGGTTGGCGGCACGGGGGGGCTAAGGCAGGCTCCCGGCTGCTGTTGCTCCTGGTGGCTCCCAGAATCAGTAGCATGTCCCTCTCAGGCTCCTAGGCAAAGGGGCAGCCAGGGGGCTCCATGTACTGCCCCCACCCCAAGAACCTCCACATAGGAGCCGGAGGGGAGACATGCTGCTGCTTCTGGGAGCTGCCTGAGGTAAGCGCCACCTGGAGCCTGCACCCCCTCCCACTCCCCAGCCCCATGCCCCAGACCTGATCCCCCTCCTGCCCCTGAATACCTTGATCCCAGCCCAGAGCACCCTCCTACACTCCAAACCCCTCATCCCCAGCCCCACCCCAGAACTCCCAGCCAGAGCCCTCACCCCCTCCCACACCCCAACCCCCTGAGCCAGCCCAGTGAATATGAGCAAGTGAGTGAGGGTGGGGAGAGTGAGCAAGGAAGGGAGGAGGGGATGGAGTGAGCAGGGGCGGAGCCTCAGAGAAGAGACGGGGCAGGGTGCGGGGCAAGGGTGTTCTGTTTTGTGCAAGTAGAAAGTTGGCAACCCTACCCAGGATTTCCCTACCCCCCGAATCAGACGTTTTTGTCTGTGGAGCACCCTCGGGGACCTGAATGTGCGGGAGACCCGTGCACCCTTCACACAGCCCAGGGCTCGCCTGGTGGACAGAGCAGGTTGTGTGATGAGGCTGTGTGCACGGGTGACATTCCCCAGCCGCCCTGTGCCTGGGGGAGCACCAGGCCTAGGCCGTGCTCATGCCCAGTGCTGAGGGTTCAGGGGAGTTAAGTGCTGCCTAGCCCTGGGGCTGGCCCTTCAGCACAGTCTGGGTTTCACTACAGAGAGCTGGGTCTCCCTCTGGTATAAGTGCTGCAGGCAGAGGAGTTACCCCAGGGTTGAGTTTGGCCCAAAATCTCTATGCTCTGAGGGAAGAACTGGGGACAGAACCAGGCTAGGATCCTCGGGGTCTGGCCCAAGAGCGTCTCCGTGAGCTGTGGGGTCTGACTCCTCTCCACTGCTGCTCGCCTGGCCTGTGCAATGGGGACAAGGAGAATCAGGGTCTGTCAGTGCCGCCAGGTGACACTCAATGTGTGAGAAACGCAACTGCAATGGCTGAACTCAGCCCGCTGCACCAGTCAAATGGGACATGACTGTTCCCCGAATGGAAACCTCCGCAAAGGAGATCAGTGACTGCCTCTGTGAGACCTCACAAATGTCATGCATATTATGGGCATTTGGCAGCCCTCTCCCCCTGCATAGAAGTTGTGTGTGTGGACATGGATTCCCCACAGGGCATCTTGTAGTCTGCAGATGGCCCCAAATTATGAGCCAGGAGACCCTGTTCTCTAGACCCAGCTCTTCGAATGAGTGTTATTAACTTCTCTGTGTTCTTCACAGCCCCTAGTATGAGCTAAGAGCTCATGCCCCTAAAGTATAGTTGACAGCTGTCATTCACCCCTAGTATGGGTAACAAAGGGTTGAAAGAGGTAACTGGAGGTAGAGCTGTGAATAGGAAGGAGGGCTATAATTTGGTAAACCCAGTCTTATCCACCTAATTCTTCTGCTCATCACCACTGTCACTCAGCTATCTGCATCTGGATTCTCTTTCTGCCAGGGGATTGAATGATTCACTTGCTTTGCCGTCCACCTCTCTTACCAGTAACGCTGAGGTATTTAGAAGGGCTGAGCTGGGATCTGTTCACCCACTTGTCGCTCTCCTTGATCTCGTACCCACAGGAGTAATTTCCAGAGCTGCCCATGGACACCGCATGGTCATAGCTGTAGGGGACCTTCTTCTCCAACCCCATCTGGGAGAAAACCTCCTCCCCGTCCTTACAGAAGATGACACGGGTGACTGGGGCCTGGGAAACCACAGAGCACTTGAGCCGCAAGGAGTCCCCCTGTCGAGCAGATGTCTGGCTCACGTAGAGGGTGGGGGCACGGAGATCACCTGGGAAGGGGAATAGGTCAAGGGGTCAATGTGGCCTTCAGTGGCCCCTGTTTCATGGGGATCCCAGGAAGCAGTTTGCCAAAGGAAGTGGGTTGCCGTGGAAACAGCTGCTAAGGGTATGTCTGTGCTGTAGTTAAAAACCCTCTGCTGGCCCATGCCAGCTGAGTCGGGCTTGCAGGGCTCGGGCTCCAGGGCTGTTTACACATCACAGGCCAGCCGCGGGCATCTAATTGCAGTGTGGACGTACTCTGCCTGCTCAGGAGCTGCGGGGTGTGTGCAATGTCTCTGGAGCAGGCTCTTATTTCAGCACAGCTGGGTATCGGGGGGAGATAATGTCAGATCTGAGACTGTCAGCTCTTCGGGGACAGGGACCAGAGTTTCACATAGGGGTGGGCAGCACCTGGCGTGATGGGGCCCTGATCCCTGAAAGGGGCAATCTGGGGGCCACAGTAATAATACTAATAATACTTAATAATAATCTTCTGTAGCTGGAAGCCTTTTCTACTAGCACAGACCCCTCTGGCGAGATAGATAGATAGATAGATAGATAGATAGATAGATAGATAGATAGATAGATAGATAGATAGATAGATGGGTGAGTGTGTCTGGGGACAGACAGATAGACAGACAGACTCACCGGGTGCTGAGCACATCTCCTGGCTGCTGGGACTCAGCACTGGGAACAGAAAGGTGACGTGTGGTTAGAGCTGGGGATAAAATCTCCCCCTATTCTAAGGTCCCTCTTCAAGGACGAAAACTGCCTCACTCACACAGACCTTGGTTGAGCTGGGTCTCCCTCCTGTGTAAGTGCTGCTGGCAGAGGAGTTACCCCAGAGGTCAGCTTGGCCCAAAGTCTCTATGCAGCGACGGGAGAGCTGGGGGGCCAGAGCCGGGCTCAGATCTCTGGGGTCTGGCCCAAGAGCATCTCCGTGAGCTGTGCGGTCTGACTCCTCTCCACTGCTAGAGCGTGGTGAAACACTGGAATGCGTTACCTAGGGAGGTGGTGGAATCTCCTTCCTTAGAAGTTTTTAAGGTCAGGCTTGACAAAGCTCTGGCTGGGATGATTTAGTTGGGGATTGGTCCTGCTTTGAGCAGGGGGTTGGACTAGATGACCTCCTGAGGTCCCTTCCAACCCTGATATTCTATGATTCTATGCTGCTCACGTGGCCTGTGCAATGAGGACAAGGAAAATCTGGCCCTGTCAGTGCCTCCAGGTGACAATGTGTGAGAAACGTGGCTGCGATGGCTGAGCCCAGCCCCCTATGCCATTCAAATGGGACATGACTATTCCCCAAAAGGAAACCTCCCCAAAGGAGGTCCCTGGGTCCCCAAAGGAGGTCCCTCAATGAGCCCAGCCAAATGTCCTGCATTCCCCACATAGCGTCCTGGAGCCCATACATAGCACTCAGCTACAAGCTAGGAGACCCTGTGCTCTAGGTCCAGATCTTCCAATGAGTGTTAGTAACTCCTCTCGCATTTCACAGCCGCTAACTCATGCCACTATGGTATAGGTGACAGGTATCATTCACCCCTTATAGGATAATGAAGAGTTGCACAAGGTCACTTGAGGCTGTGCTGCAATAGAAGGGAGGGTTTTCACACAGAAAACCCCAGTCAAATCTACCTTGTCTTGGTACCTTTAAGAGGGAATGTGCCAGATTTATGTGCGTGGCTATACTGCCTCTAATACTAACCACAGTCTGCTCCCAGAGCCAGGAAGAGAACCCAAGAGACCTGGGAATCAACATCCCTCTGCTGTCTCACTAACATTTGTGTGACCCACCGACAACGTGGGTGTCATTTCTTCATCTAAGGGCTGATGCAAATGGAGGATTGTAGTAGTAAAATTTTATGACAAAACAACCTAATTCTTCTGCTCATCAACACTGTCACTCGTCTATCTGCATCTGGATTCACTTTCTGCCAGAGTATTGGATGATTCACTCGCTTTGCCATTCACCCTTCTTACCAGTAATGCTGAGATGCTTAGTAGGACTGAGCTGGGATCTGTTCACTCGCTTGTCGCTCTCCTTGATCTCGTACCCACAGGAGTAATTTCCAGAGCTGCCCATGGACACAGCATGGTCATAGCTGTAGGTGACCTTCTTCTCCAACCCCATCTGGGAGAAAACCTCCTCCCCGTCCTTACAGAAGACGACACGGGTGACTGGGGCCTGGGAAACCACAGAGCACTTGAGCCGCAAGGAGTCCCCCTGTCGAGCAGATGTCTGGCTCACGTAGAGGGTGGGGGCACGGAGATCACCTGGGAAGGGGAATAGGTCAAGGGGTCAATGTGGCCTTCAGTGGCCCCTGTTTCATGGGGATCCCAGGAAGCAGTTTGCCAAAGGAAGTGGGTTGCCGTGGAAGCAGCTGCTAAGGGTATGTCTATGCTGTAGTTAAAAACCCTCTGCTGGCCCATGCCAGCTGAGTCGGGCTTGCAGGGCTCGGGCTCCAGGGCTGTTTACACATCACAGGCCAGCCGCGGGCATCTAATTGCAGTGTGGATGTACTCTGCCTGCTCAGGAGCTGCGGGGTGCGTGCAATGTCTCTGGAGCAGGCTCTTATTTCAGCACAGCTCGGTACCAGGGGGAGATAATGTCAGATCTGAGACTGTCAACTTTTGGGGGGCAGGGACCAGAGTTTCACATAGGGGTGGGCAGCACCTGGTGTGATGGGGCCCTAATCCCTGAGAGGGGCATCTGGGGTCCACAGTAATAATACTAATAATACTTAATAATAATCTTCTGTAGCTGGAAGTTTTTTCTACTAGTACAAACCCATCTGGCGAGATAGATAGATAGAGGGGTGAATGTGTCTTGGCTCAGACAGACAGACAGACAGACAGACTAACCTGTAGCTGAGCAGATCTCCTGGCTGCTGGGACTCAGCGCTGGGAACAGAAAGTTGCTGTGTGGTTAGTGCTGCAGATAAAATCTCCCCCTTTTCTGATGTCCCTCTTCAGGGACAAAAACAGCCTCACTCACACAGACCTTGCTTGAACTGGGTCTCCCTCTGGTGTAACTGCTGCTGGGAGAGATGTTCCCCCAGAGGTCAGTTTGGCCCAAAGTCTCCATGCATCAAGGAGAGAGCAGGGGGGACAGAGCTGGGCTCGGATCCCAAGTGTCTGGCCAAAGAGCCATCTACGTGAGCTGTGGGGTCTGTCTCCTCACTACTACTGCTCACCTGGCCTGTGCAATGGGGAGAAGGAGACTCCGGGCCTGTCAATGCCCTCAGGTGACACTCAGTGTGTGAGAAACGCAGCTGCAATGGCTGAGCCCATCCCCCTACGCCAGTCAAATGGGACATGACTATTCCCCAAAAGGAAACCTCCCCAAAGGAGGCCCCTGAGTGGCTCAATGAGCCCAGCCAAATGTCATGCATTCCCCACACAGCGTCCTGGAGCCCATACATAGCACTCAGCTACAAGCTAGGAGACCCTGTGCTCTAGGTCCAGATCTTCCAATGAGTGTTAGTAACTCCTCTCGCATTTCACAGCCGCTAGCTCATGCCACTATGGTATAGGTGACAGGTATCATTCACCCCTTATAGGATAATGAAGAGTTGCACAAGGTCACTTGAGGCTGTGCTGCAATAGAAGGGAGGGTTTTCACACAGAAAACCCAAGTCAAATCTACCTTGTCTTGGTACCTTTAAGAGGGAATGTGCCAGATTTATGTGCGTGGCTATGCTGCCTCTAATACTAACCACAGTCTGCTCCCAGAGCCAGGAAGAGAACCCAAGAGACCTGGGAATCAACATCCCTCTGCTGTCTCACTAACATTTGTGTGACCCACCGACAACGTGGGTGTCATGTCTTCATCTAAGGGCTGATGCAAATGGAGGATTGTAGTAGTAGAATTTTATGACAAAACAACCTAATTCTTCTGCTCATCACTGTCACTCATCTATCTGCATCTGGATTCTCTTTTTGCCAGGGTATGGATGATTTACTGACTTTGCCGTTCACCCCTCTTACCAGTAACGCTGAGGTGCTTGGCAGGGCTGAGCTGGGATCTGTTCACTCGCTTGTCGCTCTCCTTGATCTCATACCCGCAGGAGTAATTGCCAGAGCTGCCCATGGACACCGCATGGGCGTAGCTGTAGGTGACCTTCTTCTCCAACCCTGTCTGGGAGAAAACCTCCTCCCCATCCTTACAGAAGATTACGCGGTTGGCTGGGGCCTGGGAGATCACAGAGCACTGGAGCAGCACAGAGTCCCCCTCCTGGGCCGATCTTTGGCTCATGTAGAGGGTTGGGGCAGGGACAACACCTGGGAAGGCCAATGGGTCAGAGCCATCAATGGGGTCATTGGTGGTGCCCATTTAGGGGGCAGCCCAGGGAGCAGTTTACTAAAGGAAGTTGATTGCCGTGGAAGCAGCTTGCAGCTGCTAAGGGTCTGTCTTATCTCTACACAGCAATTAAAAACCAGCTGCTGGGCAGTGCCAGCTCACTCGGGCTTCCAGGGCTCAAGCTATAGGGCTCTTTACACAGCACAGGCCAACCGCATGCGTCTAATTGCAGTGTAGATTAATTCTGCCTGCACAAGGGCTGCGGGGTGTGCGCAATGTCTCTGGACCAGGACCTTATTTCTGCACAGCTGAGTATCAGGAGGATAATGTCAGATATGAGATTGTCAGCTCTTTGGGGGCCACGGTAATAATAATAATAATTAATAATAATCTTCTGCAGCTGGAAACCCTTTCTATTAGTACAAACCTTTTTTTTTCCACTGAATGCATCCGATGAAGTGAGCTGTAGCTCACGAAAGCTTATGCTCAAATAAATTTGTTAGTCTCTAAGGTGCCACAAGTCCTCCTTTTCTTTTTATAGATAGAAGGGTGAGAGATGGACTTACCGGGAGCTGAGCAGATCTCCTGGCTGCTGGGATTCATTACTGGGAATAGAAAGGTGCCGTGTGGTTAGTTCTGGAGATAAAATCTGCCCCTTTTCTAAGTCCCACTTCAGGGACAAAAACTGCCTTTAATAGACAGGAAAATAAATTCTTGATTCCTGTTTTGCTGAGGAAGCAAACCAGGCAGGGCGTTAGATCTGGGGCATGGCAGATTCCTCATGCACACAGACCTTGGCTGAGCTGGGCCTTCTTTTACCTTCACCTCTCTAGAGCAGTGGTGCTTAACCTTTCCAGACTACTGACCCCCTTTCAGGAGTCTGATTTGTTTTGCAAAAAGAAAAGGAGTACTTGTGGCACCTTAGAGACTAACCAATTTATTTGAGCATAAGCTTTCGTGAGCTACAGCTCACTTCATCGGATGCATGAGCTGTAGCTCATGAAAGCTTATGCTCAAATAAATTGGTTAGTCTCTAAGGTGCCACAAGTACTCCTTTTCTTTTTGCGAATACAGACTAACACGGCTGTTACTCTGAAACCTGATTTGTTTTGCATACCCCAAGTTTCACCTCACTTAAAAATTACTTGCTTACAAAATCAGACATAAAAATACATAAGTGTCACAGCCACATGATTACTGAAAAATTGCTTCCTTTCTCCCTTTTTCCATATAATTATAAAATAAATCAATTGGAATATAAATATTGTACTTACATTTCAGTGTATATCATATAGAGCAAAATAAACAAGTCATTGTCTGTATGAAATTTGAGTTTGTACTGACTTCATTAGTGATTTTTATGTAGCCTATCGTAAAACTCGGCAAATATCTAGATGAGTTGGCGTACCCCCTGGAGGACCTTTCTGTGCCCCCACGGGTACGCATACCCCTGGTTGAGAACCACTGCTCTAGAGGGCCAGATCCTCAGCTGATGTAAACAGGTATTGAGTCCAATGGAGCTACACTGATATACACCAGCTGTGGATGTACCCCAATTAATCCAGTGGAGTGATACCGAAACACCAGCTGGGGATCTGGCCCAGTAAATCTCATACTCCGTATTTCTACTGGTTCCCATTTCTCTCCCACTGAAGAGGATTTGCCGACAGTCTGGGCCAGGGGCTGCTCTCGGTTCTGTTTCCCCCCAACCTGCTATGAATTAGCACAGGGTTCCCACATACTCACCGGGAAGCAAAAGGCACAGAGACAGGAGCATTGGGGCAGTGCAGGGAACCAAGTCAGATGGAAACAGCCCAGCAGTTTTAGCTCCTGACGGGACCTGAAGGGGACAATCCACAGTTGCTCCCTGCTCTCACCTGCCCCCTGTGCACTGTCTGATTTCAGCAGAAGGGAAGTTCAGGTCTCTATCTCTCTTCCGATCTGCCCCTATCTGATCCTCACGGTTGGATGCTCCAGCCAGCCCCTCTCCCTGCTCCCAGGCCTTCTGGGGTTTGTAGGGCTAAGACAGCAGAAACACTGCAGCCTCTCTGACCTGCTCTGTCCCCTCCTCAGGTCTGATGTTCACCACCACTCCCTGTTTCCTGCCCCATGCCACCCCCCTTCTGTGCTCCGGCCACAGCATCTCTATTTAGGGCTGGAGGATTGAGAACTGAAAGAGCCTGGTTTGCTTGTTTGAGTCTAAACATACCACCAAGGAAACCCCTCCCGTCCCATCTCACTGTCTAGGGACTGAGACAGCCCACTGAGTAAAGGCACAGCTGGGCCAGGGCGAAAGGTCACTGGATGATTGGGAAGACCTG
Organism: Chelonia mydas; assembly: GCF_015237465.2. Taxonomy (NCBI): domain Eukaryota; kingdom Metazoa; phylum Chordata; order Testudines; family Cheloniidae; genus Chelonia; species Chelonia mydas. The sequence continues at coordinate 13,057,356 of NC_051263.2, read as the reverse complement.
GGATGTTGGATGAGCCTGAACCTTTTGCCTCCACCCTGGTCTCCAGTCCCTGGTGAGAAGGATCCAGCTCCCCCAGAGGGTAATTCACCCTCTGGGCTTATGTGGGACATAAATGGGGTCTGGTCCTCATGTAGGACCCTCTGCATAGGGGCAAATTCCCCCCCCCCCCCAGAGGACACCTACCACAGGACTGCACTGGCTTCCCCACCTGCTTAGTCTCCCCCTGCCCAGTCCTCTATCCCCAACTCCAGCCACTTCTGCCCATCCAGCCCTGACTGCCCCGGCTCCCCATTCTGGGCTCCTGAGAAGTCTGCTGTCCCTGCTGAGAGATGGACACTAGGTCCCTTCCCCCTATCTTGGTCCCTTCTGCATCCCTGCTCATTCTGCTGTCCCTGCTGAGAGACAGGTACCAGGACAATGGCGGATGGGGACGAACACAAGGCAGTTGGGAAAGAGCATCCAGAAGTGACCTCTGACCAGGTGGTAGCCAGAATCAGTGTGACTAAGCAAGTGGGGGAACCAGGGCAAAAGACCAAAGAAACATGTGGGAAACAAATAAAATCTTGTGAATAGACGTTAACACCTTTATGGGAAGCCAAACAGCTGAGGGCCTCAAGGGTAATGTGTCAGGAGTACAAGGCAGAACCGTTTTGCAGAGTATTTTTGCAGAGTGATACATAAGTGGATTGTGCTGGGATCGTGGCTAGGCACATTTCACCACTGGGATGGAATCAACTCTGCAGAGCAGCTGGACAGGGGATGTCTGGGTGAGGGTCAGAGGAGCACAGTTTGAGACTCCCTATTATAAGCAGTGCCCAGAAGACGACAGGGTGAAAAAGGGTACATATTTGTTGTAATTTTTAAAAAAATCATTGTTTCAAAACCTTTTGTGAAAAATATTTGTTTTGACATTTTTTCCCCGTCTTTTGGAAAAATGGAAAAAAGGGAGGGAGGGGAAATCCGAAATCTCTCAAAAAGTGGATTTTTAAAAGTTAAAATGTTCATTTTTTTTTATTTTCCAATTTAGTTTTTAGAAAACTTCAAAAACACTTTTATTTTTTCGTTCAGAAAAATGGAAACTTTGGAAAAAATGAAAATGTTTGACAAAAACTCACTTTTAAAAAGAAGGTCATTTTTAGATGAGAATATTGTGGTGGCTCTAGCCTAGAGTGATCCCCGGGGCTGTGGGTCAGGCTGAGCTGCTGACACCCTTGGTTGGCAGCCGGGCACTACTTGTAGCTCAGACAATGCTGCCCAGAAAGGGCCTGATCCAAAGCCCCTTGGTGTCGATGGAAACCCTCCACTGACTGCACTGGCCTTGGGATCAGGCCCCCCATAAGAGGGTTGGTTCTCTGTGACAGAGAAATAAATGGCTCTGGAGCTTTCACTTGGAGTGACCCCAACCCAGACTCGCCACAGGAACAGGAACAAGGACCCTCTTCACTATGGGAGGGTGAAGGGGAGGTTGATGATTGGATCATGAACAATGTATAGTGGGATGTGAAGAAGGGGAACTCTCCCCGTCCCCCAGCCAGAGCTGCAAACGCAGATATGTGAAGCAAGAGCAGCCACAGAGTAAGTTCCTCCTTCCCCACAGATCCTGCAGCTGCCTCACTCGCACCGACCCTGAAAGAAGCGGAGAAACAGCTCCAAACCTCAAAGAAATGTCTCTACGCTAGTGCTTTAACAGAGGCTTGAAGGAGTCACATGCACAGAGCCTGTAATAAAGAGAGAGATTGATAGATAGATCAATGGATAGAGATATGGCTATGAATGGGGATAGAGATAGACAGAGGATGTATATGGGGATAGATAAATACAATATTATTTTTAAATACTGTGCTTGGTTTATCACATGGTTAAGGACAGAGACTAAGACTTTCAAAAACAATTAGTGAATTTGGGGGCCCCATTTAATCCACCTTAAAGCATCTGATTTCCAGCACGTGGGGCTCAGTGCAGTCTGTCTGTCACCCCTTAAACTGTCTCATGCTGGACTCTGAAAATCACTGGCCATTTTGGAAGGTGTGGCCAGAAGTGCTTGTGCCAATTGTGCAGGTGCCGAATCTGTGTGTGAGACCAGCTGTAGGGGTGCGAGGGGCTGCGTCCCCACGGCCCATTCTATCCTTGGCCCTCGGGGAGACTGCAACAGAGGCAGCTGTGTGAAAGCTGTGGGCACCCTGACATGTTTCCAAAGCAGTTGGACTCGACCCAGCACCTACCCCCATGAACCACACGGCCCCTGCCACTATTGTACTTCCCAAGAAGTTATGTAGTATCGGCTAAGGGGTGAATTTATACCGCTCCAGTTATACCAGTGTAAGTCCCAGTGCACACCTGGGTTGTGGTATAAGAGAGTCTTTTTCTGGTTTATCTTATCTTGTTTTGGAAGCAATATAAACTATACAGTGTACTTTTTTTTTTAACAGTGAGGATAATTAACCATGGGAAAAACTTACCAGGGGCTATGGTGGATTCTCCATTACCAGCAATTTTTAAATCAAACATCGATTTTTTTTCTCAAAGAGATGCTGTAGTTCAAACAGCAATTATTTGGGGGCAGTTCTCTGGCCTGTGTTATACAGGAGGTCAGACTATGTGATCACAATGGTCCCTTTTGGCCTTAGAAACTATGAATAAACCTGACAAAGGCTCTGATTCCAGAACAGGAGTGTTCCCATGGGAGTTACACCAGTAAAGCTAGAGCGGTTTAATTTTACTGGTAAATTTCCCTGTGTATAGAGATGCCCTGAGATAAACAGCTCTTCCCATCAATGCTCTCCCTTTACATCACCTGTCACTGGAATATCTGAGCCCCTCACAATCATTAATTAGTTTTATCCTTACATACTCCTGAGTGGCAGGTAAGTAGTTCATCCTCATTTCACATGCGGGGAAACAGAGGCACAGAGCAAAATCATAATCCCTCCCCACAGTCCCCAGCCCTCCCAAAAGCCTGGGTGACAATGACCAGCGTTGTACAAATGGTATTTCAACCCAAGAGGAGAAAAGCCTGGATAGGACGGGATTGGGATATAGGGAAAGTGTCGGAGACAGAAGCTGGAAAATCTCTCATATGGGATATAATTGATCCCACAGAGTGTCCCACCCCCTAATGCTTCTGGGTGAGATTCTGCCTCATTTCCCTCCATCCCAAACCCCAGGGCAGCCATGGCAGAATTAGACCCATCTTCCTCACCCTGCAGGGGATATTGATGGAGCCAGATGCTGTGGGACTACAGAGCGACCGGTTGCTGCTCGGAGGAGGGAAGGAAGAGGAGAGTTGGTGCCGTGAGCAGTGGCTCCTGCTCAGTGACTCTCTGCAAACACAGACCAGCTGCTCTGTGCAGCCGCGTGAGGAGGGAACCGCAGGACAAATCAATAGCACCCTGAGCATCTGCAGAGTCTCCTGTGCAGACACCTCTTCCCCCGCCCAGCAGTGCGCTCTACCCGGCCGGACCCCAAGCTAGCAGGGATGGGGTGTGTCACACACTGTGATGTGGGATTGAGTAGCACGCTCACACAATGTTATTTTTGTCCTCACACGTTAACCTGTCATTCTCTCTCTCTCTCCATTTAGCCTGTTCTCATGAGGTTTCCAGGGCAGTTTATTTTCATAGTTGTACATTTAAAGGCTATTAGAGACCAATGGGACCATCTAGTCTGAGCGTCTGCACAGCCCAAGCCAGAGAGCCTCCCCCTGGGATCCCTGCACTGAGCTGCTAACTTCTGGCTGAGCAAGAGCATGTCTGGTAGAAAGAGATGTCCCTTCTTGGTCTAAAGACTCCAAACCGGCTCACATTTCTAAACACTAATGTAACCCTTCTGCCTGTCAGAGTTGGCAGCAACAAGGGCCGGGTTCAGTATTTAGGGGTTCCATTCCAATAACACAATGCAAAACCGGCTTGAGCCCCCACCCAGTGACCTGGGACAAACATATATCACCCCCACTGGGCGCCTCCAAGAGGCAATACTTCCCCTCTCGCAAGCACAGAGTCTGAGTGTAGCAAAAAGCCTTTTAATAACAGAGAGAAACAATGTGGCATTATGTTGGGGAAACACCACCAACAGGATTCATAACACACCCCATGAGCAAAAAACCCACCCCAAGCAAATTTGGGGCATGTCATTTCCCTTTGGTTCTTGAGTCCAGCAACCCCAAATCACCCAAAGTCCCAAAAGTCCAATGACCCAAAAGTCTCTGTCCCTGGTCAGGGCAGCCCCAGAGTTTGAAAGTTTGTCTGCAGAGTTTTACCTCCCAACCTGGGTGGAGATTGGTGGGGGGCGGTAAGGGGCACCTTTACGTGGTTCAAAACTGATTGCCCCACCACTCCATGGCGCTCTGCTCTGCCATATAGCTTCAGGCTCCCCCACTATTTAACACAACACTCAGTGATTTCAGCTCTTACTAAGTTTAGCTCTTTTGTGATTTCAGCTTATAGTAGGGGAGCCTCAGTGCTGGTGCACTATTAGCCCAAAGTGAATTCAGCTCAGCAACCTGTAACTAGACTCCTAATAGAATCTAAAATTAGCTCTGATATTCCACAGTAGAGATATGAGGAAGTGCAATTTCCATGTAAGACCCTCACCAGGGAGCCATACCACTAAGTATCAATACCTGTCCCCAGCCTCTCTCCCTTCACTGGGTTTTGGAACCCATGACCCTTGCCTAGCGAGTGCTGCTTAGTTGATGGTGAGTCCCTCCATCATAACAAAAGGCCGAGTACAGTTCCACTGTCCTTGATTCACATAATCAGGATAATAACAGTTTATTCCTGCCCCAATAACAGAGAAACTGGGGCTCCTACAGCAGCCAAAGTGACCATCTAGGCAGGGTGGGTGTGCCTATGCAAATGAATCAGCCCCTAAAGTTCTTTTCCACAACCCACCATGACTCGCCACCAGATGTCAGGGTAGAGTTCATCCTGACTCTGCTTACACTAAGATGGCTGATCAGTGAAAGAGGGGACCAGGGGGAAGGGAGAGGCTGGACTTAGACAGAGCAACTGGACATGGGCAGTGCGTGAACCGCCCTTTCAGGGAGATTAGCTCCCGGCCCTGCCCCATGTGCCCAAGGCCCTGCCCCTTCCATCCCCCCTCCTACCGGAGTCCTGACCCCACATCACAGCTGCGCCAGTCCCCCGAGCCCCAGACAAGCCTATCACTGGAGTGCCAGGCAGGCAGTGCCTCACCAGCACCCCCAGCCCTAGAGCTCTGGTCAGCACAAGCACTGGGCCTCAGCCTCCCTGAGTCCCAAGCCATAGGCCAGCCCACCCTAGCCCCAGCCTGGGCCCAGGGGAAAGTGGGAAGAAGGAGGGGGCCTTGGGGCAGTGGGTGGGTAGGGCCATGTATTCCCTGGCCTGTGGTACTCACTGTCCATGCAGCTGGAGATGGGCCATGAGGTTTAGCTCCATATGCGGGTCCTAATCTGACCTTCCCCAGAGTTTGGGGGTGTGGACATAGGGTTCTGGTTTGGGCCTATGATAGAGATAGCCCCAGGCCACACAGTTAGGACCTAAAATCCCCCAAGGTCTGGGTGTGGGGACTCTCCCTCTGACACCAAGTGTGCAAAAGGTACCAGAGATGATGATTCAGAGCCTGACTGAGGAGGGGAAGAAGATGCTTGATTTGGGGTGTCTGGGCCACCTAATGGTAAAGGGGCAAGAGGGATGATATGGATATATTTGTTTGGGGAGGTAACAAACAGATGTCATGAAGAGAAGAGAGAAGAGAAGGAGGCAGGTGGTGGTGGTCAGGGGCTCTCTCCTCAAGGGGACTGAGTCATCTATCTGCCGCCCTGATCGGGAAAACCGAGAAGTCTGCTGCTTGCCAGGAGCTAGGATTCACGACATGATGGAGAGACTGCCGAGACTGATCAAGCCCTCGGATCGCTATCCCTTCCTGCTTCTCCACGTGGGCACGAATGATACTGCCAAGAATGACCTTGAGCGGATCACTGCAGACTACGTGGCTCTGGGAAGAAGGATAAAGGAGTTTGTGGCGCAAGTGGTGTTCTCGTTCATCCTCCCTGTGGAAGGAAAAGGCCTGGGTAGAAACCGTCGAATCGTGGAAGTCAACGAATGGCTACGCAGGTGGTGTAGGAGGGAAGGCTTTGGATTCTTTGACCATGGGATGGTGTTCCAAGAAGGAGGAGTGCTAGGCAGAGACAGGTTCCACCTAACAAAGAGAGGGAAGAGCATCTTCGCAAGCAGGCTGGCTAACCTAGTGAGGAGGGCTTTAAACTAGGTTCACCGGGGGAAGGAGACCAAAGCCCTGAGGTAAGTGGGGAAGCGGGATACCGGGAGGAAGCATGAGCAGGAGCGTGCGAGAGGGGAGGGCTCCTGCCTCATATTGAGAAAGAGGGACGATCAGCGAGTTATCTCAAGTGCCTATACACAAATGCAAGAAGCCTGGGAAACAAGCAGGGAGAACAAGCAGGGAGAACAGCGAGCAGATCGAGGGACGTGATCGTTCCCCTCTATTCGACACTGGTGAGGCCTCATCTGGAGTACTGTGTCCAGTTTTGGGCCCCACACTACAAGAAGGATGTGGATAAATTGGAAAGAGTCCAGCGAAGGGCAACAAAAATGATTAGGGGTCTAGAGCACATGACTTATGAGGAGAGGCTGAGGGAGCTGGGATTGTTTAGTCTGCAGAAGAGAAGAATGAGGGGGGATTTGATAGCTGCTTTCAACTACCTGAAAGGGGGTTCCAAAGAGGATGGCTCTAGACTGTTCTCAATGGTAGCAGATGACAGAACGAGGAGTAATGGTCTCAAGTTGCAATGGGGGAGGTTTAGATTGGATATTAGGAAAAACTTTTTCACTAAGAGGGTGGTGAAACACTGGAATGCGTTACCTAGGGAGGTGGTAGAATCTCCTTCCTTAGAGGTTTTTAAGGTCAGGCTTGACAAAGCCCTGGCTGGGATGATTTAACTGGGACTTGGTCCTGCTTTGAGCAGGGGGTTGGACTAGATGACCTTCTGGGGTCCCTTCCAACCCTGATATTCTATGATTCTATGAATAACAGAGATTTGGTGGGATAATTCACATGACTGGAGTACTGTCATGGATGGATATAAACTGTTCAGGAAGGACAGGCAGGGCAGAAAAGGTGGGGGAGTTGCATTGTATGTAAGGGAGCAGTATGACTGCTCAAAGCTCAAGAATGAAACTGCAGAAAAACCTGAGAGTCTCTGGATTAAGTTTAGAAGTGAGAGCAACAAGGGTGATGTCGTGGTGGGAGTCTGCTATAGACCACTGGACCAGGGGATGAGGTGGACGAGGCTTTCTTCCAGCAACCCACAGAAGTTACTAGATCGCAGGCCCTGCTTCTCATGGGAGACTTCAATCACCCTGATATCTGCTGGGAGAGCAATACAGCGGTGCACAGACAATCCAGGAAGTTTTTGGAAAATGTAGGGGACAATTTCCTTGTGCAAGTGCTGGAGGAACCAACTAGGGGCAGAGTTCTTCTTGACCTGCTGCTCACAAACCGGGAAGAATTAGTAGGGGAAGCTAAAGTGGATGGGAACCTGGGAGGCAGTGACCATGAGATGGTCGAGTTCAGGATCCTGACACAAGGAAGAAAGGAAAGCAGCAGAATACGGACCCTGGACTTCAGAAAAGCAGACTTTGACTCCCTCAGGGAACTGATGGACAGGATCCCCTGGGAGAATAACATGACGGGGAAAGGAGTCCAGGAGAGCTGGCTATATTTTAAAGAATCCTTACTGAGGTTACAGGGACGAACCATCCCGATGAGTCGAAAGAATAGTAAATATGGCAAGCGACCAGCTTGGCTTAAGAGTGAAATCCTTTCTGATCTTAAACACAAAAAAGAAGCTTACAAGAAGTGGAAGATTGAACAAATGACCAGGGAAGAGTATAAAAATATTGCTCGGGCATGCAGGAGTGAAATCAGGAAGGCCAAATCACACCTGGAGTTGCAGCTAGCAAGAGATATTAAAAGTAACAAGAAGGGTTTCTTCAGGTATGTTAGCAACAAGAAGAAAATCAAGGAAAGTGTTGGCCCCTTACTGAATGAGGGAGGCAACCTAGTGACAGAGGATGTGGAAAAAGCTAATGTACTCAATGCTTTTTTTTGCCTCTGTCTTCACGAACAAGGTCAGCTCCCAGACTACGCACTGGGCAGCACAGCATGGGAAGGAGGTGACCAGCCCTCTGTGGAGAAAGAAGTGGTTTGGGACTATTTAGAAAAGCTGGACGAGCACAAGTCCATGGGTCCGGATGCGTTTCATCCGAGAGTGCTAAAGGAGTTGGCGGATGTGATTGCAGAGCCATTGGCCATTATCTTTGAAAACTCATGGCGATTGGGGGAAGTCCCGGACGACTGGAAAAAGGCTAATGTAGTGCCAATCTTTAAAAAAGGGAAGAAGGAGGATCCTGGGAACTACAGGCCAGTCAGCCTCACCTCAGTCCCTGGGAAAATCATGGAGCAGGTCCTCAAGGAATCAATTCTTAAGCACTTAGAGGAGAAGAAAGTGATTAGGAACAATCAGCATGGATTCACCAAGGGCAAGTCATGCCTGACTAATCTAATTGCCTTCTATGACGAGCAAACTGGCTCTGTGAATGAGGGGAAAGCAGTGGACGTGTTGTTCCTTGACTTTAGCAAAGCTTTTGACATGGTCTCCCACAGTATTCTTGCCAGCAAGTTAAAGAAGTATGGGCTGGATGAATGCACTATAAGGTGGATAGAAAGTTGGCTAGATTGTCGGGCTCAACGGGTAGTGATCAATGGCTCCATGTCTAGTTGGCAGCCGGTATCAAGTGGAGTGCCCCAAGGGTCGGTCCTGGGGCCGGTTTTGTTCAATATCTTCATAAATGATCTGGAGGATGGTGTGGATTGCACCCTCAGCAAGTTTGCAGATGACACTAAACTGGGAGGAGAGGTAGATACGCTGGAGGGTAGGGATAGGATACAGAGGGACCTAGACAAATTAGAGGATTGGGCCAAAAGAAATCTGATGAGGTTCAACAAGGACAAGTGCAGATTCCTGCACTTAGGACGGAAGAATCCCATGCATGGCTACAGACTAGGGACCAAATGGCTAGGCAGCAGTTCTGCAGAAAAGGACCTAGGGGTTACAGTGGACGAGAAGCTGGATATGAGTCAACAGTGTGCCCTTGTTGCCAAGAAGGCCAATGGCATTTTGGGATGTATAAGTTGAGGCGTTGCCAGCAGATCGAGGGATGTGATCATTCCCCTCTATTCAACGTTGGTGAGGCCTCATCTGGAGTCCTGTGTCCAGTTTTGGGCCCCACACTACAAGAAGGATGTGGAAAAATTGGAATGCGTCCAGCAGAGGGCAACAAAAATGATTAGGGGACTGGAACACATGAGTTATGAGGAGAGGCTGAGGGAACTGGGATTGTTTAGTCTGTGGAAGAGAAGAATGAGGGGGGATTTGATAGCTGCTTTCAAGTACCTGAAAGGGGGTTCCAAAGAGGATGGATCTAGACTGTTCTCAGAGGTAGCTGATGACAGAACAAGGAGTAATGGTCTCAAGTTGCAGTGGGGGAGGTTTTGGTTGGACATTAGGAAAAACTTTTCACTAGGAGCGTGCTGAAACACTGGAATGCGTTACCTTGGGAGGTGGTGGAATCCCCTTCCTTAGAAGTTTTTAAGGTCAGGCTTGACAAAGCCCTGGCTGGGATGATTTAATTGGGGATTGGTCCTGCTTTGAGCAGGGGGTTGGAGGAGATGACCTCCTGAGGTCCCTTCCAACACTGATATTCTATGATTCTATGATTCTATGAAATACATAAGGTGGGGTGCAAGTTGTGTATTTCAGTTGTTTGTCTCAACCTACAAATGTCAGGGTACTTCGTTGTCATCCTTTGTATGGCCTAGAGGACAGCAGTGACTCCCGTTGCTGACTGAGCTGCTCCTTGCCACTCAGCACTCATTTGTTAGTGTACCTACAACTATGGAGCCAAGACATGGATTGTGCCTTAAGGGCAATAAACCTGGCTGAGTGCCTTTGTCACTGAACCATGCCTGTGTTCTTTCTTTATGAGTAACATCAAGGTCTGCTGAATTAGCAGACTGCCATATCTGCTGCTAATAATAATAACATTGGAGGTCTAAGGACAGACGAGCAGAGCAGCGGAACAACATTACCGAGGCAACCACAGTCCAGCCTTCAGCACTTAACAACACTGGATAGTACTATCTAGTTCTGCTGAACAAGTTATCTGCTCAGAGCTGGACAGCACACGGAAAGAACACACACACTAGGCAACCGACAGCAAGTCCAACAAACAAAATTTCCTTCAACTTACCACTCCCCTCTCCCCCACACCCACCCCATTCACAGTTGTCCTTGGTCAGCAAAATCCCAGAGTTCAGAGGTGCATTTGTGTTAGTTCACCTCACACGTGGCAGGTGGGGGAGGAAGGCATCTCAGCACACTTCACTGTCAGTTGGTCTGCTGCCACTCACTCGCCCACACTGCCTCCACCAGTTGGCCACTCACTCATTTGGCTGCCTGCTTCATCAGTTGATAGCTTGCTTGCTCCACCACCACTGCCATCTCTACTGCTGGATGTCTTGAAGTCCCATCTCTTAACACAGCTCCCAGTGATTCAGCTGTTAGTAGGAAAACCTCATTGCTCGGGCAGGCTGGGCAGTCTCTTTCACTAGAGACATTGTCCCATAGCAAGTCTAATACTTAGACCTGGATGATCAGTGATTTCAATTCTTGTGATTCTTAACAAAAGTCTCTCAACTGAGTCTTATCAGCTCTGTCATTACACAGTGGAGAAGGGGGGATCAAAGCGTAGGCGTGCCCATGCCCATGCCCGTGCCTTTCCTCCCCGCTGATAGCTGGCACCCTGCCCCTTGCTTAGCGTGCTCAGTTAAGTTGAGGGTGAACCCCTCAATCAGGGCATGCCCAGCTGAGTTCTGCACCCCTTGAGTCACACAACAATGATAACAACACTTTATTACCCCTGCCCCCAATAACAAAGTGACTTGCAATCCAAGACCAGCCAAAAGTGATAAATTTGGCAAAGCAGCTCCCTCATGTTGCACAACTAGAACAAGCTGGTGTGTCTATGCAAACAAGGTTAGTTTCTGAAATATTCTCCCACAGCTCATCACTAGATGTCAGAGGAGAGCTCATTCAGACCCTGCTTACCTCAACCTTTGATCATTTCTGTTGCTGTCCTCTATGATCTCTCCAACTTGTCCACATCTTTCCTAAAGTGTGATACCCAAAATTGGACACAGTACGCCAGCTCAGACTACACCACTTACCTCCCATGTCTTACATATGACACTACTGTTAATACATCATAGAGGGACATTACCCTTTTCCACAACTGCATCACATTGTTGACTCATATTCAATTTGTCATCCACTGTGACCTTCAGATCCTTTTCAGCAGTACTGCCACCTAGCCAGTTATTCCCTATTTTGTAGTTTTATGTTTGATTTTTCCTTCCTCAGGGCTGGTCTACACTCCAAACCTATATGGGTATAAAGCAGTTGCTCAGGGATGTGAAAAATCCACACCCCAGAGACAAGAAGTTATAGTGAACTAACCCTCCATATAGACAGCGCTTTGTTGATGGGAGAACTTCTCCTGCAGACATATCTACTGCCTCTTGGGGAGGGTGATTAACTAAACTTATGGGAGAGCTCTCTCCCGTTGACTTAGAGCATCTTAATTAAAGAGCTACAGTGGCACAGCTGCACCAATGCAGCAGTGCCAATGCAGCATTTTAAGTGTAGACATGTCTGCAGTAAAGTACTTTGCACTTGTCTTTACTGAATTTCATCTCGTTTGATTTCAGACCAATTCTCCAATTTGTCAAGGTCATTTTGAATTCCAATCCTGTCCTCCAAAGTGCCTGTAACCCTTCCGTGCTCTGTCTTACCTGCAGATTTTATAATCATACTCTCCACTCCATTATCCAAGTCATCAATGAAAATATTGAATAGAACCAGACCCAAGACTGACCTCTGCATGATCCCACTAGATATGCCATCCCAGTTTGACAGTAAACCATTGACAACTACCATTTGAGTATAGTATTTCAACCAGTTGTGCACCCACCTTATAGTAATTTTATCTCAACCACATTTCCCTAGTTTTCTTATGAGACTGTCATGTGGGACTGATTCAGAAGCCTTGCTAAAATCAAGACATATCCCATCTACGGCTTCCCCGCATCCACTGGGCCAGTAACATCATCAAAGAAGGAAGTTAGGTTGGTTTAGAATGATTTGTTCTTGACAAATCCATTCTGGCTATTCCTCATAACCCAGTTATGCTCCAGGTGTTTACCAATTGATTATTTAATAATTTGTTCCAGTATCTTCCCAGGTATGGAAGTTAGATTGACTTGTCTATAACGCCCTGCATCCTGTTTCCCCTTTTTAGAGATAGGTGCTATGTTTGCCCTCCTCCAGTGCTATGGATGTGCAGGAAAAGAACAAGCACGTCTACCAGTTGCTCTTGGTACCATTTGAACCCAGGCACACAGAGCACAACGCATTAGCAATCCAGAACCTTCACCACTCACCACCAGTCACTTTGTCAGCCAAAAGGGCCCTTGGTCCAGCTGTCACTTGGTCAGCCAAGGCCAGGCACTCAACTCAGGGTAGAGAAGACATAGCAGGGGAGGCCTGCAAGCCGACCAGTGGCGTAGAGGCTTCATGCATCAGTCACATTCTTATAAGATGGGTTTGAGTTCTAGCTGGTGTAGGAAGTGCTGTGGCACGCAGTTTACGGGGAACTTTTCTTCTTTTGGCAGCTGGGCAGAAGAGACATGGAAGAACGAGCCAGAGGGCACCTCCCTGAAAAAAAGGGCAGATGGCCAACAACCAAAGGGGGATGCAAGCACATGGGTGCAGCACACAATGATTTAGTAGTTCTTAACCAATTACCCATCTTGCATGATATAGCTATGGACTTGGCATCCCGCAGGCCAGATCTGTGTTTTCCTCCGTAAATTCGCTTGTGTGCCTGGACTCATCTGACTAAATGACAACTCATGAGAAAGCTGCCCTGTTGCCTGAAGAGCTGGCCAAAGAGTTAAGGCTGATCCCTTGTATTCTGCTTGGACAGGTTTGAATCCCACCTTTGTTGCTAGCCAGCCTTTCCTTTGGCAGGGTGGCCACTGGCTCTTTCCTCTTCAGGTCCTCACTACCCCAGCATGCCTTACCATAAAAACATTGTTGTTTGCAATGTGGTTGTAGCCATGTAGGTACCAGGGTAGTAGAGCCGTGTAGCTGGAAAGTGTCTCTCTCACCAGCACAAGTTGGTGCAATAGCAGGTTTGACCTCACCTGCCTTGTCTGGCTAATAAAACCCAGACACACCCAACAAACCGGGGGCCCCGCAGTCCCTCGGCCAGCTGGACTCCAAGCCGGCTCACAAAGGTGGGAATTTTGCCTGGTGCCTCTCCAGCGCTGGCGCCTCAGCAGGCAGAGCCCGTCTCTTCCCCACGCTCGCTCGGGCGTCTGGCCGTGGCTGAGCAATGCCAGTGTAACCCCTGTGTTTGCATTTCAGGGCGCGGTGACATCACTAGGGGAGCAAACAGTCAGGGGCTACGTGGCCCTTTGCTCTGTGGGCTGGAGACTTGCTGGAGCCTGGCGGGGCCCTGCTGGGACGGGCCGAACCCTCTAGCTCTGGGTGCGGCGAGCTCAGGGGATGGGCCGGAGCCACCTGAAGCGACTTGGGAAACTTCTGTGTGGGGAGGGGCCTGGCGAGCAGAGTCAGCGACAGGACCGTCAAGTGGGGGAAACGGCCAACTGTCACCTGGGGGGGATGGGGGGAGCCCAACTGTCACCTGATGGGGGGATGGGGGAAGCAAAACTGTCAAGCTGAGAGGAGTGAGTTGAGGAGAACTGAGGGAGGATCTCCTAGCTGGGGGGAGGTCAGGAAAAGCCTTCAGATAAGACGGGAACAGTGGGATGGAGGGAGGGGGTGAGGGTTGGGCAGGGGGAAGGGAGGGTAGAAATGGGGAGGTGGCAGAGAAGGGAAGGGGGTGGAGATGGGGGGAGGAGACGAGGGGATAGAAATAGGATGTGGGGAGGGGAGAGGAACAGAATAGAAACAGAGCAGTGGGGGTGGGGGGTGAGAGCCCAGACAGGGCCTAGAAGAGCCGCCCTTTTAGTCTCCGGGTGCCAGGGGGTCTCACCCAGCTGCACATAACCCTGCTCCTTAGAGCTTAATTAAAGCCCCTGTCTTTCCCAGCTCCCCACTTTGTGTGGCAGGGATCTGCTACTGGGAAGGGGTGGCCCTGTCAGGAGATCGCTCATGTCACATCAGATATACTGAGACCCATCAAGTAACACAGGCCAGGGGAAGCTGCTGGGAGCCATATGACAGAGACCACCCCAACCCTATGCAGCCTTCAGAGGTGGTGACCCCCATCCCGAGGTGTGTCCCAGAGCCAAGCAGACACTGCAGGGTCAGAGTCTGGGGGTTTCAACCATTTTTGATGTGTGTGTTTTGCAGACATTGGTGCTGGATTTACAGGATTCTGTGATGTTGTTTTGTCTGTGTGTTATTGCAGAATCACTTGTGGGTGGAGCTGGGTGAATAACTGATGTTTCAGTCTGGCAGCAAACTGAAAAATCAGAGCAGGTGTTCGGGTCAGTTCCAAATGAGTTTGGAATTTCTCTGCCAATCGGGAAAGTCTCTTTTAGGTAATAGAACGCGTTTCATTCAGGTCACCTTTCTAAAAGTGCATGCCTAACCTTTGCCCAGGGGTTCAGACACTTGCCTGAGATGTGGGAGACCCACGTTTGCAACCCCACTTTGGAGCAGGGTCTTGAACTCAGCGTGAGCACCCTAACGCCCAGGGCACAGGGCATTCTGGGGTGGGCTGCTCTCCTGTGGAGGCTGTTCCATTTTGTATAACTACTTAAATATTAATTGGGGCATACAGGGTGAGTGAGAGTCACTCTACAGACTGGGGATTGAGAGGATCACCTGGGCAGAAGGAGCTAAGGATTCAAATACCCCCTCTGAAAGAGGAAGAGAGAAGATTTGATTAAGCGTCTCTTAGCTCCTGTGTGCATTAATCACCAGGCTGGAGAGTTGTTCTCATGCTCTTTGGCCCAAGGAATAACAATTTGTTAGCTGCTATTTATGGGTCAGACACACACTTATGAAGCTGATATAAACAATGTATTAAAATTTTTTGCCCAGCTAAAATGTATTGGGTCAAATTTGTGAATACTTTTGCATTTCTGCTTGTAAACTGTTCGTCATTAAATTTTCACCCAGGTCTACTTGTGAGAACACAAATTGTTTGTTTTTGTAGGGTCATTGGTGAGTGCCAGGACTGCACACAAAGCAGTTTGTTTGAAAGCTTGTGGCAGCTGGGATTACATTTTGATTGATTTTTGTAGGTGCATCCATGAGCACTGGGACACTTTCCATGTGGAATTGTTATTGTAGGGTTGTCCATATGTACTGAGGCTACGCATATGTTGGGGCTGCATGCATACTGCTTTGTTATCATTCAGTCTTTTTATGAGCTGTGGGGAGCACTCCTGTTGGCTTGTTATTGTAGTGTTACTTGCGAGTGCTGAGGCTGTGATCACACTGGTTGCTTATTGTAGGGTTGTTCATGAATGCTGGGTTTATGGTTAATAACAACAATGAAGTGGAATGAGAATCCCCAATTGTTTCCATCTGTATATTGCCACCCTGGTCAGACAGAAACCCCCACATGCGGTGAGGCTCTTCGTTGGGGCAGGAGAGGTGACTTCACTGTTGGGGGGAGACCTCCTTGTATTTCTCTGCTTTGTTTCCCCAACTCTGCCTCAGAGCAGAAACTCCTTGTCTCCCCAAAATTCATCCCTCAGAGGGTTCATTTCTTGTATAAGCCTGTATGGGCAGGGATACAAAACCATGCTCTGAAGTGTCCCTAGACTCTGTTTGCCAGAAGCTGGGAATGGGTCACAGGGGATGGATTACTTGATGATTACCTGTTCTGTTCATTCCTTCTGAAGGACCTGGCAATGGCTGCTGTTGGAAGACAGGATACTGGGTTAGATGGACCATTGGTCTGACCCAGTATGGCCATTCTTATGTTCTTATGTACCCCACTGTTGAGATAAGGACAGGGCTATGGATTTGGGCCCTGTTCCCCTAAAGGTCCCTCTACTTCCCCAGACCAGAGTGAGTGAGCAGGTAAAGCCACCCATAGCAGGGGGAACAATTCCAGTTGGTGCCCCCTCACATTAGGATTTCAACACATTGTGACATATGACTGAGGGGAGCGGGGGCAGTCACAGTGGTGGACAAACACATGCTGCTGGAGGAAAGGAGGCCTCGCCCCATCCCTGTGTCTGTGCTCTTGAGCAGAAGCAGAGGATCTTGAACCTGAGATGTCAGGGAATGCCGGGGCATAGAGGCCGAACCCCCCAAGGATGTAGCAAGCAGGAGCAGAGGCAGCAAGATGAGTGCACTGGATTTTAAAAATATTTTTCTATTGTTTTTTACCCCCGGTGTGTTTGGCAATGCCACTGCTGTTTTTAAAAGTTTGTTTGCAGTAATGTACATTCGCTTGTTTAGTTTGTGGTTGTCATTTGGGTCCTGGGGCTGTACATGTTGCTTTGTTATTATAGGGTCACGCACTGGGTCTGTGCACATATTAGTTTGTTGTCATTTCCATGTCTGCTTTCAGATTTGCATTGGTTGCTAACACCCATATGAAACACACAAATGTTATTTGCCATGGCTTTAGAAGGGGCAAACTGAGGCACCCGAAGCTCACACAGTGAGTCAGTGCCACAGCTGGGAATAGAAGCCAGGAATGCATGAAGCCCTGGGCATTAGCCCCAAAAGCCTTCTTCCCACCCTCTGCAATGGAAAGTTTCATGTAAAGTCAGTGCACAGAATGTGGCGTGACAAAATGTGGCGTGACAAAAATGAGAGATGGAGAGAAACCCAGGTCTCTAAGATAACCATCCCCACTCTGATCAACTAGTACACCACACCGCTTTTCAGAGCAACTAACCCAGCTTGCAGTAACCTACTTCTAACCACTATAAGCCACACTTCTCTCCCAGAGCTAGGGGTAGAAGCTAATCTACTGGTGACAAATGAATGTTTGTGTAACCCATTGAGAAGTCTAAAAAGACACCAGTAATTTCTCATGTGGTTCAGCTAACATGGACCTAAACTGAGGATTTGACACTTAAGCATTCAAACTCTACTATTGAAAGGTGAATATTTTCGTGTTCTGTGTTTATATAGCACCTAGCGTATGGGGTCCTGGTCCATTGTCATACTGTCTGGAGTGACTCACAACTGTGAGTGCCGACCTCAGGTCAGCCTGTCAGAAAACAGGGCAGACACCCCAAACTGGTGGTATATTCTATAAATAGTGTTAGGGGGCTTATTCCTTCACCCACTTACTTCCCTGGTCCTTCTCGCATGAACAGAGAGCAACAATACCCGAAGTCCAAAAGTACAAACAATTCTATGTTTATTGGGGTGAACTTCCAGCAAGCATGATTCCAGTTTCCTTCCTTAGTGTCCCCCTTCCCAGCTCTGACACCACAGAGCCTTACACCTGTGTCCCTGTTCCCATTCCTGCCCTTAGCCAAACATGATTCCAGTTTCCCCAGCCCCATTCCCCGTTCCTATTTCCCCACCCACTCACCCACCCACTTCCTGATTGACTGCTGACTACATAGTAAAACTTGAGTTCTGCTTAGCTATACCTTAACCAATCATTTTCCTGAAATTTAACTAACCAATCCTAACATATTGTAACGTGATTATTTAACCAATAATATCCCACCACCTTAATTAGTTTACACCCAGCAAAATTAATTATACAGCAGACAGAAACAATCACAGAACCAGACAGAGATTATGCAGACAAACAACAGGGAAATGGTGACTACAGTGATAGAACAAACACAGAAATGAGGATTTCACATCCCAGCTATTGATAAGTGAGTTCTTGCCAGACAGGATGCTATCAAACTAAGTTTCCTTTTACATTTTCTAGGCACTTCCCTTTCTCTGGAGGTGATAGGCATTATCAGGACAGGATTGAATTCCTAACAGCCCAATAGCACCTTATTTCAATGTGACTAGTTTTGAAATGTGAGGATGTGACCATTCGCTTCCCAGCTTATGGCTGCCTCTGTTGCTTAGCCAAAGGCCTTAGCCTAAGCACAGGGCCTCAGACTGTCACAGTAAGAGAAGGACCTTACACTGGCAGACAGTGATTTTGATTCTCTCTTTTATACCTCTAGAACTAGCCAAGTGATAAGAATACACCTAAATTCTTAGAGCATAGGCCTTTACAGACAGGCCTGAATATCTATATCCTAACAAATAGATTTGACCAAACTAGTAACAAATGTATACTCCTGGATCACTATACCAGTCTTACCATGGAGTCAGACAGTCCCCTTAGACTCTCCAGTCTATCTTGTCACCCAGACAAACTGAACTTTGTGATACAAGATCACTTTAAACCAAAAGTCACACCACATCAGGCTGCTCCCAGTTTCAAGAGACCAGTCACTTACCCCAGATCAATAGGTACTCCAGCTCTTACACCAAAGATAACGCTGGTAGCCAATTTTATAGTAAACTAACTACAGGTTTATTAGTTAAGAAAAGGAAATGGGAGTTATTGAGAGGTTAAAGCAGGTAAAATATATTCACAAGTGAGTCACAGTTTGTAATTCCAAATGATGGCAGCAATATAATAAACTGCTAGTTTCCCAAAAGTCTTTTCAGTTTACCCAGATTATCCCTAGGGATCTCAGCTTCGCATCTGGTGCACTTCTCTGTAAGAATCCAAAGAGTCCAGAGATCCAGGATCCTTCCTTGAATCCTTACTTATAGCATCTTCTCATACCAAAAAAGCTGACAGTGTTCACTATCCATGTGGGCTTTTCCTTTGATGATGGTGAGTGAGGAATGCACTTAGAGTCTTTGGCCTCCGATCATCACACACAGTGATCACTTGCTTCAAAATTAGCTCTTTTCTGCTAAAGTTCTTCATTTGCATTCTGCGAGGCTTCTTTCTCCTTTGTTGGGTTATTTACTTACAGGGGTATACACAATGTAAATGTTTGTTATTAAGTATAACAGGATACACATAAGTGAAAACAATGCAAGTGTCATTCCACTTGTTTACATGAAGTTTAAACACCAGATACATTCTTTTACATTTAACACTCACTTTGATCTATACTAATATACAAGTGAATTGGCCTGGGGCTCTGACATGAGCTGGCACCTGGTCTGCCAGCATCTCACCCGTCACTGGGGTTCTAGGTGCTACAGTAATAAGAGCAGTCTGGCTTTATGGGATTCACACAGTGAAGAGCCCATTTTAAAATAGGTTTTGTACCTAAAAGTATGATAATCTGTAAATTATGGTGTGAATCACCAAAATGCTGAAACCGAGTTGCTGCGCTGGCTAGATCTGTATGTGGGGCATAGGGTTGCCGGTGTCCGTTTTTTGACCAGAATACCTGGTTGAAAAGGGACCCTGGAAGCTTTGGTCAGCATAGCAAAAGTCTGGTTGGCTGCAGTGCCAGCGTGGCAGGCAAGCTCCGTTCCCGGCTCCGCATAGCTCCTGCGAAGCAGGTGTCACATCTCTCTGGCTCCTAGGCAGAGGGGAAGCCGGGGGACTCCGTGCGCTGCCCCCGCCCACAGGTGCCACCCCTAGTGCAGCTCCGCAGCTCCCATTGGCCATGGTTTCAGACCAATGGGAGATGCAGGGGCAGCGCCTGTGGGTGGGGGCAGCACATGGAGCCCCCTGGCCACTCCCAGCTAGGAGCCGGAGGGACATGATGCTGCTTCCCAGGAGCTGCCTGAGGTCAGTGCCGACTGGGGCCTGCACCCTGAACCCCTTCCCACACCCCAACTCCCTGCCCCAGCTCGGAACCCCTTCCCACACCTAAACTCCCTCCCGAAGCTCACATCCCGCA
Organism: Chelonia mydas; assembly: GCF_015237465.2. Lineage (NCBI taxonomy): Eukaryota > Metazoa > Chordata > Testudines > Cheloniidae > Chelonia > Chelonia mydas. Next base: position 13,037,400 of record NC_051263.2, on the reverse strand, counting down.
CCCCCTCCCACACCCTAACCCTCTTCCCCAACCCGAAGCCCCCTCCCACATTCTGAACCCCTTGGCCCCAGTCTGTCGCCCCCTCCTGCACTCCTAACCCCTCATCCCCGGCTGCACCCCAGAGCCTGCATCCCCAGCTGGAGCCTTCACACCCTCCCACACCCCAACCCCCTGCCCCAGCCTGGTGAAAATGAGCAAGTGAGCGAGGATAGGGGAGAGCGAGTGATGGAGGAAGGGGGGGTGGAGTGAGCAGGGGCGGGGCCTCGGGGAATGGGCGGGGCAGGGAGTGGGGCAAGGGTGTTAGGTTTTCTGCAATTAGAAATTTGGCAACCTTAGTCTCTCTGCAGACTCTGGCGGGAGTTCCTGGGACCATTAAACCTAGGGCACAATTCTGAGCTTTTCTCCTCACACATGAAACCAGGAAACCTATGTTTTCTTTTAACCAAAGACAAGAGTCTGTTGGGCCCTTCGACATAGGCCTAGAGTGCCTAGGCCTCAACCCTGCTCTCTGGTAGTTCATGTCATTCCCCCAGTGACCTTGGATGGGCTCAGAAGGGAGGTCTTTTTGGGGAGAGGGCTCCCTTTGTTATGATCCCAACCAGTGGCGTATTTAGAGTTAGTGGGACCCTGTGCTCAGCTTCATTTTTGCCTCCCCCCCCTTCCCCGCAGGGGGAGCATTCTCTTTTATCTCCCCCCCTCCCCATTTTTCATTCTTTTTTCTCCATTCTTCTCCTGGGGCTCAGGGCTGGGGGTGCAGGGTCTGGAAGGGAGTTAGGGTGTGGGAGAGTGCTCAGGATGGAGGTGAAGGGTCTGGGAGGGAGTTAGGGTGCAGGTGGGGGCTCGGGGTGGGATACAGGGTCTGGGTGGGAGTTAGGGACTTAAGGTGTGGGAGGAGGCACAGGGCTGGGACAGGCAGGGAGTGCAGCTCACTTACCTGGGGCAACTCCTGTTTGGTGCAGGGGGGGTGCAGGTGGCTCTTTGCAGAGTGGCACCGCCCCATGGCCAAGATTCTGGGAGCCCCTCCCACCAGGCAGGGCCGCCCAGAACACAGGGGGTGCAGAGGCTTTTGGGGCTGCAGGGCCCTGGGCTAAGGGGGCCCTGTGCTGCAGCTCTAAAGCCTCTTTCAGAATGCAGCCCTGTGAACATGGGCGGAGGACTCAGGAGGAGCAGAGGCAGCCGTGTAGCCAGCGGCTGGAGAGAAACGGCACTTTCCCCTTCAAAGCGCCTCTTCTCTCTGGCCGGCAGCGAGGCCACCCTGTGCTCCTCCTGAGTCCTCCGTCCGCGGTGTTCCCGCCACCTGCACCTCCCGCCTGCTACTCTGAGGCTGCAGGTGAGCCTCCCTCCCTGCTCTCCTGCCCAATGCCCTTCCCCCCCGAGCCCGTGGTGGGTGCCAGTGCTGAGCCCGAGTACCTGGCCCTGGGGCCCCCTGCTGTTGGGGGGCCCTGTTCCAGGGCACCCTGTGTTTACTGGTAAATGCGCCCCTGGTCCCAGCACACACAGAGGAGTTAGATAAAATCATAAATTCTGTGGCTGGAATGTTGCAGCCTAACATGGCTTTACTATTTAGAATCCAGAACAATAACACACAAGGACCCAGAACAGAGAGAGACAAAGCAGACTGCTCCCTAAGGCAGAGAGGTCCAGGTCACTCCATTTAATTGGGGATTGGTCCTGCTTTGAGCAGGGGGTTGGACTAGATGACCTCCTGAGGTCCCTTCCAACCCTGATATTCTATGATTCTATGATCTTTCTCTTAGGCTGCTCTCTGCAGAACTGCCTCCTGCTGGACCCAAATCGCACACCTCCTCACAGAGACCCCTGCCTGCCAACAGGACCAGGAAAACCCCCAGAGCATTTACAATGACAGCTTCCAATTCCTGTACAGTTTTCAATGCATCACACGCATGATGGATGGGCTTGGAGGGAGCTGGAAGTGAAACAGAAATAGATTCACAGATGTTGAAGCCAGAAGAGCCCATTGTGTCCATCCAGTCTGACCCTGTGTACATATGTTGGAGAACTGGGGGGAGGATGCCTGAGGCTCTGAGCAGAACTGAGATGGCCCCTGCTGACTCCCTCACTATGTATCTTGCTGTAACATCTACTGATGTGATGGTCTCCCATTGGTGTCAGGGGGAGCAGGTATCTGACAGCGCCCCCTGGTGTCTGTGACAGCCACTGCCAGCCCTGTCCCTGTCACTTGGCAGCATCACTTACAGAGGTGGGTGACTTCTGGCCAAGCTGACCCTGGAGAAAGGTGCCCAGAAGTCACCCACTGGCCAGTGTGTTAGACAGGCCCCTCTGGGCATAATCCACAGAGCATGTGAGTCGGTCACAGCCCCAGCTGCATAGCTTGGCTCTTTAGCTCACGCTGTAGAACTTCATTCAGTTTGCTGTGGAGAGCCCTGGTCCAGGAGGGGCTGGGAGCTCTGCACAAGGTGAAGTTGGATTCAGGCAATGCAGGGTCCTCCACTCGCCCTGACATGAGCTCCCCCATGGACTCCCCCCCAGCCCCTCATTGAAGTGGCAGTGGCAAGGTCCTCCTTTCCCCTCCTGGAAAGACAGGGTCAGCATATTGGCCCATTCTTCCCCTAGAAAGGTTGGAGTATCAACAAGGATTTTCACCCTCCAATCCCACTACTTCCACTATAGGAATTCTGAGCCATGCCTGGTAGCAGGATCGAGAACTCAGTGTAGCTGTGCACAGCAGTTCACCAGAGGCGCTCTGTAGTTTGTTTTTAATAAAAGTTTTATTGCTTTCTCATTCACTGGTTTGTTCTTTAATGAACCCCAAGATCATTTCATGGTGTGAGAAGTGCTGAATAAGAAGGAAACTGCCATCATTTTGAGGTTAACTCCTGTGTTTGAAACTGAAAGCAGAGGCAAGGGGAGCACACGGAACAGCAAACAGAGAAGAACCACAAATTTTTGTATATACTTTATGAACACAATGGTTGCTTGACTAGTTTAAGAACAGAAGAAAGGCATAAATGGATGTGTCTCCACCTGCATCCAGTCTGCGAGTGTCAGGCAATGTTCCAGAGAACTGGAAGAAATTCCAACAGAGACTTGAATTGTATTTAGCAGCTATAAGGGCAGAGGAGAAAAACAATAAAGGGAAATTAATGTTTTTGGGGAGGAAGTATTGAATATTTATAACAACTATATGTTTGAAGAAGGTGAAAATGTGAAGTTTAGTAAAATTCTGACTAAATTTGAGGAACACTGCAGACCAAAAAAAAATGAGACCTTTGAGAGAAACAATTTTTTTACACGCATGTAAAAAATTGACACCATGGAGCAATATGTTACAGAATCAGGGAGACTCAGTGAAACTTGTGACGTTGGTGAGTTGACAGAGTCTCTGGTCAGTACTGAGTTTACAATGGTACCAATGGCACAGTGGCACCAGGCCATAAATGATTCGTGCCTCCCTACACTGGGGGTACACAATCTAAAGGGGAGGACACGTGAATGTCCTACATGTCTCCTCTGCCCAGCAACACCCCCCGGCCCCCACGCGCTCAGCCCAGGACCTTCACATGCTCCCTGCCCCACATTACCTGCAGTGGGGGGGCTCTGTCCTTCTTCTACTGCACCATCCCCCACCTCCCCGACACTTTTGGACACTCTCTCTGGCAGCCAGGCCCGGATGTGGTGCAGAAGGAGCCACTTCTTGCACAGCTGAATATCAGGGTTGGAAGGGACCTCAGGAGGTCATCTAGTCCAACCCCCTGCTCAAACCAGGACCAATCTCCAATTAAATCATCCCAGCCAGGGCTTTGCCAAGCCTGACCTTAAAAACTTCTAAGGAAGGAGATTCCACCACCTCCCAAGGTAACGCATTCCAGTGTTTCACCACCCTCCGAGTGAAAAAGTTTTTCCTAATATCCAACCTAAACCTCCCCCATTGCAACTTGAGACCATTACTCCTCGTTCTCTCATCTGCTACCCCTGAGAACAGTCTAGGTCCATCCTCTTTGGAACCCCCTTTCAGGTAGTTGAAAGCAGCTATCAAATCCCCCCTCATTCTTCTCTTCCGCAGACTAAACAATCCCAGTTCCCTCAGCCTCTCCTCATAACTCATGTGTTCCAGTCCCCTAATCATTTTTGTTGCTCTCCGCTGGACTCTTTCCAATTTTTCCACATCCTTCTTGTAGTGTGGGGCCCAAAACTGGACACAGGACTCCAGATGAGGCCTCACCAATGTTGAATAGAGGGGAACGATCACGTCCCTCGATCTGCTGGCAATGCCCCTACTTATACATCCCAAAATGCCATTGGCCTTCTTGGCAACAACGGCACACTGTTGACTCATATCCATCTTCTCGTCCACTGTAACCCCTAGGTCCTTTTCTGCAGAACTGCTGCCTAGCCATTCGGTCCCTAGTCTGTAGCAATGCATTGGATTCTTCCCTCCTAAGTGCAGGACTCTGCACTTGTCCTTGTTGAACCTCATCAGATTTCTTTTGGCCCAATCCTCTAATTTGTCTAGGTCCCTCTGTATCCTATCCCTACCCTCCAGCGTATCTACCTCTCCTCCCAGTTTAGTGTCATCTGCAAACTTGCTGAGGGTGCAATCCACACCATCCTCCAGATCATTTATGAAGATATTGAACAAAACCGGCCCCAGGACCGACCCTTGGGGCACTCCACTTGATACCGGCTGCCAACTAGATATGGAGCCATTGATCACTACCCGTTGAGCCCGACAATCTAGCCAACTTTCTATCCACCTTATAGTGCATTCATCCAGCCCATACTTCTTTAACTTGCTGGCAAGAATACTGTGGGAGACCATGTCAAAAGCTTTGCTAAAGTCAAGGAACAACACGTCCACTGCTTTCCCCTCATTCACAGAGCCAGTTTGCTCGTCATAGAAGGCAATTAGATTAGTCAGGCATGACTTGCCCTTGGTGAATCCATGCTGATTGTTCCTAATCACTTTCCTCTCCTCTAAGTGCTTAAGAATTGATTCCTTGAGGACCTGCTCCATGATTTTCCCAGGGACTGAGGTGAGGCTGACTGGCCTGTAGTTCCCAGGATCCTCCTTCTTCCCTTTTTTAAAGATTGGCACTACATTAGCCTTTTTCCAGTCGTCCGGGACTTCCCCCTATCGCCATGAGTTTTCAAAGATAATGGCCAATGGCTCTGCAATCACATCCGCCAACTCCTTTAGCACTCTCGGATGAAGCGCATCCGGACCCATGGACTTGTGCTCGTCCAGCTTTTCTAAATAGTCCCAAACCACTTCTTTCTCCACAGAGGGCTGGTCACCTCCTTCCCATGCTGTGCTGCCCAGTGCGTAGTCTGGGAGCTGACCTTGTTCGTGAAGACAGAGGCAAAAAAAAGCATTGAGTACATTAGCTTTTTCCACATCCTCTGTCACTAGGTTGCCTCCCTCATTCAGTAAGGGGGGCCCACACTTTTCCTTGACTTTCTTCTTGTTGCTAACATACCTGAAGAAACCCTTCTTGTTACTTTTAACATCTCTTGCTAGCTGCAACTCCAGGTGTGATTTGGCCTTCCTGATTTCACTCCTACATGCCCGAGCAATATTTTTATACTCTTCCCTGGTCATTTGTCCAATCTTCCACTTCTTGTAAGCTTCTTTTTTGTGTTTAAGATCAGCAAGGGTTTCACTCTTAAGCCAAGTTGGTCGCCTGCCTATTCTTTCTACACATCAGGATGGTTTGTCCCTGTAACCTCAGTAAGGATTCTTTAAAATACATCCAGCTCTCCTGGACTCCTTTCCCCCTCATGTTATTCTCCCAGGGGACCCTGCCCATCAGTTCCGTGAGGGAGTCAAAGTCTGCTTTTCTGAAGTCCAGGGTCCGTATTCTGCTGCTTTCCTTTCTTCCTTGTGTCAGGATCCTGAACTCGACCATCTCATGGTCACTGCCTCCCAGGTTCCCATCCACTTTTGCTTCCCCTACTAATTCTTCCCGCTTTGTGAGCAGCAGGTCAAGAAGAGCTCTGCCCCTAGTTGGTTCCACCAGCATTTGCACCAGGAAATTGTCCCCTACATTTTCCAAAAACTTCCTGGATTGTCTGTGCACCGCTGTATTGCTCTCCCAGCAGATATCAGGGTGATTGAAGTCTCCCATGAGAACCAGGGCATGCAATCTAGTAACTTCCGTGAGTTGCCGGGAGAAAGCCTCGTCCACCTCATCCCCCTGCTCCAGGGGTCTATAGCAGACTCCCACCACGACATCACCCTTGTTGCTCACACTTCTAAACTTAATCCAGAGACTCTCAGGTTTTTCTGCAGTTTCATATCGGAGCTCTGAGCAGTCATACTGCTCCCTTACGTACAATGCAACTCCCCCACCTTTTCTGCCCCGCCTGTCCTTCCTGAACAGTTTATATCCATCCATGACAGTACTCCAGTCATGTGAGTTATCCCACCAAATCTCTGTTATTCCAATCACATCATAATTCCTTGACTGTGCCAGGACTTCCAGTTCTCCCTGCTTGTTTCCCAGGCTTCTTGCATTTGTGTATAGGCACTTGAGATAACTCGCTGATCATCCCTCTTTCTCAATATGAGGCAGGAGCCCTCCCCTCTCGCACGCTCCTGCTCGTGCTTCCTCCCGGTATCCCGCTTCCCCACTTACCTCAGGGCTTTGGTCTCCTTCCCCCGGTGAACCTAGTTTAAAGCCCTCCTCACTAGGTTAGCCAGCCTGCTTGCGAAGATGCTCTTCCCTCTCTTCGTTAGATGGAGCCCGTCTCTGCCTAGCACTCCTCCTTCTTGGAACACCATCCCATGGTCAAAGAATCCAAAGCCTTCTCTCCGACACCACCTGCGTAGCCATTCGTTGACTTCCATGATTCGACAGTCTCTACCCAAGCCTTTTCCTTCCACGGGGAGGATGGACGAGAACACCACTTGCGCCTCAAACACCATTTGCGCCTCAAGCCCATGCAGACAGCCGGGCTCCTTCGTTGCACCCACGTGCAGATTGCATGGCTCCCGCCTCGTCACTGGGCTCTCAGGCTGCCGCTGGGCCTGTGGGAGTGCTAGCTGGAGGGCACTGCTCATGCGGCTCCCTTGCCCCATGCATCTGCCCCGGCCCTGCCATTATTCAAATGAGAGGCTGAGCCAGGTGGCAGCGAGCATGGGGATCCCGGACCATACTGGACAGGAGGTAGCAACACCTGGTGGACATGCACCCCAACCAGTGGGTGCTTGTTGCACCAGGTAGCCCCCCTTGTCCCGAGCCCCGCGGAGCAGCTGGAGCCCCAGTGCCCCATCCACCCATCAGTGCCCCCAGGAGAGACTGGACCTCCCCCCAGTGCCTCTGGCCCCAATTCCTCACCAGCATCCTCGGGGGAGACTGAACCTCCCGCAGCGCCCCTGCCCCATCCCCCCACCAGCACCCATGGGGTGACTTGAGTGTCCTTCCCCCCTCAGCTCCCCAGCCCACCTGTGCTCCAGGTCCAGCAGGGAGCTGTCCCTGGCTAAGCTGAAGCCAGGTGAGGCCTGGCCTGGTTCAGAGGAGAAGCGGGGCAGATCGACAGCAGTGGTGGCTCTGGAGTGGGGTTCCCGAGAGTGGTCTGGCTGGGGTTGAGGGGGGGTCCAGTTCAGGAATAGAAGTTCAGGAGGAGCCCTGTTCTGGTAGGCAATGGGGAAGTTCGGTTTGAGAGGGCTCAATTCATGGAGGGGTGTGATCTGATTCGGCTGGAAGGGGGTCTGGTCCCATTTGGGGGTTTTGGTCTGGGGAAGGATGTGGGTCTTGTCCAGTTTGGAGTGGGGGTCATTCTGGGAAAGGATGTGGGTCTGGTCCAGTTTGGTCTGGGGACGGATTTGGGTCTGGTCCGGTTCAGGGGGGTCATTTTTGAGAGTGATGTGGGTCTGGTCTGATTTGGAGGATTGTCCTGGTCTTTTGGGGACACATCTGGTCCCGATCCTAATCTCTGTGCCTCTCTGTCTGAAGGGGAGGACAAGCAAAGCTAATATGAATAATGAGGCTGTAAATAAAATATATTAATTTTTTCATATTTTTTATTTTTAAAATGTTTTAAACCTGTCCCAATTTCGTACAATTCAATTGAAGCCCTGGTAGTTCATATGAAAAATGCAAAGGGTGAGATAGTGTGATGGTTCCCTATTAGTGGCAGTAGTGTAGCCCAGTGGGCTAGGTTGCCTTTGTTATATTCACTGCAAAGTAGCTCAGTGGACTAGCTTGCCTTTATTATATTTACTGCTTTGCTTTATATTCTGCTTTGTATTATATTTAGCAGAAATGCAAGAAACCTACAGGCCTGTATCCTGTAAGACATTAGCTTCAACAAGTTAGCATAAGGCTTCAGGTCTATGAACTTTGAACAGATACATTTTGCATAGATAAATGGCCCAATGGAAAACCCCAAGTATGTGGGGAGCTGAAAATAGAGTTTAAGGGGAAGTTCTGACCACAGGTACATGAGTCAACTACAGAAGTGTCCTAGCAACAAACTGATGTACATAACAGGTACATGGGCTACATCTAAGGCTAGCCTGCTTGCTTGCCAATATATCTTTTCTTATAAGTTTCTTATGGGTTTGATTATTTGTTTTCTTATAATAGGTTTATAGGTCTATATTGGAGTATATTTTGGCTGTAACACACGGGACTTTCAGGCCACATCCTGTTGAGCTAAGGCAAGGTTAGCATACATATGTTTGGGACCTTTCACCTAGATACAGGGTGATGAGCTAAAGCGTAAGGTCCATATATGGCTGCAACCTTTAACATAGAGGATGCATTGAAGTAGGTTGGCATAGTGAGCTTTCTTAAGTTCATACCCTTTTAAACTTAACAGGTACACCACAACTTGGAACGAACAGAAATAACCAGTTAGGACAGAAATAAAAAATGTGATACCTAATCACAAAAGGGCCATGGTAACGAATTGACATATATGATAATAAATTGAGATCATTGATATACTAACCTATAGAAGAAAGACACTCCAACATCAGTAAGGTAGGGAAATACAAATAAGGAAAAGAGGAAAAATCCCCTACTGAATATGCATCAAACATAACAGCATCAGAGTAATATATTATAAAAGTGGTATCCTGGCCTAGGGGCGGTAAGAGAGAACATAAGAATGTAAGTATGGCCAGACTGGGTCAGACCAAAGGTCCATCTAGCCCAGTTTCCTGTCTTCCAACAGTGGCCAATGCCAGGTGCCCCAGAGGGAATGAACAGAACAGGGAATCATCAAGTGAACCATTCCCTGTCGCTCATTCCCAGCTTCGGGCAAACAGAGACTAGGGACACCATTCCTGCTCATCCTGGCTAATAGCATTGATGGACCTATCCTCCATGAATTTATCTAGTTCTTTTTTGAACTTGGCCTTCACAACATCCTCTGGCCTTTAGTCTTGGCCTTCACAACATCCTCTGGCAAGGAGTTCCACAGGTTGACTGTGTGTTGTGTGAAAAAATACTTCCTTTTTTTTGTTTTAAACCTGCTGCTTATTAATTTCATTTGGTGACCTCTAGTGCTTGTCTTATGAGAAAGAGTAAATAAAACTTCCTTATTTACTTTCTCCACACCAGTCATGATTTTGTAGACCTCTATCATATCCCCTCCTTAGTCGTCTTTTTTCCAAGCTGAAAAGTTCCAGTCTTATTAATATCTCATCATATGGCAGATGCTCCATTCCCCTAATCATTTTTGTTGTCCTTTTCTGAACCTTTTTCAATTCCAATATATCTTTTTTGAGATGGCGTGACCACATCTGCACACACTATTCAAGACGTGGGTGTACCATGGATTTATATAGAGGCAATATGACATTTTCTGTCCTATTATCTATCTCTTTCTTAATGATGCCCAACTTTCTGTTCACTTTTTTGACAGCCACTGCACATTGAGTGGATGTTTCTGAGAACTATCCACAATGACTCCAAGATCTCTTCCTTAAGTGGTAACAGCTAATTTAGACCCACCATTTTATATGTATAGTTGGGATTATATTTTCCAATGTGCATTACTTCACATTTATCAACATTAAATTTCATCTGCCATTTTGTGGCCCAGTCACCCAGTTTTGTGAGATTCTTTTGTAGCTCTTCGCAGTCTGCTGGGTCTTAACTATGTTTAGTAATTTTGTATCATCTGCAAATTTTGCCACTTCACTGCTTACCCCTTTTTCCAGATCATTTATGAATATGTTGAATAGGACTTGTTCTGTTCTGGGAACAGACCTCTGGGGGACACCACTATTTACCTCTCTCCGTTCTCAAAACTGACCATTTATACCTACGCTTTGTTTCCTATCTTTTAACCAGTTACCAATCCATGAGAGTACCTTCCCTCTTATCCCGTGGCAGCTTACTTTCCATAAAAGCCTTTGATGAGGGACCTTGTCAAAGGTTTTCTGAAAATCTAAGTAAGTAATCTAAGTCCACATGCTTGTTGACCCCTTCAAAGAATTCTAGTAGATTGGTGCGGCATGATTTCCCTTTACTAAAATCATGTTGACTCTTCCTCAACAAATTATGTTCATCTATATGTCTGACAATACTGTTCTTTCGTATAGTTTCAACCAGTTTGCCCGGTACTTAAGTCAGGCTTACCAGCCTGTAATTGCTGGTGTTACCTCTGGAGCCCTTTTTAAAAATTGGCATCACATTAGCTATCCTCCAGTCCTTTGGTACAGAAGCTGATTTAAATGACAGGTTACAGACTACAGTTAGTAGTTCTGCAATTTCACATTTGAGTTCCTTCAGAACTCTTGGGTGAATACCATCTGGTCCTGGTGACTTATTACGGTTTCATTTATCTATTTGTTATAAAACCTCCTCTAATGACGCCTCAATCTGGGACAGTTCCTCAGATCTGTCACCTAAAAAGAATGGCTCAGGTTTGGGAATCTCCCTCACATCCTCAGCTGTGAAGACTGATGCAAAGAATTCATTTAGCTTCTCCACAATGGCCTTGTCATCCTTGAGTGCTCCTTTAGCACCTCGATCGTCCAGTGGCCCCACTGGTTGTTTAGCAGGCTTCCTGCTTCTGATGTTAAAAAAAAAATTGATATTACTTTTTGAGTCTTTGGCTACCTGTTTCTCAAATTCTTTTCTGGCCTTCCTAATTGTATTTTTACACTTCATTTGCCAGAGTTTATGCTCCTTTCTATTTTGCACAATGGGATTTAACTTCCACTTTTTAAAGGATGCCTTTTTGCCTCTCACTGTTTCTTTTACTTTGTTGTTTAGCTATGGTGGCTCTTTTTTGCTTCTAGGAGAGTGACCAGGTCCCAGCTCAGTCAGACACCTCAGCCTTAGCCGTAAGGCGTTTCTGTGTGTGTGTGTGCGTGTGCGCATGGGCATGACAGAGAGAGAGACTGTATCCCAGCTCAGCCCTGCCCAGCAACTCATCATGACAGCAAAGGGGTGGTGAACACACAACAATTAAATAACAAACACCTGAAAATCCAAATGCTGAAAATCATCCATTCTGAAAATCTGAAATGAAAAATTTCTAACAAAATATCTTTGTTCAAAATTCGTCACAGGGAACCATCCACCACCATTTTTCACCCATCTCAGCTCAGATGGCCCAGCCCAGGCAGGCGCGGGACGGGGACATGATAGAAATGTCAGTCTAACTCCTGGGGGAATTCTGTGCGTCTGCGGATGCACAGAATTCCTCTGTCTCGCATAATTTTGTAATTTCCTGCATAAAAAACATTTTGCCTAAGAAGTGCTGCAGTTCCGCCTTTTGCCCACCAAAGGCCACTGTGGCACAAGAACAGCCAGCGGCATTCATGCCAGCTGTTCTAGTGCTACAGCATCCTCTGGTGGGCAAAAGACAGAACTGTAGCCCTTAGTCAAAAAAAAAATTATGTGGGAAAATACAAAATTCTATGCCCAGTACTGCAGAATTCCCCAAGGAGTAGAAGTTCATCACAGCACCCTGCCCACAGAGCCAGGTTAGGACAGAGTGGGGCACCCAGGGCTGCTGGGGGGTGTATATGTATCACAGACTGGGGGTCAGAATGTCTAGTGCAGGGGACAGCCTGGAAAATGGGCTCAGGAGCTAATGGGGTGACAGCGTTGAGCCTGAGGACGAGGGCTGCAGAGACCCATGGGAATGAGAGGTGTGGGGACAGGGGCAGACGTGCCTGACTGAATGGGAGAGGCTTGGGGTCAGCCCAGGTCTGCATGGGGGAGGCTTCCCAACACCCTAACAATCCCCCCTCAAAGAAAAACCTCCCACCCACACCCAACGCCCTCCAGGTTCACTCCTAGGCTCCTTCCCTCTCCCTTAGCTCCTCCGTTACCCCTGACTCCCCCAAGTTCTTACACTGCTTCTGAAAGGTGCAGGAAATACCACTCTGAGTTCTGTATTGTAATTTAAATGAATTACACAAAGTTCTGTATTAATATGACTAGTAAGGAATCTATTTGTCAAAAAAGTAATTCCTGAATCTTTTTTTTTTTTTTGGTCTGTATTGTTACAGACGTACTTGCTGACAGATATTTTGAAATAAATTACCAAAATAATTGTAATTGGCATGATTATATTGTGTTATTTTGACAAATAAAATATGCAGAATTTTGCAGAATTTTCAAATATTGTATGCAGAACTTTTAATTTTTTGCCTAAGAATTCCTCCAGGAGTACAATCTGGAAGGGACCTCAAGTTGTCATCAAGTCCCACCCCCTGTGTTGAGGCAGGACCAAGTAAACTTAGACCATCCCTGACAGGGATTTGTTCAACCTGTTCTTAATAACCTCTGAAGACGGTGATTCCACGACCTGCCTTGGAAGTTATTCTAGAGCTTAACTACCCTTATCGTTAGAAAGTTTTTCTAACATCTAACCTACATTTCCCTTGCTGCAGATTACGCCCATTACTTCCTGTCCTACCTTCAGTGGACAGGGAGAACAACTGATCCCCATCCTCATTATGGGCCTGGAGTGTGGACATGGTCTGCTCTGGTTTCTTCTGTATTTATTGCCTATGAGGTGACTCCAGCTGTGGTAGTGTCGGGGGTTCCTCCCTAGAAGGTAAATGATTCTGAAGTGTTTCTTTATTTACTGGACTCTATTTAGGGAAAGGTGGGTCCTGGGTTGGGCAACCCCCAGTCTGAGTGTGATCACGAGGACAATGGACATAGAGGAATCACACGATGATGCAGTAGAGTGATGGACTTGTCCAATGTGATGCTCTCTCTCCCTGCAGCTCTCTCAGGCTTCAAGCAGCATTGCTGAGCTGGGCTGCATCTTTGCAGGGCAGGAAAATGGCTCTTTCAACGGGGGAATCCCAAACCCTTCTGATGGGAAAGTTTCATCTGGTGTTCACTGTCCCCCTCTGCTAAATTCAGTGAATTATTTCCTCCCTCTCCACTCACTCTATTTGTTGTTGTTCTGGCAGGAGGCACCAGATGGCATCGTCACACCTGGGCTCACAAGTTCTTTCTCTCCATGTAATTAGTTATTTACGCTTTCTGCTCCAGTCCTGGAACAGAGGTGTCACAAACAGCATGTGAGCAAACCTCTCATTCAGGAATTTCAGCCCAACACCAGTGCTCCGTTCCCAGGGAGCAACCATGCCCCAAGAACAGACCTTAGCAGAGCCCCAACCTGGCTCTTTGCCCCCGTTCCCCAAAGCATCTGCATCAGCAAACCAACAGCTACACAGTATGTCTGCAAAGGCTGTGTGCGCCACTCACACAGCAAGGAGGAGATGGTGTCGGACTTTGCATAACAGGGCCACCTAATGACTCTTGCCAGAGCGATACTAATGCTGTATGTGCCTCAGGAGCTCGTGGGAACATGACATTTCTGTTCCATGTGAAATACTGACCTTTCACATTTTATTTTCATCCTGTACCAGGACAACAAATCAAAATTTCAAATGTTCATGGAACAGAAATTCAGCAACATTTTGATTCAGAAACATCTAAGCACCTTGTTGATTTTGAAGAAACAGCATTTTCAGATGGAAAACTCTTCCATTGGGTATTTTTCGACAAGCTCCGCACACATCTCTGCATGCTGTACAGATCTCTCTCCCTCACTCAGGAAAGCTCTCAAGCATGTGCTCAAGTCCAACCCATCCAGAACAGCACCTATGTATGTGTTTAACTTTAAGCTTCTGCTGAAGTCCCATTGCTGGAACTAAAATGGCTGTTTGAAGTTAAGTTTGTACCTGGTGCTATCCCAAATAGTGATGCTTCCCTGAAGCAGGGCAGTTACCACAGTGATGGTTCCTGCCTTGAGGAGCTCACACTTACATCTGCGCACAAGGGGATGGGGAGGGCAGGGGGAATCCATGTTTATTGCCACAAAAAATTGTGAACAAAATTATTTCTTTCAAAACTTGTTATGGAAAATGTCAGTGTTTTGATGAAAACAATAATCATGAAACTTAACAAATATTTTCATTTGGCCTCATTTTGACTTGACATTTTCCTTTGTTTTGAGTTTTCGGAGCCAAAATGAGACAAAATTGTCAGTTAGAAACACAAATAGCTTTGCTATGTTTAGTTTCAAATAGACATTTTCCTTCCATTTTTGGACTTTGACAGCCAAAGCAAAGCTGTCAATTCAAAACAAAACAAAACAAAATATTGTCTTTCATTTCAAAAGTATTTTTGTGGAATGACTAGAAGATCATTACATGTGAACTGTTTTGGGGAAAAGATTTAATTTAAATTAAACCTTTTTTGCATTAAAAAAATGTTGATCAAAAAAAATTTGTGGAAAAACTTCAACCAGCTTTACTCACAAAGAACAGCCAGTAACTCGCCCGGCAGATAACCACAGGGTGAGCTCCCCGAGTATGTTATTGAGGACACTGGGGTCACTTTCTATAGGACTCAGCCAGCTACAGCCAGTAGGTACATATCTTTCAGGATTTGAAAAAAGAAAGCAGAAGAAAACTAGACAGACGCAAGAAGAAAAGGGAAAAATAACTTCCCAAATTTCTTCAGGCACAATCCAAGTCAAGTCAGTTGACTGAGTTGAGCAATACTGACATTCAAGGCTCTTCAGAGGTGGGAAGTGAAAGTGGTGTTGTAAGAGAAAAATAAAAGGCGGTGTGTGAGGAATCCAAAATATTACCACATTCAGAAAACAATGTTATGGTTGTTGCGGAGGAAGAGAAGGAAATCCAGCTCTTTGGATAGACAATGGAGAACACAGGGGTAACACAGCTATAACTGAGAAACTGGTACAGTCGACTAGTCCTGCTGCTGTAGATGGGAATGATGAAGAAGAGTTGTGCAGTAATGACCCAGCCTCTTGGAAATACCTAGATATAAAGAAAAGAGATATTATATTGAAGGGTCCACCACGTAAGCCCGAAACCTTTCCTCGTGATTCTTTTGGCAGGAAATTGCCGATAACAGTTTTTTCTAAACATCTGAGTAATGGCGAACGTATTGAAAGAGACTGGATAGTGTGGAGTAAAGATGCTGCAGCAATATTTTGTTTTCCCTGCAGTCTCTACAGAAGTGAAACTCAAACTAACCAATTACATCATTCAAAATTTGTCGAAGGTGGAATTGCCGATAATTGGAAAAAGATTTACGAGAAAATCAAGAGTCATGAAGAAAACGCTTTACATTTGAGCAATTACATTAAGTGGAAGGAACTATTTCAGACACTCAGTGATAAAAGAGGCATTGATGCAGCATTAAACAGGAGGAGGAAAAATGGCGTAAAATATTAACTGCCGTTGTTGACATTATTCTTTTCCTAGCAAAGAATAATCTGCCATTTTGTGGTAGCCATTCTACTGTTGATTATGATGACTGTGGACTTTTCTTGTCAACACTGAAGCTTGTGGGGAGGTACAATACTGAGGTGAAACAACATCTAGAGATGGTAGCTCAGTGCAGAGTCTGATCAAAGAATGCAGGGTCACTACCTGTCATGGCATAGTCAGAATGAGTTCTTGAAACTGTGTTGGGAGAAAGTTTTAAACTCTATTCTTGAAGAGGTAAGAAAACCCTGATATTTCAGCATTGTTGTTGATGGTACACTTGATGTTTCACACACAGAGCAGTTAGTTTTTATTCTCAGATATGTCATGCAAAAAAACCGAAATTGGGATGCGCATGAAAGATTTGTTAAACTAGTAGATTTTGAAAACAAGACTGGCGCAGATATAGCAGAACAGATTAAGAGGTTTTTAAAAGAATGTGACTTAGAACTATTTTGGTGCAGAGGGCAGGGATATGACAGTGCCTCTAACATATCAGGAAAATTTCAGGGAGTAAAGACAAGAATTTTGGAAGAAAATGCCCAAGCCTGTTTTTTCTCCATGCAGCGCTCACACGCTGAACCTCTGTGGCACCCACACTATGGAAACCAGTGTAGAGGTAAAAACATATTTTGGAAATGTTCAGAAACTCTATAAAGTATTTGCTCTTAGCCCTGTGAGATGGAAAATTTGGCAGACCACTGCGAATATATCTCTTCACTCTGTATCTAAAACTAGGTGGAGTGCAAGAGTTGATGCTGTTCGCCCCCTAATCAAAAATCACACAGGAGTGCTGGAAAGTTTAAATAAAATTGAAGAGGAGATTCAGTTACCTCCCGAAATCCAGGCAGATGTTGACTGTTTGATTAAGTGGCTTAAGTCATTTGAATTTGTACTTCTTACTACAATATGGTTTAAAGTGCTTCAGTGTATTGATGATAAGAACAAGGTCCTACAAAGCTCCAAATTAACAATGGAAGAGGGAGTTAAACACGTGAGCAACTTAGTCAAGGAAATTCAAACAATGAAAGATTCTTGGCCAATTTTTTTGAAGAAGCCAAACAAGTTGTTTGTTTGTTTGTTTCAGGGAAGCCTGGCTGTTTAAAAATAGCCAGAGCTTTGCGAACCAGCTGAGCGGCGGCGGACCAGCTGAGCAGCGGGGAACAGCAGAGCAGCACACAGCAGGAGTTTGCCTGGGATTGGTGAGTATCCGAGTGCGAGTGCATGTTTGCTGAGTAAGTATCCGAGTGTGTGTTTGCTGGGAGGGCAGTGTGAGAGCCTGAGCAAGTGCCTGATTGGCTGGTAGCCTGCAGGGGGCGGGCATTGGGGCTGTCTGTTTGTTTGTTTCAGGGAAGCCTGGCTGTTTAAAAATAGCCAGAGCTCCGCGAACCAGCTGAGCGGCGGGGAACAGCAGAGCAGCACACAGCAGGAGTTTGCCTGGGAGTTCGCCTGGAGTGAGCCCAGTGAGGCTTACATCTTGCCAGCTTCTCTGAGGAAGCTCATAGTAGGAAGGTGATATGGAAGGGGGGGGGGGGGTTCAGCTGTTGTGACCTGCACTGGATGTGCCATGTTTGTCTTTCTTCCACAGGACAGAAGCGACTTTGTCTGTACAAAGTGCAAGCTGGTCTCCATATTGGAAGAGAAGATTGAAGGTCTGGAGCAACAGATAACGACCCTGCGTTGCATATGAAAATCTGAGGATTTTCTGGACAAAAGTCAGGATATGCTTCTACGGGCACAAAGCTCTAAAGATTTAGAGCAGGTTGCACAGCGGAGCCAAGAGGCCAGTGAAGAAGCTTGGCAACATGTGACCTCCAGAAGAAGAAGGGGGAATGTCCGGGTTCCAGCAACGCAGACACAGGTAACTAACCACTTTCATGTTCTCTCCACAGGTACCATTGCGGAGAGTGGACCAGATGATACGTCTGGGGGGAGAAAGCAGAAGGAGACTCCGCTGGTGGGAAGGCATGAGATTCGCTGCCCTGAGATTGGGGGTTCCACGACCACAACTCCCAAGAGAAGGAGGCGGGTGGTGGTGGTCGGGGACTCTCTCCTCCGGGGGACTGAGTCATCTATCTGTCGCCCTGACCGGGAAAACCGAGAAGTCTGCTGCTTGCCAGGGGCTAAGATTTGCGATGTGACGGAGAGACTGCCGAGACTCATCAAGCCCTCGGATCGCTACCCCTTCCTGCTTCTCCACGTGGGCACCAATGATACTGCCAAGAATGACCTTGAGCGGATCACTGCAGACTACGTGGCTCTGGGAAGAAGGATAAAGGAGTTTGAGGCGCAAGTGGTGTTCTCGTCCATCCTCCCCGTGGAAGGAAAAGGCCTGGGTAGGGACCGTCGAATCGTGGAAGTCAACGAATGGCTACGCAGGTGGTGTCGGAGAGAAGGCTTTGGATTCTTTGACCATGGGATGGTGTTCCAAGAAGGAGGAGTGCTGGGCAGAGACGGGCTCCACCTAACGAAGAGAGGGAAGAGCATCTTTGCGAGCAGGCTGGCTAACCTAGTGAGGAGGGCTTTAAACTAGGTTCACCGGGGGAAGGAGACCAAAGCCCTGAGGTAAGTGGGAAAGCGGGATACCGGGAGGAAGCACAGGCAGGAACGTCTGTGAGGGGAGGGCTCCTGTCTCATACTGAGAATGAGGGGAGATCAGCAGGTTATCTCAAGTGTCTATACACGAATGCACAAAGCCTTGGAAACAAGCAGGGAGAACTGGAGGTCCTGGTGATGTCAGGGAATTATGACGTGATTGGAATAACAGAGAGTTGGTGGGGTAACTCACATGACTGGAGTACTGTCATGGATGGATATAAGCTGTTCAGGAAGGACAGGCAGGGCAGAAAAGGTGGGGGAGTAGCACTGTATGTAAGGGAGCAGTATGACTGCTCAGAGCTCAAGAATGAAACTGCAGAAAAACCTGAGAGTCTCTGGATTAAGTTTAGAAGTGTGAGCAACAAGGGTGATGTCGTGGTGGGAGTCTGCCATAGACCACCGGACCAGGGGGATGAGGTAGACGAGGCTTTCTTCCGGCAACTCACGGAAGTTACTAGATCGCAGGCCCTGCTTCTCATGGGAGACTTCAATCACCCTGATATCTGCTGGGAGAGCAATACAGCGGTGAATAGACAATCCAGGAAGTTTTTGGAAAATGTAGGGGACAATTTCCTGGTGCAAGTGCTGGTGGAACCAACTAGGGGCAGAGCTCTTCTTGACCTGCTGCTCACAAACCAGGAAGAATTAGTGGGGGAAGCAAAAGTGGATGGGAATCTGGGAGGCAGTGACCATGAGTTGGTTGAGTTCAGGATCCTGACACAGGGAAGAAAGGTAAGCAGCAGGATACGGACCCTGGACTTCAGGAAAGCAGACTTCAACTCCCTTAGGGAATGGATGGGTAGGATCCCCTGGGGGACTAACATGAAGGGGAAAGGAGTCCAGGAGAGCTGGCTGTATCTCAAGGAATCCCTGTTCAGGTTACAGGGACAAACCATCCCGATGAGTCGAAAGAATAGTAAATATGGCAGGCGACCAGCTTGGCTTAAGGGTGAAATCCTAGCGGATCTTAAACATAAAAAAGAAGCTTACAAGAAGTGGAAGGTTGGACATATGACCAGGGAAGAGTATAAAAATATTGCTCTGGCATGTAGGAATGAAATCAGGAGAGCCAAATCGCACCTGGAGCTGCAGCTAGCAAGAGACGTCAAGAGAAACAAGAAGGGTTTCTTCAGGTATGTTGGCAACAAGAAGAAAGCCAAGGAAAGTGTGGGCCCCTTACTGAATGAGGGAGGCAACCTAGTGACAGAGGATGTGGAAAAAGCTAATGTACTCAATGCTTTTTTTGCCTCTGTCTTCACTAACAAGGTCAGCTCCCAGACTGCTGCGCTGGGCATCACAACATGGGGAGTAGATGGCCAGCCCTCTGTGGAGAAAGAGGTGGTTAGGGACTATTTAGAAAAGCTGGACGTGCACAAGTCCATGGGGCCGGACGAGTTGCATCCGAGAGTGCTAAAGGAATTGGCGGCTGTGATTGCAGAGCCATTGGCTATTATCTTTGAAAACTCGTGGCGAACGGGGGAAGTCCCGGATGACTGGAAAAAGGCTAATGTAGTGCCCATCTTTAAAAAAGGGAAGAAGGAGGATCCTGGGAACTACAGGCCAGTCAGCCTCACCTCAGTCCCCGGAAAAATCATAGAGCAGGTCCTCAAAGAATCAATCCTGAAGCACTTACATGAGAGGAAAGTGATCAGGAACAGTCAGCATGGATTCACCAAGGGAAGGTCATGTCTGACTAATCTAATCGCCTTCTATGATGAGATTACTGGTTCTGTGGATGAAGGGAAAGCAGTGTATTGTTTCTTGACTTTAGCAAAGCTTTTGACACGGTCTCCAACAGTATTCTTGTCAGCAAGTTAAAGAAGTATGGGCTGGATGAATGCACTATAAGGTGGGTAGAAAGTTGGCTAGATTGTCGGGCTCAATGGGTAGTGATCAATGGCTCCATGTCTAGTTGGAAGCCAGTGTCAAGTGGAGTGCCCCAGGGGTCGGTTCTGGGGCTGGTTTTGTTCAATATCTTCATAAATGATCTGGAGGATGGTGTGGATTGCACTCTCAGCAAATTTGCGGATGATACTAAACTAGGAGGAGTGGTAGATACGCTGGAGGGCAGGGATAGGATACAGAGGGACCTAGACAAATTGGAGGATTGGGCCAAAAGAAATCGGATGAGGTTCAATAAGGATAAGTGCAGGGTCCTGCACTTCGGACGGAAGAACCCAATGCACAGCTACAGACTAGGGACCGAATGGCTAGGCAGCAGTTCTGCGGAAAAGGACCTAGGGGTGACAGTGGACGAGAAGCTGGATATGAGTCAGCAGTGTGCCCTTGTTGCCAAGAAGGCCAATGGCATTTTGGGATGTATAAGTAGGGGCATAGCGAGCAGATCGAGAGACGTGATCGTTCCCCTCTATTCGACATTGGTGAGGCCTCATCTGGAGTACTGTGTCCAGTTTTGGGCCCCACACTACAAGAAGGATGTGGATAAATTGGAGAGAGTCCAGCGAAGGGCAACAAAAATGATTAGGGGTCTGGAACACATGACTTATGAAGAGAGGCTGAGGGAACTGGGATTATTTAGTCTGCAGAAGAGAAGAATGAGGGGGGATTTGATAGCTGCTTTCAATTACCTGAGAGGTGGTTCCAGAGAGGATGGTTCTAGACTATTCTCAGTGGTAGAAGAGGACAGGACAAGGAGTAATGGTCTCAAGTTGCAGTGGGGGAGGTTTAGTTTGGATATTAGGAAAAACTTTTTCACTAGGAGGGTGATGAAACACTGGAATGCGTTACCTAGGGAGGTGGTAGAATCTCCTTCCTTAGAAGTTTTTAAGGTCAGGCTTGACAAAGCCCTGGCTGGGATGATTTAATTGGGGATTGGTCCTGCTTTGAGCAGGGGGTTGGACTAGATGACCTCCTGAGGTCCCTTCCAACCCTGATATTCTATGATTCTATAAGTTGCTTCAAGCCTTGGCATTGACCCAAAAATGAAAAGTGACTCAAGGATCCGGAAAAACAAGCGATTCTTTGATGATACAGGGGTTGCAGACTATACGTTTGACTCTCCCGATATTCAGTTCAAAGTACAGCTGTTCTTCACGACAATGGATTTGCTTCTATCAGAGCTACGAGGTCTTGGCGAAAGAATGGCTGAAGACTCAAATTTATTTTCACCCATTTTATGTCCACCAGATAAAGAGAATGAATCTTCTATAGAATATTTTGTTGACACTTTGGCCACAGCATATCTAAAAGACCTCCAGAGAGAAGATCTTAAAGAGGAACTTAGAATCTTTTACAAAATAAAAGAAGATTCCAACTTAAGAGTTGATGGACATATAACCTCCACACTTAAACTTCTTAATGCTCTCTTAAAAAAAGGGTTGGACAATGTGTTTCCACAGATTTGTATTTGTTTACGCCTACTAACAGTGTTGCCAGTGTCGGTAGCATCGGGAGAGCGTGCATTTAGTAAGCTAACATTGATTAAAAATCGTTTGCATTCAGCCACCAGGGAAGAAAGGCTGAACCATTTGCTCACTTTGAGCATAGAATATGAAATGGCCAAAGACATAGGTTTTGATTACATTATTAATGAATTTGCCAAAATGAAAGCGAGGGAAAAAATTGCAGCTGTATAATTAATATTCAGAACAATTGGTAAAAAAACGATTTCATAAGAAGCAGTACATAATTGCAAATGTATTGTATACCTACCATTAAAGCATTTAATGTTTTTAAATAATGTATTTTGTGTATTTTCAAATTATTAACAATTAATTTTTGAATGTATTTCACTGTTTATTTTTTACATTTCCAAATACATGTTACTATAGTATTGCAACTTTTTTTTATGAAAGGGATCCTCAAAATTGCTTTACCCCAGGCCCCCTGAATCCTCTGGGTGGCCCTGTCTGGTGGAAGCTATTAATGGCTGTGAGATGTACCTTTACCAAGCTAAGAGATAGACCTGATTTCTTTAAGTCATTGACAGTGGTCCCCAAACTGTGGGGCTGGCCTCCCTATGGGGGCACAGAGGAACGTTCGGGGTGGTGGTGGCGGGGCCCAGGCCAGCCTCCACGGGGGGTGGGGAAGGAACATCACCCAGACCCGCTCTGCCCCCAGCTCTGCTTCAGCCCCAGCTCCCAGCCATGGCTCCTCTCCTGGCCCTACCCCCAGCAATGGTCGTGGCTCCCAGATGTGGCTCGGCTCCCAGCCCCTCACCCAGCCACGGTTGTGGCTCCCAGCTGTAGCTCTGATCCTGGCCCCACCTGCAGCTGTGGCCCCAGCCTTGGGGTCTTGGTTCCCGCCCTGGCCCCGCCCCCAGCCCCAGCCTCAGACCCTGTCATAAATATAGAGGAAAGAGTAGCATAAAATCCCTCCTTGGCAGCTGTACTGAATTGCCTTACCTGTAAGCGGTTAAACAGTTCAGTAACCTAGTTGGCACCTGACCAGAAGGACCAATGAGGAAAGAAGATACTTTCAAATCTGGGGGCGGAAGAATTTGTTGTTCTCTTTGTTTGTTCCCTCTCCGGATGGAGAGAGAAGCCAAGCAGGTACAACATCTCCTGAAAATATACCGGGAATAATCCATCTAAAAATCACAGAAATTGTAAGTAACTAAAAAATTAAGGAAATTAGTTAGGGAAGTGGATTGGATTAAAGAACTTGCATCTAAAGGCAGAGGAGACCTGGAATTACTTAAAGTCAAAGTTGCAGAAACTATCAGAAGCCTAAATCCCAAGAAAGGGGAAAAAATTCAGAGGCAGGGGTTGTAGACCAAGCTGGATGAGCAAGCATCTCAGAGAGGTGATTAAGAAAAAGCAGAAAGCATACAGGGAGTGGAAGATGGGAGGGATCAGCAAGGAAAGCTACCCTATTGAGGTCAGAACATGTAGGGATAAAGTAGACAGGCTAAAAGTCAAGTAGAGTTGGACCTTGCAAAGGGAATTAAAACCAATAGTAAAAGGTTTTATAGCCATATAAATAAGAAAACAAAGAAAGAAGAAGTGGGACCTCTAAACACTGAGGATGGAGTGGAGGTTAAGGATAATCTAGGCATGGCCCAATATCTAAACAAATACTTTGCCTCAGTCTTTAATGAGGCTAATGAAGAGCTTAGGGATAATGGTAGGATGACAAATGGGAATGAGGATATGAAGGTAGATATTACCACATCCGAGATAGAAGCCAAACTCCAACAGCTTAATGGGACTAAATCGGGGGGCACAGATAATCTTCATCCAAGAATATTAAAGGAACTGGCACATGAAATTGCAAACCCATTAGCAAGAATTTTTAATGAATCTGTAAACTCAGGGGTTGTATCGTATGACTGGAGAATTTCTAACACTGTTCCTATTTTTAAGAAAGGGAAAAAAAGTGATCCGGGTAACGACAGGCCTGTTAGTTTGATATCTGTAGTATCCGAGGTCTTGGAAAAAAATTTGAAGGAGAAAGTAGTTAAGGACATTGAGGTCAATGGTAATTGGGACAAAATACAACATGGTTTTACAAAAGGTAGATCATGCCAAGCCAACCTGATCTCCTTCTTTGAGAAGGTAACAGATTTTTTAGACAAAGGAAACGCAGTGGATCTAATTTACCTAAATTTCAGTAAGGCATTTGATATGGTTCCACATGGGGAATTATTAGTTAAATTGGAAAAGGTGGGGATCAATATGAAAACTGAAAGGTGGATAAGGAACTGGTTAAAGGGGAGACTACAATGGGTCATACTGAAAGGTGAACTGTCAGGCTGGAGGGAGGTTACTAATGGACTTCCTCAGGGATCGGTTTTGGAACCAATCTTATCTAATCTTTTTATTACTGACCTTGGCACAAAAAGTGGGAGTGTGCTAATAAAGTTTGCAGATGACACAAAGCTGGGAGCTATTCCCAATACAGAAAAGGACCAGGATATCATACAGGAAGATCTGGATGACCTTGTAAACCGAGTAATAGTAATAGGATGAAATTTAATAGCGAAAAGTACAAGGTCATGCATTTAGGGATTAATAACAAGAATTTTTGTTATAAGCTGGGGACGCATCAGTTGGAAGTAACAGAGGAGGAGAAGGACCTTGGTGTATTGGTTGATCGTAGGATGACTATGAGCCGCCAATGTGATATGGCCGTGAAAAAAGCTAATGCGGTCTTGGGATGCATCAGGCAAGGTATTTCCAGTAGAGATAAGGAGGTGTTAGTACCGTTATACAAGGCACTTGTGAGACCTCATCTGGAATACTGTGGGCAGTTCTTGTCTCCCATGTTTAAGAAGGATGAATTCAAACTGGAACAGGTACAGAGAAGGGCTACTAGGATGTTCTGAGGAATGGAAAACCTGTCTTATGAAAGGAGACTCAAAGAGCTTGTTTAGCCTAACCAAAAGAAGGCTGAGGGGAGATATGATTGCTCTCTATAAATATATCAGAGGGATAAATACCAGGGAGGGAGCAGAATTATTTAAGCTCAGTACTAATGTGGACACAAGAACA